>NC_090325.1:66427403-67052403 GCF_035084215.1 Heptranchias perlo | reverse complement strand
AATGAGACCCCACACTTGTAAAAGTTAATTTTCAGTGCCAGAAAGGTTGTTTGCCAGTCATTAAGACTTATCACGCCATTAAAACGGTACTTAGACTTGAAATGGCTTGACCTAACTTTTTTTGGCGAGTTTAGTCCTTATCTACGACATCAGCACAGGAACTTCACAACGGTGAGATGCCATTTTCGCACAGCTTTTGGAGGAGCATCTCGGCCAGCAACTGCCGGATTTCCACGTTTAACTGCGCATGTGCAATCGCAGGAAATTACTGTCCGTGAATAACGGTGAGCCCTGTTAACCTCACCGTTATTTTTACAACAAAATTCGTCCTCTTATCTATATTGAAATTAATTTGAAAATAAATATACACTACATCTACTGTATTACCTTAACTATCCAATTAGTCGCTTCTTCAAAAAAAACTATTAAATTTGCCAAACCTGACTTGCCTTAAACAAATCCATGCTGTCTGTCCTTAATTAACCTATGCATTTCTAAATGCTTATTAATTTGATCTCAAATAATGGATGCTATCAGTTTGCCCACAACGAACATTAGACTAACCAATCCAATGTTACCCAGTTTATTCTTCTCTTCCTTCTTAAACTATACAGTTTGGCCATCATTTCTGACTTATATTCTAGTTTTTAGCTATATAATTTAAGATTCTATTGGCTTTGTTGATTGCTGCTCTTAATTGGTTAGACCTATTGAGCATTGAGTCTACTTAGACTCTCTTCTGACTTCATCCTTAGCTATTTCAACATAATTCATGGAGGAAGTTTGCCATCTAAGTTTTTTTCCTATGTGCAGTACTTTTCTGTATTAAATTTAAACTGCTATTGTTCTGCCAGGATACATATTGGCCCCGATATTTACGGGCAGGCTGGGAGGGAGCAGTGGGTGGGAGGGGTGTGGTAGCAGCCGGGAAACCTGGAAATGCAGGTAACATGGATGTCCTGCTGAATTTAACGGCAGGACCTCATTTGAAGTTTTTTCCTCTGTTTCCTTGTCAGCAGCCAGCCAGATTGAGAGGCTGGCGAGCTGTCGGGCGGGAAGGCCTGCGCTAGTAGGCCGCAGTGGGGAGCAGAGAGGAGGGAGGGGGTGGTTGAACAGATCGCGGGTCGGGGGAGATCATGGGTCAGTGAGAAGATTGTGGATCGGGGGAGGATCACGGGGGTGAGGGGGTTGAAGAGATGGCCGGTCGGTGGGGGTGGATTGAAGAGATCACAGGTTGGGGAGGAGACCAAGGGTCGGTGGGGAGATTGTGGGTCAGGGGTCAATCGTGGATCGGGGGAGACGATTGGGTCGGGGATAGATTTTGGGTTGGGGGTCAATCGTGAGTCAGGGGAGATAGCGGCGGGGGGGGGGGGGGCGGTGGGTTTGAAGAGATCACCGGTGGGTGGGGGTTGAAAATATTGCAGGTTGTGGTGGAGACCGTGGGTTGGGGGGTAAATGAGGTGGGTATCGGATCATGTGGAGAGAAGCCGATCGCAGCAAGTTAGCTGGGGGGATTGAGGGAAGCATTCCTGCTCGTCCTGGCCCACAAACAGTGCTGGAAATGCACTTACCTGCTGCATCCAGCTGTTCTCACCTCCCTTCAGCTGACGGGTTTCCTGAGCCCTGGGAAACCTGGCCCACAACCATTAAATGTAAAAGTCAGCTCAAATTTGAGGCCCGCAGCCTCATTAACATATTTAAATAACGGACCCACCTCTCGAGAGCAGGTTAATCGCCCACCCCTCAACCCGCCTCCGTTAAAATCAGAAGTGGGCAAATTGGAGGCAGGTTCAGGTCGGGTTTCAGATTTTTGAAATTGTAACCACCCCACCCCTCTCTTACCCTCCTGGGGGGTTAAAATTCCCCCCATTTTGTCCAACTCATTCAGCAATTCATGAGCTGCTTCTTCGGATTCCACTGCCTCTCACCATTTGTAAATCTGACCACTTTGCACTGGGCTTCTGAATGCAAGTTATTGATGTAAATGAGAAACAGTAGTGCTCCCAATGCCCGGCCTTGGAGCACCCCACTCCGTACTTCCCCCATAAGTCCTCTATCAAGTGCCCATTCATTTCTACTCTTCAACCAACTTCTTATCTACTCCCTGATGTCCCACAACTTTGAGTTTAACTAATAGCCTTTCATGTGGAACTTTGCTAAATGCCTTTTGGAAATCATAGAATCATAGAACACTGAAGAAGATCATTCGGGTCATCGTGCCTGTACCAGCTCTCTGAAAGAGCTACCAATTAGTCCCACTCCCCTGCTCTTTCCTCAGAGCCCTGCAAATATTTCCTTTTCAAGTATTTATCCAATTCCCTTACGAAAGTTACTATTGAGTCTGTTTCCACCACCCTGTCAGGTAAGGCATTCCAACCACTTGCATAACAACTCGCTGTGTAAAAAAAATTGTCTTCTTCCCTCCCCTGGCTTTTTTGTCAATTATTTTAAATCGGTGTCCTCTGGCTACTGACCCTAGGTACAACATGTCATAGGGCTTTCTACAGCCAACTTCAGTTGTCATTTCCTCAAGGAAGTTGAGGAGGTTAGTCAGGCATTCCCCAGGTAGAGGGATTTAAATACAGACATACATCAATGATGTTGGTCAGGATTCCTGGTGCTGCGCTGTGATTTCGATGATCTGTTGGCAATGCTGAAGTATAAATGAGGTGGCGCTAGTCCATTCAGAGGTGATTTCTTTCTTCGCTGATTCAATGTCAGTGGTAAATAACACTGTTGCAGACAGTGCTGGTGCCACAGACTGCCAGCTTTGTCTGGTCAGAAATTTAATATTGCGATCACAGCTTATGAAGAATTGCCCATCAATAATCATGTGCAGGCCCATTTGTTTCAGTGGTGCTCACGGTGTTCTGAATTGCAGCTCGCAATGTTAATGGGGACAATCAGAGCACCAGTAGCATTCTCCAGCGATTCCTCAATGTAAACAGAGCAACCAAGTACATCACAGACTGGCATTGCAATTAGAGCTTTCTTTTTATTATATGCCAACCAGGAGGTGCCATTCTCTTTTTATTATTCTTGGTAGAGCAACAGGGAATAGTGCCCTAGAGAACTAGGGAAAGAGAATCACAAGATTACTGCCCAGGGCAGAAAAATAATAGCAATGTATGTTGTGTCACAAGATAGGCTGTAATACACTTAAACAATTGATGTCATTGTACTTCCTGAGAAATGCCTAAGTTTACTATTGATTACTGGAGGGGGGGAGGAAATTATGATCTGAGCAGTTTAGTTAGAGGTCTGGGTTCAATAAATATAGGTCAGTTCTGATTGCATTGAATATCTGAACTTAAACCACCTCAGTCCTCCTGTTGAGAAAGATGACTGCACGGTTGAGTTTGTCCTTGGGGCTAGGAAACAATGATTTTATTTTCAATGACACCCCTACACTGAACGTACAATTCTTATATAGAACCATACTTAATTAGAAATCTTAAAAAGGAAAATCAAAATCTTTGTCCATTTATTTTAATACCATTTATATAACTCTAGATATATAGATTCAAAATATAAATGTAAAAAGCTCTGAAGTAACACTTTCTGTGAAAGTGAAAAGCTTATGCAAATATTGGCCTCTCTTCAGCTGCTGGAATGAGAAGCATGAGCTGAGTCTGTAATCAAAGCAGCAGTTCACTCTATTATTATGTCTCGATAATGAGCTGCAAATCCCCGCTGCTTCTGTTTTTGTCTTTCTTTTCACACATGGAGAAGCGAAAACATGGATCTTCCAACATTTTATGGAAGAAGTTTAACAAACCATAAAACAAAACACAGTGGTTAACATATTGTTTTAATTTGGTGATATTTTATTTTGATCTACATTCTATTTCGATGTATTTCATTAATAGACTTTTTTTTATTAGGGCTTCGAAGAGTCGCTCTGTCAATTTAGATTTACCTTGTATGACATTATTAATAAAGTTAGTTGAACCTAATTGCAGAATGTTGTACCTTTATCTGCATTTCTGCCTCTTCTCTCTCTCTGATACACTTTCCATTGTTCTCTCACACAGACATACATTTTCCATCTCTACAAACAGATGGACGACAGTACAAGCTATGGATGCTAAGTCCAGGTTAATATTTTTCATAGCACAAGTGTGAAAAATCATAAACCACTCTGAAAGGGTTAATGATGATTTTTAACTGTTTTGAAAAATGACAAAAAATGACTCATAAAAATTAACTATTCTACCCCTACACCGGATCCACACTTCCAAGATTTTCCTTTCTATCTTCTCTGTCTTTGAGATTTCATTGTCTGACCACTCTGTCATTAAAATGAATACTTCAGCCCACTCCGTGACTCTGAGATTCCTCATTCTTTGTTCTTTCCAGGACTCTGAATCTTTCGACTGTGTCTTTGAGATTTCCCTCTGTGTTTTTTGTCTCCCAAGTTTCACCACAGATTCCCTCATTATTGATATGTCTCTGAGATCTCCTGACCCTCTGTATGTGTGCCCTCCATGACTCCAGAATTACCTCATACCTCTCAAAGTCTCCGAAATGCTTCCTCAGTCTCCATCTCTCCCTACTTTCCATATCAGCTCTTACCTCCTCCCTACTCAAACCTGGTCTTTGTTACACCTACCTTTCCCTCCATTGGCAAGAGCACATCCTCTCACAATGAGACAGCGAGCTCTGGGGCTACCCTGCTATTCTTAACACCAATAAAAGTTTATTTCTTTCACTGGCACTCAGGATGCTGAGATAATCTGATTCCATAGCGTTCCTTGTCAATGTATATGAAGCCAAGAGTGAGTAGCATGAGAGTGGCTTTAGAGAGAAAGGTACAACTGATCATGAATTGGGATGAAAAGTGGGTGATTAAGGTTAGTGGCGGCATGGAGGGGGGCAGGGAGTCAACACATATATAAGACAGGATGAGACCACAATGGGCCTTGAACTTGATAGTAGACAGGCAAATGACTGAATGGATGAGCTCACTTTATCAAGGTTGAAAGCTCAGCAAAGTCACCTTTATACTACAGCACTGAAACAATATTTCATTGGAAAATTTCTCTCCTGCTGTCATGAATTTATGTCTGCCATGTTCAGAAAAAGGCAATATGTAAACTTATCTTGATTTAAATAGTGAATGTTCCTTGCTTTAAAGAGAAAACTATATCTGATTCAATAACTTCATTCGATGTATCTGTTAAAGGTGGAAAAATAACATTCATTTATAAAATACTCTTAGAAAGTGGCACAGAATCTGTTGTTCTGGTACAGAATGTAATTTCTGAAATGTATAAGTGTGATTATTTAGACATTATCACAGTCAACCCAGGTTTGTTGATTTCTCCACTACCATGTCTTCCACCTACTGCATAACCAGTGTTCTTCTGTACATCTTTTAGTAATCAATCTGGAGGATTTTCAGGAATAAATACAAACTGATACATTGCATGTGGTTTCTATACCAACAAGGATAAAGATGGGATGTAATGTGAATAAAAAGTGGAATATAATGGGCCAGAAATCGCTCCCGAAATAAGAGGAGCTCAACAGCGCTCTCAGTTTTTAGTGGCGAATTGAAGGAACAAGTTCCCACATTCGCTCATGCACAGTAAAACACGGAAATCGTGAACTAGTGGTTCGCCAGCGATATGACAGCTTCGAATTAAAGGGATATTGCACGCTGCAATCAGAGAAATCATTGAAAAATCACCAACTTGCTTATCTGCCCAGATGGAAAGTAACTAATTACGCTACCAAACAGGTACGCTTAAAAATATCAGGTCTACCAGGCAGTCTTAATGACTGCCAAACATCTAAAAATTAACTTTTAAAAATGTGGAGTCTCATATTACTCCTTACTTTAATAATTTTTGGTCATTAAAACATTTTTATTTAAATTTAAAAAATACTTTTCTTCTACTTTTCCCTTCTGTCTCTTTCATTAATTCAATTATTTCTTTGACTTTTTAGTAAATAAAATTATTTTTTTTTATTTACAATGACATCCAGAATACTAACTTTAAATGAATGAAGTCTGCTTGCCTGCATGAGCAATGCAGCCTGAATCTGTGGGCGTGACTTCACTTCTTGACAGATTTTGTGGGTGTGTCTTCTCCTCTGTCTAATCCCGTCATAATTTTATATACCTCAATTAAATCTCCCCTCAGCCTCCTTTGTTCCAAAGAAAACAACCCCAGCCTATTCAAACTTTTCTCATAACTAAAATTCTCCAGCCCTGGCAACATCCTCATAAATCTCCTCTGTACCCTCTCTAGTGCAATCACGTCTTTCCTGTAATGTGGTGACCAGAGCTGTACGCAGTACTCAAGCTGTGGCCTAACCAATGTTTTATACAGTTCTAGCATAAGCTCCCTGCTCTTATATTCTACGCCTCAGCTAATAAAGGCAAGTATCCCGTATGCCTTTTTAATCACTTTATCTACCTGTCTTGCTACCTTAAGGGATCTGTGGACACACACTCCAAGGTCCCTTTGTTCCTCTATACCTCTCAGTATCCTCCCATTTATTGTGTACTCCCTTGCCTTGTTTGCCCTCCCCAAATGCATTACCTCACTTCTCTGGATTAAATTCCATTTGTCACTTTTCTGCCCACCTGACCGGTCCATTGATATCTTCCTGCAGTCTACAGCTTTCCTCCTCACTGTCAACCACACGGCCAATTTTTGTATCATCTGCAAACTTCTTGATCAAGCCCCCCATATTCAAGTCCAAATCATTAATGTATACCACAAAAAGCAAGGGACCTAGTACTGAGCCTTGCGGAACCCCACTGGAAACAGCCTTCCAGTTTCAAAAACACCCGTCAACCATTACCCTTTGCTTCCTGTCACTAAGCCAATTTTGGATCCAACTAGCCACTTTCCCTTGTATCCCATGGGCTTTTACTTTATTGACCAGACTGCCATGTGGGACCTTGTCAAAAGCCTTGCTAAAATCTACATCAAATGAGTTACCCTCATTGACCCTCCTTGTTACCTGCTCAAAAATTTCAATCAAGTTAGTCAGACACAACCTTCCCTTAACAAATCCATGCTGACTGTCCTTGATTAACCCTTGCCTTTCTAAATGACGATTTATGCTGTCCCTCAGAATTGATTCCAATAATTTGCCCACCAACGAAGTTAGATGGTTAATATCTCTAAGGAAACATAATGGAGAAGCCAATGAAGATAAAGTACTCACTACCACCAAACAACCCAGCTTGTATTAGTAATGTAAATGAATGTAGGAAAGAGAACATCATCCCCCAACAACAATGAACGCACATCTACTGACAACCCATAAATGGTAAAAAGCCCTCCCTCCTTATACCAATCGTCGAAGGAAACACCTAGCTACAATTGAGGCAGATTGCTGATATGTATTTGGAAAATAGCAACATAGGAAATACAATAAACAGAACACAAGAAGTAAATTGTCATGGCTGTGATCTAGGTTAAACCTGTCAGTCTTCAGCTCAGAGGGTTGAATATTTGGTACATTATGGTGCCTGGTAACCTCAACAACCCTACAGCATACATTCAATCATACCTAGTGGTGGGAACATGAACAGCAGGTAATTGACTGATAAATTATTTTGTTCCTTCAATTTATTCAAACTATATTTTCAAAATACTAAAATTCTTATTCATAAATTCATGGCAAGTGCTATTTTTCATACAAAAGGGTCATGAAAGGTACAGATCGGGGGGTTAATATGGCGGGGAGGATACATATCATTCCCATCCCCCCAGCATCTTAACTCACCTCAGAACAGGCACGGGAAGGCTGCCTGCCCCATGCCTACTTTACAATCAAAAGTCCCGGCCCAATGATACTATTTTAACTATAAAACTCAGGAAGCCTGCACGGAGCCAAACCTACCAGCAGGACCTGGCGGCAGTCAACAGAGAGGCCCGAGGAGGCCAAAGTTAGTATTTAAATGTACCTTTTCTGCGGATTCCTTGTGTGCCAGGAGGCGAAGGAGTGCTTCTTGGTGCCCCGCAAGGAGTATTTAAATGAGGTATCAGAGTTAAAATAGCCCAGGCCTCAGGCTGAAGTCTCTGTGGGGGTTTCCCTCCATGCTCTGGACTCCGAATGTGTCTGGAGTTGAAATCGGCCCTAAAGTCTTTGAAAAATATTAGCGCTTTAGATCCTCCAGACATCGGTCACACCTCGTAGAGAGGTACAGGATCAGAACAGGGTTGGTGTGACCGATAGCGTACAGAGTAAGGGGAACCCAGGTGAGATAGAGTACAAGGATCCGCAGAAACTGATCCTATCCAAGAGGCGCAATGTACTTGCTACCTGTGAGGATAAGGATAAAGTCTGTCAGAAGGACAGCCAGAATGCTGACCATGGCACCTTGGAGCAGGAGGCTGTCCAAAGGGAGGGGGAGAAGGAGGAGGAGGAGGAGGAGGAGGAGAAGTGTGATGTGATAGTTGTAGGGGATTCAATAATTACAGGGGCAGATTGCATCCTTTGTGAACAGGATCGAGAGTCCCACATGGTATGTTGCCTACCTGGAGCCAGGGTGAGGGACATAGAAGTTACAACATGGAAACAGGCCCTTCGGCCCAACATGTCCATGTCGCCCAGTTTATACCACTAAGCTAGTCCCAATTGATAGAATCATAGAAGTTACAACTCGAACCGGCTTGGAAGGATATTGGAGAGGGAGGGGGAGGATCCAGTCGTTGTGGTCCATGTTGGGACCAACAACATAGGAAGGAGTGGGCAAGAGGTCCTGTTCAGAGAGTACCAGGAGCTAGGAACTAAATTAAAAACAGGACCTCAAGGGTTATAATCTCTGGATTATTACCTGAGCCACGTGCAAATTGGTGTAGGGATAAGCAGATTAGGGACGTGAACACGTGGCTGAAGGAGTGGTGTGGGAAATAGGGGTTCCATTTCATGGGCACCGGCACCAGTACTGGGACAGGAAGGAACTGTACCATTGGGACGGGCTCCACCTGAACTGGGCTGGGACCAGGGTCCTAGCGGAATGGATAAATAGGCCGGTCACAAGGACCTTAAACTAGTAAATGATGGAGGTGGGGGAGGGCTCAGGTGGAAAAGCTAGTATAAACAATAATTCTAAAACAAACAAAAAGGAAGAGAGTAGAGCAATAGTCAGAAATTATGCTTTAGGCACTACAGGCAAAGGAAAAACTAAAGATGCAAAATAATTAAATTAGGAGGGAGAAATAAGTAATGTGTGAGAAAAACAACATTGGAGCAAAAGGACTGGTTAGGGTGTGTGGCCCAAATATGCGCTCTTTATACAAACACACAGAGTATAAGGAACAAATTGAATGAATTGCAGGCGCAAATTCAACTTAGAGTGTACGACATGGTAGCCATTACTGAGACATGGCTGCAAGACGGTCAGGACTGGGAACTGAATATACCAGGTTATAAGGTCTACAGGAAGGATAGGGAAACTGGTAGAGGGGAAGTGTAGCCTTAGTGATTAAGGATAAAGTTACTTCAATGATAAGAGAGGATATAAGGAGAGGTAAGCAGGCAGTGGAGACTTTATGGGTAGAATTAAGAAATAGAAAAGGATTTAAGACTGTAGTGGGAGTTGTGTGTAGGCTCCCTGGTAGCAGCTGTGAAGTGGCAGAATGTATAAATGCAGAGATTAGACAAGCATGTAGCAAAGGCATAGTGGTTTTAATGAGGGATTTTAACTTTCATACAGATTGGGATAAGCAGCCAAGCTCATGTCAGAAAGATAGCAAATTTCTTGAGTGTGTTCAGGACAGCTTTCTGCAACAATATGTCCTAGAACCAACAAGGGGGCAGGCGATATTAGATTTAATAATGAATAATGAGCCAGATTTAGTTAACAACGTGAACATTTATCTAATAGCGATCACAATATGATCGAGCTACTAAGATTCTAAATTTAGGTAAGGCCGAATTCAACGGCATGAAACAGAGGCTGTCCACAGTAAATTGGGCAAATCTGTACATGGGAAAACAACAAAAGATCGGTGGAGGTGTTCAAAAAAGAATTTAACGTGATACAGAACCAGTTAAGACCCCGAAGGGACAAGAGCTCTCCTTGCCAAGAAAAACAGCCAAGAACGACAAAAGAGGTAAGGGACAACATAAGACTAAAAGCAAAAGCAAACAAAAACACAAAAAATAGCACAGATCCTGGTGACTGGGAGAGATACAAAGAACAGCAAAGGGTGACAAAACAGATAGTAAGAGCTACAAAAAGGGAGTATGAAAAGAAACTTGCAAGGGATATCAAAATTAACACAAAACATTTTTACAATTATATCAGGAAAAAGAGGGTGGTCAAGAGCAATGTGGATCCCTTAAAAACTGATAATGGTGATATTGTAAATGAAAATAAGGAACTGACGGACATGTTAAATAATTACTTTGCATCAGTATTAACAGTAAAGGAAGAGGATAGCATGCCAGACACCCCAAGGAGATCAATTTTGAATCAGGGATGGGGACTCACCATAATTAACGTAAGAAAATTAACAGTAATGAAGAAAATAATGGCACTAAAGAATGACAAATCCCCAGGACCACATGGTCTCCATCCCAGGGTTATAACGGCAATAGGTGAGAACATTGCAGGTGCCCTAACTATAATCTTCCAGAGTTCTCTCAATTCAGGAACCGTTCCTTTAGATTGGAAAATTGCACATGACACTTCACTATTTCATAGAATCATAGAAAGGTTACAGCACAGAAGGAGACCATTTGGCCCATCGAGTCCACACCGGCTCTATGCAAGAGCAATCTAGCTAGTCTCACTCCCCCGCCCTATCCCCGTAGCCTTGTAAATTTTTTCCTTTCAAGTACTTATCCAGTTCCCCTTTGAAGCCCATGATTGAATCTGCCTCCACCACCACCTCGAGCAGTGCATTCCAGATCCTAACCATTCGCTGTGTAAAAAAGTTTTTCCTCATGTCACCTTTGTTTCTTTTGTCAATCACCTTAAATCTATATCCTCTGGTTCTTGACCCTTCCATTAATGGAAACAGTTTCTCTCTATCTACTCTGTCTAGACCCTTCATGATTTTGAATACCTCTATCAAATCTCCTTACAACCGTCTCTGTTCCAAAGAGAACAACCCCAGCTTCTCCAATCTATCCACGTAACTGGAGTCCCTCATCCCTGGAATCATTCCAGTAAATCTCTTCTGCACCCTCTCTAAGGCCTTCACATCTTTCCTAAAGCGTGGTGCTCAGAACGGGACACAATACTGCAGTTGTGGCCGAACCAGTGTTTCATAAAGGTTCATCATGACTGCCATACTTTTGTATTCTATGCCTCTATTTATAAAGCCCAGGATCTCGTATGTTTTTGTAACCTCCTTCTCAACCTGCCCTGCCACCTTCAACGATTTGTGCACATATACCCCCAGATCTCTCTGTTCCTGTATCCCTTTTAGAATTGTGCCCTTTATTTTATATTGCCTCTCCTCATTCTTCCTTCCAAAATGTATCACTTTGCATTTTTCTGCATTAAATTTCATCTGCCCGTGTCCGCCCATGCTACCAGCCTGTCTATATCCTCTTGAAGTCTATCACTATCCTCCTCACTGTTTACTACCCTTCCAAGTTTTGTGTCATCTGCAAATTTTGAAATTGTGCCCTGTACACCCAAGTCCAAGTCATTCATATATATCAAGAAAAGCAGTGGTCCCAGCACCGACCCCTGGGGAACACCACTGTACACCTCCCTCCAGTACGAAAAACAACCGTTCACCACTACTCTCTGTTTGCTGTCCCTTAGCCAATTCTGTATCCATGTTGCTACTGCCCCCTTTATTCCATGGGCTGCAATCTTGATGATAAGCCTACCGTGCGGCACTTTATCAAACGCCTTTTGAAAATCCATATACACCACATCAACTACATTGCCCTCATCCACCCTCTCTGTTACCTCATCAAAAAACTCTTATCAGGCTTGTTAAACATGATTTCCCTTTAACAAATCCATGCTGGCTTTCCCTAATCAATCCACCCTCGTCCAAATGACTGTTAATTCTGTCCCGGGTTATCGTTTCTAAAAGTTCCCCACCACCGAGGTTAAACTGACTGGCCTATAGTTGCTGGGTTTATCCTTACACCCTTTTTTGAACAAGGGTGTAACATTTGCAATTCTCCAGTCCTCTGGCACTACCCCCATATCTAAGGATATTTGGAAGATTATGGCCAGTACCTCCGCAATTTCCACCCTCACTTCCCCCAGCAACCTATGATGCATCCCATCCGGACTGGGTGATTTATCTACTTTAAGTATAGCTAGCCTTTCTAGTACCTCTTCTTTATCAATTTTTAGCCCATCCAACTATATCTTTCTTTACTGAGACTCTGGCAGCATCTTCTTCCTTGGTAAAGACAGATGCAAAGTACTCATTTAGTACCTCGGCCATCTCCTCTGCCTCCATGAGTAGATCTCCTGATGGTCCCTAATCGGCCCCACCCCTCCTTGTACTACCTGTTTACTGTTTACATGCCTGTGATGTGGAGATGCCAGTGATGGACTAGGGTGGACAAATGTAAGGAATCTTACAACACCAGGTTATAGTCCAACAATTTTATTTTAAAATCACAAGCTTTCGGAGATTATCCCCTTCGTCAGGTGAATGAGAGAAAGATTCTCAAATCGCATATCTTATATTAGGCTGGGACAGCATCACACCAATCAAAAGGTGTCGTTGTTGTTCAAACAGGCCAGTCACGGAGAACAGCACGTCCCAGTACACTGGATATACATTGTGTCAATTACACAGACAGAAAGGAGACCCAAATGGCAGAGAGAGAGAGAGAGAGAGAATATTAAAACACATAACTTTTTTTTCCCTTTTTGCTAGTGGGGTTATGTGTAGTGTGACATGAACCCAAGATCCCGGTTGAGGCCGTCCTCATGGGTGCGGAACTTGGCTATCAACTTCTGCTCGACGATTTTGCGTTGTCGTGTGTCTCGAAGGCCGCCTTGGAGAACGCTGACCCGAAGATCAGTGGCTGAATGTCCTTGACTGCTAAAGTGTTCCCCGACTGGGAGGGAACCCTCCTGTCTGGCAATTGTTGCGCGGTGTCCGTTCATCCGTTGTCGCAGTGTCTGCATGGTCTCGCCAATGTACCATGCTCCGGGGCATCCTTTCCTGCAACGTATGAGGTAGACAATGTTGGCCGAGTCACAGGAGTATGAACCATGTACCTGGTGGGTAGTGTCCTCTCGTGTGATGGTGGTATCCGTGTCGATGATCTGGCATGTCTTACAGAGGTTGCCGTGGCAGGGTTGTGTGGTGTCGTGGACGCTGTTCTCCTCAAAGCTGGGTAATTTGCTGCGAACGATGGTCTGTTTGAGGTTGGGTGGCTGTTTGAAGGCGAGTAGTGGAGGCGTGGGGATGGCCTTAGCGAGGTGTTCGTCGTCATCGATGACATGTTGAAGGCTGCGGAGAACATGGTGTAGTTTCTCCGCTCCGGGAAAGTACTGGACGACGAAGGGTACTCTGTTGGGTACCAACTATACCATGTTCTCCGCAGCCTTCAACATGTCATCGATGATGACGAACACCTCGCTAAGGCCATCCCCACGCCTCCACTACTCGCCTTCAAACAGCCACCCAACCTCAAACAGACCATCGTTCGCAGCAAATTACCCAGCTTTCAGGAGAACAATGTCCACAACACCACACAACCCTGCCACGGTAACCTCTGCAAGACATGCCAGATCATCGACACGGATACCACCATCACACGAGAGGACACCACCCACCAGGTACATGGTTCATACTCCTGTGACTCGGCCAACATTGTCTACCTCATACGTTGCAGGAAAGGATGCCCCGGAGCATGGTACATTGGCGAGACCATGCAGACACTGCGACAACGGATGAACGGACACCGCGCAACAATCGCCAGACAGGAGGGTTCCCTCCCAGTCGGGGAACACTTTAGCAGTCAAGGACATTCAGCCACTGATCTTCGGGTCAGCGTTCTCCAAGGCGGCCTTCGAGACACACGACAACGCAAAATCGTCGAGCAGAAGTTGATAGCCAAGTTCCGCACCCATGAGGACGGCCTCAACCGGGATCTTGGGTTCATGTCACACTACACATAACCCCACTAGCAAAAAGGGAAAAAAAAGTTATGTGTTTTAATATTCTCTCTCTCTCTCTCTCTCTGCCATTTGGGTCTCCTTTCTGTCTGTGTAATTGACACAATGTATATCCAGTGTACTGGGACGTGCTGTTCTCCGTGACTGGCCTGTTTGAACAACAACGACACCTTTTGATTGGTGTGATGCTGTCCCAGCCTAATATAAGATATGCGATTTGAGAATCTTTCACTCATTTACATGCCTGTAGAAGACTTTTGGATTCCCTTTTATGTTGTCCGCTAATCTATTCCCATACTCTCTCTTTGCCCCTCTTATTTCTTTTTTTTACCACCCCTCTGAACATTCTATATTCTGCCTGGTTCTCACTTGTGTTATCAACCTGACATCTGTTTTTTCTGTTTCATCTTACTCGCTAACTTTTTTGTCATCCAGGGAGCTCTGGTTTTAGTTGCCCTACCTTTCTGCCTCGTGGGAATGTACCTAAACTGTACCCGATATCCATCTCCTCTTTAAAGGCCGCCCTGTTCAATTACAGTTTTGCCTGCCAATCTTTGATTCCAATTTACCCGGGCCAGATCTGTTCTCATCCCATTGAAATTGGCCCTCCTCCAATTGAGTATTTTTACTTTAGAGTGGTCCGTGTCCTTTTCCATAGCTATTCTAAACCTTATGATACTATGATCGCTGCTCCCTAAATGATCCCCCACTGACACTTGCTCCACTTGGCCTGCCTCATTCCCTAGAACCAAGTCCAGCAATGCCTCCTTCCTCGTTGGGCCAGAAACGTACTGGTTAAGAAAGCTATTCTGAACACATTTCAAAAATTCCTCCCCCTCTTTGCCCCTTATATTATTATTGTTATCCCACTCTATATTAGGATAGTTGAAGTTCCCAGTTATCACTACTCTGTAGCTTTTGCACCTCTCTGTAATTTCCCTGCAAATTTGTTCCACTATATTCTTCCCACTAGTTGGTGGCCTATAGAATACACCCAGTAGTATAATGGCACCCCTTTTATTTCTTAACTGTAACCATATAGATTCTGTCATTGATCCCTGCAGGACATTTAAGGTGAGAGGGAAACCAAGACTAGAGTGACTGAACACCTTGAAAATTTTCAGCTGATCAGAGAGAGCCAGCATGGATTTGTAAAGGGTAGGTCATGCCTGAAGAACCTGATTGAATTTTTTGAAGAGGTGACTAAAGTAGTGGACAGGGGAATGTCTATGGATGTTGTTTATGTGGACTTCCAGAAGGCATTCGATAAAATCCCTCATAAGAGATTGCTAGCTAAAGTTGCAGCTCATGGAATTGAGGGCAAATTATTGACCTGGTTAGGAAATTGGCTGAGCGGCAGGAGACAGAGAGTAGGATCAATGGATAGGTACTCAAATTGGCAGGATGTGACTAGTGCTGTCCCACAGGGATCTGTGTTGGGGTCTCAACTATTCGCTGTATTTATTAACGACTTAGATGATGGGGTAGAGAGCCACATATCCAGGTTTTCCAATGACACAAAGATAGGCAGCATTGTAAGCAATGTAGATGGAAGCATAAAATTACAGAGAGATATTAATAGATTAAGTGAATGGGCAAAACTGTGGCAAATGGATTTCAATTTAGGCAAGTGTGAGGTCATTCACTTTGGACCTAAAAAGGATAAATCAGAGTACTTTCTAAATGGTAAAAAGCTCGAAACAGTAGAGGTCCAAAGAGACTTAGGGGTCCATGTAGATAGATTAAAATTTAATGGGCAGGTACAGAAAATAATCAAAAAGGCTAATGGAATGCTGGCCTTTATATCTAGTGGACTAGAATACAAGGGGGTAGAAGTTATGCTACAGCTATACAAAGCCCTGGTTAGACCACACCTGGAGCACTGTGTTCAGTTCTGGGCACCACACCTTAGGGAGGATATATTGACCCAATATATATATTGGCCCTCTATGGAGTAGATTTACGAGACTGGAACCTGGACTCTAAGGGTTAAATTACAAGGAGAGATTACACAAACTAGGGTTACATTCTCTGGAATATAGAAGATTAATGGATGATTTGATCAAAGTTTTCAAGATATTAAGGGGAACTGATAGGGTAGATAGAGAGAAACTATTTCCACTGGTTGGGGAGTCTAGGATTAAGGGACATAGCCTAAAAGTTAGAGCCAGGACTTTCAGAAGTGAAGTTAGGAAACACTTCTACACGCAAAGGGTGGTAGAAGTTTGGAATTCTCTTCCACAAATGATGCTAGCTCAATTGTTAATTTTAAATCTGAGATTGATAGATTTTTGTTAACCAAAGGTATTATGGGATATGGGGCTAAGACGGGTATATGGAGTTAGGTCACAGATCAGCCATGATCTCATTGAATGGCAGAACAGTCTTGAGGGGCTAAATGGCCTACTCCTGTTCCTATGTTCATATAACCCTTTCCTGCACTTGATTACAATTAAAGCAGCGAGAACCCCCTGCAAAACATTTAAATTAGCTCCCCTGGAAATTACAACAGGGACAGTGAGGCAAATATCTGGGGGTGAGTAGGAGCATCCCCCACATCACTTACGTTAGCACATTGGAAAGTCCAGACCATAGAGCCTTTGGAAACACTCAAAGGGCATTTCAACTTTTTGCCAATGCTAAAGGTGGAGGGAAAGAATAAAGAATTGTCAGGCAAAAGTGAAGTGAAAAGAAACCCAATGTGGTGGCATGTAACAGAGTCAGTAGGAATCTGTGATACACCTTGGAATGTATTTCTATGTTAAAGGCGCTATATAAATCCAATTTGTTGTTTGTTTGTTTGTTGTTGAAAGTGACAGTGCAGCACAGCATCTGACCCTGTTTGATGGCTGGTGTAGTGGAGATGATGCTGCATGAAGTGGCTGTGAGGAGGGTGGCCTTCTTTGACACTGTAGGCTACCATCCCTATAGGTCAGTGTCACATCATGCCTGCAAGGAGGTGGTGGCAGATTTGAGACTGCAGCTGACTGTTACTGATGACTGTGCCAGGTGCAGTTTAGCGACAGATGCCCTTGCTGTGTTTGGTACAGCTGGCCATTTGCTCTTACTGACCTGAGAAGTCAGTTCCTTATGGTTGTTGCCATTTAGATGTTCCAGGCCTTGCAGATATGGTTGGTGGCACATTGGCAAGTATGACCAATCAGGCTCTGCTGTTGATCTCCTGGGCGTGCCTGCTTCCTTCCAAGGATGAAATATTACTATTGGGGTGCTCCTGAAGAACAATCCAGCATTGAGGTTAGTCAGACCTTTACATATCACATTTGTGCCCCAGGTCTGTTGTTACGGCCTCCCTTGGGAATTGGACTCTTCACACGCACTATTCCTCTCACAGGTCATTGGGAAGACCAAAGCCATTGTCTTTGGCTCCCCCACGACAAACTCTGTACCCTTGCTATCGATTCCATCCCCCTCCCCGGCCACTGTCTCAGGCTGAACGAGACTGCTTGCAAACTCAGTGTCCCATTCAGCCCCAAGCTGAATTTCTGACCCCATAGCCTCTCCATGTTATAACTGTAGAGGGTACTCTTCTGATAATGGTGTTAAGGCACTTTGCTCTGCCAGAATAATGATGCACAACCTATCTAACTGGGAGCGCTTGATGCTGACACTGGGTCACAATAGTGGAAAAAGCTTTCCGCTACCCCGCACTGTCATCATTCTCTTGACGCGCACAAAATTTCATAACAGCCTCTACAGTGCTTAAAGTTCACTGGGTTTTATTACATATTTAAATATCTCAGTTACTGCCAGAAGGGATAAATTCTGAAACTTGGCAACAGCACAGTTATCTGCTGTTCCTGCAGGGAGGATTCTTACATTAACCAGCTCGATGAAAAGTCTTTTTGTTTCTGCCTGTGTGTTTCTCTACCTACAAGAACAATAATACATGCATGTGAAAAGTATAATTCAACAACTTTGGATAAATATTTGAAGAGAAAAAATTTGCAGGGCTACGGAGAAAGAGCAGGGGAATGGGACTAACTGGATTGCACTTACAAAGAGCCTGCACGGGCTCGATGGGCCGAATGGCCTCCTTCTGTACTGTAACCATTCTAT
This sequence comes from Heptranchias perlo, assembly GCF_035084215.1. Taxonomy (NCBI): domain Eukaryota; kingdom Metazoa; phylum Chordata; class Chondrichthyes; order Hexanchiformes; family Hexanchidae; genus Heptranchias; species Heptranchias perlo. The sequence goes on along the minus strand of NC_090325.1, from coordinate 67,034,240 downwards.
GATTCTATGATCATAACACTTAACAACCAGCAGTAGCCTTCAACGTTCAAGAATTTATTTAGAAACATGCTTAGGAGACACATAGCCCCAGAGCAAACAGAATGGCTCACCAGTGATTATGTTAACTACTATAGTTAATCATCCCTAGTCAGATATTCATTGGGCATGATTTTAACCCTGAAGAACGGATTGGATGGGGGTAAAAATGTTAAAAGTTGGGAGCGGGAATGAGTCCCGGCTCCAACGCAGCGAAGAATGAGTTTCACCGAGATGCATCTGGGTGCGCGCGGGCTTCGGAAATCCCGAAGTCCCGCCGGCAATTAAAATTGGTGGGATGACATTTAAAGGGGGAATTAGGATCGTTGGAGTACTTAAATCAATTAAATTTGTGGGGATTGAGGCAGACATACAATTTTAACTCTGCCTGGAAGAGTCTCCCGTGGCCTCTGAAATACACCATGGAAACGGAGGTGAGTTGCAGCCTGCAGCCATTTGGACATTTAAACCAGTGATTGACAAATGGGGATAAAAGGTGAGTTTTTGCAGCAAGGCAAGCAGTTCTCTCAGACAATCCTTTGGCTAGGAGTTCATAGTGTTTAGTCTCAGAATTCTTCTGCTCAGACATATTTACCTGCATTTTGGACCCCCTCAAACCAACATCATCAGGATGGGGGGTGGGGGGCACAATGGATGTATTCAGCACTACACCTGAGAAGGAGGCACATCAGCAGGCACGGCGTGCAGTTCTGGGAGTTGCAGCTCCACAAGACAGAGGTGCACCACAGGGACCTGCAGAAGAGCAGAGAGGGGAACAACGGAGCGGAGGGTGTCGCAGGAGGCACTACCCTCGTGAGAGGGTCTACAGGCAGAGACTGAGCTTCCTGGACCTCTCTGAGGAGCAGTGCCTACAAAGGCCCAGAGTGAGTCGTCAGGTGGTCGTAGACATCTACAGGTTCCTTCATGCAGAGCTGCTCCTGGCTGGGCCTGGTGGCCACACATTGCCCGTCACAGTTAAAGCCACCACTGCCCTCGACTTCTTCACCTCCGGATCATTCCAAGGCGCCACCAGTGACTTCATCAGGTTCTCTCAGTCGTCTGTCCATAAATGCATACGACAGGTCACAGATGGCTTGTTCACCAAGGCATCCGACTACGTCAACTTCCCCATCGATGACATCAGCCAGATTGAGAGGGCAGTGCTCTCTGGCTTCCCACGGGTGCAGGGCGCAATTGATTACACACATAACAATCCGAGGACCTACACATGAGCCAAGACTGTTCATCAACCAAAAGGGATATCACTCCATCAATGCACAGCTGGATTGCGACCACCTGAAGAGGTTTCTGCAGGTGTGTGCCAAATTCAAGGGCAGCTGCCATGATTCCTTCACTCTGCATGAATCCAACATCCCAGCCTTCTTCCACACACAAGACAGAGTTAAGGGCTGGCTTCTTGGAGACAAGGGATACCCCCTGCAGATGTGACTCATGACACCCGTGATGAATCTCACCAGTGAGGCACAGCAGCGATACAACGACAGTCACATCGCCATCAGGTCTGTCATTGAACAAGCCATAGGAATACTGAAGATGTGCTTCAGGTGCCTGGATCGATCTGGGGGATCCCTTCAGTACTCATCGGCGAGGGTGTGTAGAATAATAGTCGTGTGTTGCGTCCTGCACAACATCGCTCAACGGAGAGGGTTACAGGTGGATGAGGTCCCATGCGCTCCACAAGCTGCCACACCTACCATCAACATTGAAGAATATGAGGAGGAGGAGGAGGATGGGCGAACCATTGATGAAGCAGTGTCTCACCTGGCTGCTCGTCATGTCAGGGAGTCACTCATACTTGATAGATTCTCATAGGGAGATCTGCAAAGTGACTACAGCCAAGTACTCAGGCCACCTGTAATGACCACCACAACCAACCCCCCTCTCTTCCCCCACCCTGGTTGCACAAAACAGTCATACACGACACATGCACCCATTGCAAATGCACCCAATGGGTGGCATCAACTCGCCTTTCATGAGCAACCACACTTAAGGGCGCTTTCACAAAAGGGACTCAAGGATGGGCAAGACGTGGCAGTGGTGGTGAGAATCATAACATTCAATGCGATGTTAACATAAACCAAATAGAAATGAAAAACATGACAGTCTGTCCAGTCAAACACCCTTGCGCATACCGTTGGTGATTACTAAACCACTGACTTCATCTCCCTACCGCTTCTACATGGTGCATCCTCTGTGGCTGAGGTAGTGGTAGGTTGCTCAGATTCATGCCTGGACTGGTTAGATGCTTTCGGCCTATGACCTCTGGGTTTTGGAGTCCGTGAGGGTCCCTCCAAAGACTGCTCCACCTGCACTTGTGCAGGGGCAGACTTAGCCACCTGGAGAGGAGGCAGCATTGCGTGTACCAGTTGAGGGGAGGGGGGGCAACACGTGAGACGTAGGAGCGCTTTGAGTGGAGTCCCCATTTCATATCCCCTTTTGCCATCATCCCTCTTCTGGGCCAGGGCCATATCACTCCTACCACTCTGCTGGACAACAGTTTGGAGGACATGTGTGATGCCTTGTAAGGCCAGGGCTATTGTATCTATCTGTCTGCCTAAGGTAGCAGAATGTTGTTCACCCTGAGTCCACATGGCCATTGTCATGGCCGAAATGGACTCATTTATCAGCCGTGCTTGAAGCTCAATGGAGGCTGCCAGTCTCTCCATCGCAGACATTCCCGCATTTACCTGTGCCGCCAATCCACTAGTGGTGGAGTTGGACTCCTCCATCCTCCCCGTTATTGTGGTGAGTGTGCATGGCATGTTTTCCACTCCATCACAAAGGTGAAGAAGTGCATAGAAAGTGAAGGTGAGTCGAGACTGAGCCTTAAGTGGGTGTGAGGAGTGATGTGATGGAGTAGGCTTCGCAGGGCAGTGTGAGGGGGGGTTACTGTTCACCACGGAATGCAGGTCAATCAGTAACTGTACGCACTTTTCCTGACCTGGTTAGATCATTAAATCTCTTTCTGCACTGAAGCCACGACCAGGCACCGTGCTTCTGCTGCTCACCTCATCCGCCGCCTCCAGCCACGCCTTCTTGGTGACATGATCAGGTTTCTTGCTGCGGTCTGCTGTGTACAGTACCTCCCTCCTGCTTCTTACTGCACCCAGCAATGTCTACAGGGCGGCGGCGGAGAATCTAGGTGCTGGCTTCATTCTACTACATTCCCCACTCATTTTTTCCTCCTTTTTCCTTTAAAATGCGTTGCTGGAGTGGCCCTTTAAATAGGGGGCTTTAAACGTGTCATACGGGTGCACAGTCTGCCCGCTGTGCAGCTTGAGGATGCGAAACCTGAAAGCTGAGTCGCAATCGCACGATTTTGTTCTCTGGGTTTCCAGCCCGATTATTGACCAGCCTCCTAGTTAAAATCATGCCCATTGTGTCCATAACAACAGAAAATATTTATGCATCTTATTTCAGCGCTTATCAAAAAAGAACCACGGAACTGTGAAATTGCCAACATAAAATGATACTGGATCAAGGTGTTTTACTGGCAATGATGGATTTATGATTTGCCCTTTGAAGGAAAGAAAGAACTTGCATTTATATAGCATCTTTTATGACCTCAGGAAGTCACAAAATACTTCACAGCCATTGTTGTTATGTAGGCAAATGTAGAAACCAGTTTGCACACAGCAAGGTCGTACAATCAGCAAATGAAATCAATTACCAATTTATTCATTTTGGTGTTGTTGCCAACTTTATCAAGGCCCACAAATAAATAATCGCTACTTTGGCAAGGTACTGAAAGGTAGCAGGTTCCCCTGATACCATACCTGGCAAGCTCCTTTACTAGGGAAGGTTTCCCAGGTGCCATATGTGTAGCAAAAATCATAAGCCCATTCTTTAGAATATGGTGAACAATGGAAATTCCTGAGGAAGAGGAACAGCTGGATAATCCACTACACCAAGAAAAGACACCTGAAAATTGAATTAGTTCGAACCAAACTTATAGCAAATAAATGTGAGTCAAAATCATGAACGGTTTTGATAGAGTAAATAAGAAGAAACTGTTTCCAGTGACAGAAGGGTCGGTAACCAGAGGACACAGATTTAAGGTGATCAGCAAAAGAACCAGAGGCGACATGTGGAAAAAAAAATTTATGCAGTGAGTTATAATGATCTGGAATGCTCTGCCTGAAAGGGCGGTGGAAGCAGATTCAATAATAACTTTCAAAAAGGGAATTGGATAAATACTCAAAGTGGAAAAATTTGCAGGGCTATGGGGAAAGAGCAGGGGAGTGGGACTAATTGGATATCTCTTTCAAAGAGCTGGCAAAGGCACAATAGGCCAAATGGCCTCATTCTGTGCTGTATCATTCTATGATTCTATATATGGGAGATATTGAGCACCAACAACTAAAAGCAAGAGCTCAACTGAATGCTCACACACAATACAATACGTAAACACAGAGACTGTTCCCCAGTCAGAACTGGAATAATCATACATATTCAAATATTTTATTTTACACAAACATAGAATCATAGAAACATAGAAAGGTTACAGCATGGAAGAAGGCCATTCAGCCTATCAAGTCCGTGCCGGCTCTATGCAAGAGCAATCCAGCTAGTCCCACTCCCCTCTTAGTCCCACTAATATTTTATTAAAAAGAATAGTTCTTGAAGGATTTATTAAAGCAGATCACTGACAAATTGCAGTGATGCAGTAATTGTCAGGATTGTTTTCTGTTGATGGCTCAGTCTAGACTGTTTTGATCTGATGAAGTTCAGGTCAGTGAATGGCACTGCAAGGACTTACTGTCTGGGAGCAGGATTGAGATGAAGAAAGTACTTCTGCCAGGAACCTGTTTGAGATTGGCACCTCCTGAGAACAATGCTGACCAGTTGGCCAATGTTACCACCCATACTGCATCATTCTCTGACCAGAGAAAACAACCGTTTTCTCATATCAGCTGCACGCAAGTGTAAAGCTCAGCCGCCAACATCTATGTGTCATCTCAGTTCTTTTGGTAGTGCTCTCACTTCTGGTTTGGAAGGTATGGGATCAAAGATCACACCTGCACTTAAGCAGATATATGTACAAAGCTAAGGAGATCTCATTTTTATTTTCAAATTGTATCAAACAGGGAAGAATTTTCAACACAATTCAGTTCCAGCTGCTAAGACGTCTATACCCACCTGTATGGTTTCTCTACCTAGCGGACAATGTAAGCTATAGCTAAGTGGGTAGCACTCTTGTCTCTAATGTCAGAAGGTTGTGGGTTCAAGTCCCACTCCAGAAACTTAAGCATAACAATCTAGGCTGACACTAGAGTGCAGTAGAATCATTGAATCATACAGCATAGAAGGAGGTCATTCAGCCCATTGTGTCTGTGCTGGCTGAAAAAGAACTATCCAGCCTAATCCCACTCTCAAGCCTTTGGTCCATAGCCTTGTAGGTTACGGTACTTCAAGTGCATTGCTGAGGTTCTTGTTCTTCAGATGGAGTGTTAACCTAAGGTGGTATTTGCCTGTTTTGTGCTTCAGGTGGATGTTAAAGATCATATGGCACTATCTGAAGAAGAACAGGGGAGCTTCTTCTGGTGTCCAGGCCATCACTCCTCCCTCAACCTTCACCACCAAAAAACAGATGAACTGTTCCTCTGATGGCTATTTGTGGGCTGCTGCTAGCACAGAATGATTGCTATATTTGCCTAGATAACAACAGCCAATGCACTTCAAAAAGTATAACTTAATTTTGTAAAGCCTTCCGGGACATTTTGGCATGAAAGGTCCTATAAAAATACGGGTACTTAGATACTATGCAAGTTTTAATGGTAACAGAGTGTCGGCTGTACCAGCAATTATACTGCAGCCAGTATAAAGTCCAAGAGGTGTCAGATCACCTGCCTAAATTCAATTCAGGCAATTCCAGAGGCAAATTACACAGCCTAGTTTGCATCAGTGTGAAGCTAAAACTATTTGGAATCAACACAAAGGTGTAGACAAACTGGCCAGTTAAGAGTTCAATTCCTAGCTCACATACTGTATTAATTATAGATAATCAATTATTAATTTTCATTGTTATACTTTGTAAACCTATTTAGAACAGATTGTGCCAGTCTTTTATTGCTATTAAGAGTTTATTTGGGTCCTATAGAAACCATTCCACTCTCCTTGTTGCCATGGCAGTAATTTAATAAAAAAATATTCAGCAGATTCCACTTAAATACAAGTTAGCACAACCACCTTTAAAAGAAATTTGAACAACTCCCCAAATACCATGCATTCCCTTGCTGCAACACCTATGCAAGAAACATATGGATTTTTAAATACTACTCCCCTCTGAAATTGAGGTTCAAAACTGTCTGGATGTTTTCTCTTAAGTCTGTTATAACTTTCAAACACTAATTTATTTTTCTCACATAATTGTGGCCTCCCTTACATTACCTGCAAAATGCTTCATGTTGAGGTTGAAACGAAAAGGTTCAAAGTTGCTTCATTCCATGTTATTGTTTTCACCATAATTGTGCTGCAAGTAAAAACTTATAACAAGCCTGTCGCATTTTTCTTGCTGTGGTTATCAGGGTGGGGGAGTTCAGTGCCGGGAAATAGAATACTTTCCACTCCTTACACCCAGTTCCAGCATTAACCACTACTAGGTCAAAAGTACAGCATGGGTTAGATGCAGTCTAAAGATCCTTTTACTCGACAATACTCATTGGCCTAGATTTCCCTCTTTTTTTCCCACCTGTTTTGGGGTGGTTTCGGGAAGACTAGGTCAGGAATTGTGGTGGTGAGCTGTTCGACCAGTTCCCCGATGCCTGCTGCCACTTTCAGGATTTTCCACAGGAAATGACGGTGGCTAGTGAACAAATTACAGGGTAAGGTCAGGCAAACCTCACACAACACATTTCCCATCAATAACCGTTTTATAATGCTGGGCATCAGGGCTACTATTGGGTTTCTCACATCCAGTGATATAAAGGAAGCAGAGAAATAATAATTCCAAAATAAAGGAATGCCTTTGTCCAGCCCAAGCGTTCACAGAGCGAATGGTCGCACATGGCAATGTGGAAGATTTAAAGTAAATATTTTAACAATTTCGTTAGCTGGCATCGTGCCATCCTACGCTGTGGCAGGAGACACATTCATTTTCCAAAGTGGGTAACTCAGCAGCCCCAGAAGTATCACCAGGAGATCAGGAGTCTGTTACCAGCATTCAAATTAGCCGGACCCCAGAAGATCCACTGGGGTGGGAGCAGGGACATACTGGTGAGTTGAAGCCCCTGACACACTTGCGACAGGTATCCCACCACAGAGGAAAACCTAGAGCCTTTAATTCCAATATCAGAAGCACCAATCACATTTCTGTTTCAGCCATCTTTGTGACTTCTCTGAGTAAAACTGTCAATTTGGTATCAAATAACACAGGATTATTCAATAAAACAAAAGAATAGTATCTAAGTAGGTACAGCACAGGAGAAGGCCATTCGGCCCATCATGCCTGTGCCGGCTCTTTGAAAGAGCTATCCAATTAGGCTCATTCCCCTGCTCTTTCCCCATAGCCCTGTAAATTTTTTCCCTTCAAGTATTTATCTAATTCCCTTTTGAAAGTTACTATTGAATCTGCTTCCACCACCCTTTCAGGCAGTGCATTCCAGATCATTACAACTCCCTGCGTAAAAAAATGTTTCCTCATGTTGCCTCTGGCTCTTTTGCCAATTACCTTAAATCTGCGTCCTCTGGCACTTCTGCCACTGGAAACAGTTTTTCCTTATTTACCCTATGAAAACTGTTCATGATTTTGAACACCTCTATTAAATCTCCCCTTAACCTTCTCTGTTCTAAGGAGAACAATCCCAGCTTCTCCAGTCTCTCCACATAACTGAAATCCCTCATCCCTGGCACCATACCCGTAAATCTCTTCTGCACCCTAAGGCCTTGGCATCCTTCCTAAAGTGCGGTACCCAGAATTGAACACAATACTCCAGCTGAGGCCTAAACAATGTTTTATAAAGGTTTAGCATAACTTCCTTGCTTTTGTACTCTATGCCTCTATTTATAAAGCCCAGGATCACATATGCTTTTTTAACAGCCTTCTCAACTTGTCCTGCCAACTTCAAAGATTTGTGTATGTGCACCCCCAGGTCTCTCTGTTCCTGCACCCACTTTAAAATTGTACCATTTAGTTTATATTGCCTCTCCTCATTCTTTCTACCAAAATGCATCACTTCACACTTCTCTGCGTTAAATTTCATCTGCCATGTGTCTGCCTATTTCACCAGTCTATGTCCTCCTGAAGTCTGTTACCATCTTCCACATTGTTTACTACATTTCTGAGTTTCGTGTCATCTGCAAACTTTGAAATTATACCCTCTATACCCAAGTCCAGGTCATTAATATATGTCTAAAAAAGCAGTGGTCCTAATACTCACCCCTGGGGAACACCACTGTATACTTCCCTCCAGTCTGAAAAACAACCTTTCCCCACTATGCTCTGCTTTCTGTCCCCTAGCCAATTTTGTATCTACGCTGCCACTGCCCCTTTAATCCCATGGGCATTAATTTTGCTGACAAGTCTATTATGTTGTCTGCAGTATTTTACTTTTGTTTTATTGTTTAATTCACTGTCACCTCTCTTCCAGGAATGCCCACCTTGAAGAAGTTCTGCTCTTCACTCCGACAGGATTTTCGTTTGTCTCTTTTACCCAGTTCACCTGCATTGCTATCTCTTTCCCTTCTCACATTAACTCTGTTTCTCTGTCCACAGATGCTGCCTGACGTGCTGAATGTTTCCAGCAATTTTCTGTTTTTATTTTTAACGCAGAATTATCGCCAGGGCATGCCAACAATTTTGCTTACTAGAAACCGAAACTCCTAAAATGCACTTTACTTTTGAATTCATTATTGGTGACATGGAATTTTCCCACTGTGCCACTGGAACTCAGACAGGCATATCCTCATTAACGTAGCATGGAATGCTCAGGGAGCAGTAATGTGCCTGTTGTGGACCATCAAACACACCTCAGCACAGTGGCACTGACGAGGGCACCTTGGAGGCAGCACTGCAGTGGTGTCACTTCTATTTCTGTAGGACAGAAGATTATCAACTATGATTTGTACAGTACTTAGAGCTGCTTGCTTCAGCTCCGCTGGGAAAAGCAAGCACTTGTACATGAGGAATCCAAAGCAATAAAAACAACCACATCTATCATAATCCAATTCCACCTTGATGCATCACTTGTGTCCTACCCTTCGATGCCAGGAAATAGTGCGGAGAGTTTTCAAGGTGGTGTGCTAACCCTTTGAGGTTCATTGATGTCTTTTTAATGTAAAATCAATTATTATGTTAAGTCCCCTAGAATTTTCAGGAAAGAAAGATTACATTTTAATTTTAATCTTTAATATCTTTTATAAAAAGCAGGCAGCGCTGCATTTGAACAAACCACCATTGTTAAGATTATTTAGGTGTTGAAAATGGTTGGAAAATCATGTGCAGCACACACTGAATATCTGATATACTTTGCTGGCGATGAGACTCCTCCCCGCCCTGCCAGCTCAAGCTGGTAAATTACCTGAAATGGTTTTGTGAGGTAAAAGAAATGCACTGTTCAAACGGATAGTTTTCTTCCAAAAGCAGTAGTCACAATGCACTCATGTTAATGATTGGTGTAGTGATTGATTACAACTACAAATCCCCTGGATCTGATTCCCTACATCCTAGGGTACTAAAAGAGGTGGCTGCAGAGCTAGTGGATGCATTGATTATGATCTTCCAAAATTCCCTAGATTCTGGAATGGTCCCAATGGACTGGAAGGTAGCAAATGTAAAAGCTATTCAAGAAGGGAGGGAGAGAGAAAACAGGGAACTATATGCCAGTTAGCCTGACATCGGTTGTCAGGAAAATGCTGGAATCCATTATTAAGGAAGTGGTAACAGGCCACTTAGAAAATCATAATATGATTAGGCAGAGTCAACATGGTTTTATGAAAGGGAAATCACTTTTGACAAATTTATTAGAGTTTTTTGAGGATGTAACTAGCAGGGTAGATAAAGGGGAACCAGTGGATGTAATATATCTGGATTTTCAAAAGGCATTCGAGAAGGTGCCACATAAAAGAATGTTACACAAGATGTGGAGATGCCGGTGATGGACTGGGGTTGACAATTGTAAACAATTTTACAACACCAAGTTATAGTCCAACGATTTTTATTTGAAATCTACAAGCTTTCGAAGGCTTCCTCCTTCCTCATTTACCTGAGGAAGGAGGAAGCCTTCGAAAGCTTGTAGATTTCAAATAAAAATCGTTGGACTATAACTTGGTGTTGTAAAATTGTTTACAAATGTTACACAAGATAAGGGCTCATGGAGTTGGGGGTAATTTATTAGTATGGATAAAGGATTGGTTAACGGACAGAAAACACAGAGTAGGGATAAACGTTGATAAATTCTCAGATTGGAGGCTGTAACTAGTGGGGTGCCGCAAGGATTGGTGCTTGGGCCTCAGCTATTTACAATCTATATTAAAGAGTTAGATGAGGGGACCGAGTGTAATGTATCCAAGTTTGCTGATGATACAAAGCTAGGTGGGAAAGTAAGCTGTGAGGAGGACGCAAAGAGCCTGCAAAGAGATATAGACAGGTTAAGTGAGTGGGCAAGAAGATGGCAGATGGTGTATAATGTGGGGAAATCAGCCCAAGGACAACATCCAGGCGTAGGCTGATAAGTGGCAAGTAACATTCGCACCAGACAAGTGCCAGGCAATGACCATCTCCAACAAGAGAGAGTCTAACCACCTCCCCTTGACATTCAACGGCATTACCATCGCTGAATCCCCCACCATCAACATCCTGGGGGTCACCATTGACCAGAAACTTAACTGGACCAGCCATATAAATACTGTGGCTACAAAAGCAGGTCAGGGGCTGGGTATTCTGCAGCGAGTGACTCACCTCCTGACTCCCCAAAGCCTTTCCACCATCTACAAGGCACAGGTCAGGAGTGTGATGGAATACTCTCCACTTGCCTGGATGAGTGCAGCTCCAACAACACTCAAGAAGCTCAACACCATCCAGGACAAAGCAGCCCGCTTGATTGGCACGCCATCCACCACCCTAAACATTCACTCCCTTCACCATCGGTGCACTGTGGCTGCGGTGTGTACCATCCACAGGATGCACTGCAGCAACTCACCAAGGCTTCTTCGACAGCACCTCCCAAACCCGTGACCTCTACCAACAAGAAGGACATGGCAGCAGGCACATGGGAACAACACCACCTGCACTTTCCCCTCCAAGTCACGCACCATCTCGACTTGGAAATATATCGCCGTTCCTTCATCGTCGCTGGGTCAAAATCCTGGAACTCCCTTCCTAACAGCACTGTGGGAGAACGTTCACCACATGGACTGCAGCGGTTCAAAAAGGTGGCTCACCACCACCTTCTCAAGGGCAATTAGGGATGGGCAATAAATGCTGGCCTCGCCAACGACGCCCACATCCCATGAACGAATAAAAAAAAATGTGAGGTTATTCACTTTGGTAGGAAGAATAGAAAAACAGAATATTTTTGAAATGGTGAGAAATTATTAAATGTTGGTGTTCAGAGGCACTTGGGTGTCCTTGTACACAAAACACAAAAAGTTAGTATGCAGGTACAGCAGGCAATTAGGAAAGCAAATGGCATGTTGGCCTTTATTGCAAGGGGGTTGGAGTACACGAGTAAGGAAGTCTTACTACAGTTGTACAGGACTTTAGTGAGTCCTCACCTGGAGTACTGCGTACAGTTTTGGTCTCCTTATCTAAGGAAGGATATACTTGCCTTGGAGGTGGTACAATGAGGGTTCACTAGATTAATTCCTGGGATGAGAGGATTGTCCTATGAGGAGAAGTTGAGTAGAATGGGTTTATTCTCTCTGGAGTTTAAAAGAATGAGAGGTGATCTCATTGAAACATATAAGATTATTAGGGGGCTTGACAGGGTAGATGCTGAGAGATTGTTTCCCCTGGCTAGAGAGTCTAGAACTAGGGGGCATAGTCGCAGGATAAGGTGTCGACCATTCAAGACTGAGATGAGGAGGAATTTTTTCATGCAGAGGGTTGTGAATCTTTGGAATTCTCTACCCCAGAGGGCTGTGGATGGTCAGTCATCGAATATATTCAAGGCTCAGATGGATAGATTTTTGGACTCTAGAGGAATGAAGGGATTTGGGGATAGAGCGGGAAAGTGGACTTGAAGTCGAAGATCAGCCATGATCTGATTGAATGACGGAGCAGGCTCAAGGAGCCATATGGCCTACTCCTGCTCCTATTTCTTATGTTCTTATGTACGACTTGCTTTTATAAAGCTCCTTTAACATAAAAACACCCCAAGATACTTTACGGAGTGAGAGAAAAAAAATAGAAAAAAAAGAGGTAAAGGAACAGACAACAAATCAATGTAAGAGAGTTAGGAGAGGTGACCAATAGCTTGGTCAAAAAGGCAGGATTTGTTTTTAAAAGAGGTGGAAAGATGGAAATATAGAGGAATTTAGAGAGGGAATTCGAAAGAGTAGGGCCACGCTGCCTGAAGGCTGTATTACTGCTGGTGGGGTGAGGGGAGGAGAAATGGATAGTGGTTGGAGATGGAGAACTGAAGTGTGTGGGAGGGAATGTAAGGATGGAGGGGTTTGAGGACAAGGATGAGGATTTTAAATTCAGTTAGATGGTGAAAGTGGTGGGATATGGGAATGGTGGGGGGACGGGAGTGGTAAAGTAAATGAGGAGGTGGAAGCAGCCTTGCAGGTGATCAAAACCTTGAAAGTAGATATGTCATGAGAGATGGTGAGGTCGGGGGACTGGCCATGGGTGTGGGAGGAAAACTTTATGTAAAGGGTGAAAATGAGTGAGTATGGGAGAACAGAGAAATTGGCGGAGAGGTGGCTAAAGGACTTTAGGTGTGCATTGAATTCACTGAGGATGATCACTTGTGCAGTTTGGTTCAATTCTGGAAATACCTAGGTACTTGTCAGGGCAGTGCATGGTAGTATTTTCTCTGTGTGAGTGACTTCTTTCACAAAGTGCAGAATGCAAACGTACAGTACGATCATGTAAGCCGGTTTGAAGCAATCACTCACCTCAATTATATAGCAATTAAAGTCCTTATAATTGAATGGAAATATTTCATACATTACTGTTGGAATGAGCCTTATTCAAGTTCCTTCCAGTTAATAAAAGGGTGTCACGTTTAATAAAAAGTTGTGTATTCCTGCATAATTTATAATCTAAATAAATTGCAGATTTTAGAATGTTTAAGATCAATGCTTTCTAATGTGCTACAAAATTATCCATTTACAAACTCATTCATCACTGGTCCCTCCTGACTAATGTCCTTTCCAGTAGAGACTGGACCCAACTTACTATGCCATTCAGTACCACCCAGCTAGGCCTCCTTATATGTTCTCCTTAATTGTTATACAATACTACTCAACGGGGCATGAAGTGAATCTTACGCAGCCAACGCATATCATAAAAACGCAGTTGTGCTGCCCGTACGTTTTCCAAATGCGCTGGCTATGGGGCCTTGCAAAATTTGCCCTCATATACCCATGCCCAAAAGGATTTTTTAAAGGATTCAGATATACTCAAAATGGAAGTGGTACTGGAATGCATTGTAATTTTCACAATAATAATATTTGTGCAGTTGCAAAGATGCAAACTGATCTCATTGCCACTAATCAATGAATCGCAATTGGCTCTGTGACAGCTCCCTCAAGCTGAATGCCTCCAGATTTTTTGGGCTGAAAATTTCTGTTAGGCTCAGATACAAATGTCAGCTGAGATTTCCCAGTCCAAGTGTCACAGGCAAAAATATTTGCTCATTAGGAATGCATTAAAATATTTGTAGGATGTGTCAATCGTGCTAATTATATTTTACTGCTCAAAGCTAATTCCTGTTTAGAACGTTTGAAATCATAACACGGTTCAACAGTACCATTAAGCAATAATAGATGACTGAAAAAACTCCAGAATATTGGATAATCTCAAAGTTACCATTGCTGTGAAATTATAGCCAGCAGAATTATATGTCAATATTAATGTTCTCCCAAAATATTCTTTATTTTAAAAATCTTCCTTTTGGGCTGTATTAGCATGGCACAATATCAATTCTATCGCTCCTTGTGATATTTTGTGACATTGAGTTTATCTCTCATCAATCCCTGTCAGGTTTCCCTCTGAATAAAGCCATTACAACTATTGAATTCCACTTTTTCTTTCACTCTTGTTTGTTGTGTATAGTGAAGCAGAAGAATGCTTTCTCAATTGAATCTTGAAGCAAATATTGAAGGCGCATAACGAATTTGAATAGTGTTCCATGCAGAAATAAGTACCAAATCCCAAATCCTTATCCAAATTGATCCAGACTGGATCCAACTTTGGATATTTTGAAAACTCTAAACATGACCCAGTTCAAGTTTATTCCGACTAAAAAACCAGCGCACACACACACACACACAAAATATTGGCCCCCATTTTCCATACCATTTCCAGCGCATCGTTGGCCTACAAATTGGGGAGAAACCTGTTTCCATCGAGTTTCTGACCTTGGGACATTTTTCTGTGTTAAAGGCACTATTTAAATCTGAATTGTTATTGTTGTTGTAATGGCTATGCTGGAGTTTGCAATCAAGTCTGGGGCCTTCCCGTAATTTGTGCGGCGTTGCTGCCTGACGCTCGTTATACAAGTTGTAATGAAGAGGACCAGTGTAGGAGTGACTTGAACCCCCAATGCACCAAGAATAACTTTGAATTAAATAAAAGAGGCATACCTGTTCCAGGCATGAGCTGATACTGGCAGAAGTGTTTAACTTTGGAACCTGCAACCTATCGTTGTGTCTTTTTCTCCCCCTTCCCCGAGTTCTCTTCCTTTATAAATCCGGTTCATCTGTAATGTCTTCCAGTTCTGATGAAGAATCCATACTCAAAACATCAACTTATCTATTCTCTGCTTGACCTGCTGAGTGTTTCCAGCATTTTCTCCTCCTGTTTCTTCACTTAAACTATCTATTTCCCCCCAGGTGAGAGTAATGAGCTGGTGCGTGACAATGAGAAAACAGGTAATGACATCAAGGTAGTTATGGCAGAGAAACACAGGGCTGCATCCTGTTCCAGGGACTCTTGTGTGGCCTGGTCCTCATCGTTCTCCTCTTAATTATTATCATCCTTGTCATAGTCTACCAAAAACAATTTTCTTATGTCCTCATCATCATCTTCCTCATCGTTTGCACCCATTGCTTTAATTAAAACATTAATGCTGTTTGAAAGTCAGAGGCAAAACTATCTTCCAGAAGCTAAACATTCTGGAGCTGGGCAGTCATCTTAGATCTTCTCCAGCCTTAGCTTTACATTTATTCATAGCAACTCTATGTAGCAGCATCATGACTTGAGTACTCTGTAAAGTCTATATCCCCCCAGTGATGGAATATTGTACACCGTGTATGGCAACCTGCAGGGAAAATCCATACTTTAGTTTCTAAACAGCCATTCAGAGCAGAGGAGTAGATAAGGAGGGCCTACCATGTGCCAAAGTCCATCTTCTCCAACATGGAAGAGATGCCATCAGGCTGTTGATTCTGTACAAGATTATGACTGGAGTAGCACCACGAGTTGACAGTGCTTAAACTTTATCGTCATGGTTTATATCAGGAACAGACGAGCTGCTGCAGCTGTACCTTAACGTTCTTCATCGATCAAAAAACTCTGCACGGAATGCCAGTAGGAGAGGTTTGTGCACCATGGGACTGATAATGTGGTCCGTGCTCTACACCACCAGCTGTTAAAGAGCTGCACACACCATGGTGCTGGCATTGCGCAGGCACTACATGTGTCTGTGCACAAGTGGGCTGAACCCGCCAAATAACGTGAGTGCAGTCCCTTAACAAAATTCACTGCTCCTCCAGACACATTTCTCATGATGCACCAGGGAGTGCCAGAGCCCCAGTGAAGGACTGCTGGTTGCCTGTCATGTGCCGGACACTTGCCTGGTATGGGGACAAGGGGCATCAGACGGGGGCAAAGAGCAGGGGGCAGTGGTACAAGAGGGTCAAACAGCAGAGATGCATATATATTTTGTTGGTATAGTAGCATCCCCTGCAGTTCCAAACAAGTGAGCCCGCCATTAAAATTAATTTTTAAAATTCCAAATGGATGCTGTGTGGCTGCAGAACCTCTCAAGCACACCACCCACATTATGGGGCGCTCACCTCATTTAAGTAGAACTCAGGAGGCTCGTGGGCTCGTTTACTGGCTCTCAGCCTGCTTTACACTTGCCACTAGTGTTGAGGCACATTGGGTTCGATTGTGAGTTTTGGGGGACTGACCCGCAGAGCGTGCCAGCTGGTCGCCCGTACCCAAGGTAAAGAAACGGCCACTATTCTGAGCCCCAGCAGCAACGTTCCAGATTATTTTTGTGGGGCCCGGAAGAACACTCCTGCTCTTCCAAGCCCCCAAAAATAATTTCAAACTTACCTTGGCTAGGCCTCTTCGGCTCCATCGTGCATGGAACTAATCAGAGCGTGGACAGTGCTCACTCCAACCAGTTCCAATCTAAAATGGCAATCAGTGTTCTAGGACCCCAATATGCACATTTAAAAAGGGGCCTACTGCCTGAAATAGGCGGGTGATTTGGACACCCACCGGTGGGCCCTTTTCAAAATAGGACCGGCCATATTGTCCAGGTTAATGGGGCAGTAAGCCTACTGACCCCATTTTGAGGCCATTACTGCCCCATTAACACCAAATGTAACAAATGAAAATCAGCCTCAATGACTGCGCTGAGCACATTGTAGGCATTATTCTTCCCCGCCCGATTTTATGGGGATCAGATACCCATCATCATATTATTGTCCGCCATTTCTACCGCCTGTGGAATTATCCCCCAGACAGTGTCACGTTCTATCTCTTGTACATAGAAGCTGACAAGTCCATTGCAGAGTTAACCTGCACTTGCTGTAGCTGGGCTCGGAAACTGCATTAAGTAAGAGAAATCTGTTATCAACTAATACAAATCTTTCTGTGCAAACCAGCATCAAATTTAGGAACCATCTGTCATCATTACAAGTAGCCTCCAGCTGCACCATGTTGTTATTCCAGCTACTGTACAAGAAAAAACATGCAAAGTTTTGGGAACTGGAGAATGAGGGGGCACTATGCTTGTGTGTATATATGTGCGCATGCACAAGTGAGGGTAGAGGCATACTCACAGTGTCCCATAGTGCAGTTCACAAGCCCCTTCGGCTCGCAAAGCTTGCGCATATACTGTGCAAAGCTCACCAATGCCCCAGTTCATATGCTAATATGCTAATTAAGGACAAGCCCCATAATGCAGCTGCGCACCTTACCACCACTCCAGGTGCTTAGTAACTGCTTGGAGCGTGTGTTTTGAAGAAAGCTTGCTAAAATATAAGGAACATCCGTTTGCTGACTAACCCTCTTCTCTATTTAGGGCTGCCTTTAGTTGCGGGACGTCCGGCAGCAGGCCTGCAATATATGATTTGTGAATCAGCCCAATGTTCCCCAAGAAAATTGTTTATTAAAAAAGTGAGGCAGAGCTTTAAGAGCAGAAAGCAACGTTTAACAGCTGCTGGCTCCCATTATCTCACCTCGCAACCTTGGAGCTCTCACAGCACATCATGTGCTATGCACTGGCAGTGCCAATTGAATATTTAAATTAGGTGACCTTGCATTATGGGACGAGGTCAGCTTCTAACACCTCAGGTGTTGCCAGCAGCCAATGTTCAGGGGAAACTTTAAGAACAGGAAAAGGGCCATTTAACGCCATACACCCACACCTTTTCTGATAGATCTTAAAGTCACACCCTCACCTCTTCACCTCATCCATCTGTCTTATCTTTCTCCAGAAACACATCCAGCGAGAAGAATCCTTTATTTAAATTCGATTTATGGGATGTGGTCATCGCTGGCGAGGCCGGCATTTATTGCCGATCCCTAGTTGCCCTTGAGAAGGTGGTGGTGAGCCGCCTTCTTGAACCGCTGCAGTCCGTGTGGTGACGGTTCTCCCACAGTGCTGTTGGGAAGGGAGTTCCTGAATTTTGACCCAGCGACGATGAAGGAACGGCGATATATTTCCAAGTTGGGATGGTGTATGACTCAGAGGGGAACGTGCAGGTGGTATTGTTCCCATGTGCCTGCGGCCCTTGTCCTTCGAGGTGGTAGAGGTAGCGGGTTTGGGAGGTGCTGTCGAAGAAGCCTTGGCGAGTTGCTGCAATGCATCCTGTGGATGGTACACACTGCAGCCATAGTGCGCTGGTGGTGAAGGGAGTGAATGTTTAGGGTGGTGGATGGGGTGCCAATCAAATGGGCTGCTTTGCCCTGGATGGTGTCGAGCTTCTTGAGTGTTGTTGGAGCTGCACTCATCCAGGCAAGTGGAGAATATTCCATCACACTCCTGACTTGTGCCTTGTAGATGGTGGAAAGGCCTTGGGGAGTCAGGAGGTGAGTCACTCGCCACAGAATACCCAGCCTCTGACCTGCTCTTGTAGCCACAGTATTTATATGGCTGGTCCAGTTACGTTTCTGGTCAATGGTGACCCCCAGGATGTTGACGGTGGGGGATTCAGCGATGGTAATATCGTTGAATGTCAAGGGGAGGTGGTTAGACTCTCTCTTGTTGGAGATGGTCATTGCCTGATACTTGTCTGGTGCGAATGTTACTTGCCATTTATCAGCCCAATCCTGGATATTGTCCAGGTCTTGCTGCATGCGGGCACGGACTGCTTCATTATCTGAGGGGTTGCGAATGGAACTGAACACTGCGCAATCATCAGCGAACATCCCCATTTCTGACCTTATGATGGAGTGAAGGTCATTGATGAAGCAGCTGAAGATGGTTGGGCCTGGGACACTGCCCTGAGGAACTCCTGCAGCAATGTCCTAGGGCCAAGAGGATTGGCCTCCAACAACCACTACCATCTTCCTTTGTGCTAGGTATGACTCCAGCCACTGGAGAGTTTTCCCCCTGATTCCCATTGACTTCAATTTTACTTGGGCTCCTTGGTGCCAGACTCAGTCAAATGCTGCCTCGATGTCAAGGGCAGTCACTCTCACCTCACCACTGGAATTCAGCTCTTTTGTCCGTGTTTGGACCAAGGCTGCAATGAGGTCTGGAGCCGAGTGGTCCTGGCGGAACCCAAACTGAGCATCGGTGAGCAGGTTATAGGTGAGTAAGTGCCGCTTGATAGCACTGTCGACGACACCTTCCATCACTTTGCTGATTATTGAGAGTAGACTGATGGGGCGGTAATTGGCCGGATTGGATTTGTCCTGCTTTTTGTGGACAGGACATACCTGGGCAATTTTCCACAGGGTCGGGTAGATGGCAGTGTTGCAGCTGTACTGGAACAGTTTGGCTAGAGGTGTGGCTAGTTCTGGAGCACAAATCTTCAGCACTACAGCTGGGATGTTGTCGGGGCCCATAGACTTTGCTGTATCCAGTGCACTCAGCTATTTCTTGATATCACGTGGAGTGAATCGAATTGGCTGAAGACTGGTTTCTGTGATGGTGGGGATATCGGGAGGAGGCCGAGATGGATCATCCACTCGGCACTTCTGGCTGAAGATGGTTGCAAATGCTTCAGCGTTGTCTTTTGCACTCACGTGCTGGACTCCACCATCATTGAGGATGGGGATGTTTACAGAGCCTCCTCCTCCCGTTAGTTGTTTAATTGTCCACCACCATTCACGACTGGATGTGGCAGGACTGCAGAGCTTTGATCTGATCTGTTGGTTGTGGAATCACTTAGCTCTGTCTATAGCATGTTGCTTCCGCTGTTTAGCATGCATGTAGTCCTGTGTTGTAGCTTCACCAGGTTGGCACCTCATTTTTAGATACGCCTGGTACTGCTCCTGGCATGCTCTTCTACACTCCTCATTGAACCAGGGTTGATCCCCTGGCTTGTTGGTAATGGTAGAGTGAGGAATATGCCTGGCCATGAGGTTACAGATTGTGCTGGAATACAATTGTGCTGCTGCTGGTGGCCCACAGCTCCTTATGGATGCCCAGTTTTGAGCTGCTAGATCTGTTCTGAATCTATCCCATTTAGCACGGTGGTAGTGCCACACAACACGTTGGATGGTGTCTTCAGTGCGAAGGCGGGATTTAGTCTCCACAAGGACTGTGCGGTGGTCACTCCTACCAATACTGTCATGGACAGATGCATCTGCAATAGGTAGATTGCTGAGGACGAGGTCAAGTAGATTTTTCCCTTGTGTTGGTTTGCTCACCACCTGCTGCAAGCCCAGTCTGACAACTATGTCCTTCAGGACTCAGCCAGCTCGGTCAGTAGTGGTGCTACTGAGCCACTCTTGGTGATGGACATTGAAGTCCCCCACCCAGAGTACATTCTGTGCCCTTGCTACCCTCAGTGCTTCCTCCAAGTGGTGCTCAACATGGAGGAGGACTGATTCATCAGCTGAGGGAGGACGGTAGGTGGTAATCAGCAGGAGGTTTCCGTGCCCATGTTTGACCTGATGCCATGAGATTTCATGGGGTCCGGAGTCAATGTTGAGGACTCCCAGGGCCACTCCCTCCTGACTGTATATCACTGTACCGCCACCTCTGGTCAGTCTGTCCTGCCAGTGGGACAGGACATACCCAGGGATGGTGATGGAAGAGTCTGGGACGTTGGCTGAAAGGTCTGATTCTGTGAGTATGGCTATGTCAGGCTGTTGCTCGACTGGCCTGTGGGACAGCTCTCCCAATTTTGGCACAAGTCCCCAGATGTTAGTGAGGAGGACTTTGCAGGGTCGACTGGGCTTGGTTTGTCTTTGTTGTGTCTGGTGCTTAATGGTCCGATGCCGGGTGGTCCGTCCGGTTGTATTCTTATTATGACTTTTTTTCGCGAGATTTTACAACTGAGTGGCTTGCTAGGCCATTTCAGAGGGCAATTAAGAATCAACCACTTTGCTGTGGGTCTGGAGTCACATATAGGCCAGACCGGGTAAGGACAACAGGTTTCCTTCCCTAAAAGGCATTAGTGAACCAGATGGGTTTTTACGACAATCCAGTAGTTTCATGGCCACCATTACTGATACTAGTTTTTTTTAATTCCGGATTTGTTTAATTGAATTATAAATTCCCCAGCTGCCGTGGCAGGATATGAATGCATGACTCCAGATTACTAGTCCAGTGACATAACCACTATGCTACCAATCTTCTGACTGCTATGAGCTTTTGGAACACTTCCATTGTTTGCTAGAAATAGCAAACAACTGAAGTCTTCCCATGATATTTACGATGCCACTAAGACATAACAACAGGAGGTAATCTGCACCCCAAATGGATGAAATTACTTTACGCCTGTTCTCGGGCTTGAAATGGGCACTGGGCACAGAGTGTGTGCCCCAACCAGGAGAACCAAGGCTGCCCAAAATTGGATTTCGGGTCTCATTAAAATTATTTGGGTGAGCTGTCGGCATCTGTCGCGCCTCCACACGAAACTCGCCCATTTTATAAAGATCAATTTAAAACTGCTTACCTCCCAAGTGGCCCAGTGGGATGGGGTGGGGGGGTTGGTAGAGCAGCAACGGGCAGGGGCTAATCGCGAGTTCTGTGGAGTCAAGGGAGCACTCCCACTCCTCCTGACTCCACAGGAATGTCTTTTTATATATTTTTTAAGACACCAACCTTTGGTGGCAGCTGAAGGATCCTGAGCAGAGTCGGCTTGTCTCCTACAATGTCCAATTTGGTAGAGGGGGCTTAAAACAGGCATTAGGCCCCACATTTATATAACAGCTGATTTAGGTGGCTACTAGGGACCCCTGAAAAATGGACCGACCTAATATCGAGTCAGATACATATCTGGCATCCAATAGGCACAGGAAAAACCAATGCAACGGGGTCTAATTTCTACCCCAAAGTTCTCTCTTGAACCCATTTATATTATTTGTTTGTGCAGCCTTCACGCTTAACTTATTCTACGTGTGGAGTCCCTGTAGGTATCTAATAGTGTCGATGATGACTTATACTTTGACATATATAAAGGTAGTCTCCTGACTTTGTGCACCCAATGGGTTGCTGCACCTAGCGGGAGTGTGCAAGGCACCCCACCAGCAGTGCAAAGTTACAAGATTTCCGCTATCATCTGTCTTTTACAAAGGACACAGGGTTTAATCCACAACTAACTGCCTGGAACAACCTTTTAGCAGAGAGACAAAAATAAAACAGCAATCGTTCGTTCAAAGCAACCGTGAGTAGTGTTAGCTGTAACTACAAAATATCAGTGATCATTTGAAATACTTAAGGATTGAACCAATGCAAGCTTGTAATTGCTGTTCTGATGAAAGGTTATTGACCTGAAACATTTTTCTCCCTCTACAGATGCTGCCTGACCTGTTGAGTGTTTCCAGCACTTCCTGTTGTTATGTGTAATTGCTGTATCAGTTGTTCCAGTGCATCCTCGGCTGCTCAATAAAGTTAGAAGTGGAAAAAAAAAGAACTTTATAATTTCAGTCAAGTTAGAACAGACGTTCAAATGTATAATAAACTGTCAGCATGGGACTCGTTTCTTCTGGTCTGCTATACAAAAGCTATTAAAGTCACACTTCACATTCTGCTCAGTGACTGCGGAATAACTTGCCTAGGTTAGATTGAAGAGGGAGATTGCAATTGATTTGGCAGTTTGAACAGCTGTAGAATTTCTCATTTAGTTTACAGAATTTCGAGATCCTGATATATTCGGAGGGAGGCTCTGTAAATGTTTTTCTTTTGTGCACATGTATTATTCAACTAGATCAAAAATTGACTGGAATGTAAGTGACCTTTCCACTCGCACCGTGCTAATTCAGATTTATCTGCACTTCAAAGAGACAGTAACCTTCTTTACATTTATATGCACATCACACATGGAAAATCAAATCTTCAGAAGACTTGTCTTTTCTCAAATAAATTCAGAAATCTTGATCTTATTAATGACATTGGGGAATAGAAACCTTTTATTAGTAGAGCTATCTTTTTGACTCATTCCCTATCACACAGTCCCAAGCCACCATTAGATTAGAAAGACAAAGAGGTTGAAAGTGTCACCACACTTTCTTGACTACAGCTAAACAACAACAACTTGCATTTATATAGCGCCTTTAATGTAGTAAAACATCCCAAGGCACTTCACAGGAGCGATTATCAAACATAATTTGACACTGAGCCACATAAGGAAGTATTAGGACAGGAGGTAGGTTTTAAGGAGCGTCTTAAAGGAGGAGAGAGAGGCAGAGAGGTTTGGTGAGGGAATTCCAGAGCTTCGGGCCTAGGCAGCTGAAGGCATGGCCGCCAATGGTGGAGCGATTAAAATCAGGGGCAAGAATTGGAGGAGCGCAGAGATCCAGGAGGGTTGTGGGGTTGGAGAAGGTTACAGAGAAAGGGAGGGGTGAGGCCATGGAGGGATTTGAAAATAAGGGTGAGAATTTTAAAATCGAGGCGTTCCCCGACCGGGAGCCAATGTAGGTCAGCAAGCACAGGGGTGATTGGAGATTGGGACTTGGAGTGAGTTAGGATACAGGCAGCAAAATTTTGGATGAGTTCAAGTTTATGGAGGGTGGAAGATGGGAGGCCAGCCAGGAGAGCATTGGAATAGTCGAGTCTAGAGGTAACAAAGGCATGGATGAGGGTTTCAGTGGCAGATAAGCTGAGGCAGAGGCTGAGACGGGCGATGTTTCGGAGGTGGAAGTAGGCAGTCTTGGTGATGGAGCAGATATGTGGTCGGAAGCTTATCTCAGGGTCAAATAGGATGTCAAGGTTGCGAACGGTCTGGTTCAGTCTCAGACAGTGGCCAGGGAGAGGAATGGAGTCGGTGGCTAGCGAACGGAGTTTGCGGCAGGGACCAAAGACAATGGCTTCGGACTTACCAATATTTAGTTGGAGGAAATTTTTGCTCATCCAGTACTGGATGTTGGACAAGCAGTGTGACAAATGAAAGACAGCGGAGGGGTAAAGGGAGGTGGTTGTGAGGTAGAGCTGGGTGTCATCAGCATACATGGAATATGATGTTGTGTTTTCAGATGAGGTCGCCGAGGAGCAGCATGTAGATGAGAAATAGGATTAACTATGTATTAACGATAAAAGTATTAACTAGGTATAAACTGGAATGACTGTAAATATCCCAGAATCACTAATGTTGCTGCAGTGTTGTTCCAATTAGATTTGCAAGGAATTATGCAAAATTCACAGCCAATAAAGGTGTGTTGTGAGGCAGAATTGTTTTTCTAGAAAAATGAAATTCCTGTCTCTCTGACAAATTGTGCCAGTGTCCATAACTTCAGATCTTGGGGAATCCCAGGTGCAAGGTCCAGTGCCAGCTTCTTGGGGACACCATTGAAAGTGAAGGCCTCTTGGTCAAGAAGGAAATTGAGGCAAAAAGGGTGGAACGATCCCACTGCCTTCATGGGTATGCTAGGCCTACATTTGTGGAATCCCTGGAAATCCCAGAACACTATCGAATGGATGGAAATCTGAAGCAATGGGTTTCCGGCCACTTTTCCTCTCTATAGTGCTGTGAAATAAGCATTCCCTACGGTTTACGAAGGCATTGCTCCTAAATTAGGCCTAAAAATGTCCTGTAGAGTAAATAGATCCTGGGTCCTGGGTAGGTATCCTCATCCTCATAGCATCCAAATGGACTTCATATTCCACATCCTCTTCCAAATAAGCTAGATGAAAGGGAATTCCCAAAAGATCCCCTCTTGGGTACTGCAGCTGCAAGCCTCTCCCAAGAGAATGAATCTGGGGCCTAGAAAATCTGGGGGCGCTACATACTAACATAAGAGTTGGGAAGCACCCAGTAAGACCTTGCATCAAGACCTGTACAACATCCAGGCTTGGGCTGATAAGTAGAAAGTAACATTCGCACCAGATAAGTAGCAGGCAATGACCATCTCCAACAAGAGAGAGTCTAACCACCTCCCCTTGACATTCAACGGCATTACCATCGCCGAATCCCCCACCATCAACATCTTGGGGGTCACCATTGACCAGAAACTTAACTGGACCAGCCACTTAAATACTGTGGCTACAAGAGCAGGTCGGAGGCTGGGTATTCTGTGGCGAGTGACTCACCTCCTGACGCCCCAAAGCCTTTCCACCATCTACAAGGCACAAGTCAGGAGTGTGATGGAATACTCTCCACTTGCCTGGATGAGTGCAGCTCCAACAACACTCAAGAAGTTCGTCACCATCCAGGACAAAGTAGCCCACTTGATTGGCACCCCATCCACCACCCTAAACATTCACTCCCTCCACCATCGGCGCACTGTGGCTGCAGTGTGCACCATCTACAGGATGCACTGTAGCAACTCGCCAAGGCTTCTTCGACAGCACCTTCCAAACCCGCGACCTCTATCACCTAGAAGGACAAAGGCAGCAGGTGCATGGGAATACCACCACCTGCACGTTTCCTTCCAAGTTACACACCATCCTGACTTGGAAATATATCGCCGTTCCTTCATCGTCGCTGGGTCAAAATCCTGGAACTCCCTACCTAACAGCACTGTGGGAGTACCTTCACCATACAGACTGCAGCAGTTCAAGAAGGTGGCTCACCATCACCTTCTCAAGGGCAATTAGTGATGGGCAATAAATGCTGGCCTTGCCAGCGACGCCCATATCCCATGAATGAATAAAAAACGTGTAGCCTCTGCTGCTCAGCCTGCCATGGAAATGGGGAGAGGGGCCATGAGTAATGGGCCATTAGTGGTTTGGAGGTGCATCTGTGGTTCTCCTGCCAAAGAAGTCAGCAATACTGGCTTGTGCACAGTTGAGGAGGGCTACAATGTGGCATGAGCCTCGACCAGAGCGGCCACAGAGCAAACCATAGGGGTTCTAAAGGGGCAGCTTCACTGCCTGAATAGATCAGGAGGGACCTGCAATATGCTCCAGAGCTTGTAACCTGCATAGTTATAGTTTGTTATGCTTTGGACGACCTAGACATGGCGATTCCTGAAGAGCTGTCCCTGGCTGCTTTGGAGGCAGAATAGTATAGAGTACATCATTAGGAGGTCTGAAACTCAGAGGACTCCACAGGTGATGGCTACGAGGGCATCAGAACTCAACTTATGAATGAAGTATTCTCATCTGTTTAACAGTCTCCCTTTGTCACCACTGACTTTATTTCATTTCCTCCACTTTCACATAAATTACAAATCATTCCGTCCAATGCCCATTCTAGAACATCCCATCACATCACATCTCAACTCGTACCCTAACTCATCACTAACTCCCAGCATTCCTTCCCTCCTGCTGCCATTCCAGGCATCAGGAGGGCAAAAAGGGGACATGAGATTGCTTTGGCAGATAAGGCAAAGGAGAATCCAAAGAGCTTCTACAAGTACATAAAGGGCAATAGAGTAACTAGGGAGAGAGTAGGGCCTCTTAAGGATCAACAAGGTCATCTATGTGCGGAACCACAAGAGATGGGTGAGATCCTGAATGAATATTTCACATCGGTATTTACGGTTGAGAAAGCCATGGATGTTAGGGAACTTGGGGAAATAAATAGTGATGTCTTGAGGAGTGTACATATTACAGAGAGGGAGGTGCTGGAAGTCTTAACGCGCATCAAGGTAGATAAATCTCCGGGACCTGATGAAATGTATCCCAGGACGTTATGGGAGGTTAGGGAGGAAATTGCGGGTCCCCTAGCAGAGATATTTGAATCATCCACCGCTACAGGTGAGGTGCCTGAAGATTGGAGGGTAGCAAATGTTGTGCCTTTGTTTAAGAAGGGCGGCAGGGAAAAGCCTGGGAACTACAGACCGGTGAGCCTGACATCTGTAGTGGGTAAGTTGTTAGAGGGTATTCTGAGGGACAGGATCTACAGGCATTTGGAGAGGCAGGGACTGATTAGGAACAGTCAGCATGGTTTTGTGAGAGGAAAATCATGTCTCACGAATTTGATTGAGTTTTTTGAAGGGGTAACCAAGAAGATAGATGAGGGCTGTGCAGTAGACGTGGTCTACATGGACTTCAGCAAAGCCTTTGACAAGGTACGGCATGGTAGGTTGTTACATAAGGTTAAATCTCATGGGATCCAAGGTGAGGTAGCCAATTGGATACAAAATTGGCTTGACGACAGAAGACAGAGGGTGGGTGGAGAGGGTTGTTTTTCAAACTGGAGGCCTGTGTCCAGCGGTGTGCCTCAGGGATCGGTGCTGGGTCCGCTGTTATTTGTTATTTATATTAATGATTTGGATGAGAATTTAGGAGGCATGGTTAGTAAGTTTGCAGATGACACCAAGATTGGTGGCATTGTGGACAGTGAAGAAGGTTATCTAGGATTGCAGCGGGACCTTGATGAATTGGGCCAGTGGGCCGATGAATGGCAGATGGAGTTTAATTTCGATAAATGTGAGGTGATGCATTTTGGTAGATCGAATCGGGCCAGGACCTACTCCGTTAATGGTAGGGCATTGGGGAGAGTTATAGAACAAAGAGATCTAGGAGTACAGGTTCAGAGCTCCTTGAAAGTGGAGTCACAGGTGGATAGGGTGGTGAAGAAGGCATTCGGCATGCTTGGTTTCATTGGTCAGAACACTGAATACAGGAGTTGGGATGTCTTGTTGAAGTTGTACAGGGCATTGGTGAGGCCACACTTGGAGTACTGTGTACAGTTCTGGTCACCCTATTATAGAAAGGATATTATTAAACTAGAAAGAGTGCAGAAAAGATTTACTAGGATGCTACCGGGACTTGATGGTTTGACTTATAGGGAGAGGTTAGACAGACTGGGACTTTTTTCCCTGGAGAGTAGGAGGTTAAGGGGTGATCTTATAGAAGTCTATAAAATAATGAGGGGCATAGATAAGGTAGATAGTCAAAATCTTTTCCCAAAGGTAGGGGAGTCTATAACGAGGGGACATAGATTTAAGGTGAGAGGGGAGAGATACAAAAGGGTCCAGAGGGGCAATTTTTTCACTCAAAGGGTGGTGAGTGTCTGGAACGAGCTGCCAGAGGCAGTAGTAGAGGCGGGTACAATTTTTTCTTTTAAAAAGCATTTGGACAGTTACATGGGTAAGATGGGTATAGAGGGATATGGGCCAAGTGCAGGCAATTGGGACTAGCTTCGTGGTATAAACTGGGCGACATGGACATGTTGGGCCGAAGGGCCTGTTTCCATGTTGTAACTTCTATGATTCTATGATTCTATGAATCCACCTTGAACAAGCCCACGGAAACCTTCCAGGCAGCTTGTTTCTGCTCCTCAACTGTCACCTCCACTTGCTTCTCTTCACTTGTGCTCCGTGAATCATCTGCTCCTGTCTCTTAATAACTGAGGCTCCCTCTCTCCCTAAAAAGGATAGTCCCGGAATTCTGCGACCGTTCCACCATACGCCAGCTGTAACCCAGGTACGCCAGTCCTAGCCTAGCAACAAAATTTCTGGGTGGTCTATTGGAGGTAAAACCTCAACTGCGCCAAATATGGCCATCAACGCAAGGGACGGGGGAAAGGCTGGGGGCAGGGATTCCAAATGGCAGAATTCCCACGCTCCGGGTCATCATGGGGACCAGGTATATAGGTGACGCAGGGGCAGATGTGAGGTCCACAAGGGGAATCATGGCCTGGTATCGCAAAGATTTGAAAGTAATTTTGTTTCCAATTTTCAAAATGGCCCTCAGCAACTTTCCAGGGGCCCTGACAACCCTTCCCCCCCTCTCCTGTCCTAGATTTGGAGCAGGAAGCAGAGTTCAGGCAGAGGAAAGAAAAGCAGGTGGATACGCACCTCAGGAGTTTTCAGCCTATCCGCAATTTGCCGAGCAACTGCATTCTCCAACCCAGACCCTTGGTTGCCACTAAGGAGGGTGAAGCCTGCCTTTCCAAGGTCTTTGTGAGCATGTTCCCTTCGCATCTCGAGGCCAGAAGGGAGAACATCCGGCAAATTGAGGCTCTTGGTCTCAATAGTGGCCTGCAGTGCTGGTGAGCAAACTTGATTCTGCACTTGGACCCTCTGTCCTCGGGGGCTGCCCTGCAGATCACCCGGGAGTTGCCACCCGCTCTGCAGGTTCTGTCTCGCACCACTACACAGATGTCAGACCTGCGCTGCTGTATATTCTCTGCCATCCAGACAGCTGTGAAGATTCAATAGACTCATGAAGTGCTGCTGCTGCTTCATCGGTTCAGCTCACTCGGCAGCCCCTGTTAGGTACGAGTCGGTGGGATCGACAGCAGCTGCAAGTCTGCCCCGAGCCCTCGCTTCCTTTTGTTGATGCTCATCTGCCGCCACCTCCACTTGCTCTTGCTCACTCGTGTATAATGCCTCACCAGCTGTTCCCTCCTGACTCTCTCTATTTGATCCCCTTGAAGTGGGTGTATCTGTGCTGGTGCTTATGGAGTCTGGAGTGCTTAATGGATGCTGATGTGCCAGGATCATCTTCCTGCGCCTTCTTGGCCCCAATTTCTTGTGCCTGAAATTGTACACATTGCTAGATACATATGAAAAGGCAGAAGTCAGTTTAAAGGGCTATGTGAGGTATTATAAAAACCTTATTTCTCCGCCATATTGCTTTTTTTTCTAACTGTTGACCACTGCTTCGATGTCTACCCTTTGACCTCAATCCATCGTGCTAGTATTTTTCACCCGTCACCCATTTTGCAGAGGTTACTATGGGATTTGCACAGGGAATACTCCTGTGCTTCTTGGAGGAGGACGAGGAGAATCAGAGGGAGGACCAGCTGGTCAGATATTATAGGAGACACTCCCACCTCCACCTGACCCAGGAACAGTGCACAAGGGGGCTGTGCTTCACTCAATGCCCTTCAATGAGTTGTCTCACATGCTGTAACCTGACCTGCAACCCACCTTCACCAATGACACCGTACTGCCAATGACTGCGAAGGTCACCACTGCTCTCAGTTTTTGTGCAACAGGGTCATTCCAGGCAGCTTTGTGGGATGTTAGCAACATTAATCAGTCGCCTGCACAGATGCATCAAACAGGTTATTGATGTATTGTTTTGCTTTGCCAAGCCAGTTCATCAGCTTTCCAATGGACAGCCGCCAGCAGCAGAACAGCATCCTGAAAATCTACTGAATGGTAGCAATCCCCAAAGTATAAGGTGTAATAGATTGTACCCATGTAGCCCTACATGCTCCCTTCATCAATTCCATCATTATATAAACAAGAACCCCTTCCACTCCCTTAATGTCTCGTTCGACTGTAACCAGAGAAGCCTTGTACTATTCTCAAGTCAACAACATCACTCACAAATGGCGTGATGATGCATTTCAACATGATTATTTCATCTGTTTGTAAAAAAAAAGGGTTTTCTTTTCGGGGAACCACAAGCTCACAGAGCCCCACAATATTTATGTCTCTTGGAAAATGAGAAAGCATTGACCGCAGTTTTCCTCCCCCACCTTCACCTGGACTCAGGTCTAAGAGTTCACACCTGAAGTGCAGTCTGCCTCACACGACCTAGATTTCTGGGTTCACTTCATTCGAAGAGGCCCGAGGTTCCGAAGAGGCAAGTCTGCCCCTTACCCAGAATCAAGGGCAAAAATCCAGCTGGTGCTGCAGGTTTGGTCATCATCTGTGGAGTCTCCTGTTGGAAAAACTTATCTTTCGAGTCTTCCTTGGCCGAGCTGCCTGTCCCACTCAGGTCCTCCGATCTGAGGAGGCCCAGGCACAAGGTCTTTCACCAACTTTTTCAGGCGCCTCCAGATGGAGTGTACTTCGAGGAAAATGGGGCAGGAAGCCCTGTTAGCCCCCTCCCCCACCAACCCCCATTTCATTTCCATGGTTAGCCAAAGTTTGTGCCTGTTTCAGGTGCAAACGCTCCCCAACTCTCCCTCAGGAAAAAGCCTGGGGCAATACAAAAGGGGCAGAAACCTGTCATAATGGGCCTATGTCGATTTTACCTCTGCTGTGCATTCTAAAAATAGGCATAACCGGGGCCTAGGAAAATGAACCCCATTATAACAAAAAAAATTAAATGGTAGAAATTATTGTTGGTGATGATAGCAGGCAAGCTGCAGCGGGTTGGCATGACATTATTCCATCCATTATTTTATGGGGGGATGGTAATCCCATTTAAAACAAACAGGTTAATGCCGGCACTCAAATAGTGAAACGAGGAATGTCATGTCAACATACTAAGCTTCTTCTGCTCATATATATGTTATTGTAAGAGCTGCACGGGGACGTTCTCGATAATTCCCAATGTTACCCAAGCAGTAAGAACAGCCTTCAGGCAGGTGACCCTGACTGCACAGGTGCAGCCGGATTGACATTCCTTTCGGTAAACCTCTTGCACGAGCTCTGCGCTGTCATCAGCACAGGTGGAGAGGCAACAGGGAGCCAGAGCTCCTGTACTCCAGCTCATCCACAGCAGAGCCCTTCAGGACTCTCATTCTCTTGTAGCCGAATATCAGCAAACAATGCACAGCAGCAAGAACTGTGTCTTTTTATTCAATATCCCTTCAATCACCAAAGAAAGTACATTTTCTACTCATGTTTTAAGTAAACAATATAACTGACTGGGAAAATCATTCTTGGCACTTGATAGAGTTGCTTTTTCGCGACTTTGCTAAACATTCATTTTTGTAACAGCACTGATACAGATCATGGCAGGCAAGCACTCGGAAGCAGAGACGCAGCTACTGGATGACGAGTTGGAACCCCTTTTGATTAAGAACCAACCGACCAAGCCAGTTACAGCGGGCGGGCATGGCAGATGCCAGCAGTACCAACCCACTGGGATCTTGTTTTGGAGGAAGAAGGGAAAGAGAGCACCGAAAAATTACTTCTTAATGTCAGAGTTAAATTATCAAAGAAACTATAAGGGCCTTATTGAGGCCGCTGCAACAGTTTAAAGGGTTAGAAAAACTGATTTGAATTCTTTGAGCTTTGAGTTACAGGCAATGTTGGGAAATAAAAGGGGGAGACTTTTTTTTTAAAGGGTCAACTGACATTTATATGAACCTGATTTTGGAAGAACAATATCTTCAATTACAAGATGCTTGAAATAAATAGAAGAATATATTTTTAGCTTCCAGCAGATCAGGACAACTGCAGTCCACATTACTCCTTCTCATCCTGGCCCCGCAAAAGTAATTTTTCACTTTCTTTTTGGGGCCACTATTTCTCTGCACCACTCGGTATGGCTGGGCGGAGAGTGCATGGCACCTGTTTCCCCCCAGTATTCCCTTGGAATTGCATCGGGGTCCAGTGTACGTATAGATTAATGAGACTGCTGCCTGATTCAGGTGGGTGCCTAGGCCACCCAGCGGAAGGCCCCAGTAAATATGACGGCAGAGCAGGATCGAGGCAGTAAGTTCACCCCAGCGATTTTAACTCCACTACCTCCCTGTTTCCGCCAGGCAGGCTGACTTACAATTGTCCCGATACTTTTAGAAACCATGGCAGCACAAATATCATTTCCTCCCTTCTCTCAAGGTACTTTGCATGGTAATTATTTTCCCTATTTTCTACCCTACTTTCCCAAAATATGGTCTATGGCTACAAGTCACACTTCATTTTCAAATATGAGCCTAGACAGTGAATGATGGAAGGCTATTCAACTACAGAGGGCATCACAGCCAAGCTCGATCCTTAACATGGGTACTTTTCAGCAAGAGTCTTTGGATAGGGAATAGGAGGGAGAACATCATAGTATCATCATAGTAGCTACAGCACAGGAGGAGGCCATTCAGTGAGGAAATTGGTCCCACCTCTGTTGAGGTGCAGCCCATTCATCTTGAACAGATCCCACCTGCCCCAGAACTGTTCCCAATGCCCCAGGAATCTGAAGCCCTCCCTCCTGCACCATTGCTCCAGCCACGCATTAACCTGTCTTATCCTACTATTCCAATACTCACTAGTGCGTGGCACTGGGACTAATCCAGAGATTACTGCCTTTGAGGTCCCACTTTTTAACTTCCTCCCCAGCTCCTGAAACTCTGACTGCAGGTCCTCGACCCTTTTCCTTCCTATGTCATTGGTTCCAATATGGACCATGATTTCTGGCTGTTCCGCTTCCCCTCTCAAAATGTTCTGCACCCTCTCAGTGATGTCCTTTACCCTGGCACGAGGGAGGCAACACACCATGTGGGACTCATGTTGGCAGTTGCAGAAATGTCTGCCTATCCCCCTGACTATCGAATCCCCTATAACAACTGCATTTCTTTTGCCCCCTGTGCAGCCGAGTCTCCCACAGTGCCATGGATTTGCTCTTGACTGCACTCCCACGAGGTGTCAACACCATCACTGGTATTCAACACTGAATACTGGTTTGTGAGTGCCACACTCCCAGAGGACTCCTGCATTGCCTGCCTGTTCCTCCTGGTCTTTCTGGTGATCACCCACTCCCTCTCCGCCTGAACTCTCTGTAGCTGTGTGGTGACCACCTCCTGAAAACGTGCTATCCACAAAACTCTCAGCTTCCCGTTTACACTGTAGCTCGAGCATTTGGCAGCACTTCCTGCACATGTGGTTTTCCAGGTCATACAAAGTCTGCTGGAGTTCCCACATGGCACAGGATGTGCATGAGATGGGCCCCAGCTGTCCTGCCATGTTAGCTAACAGTTATTTAAACTTTGTTTAGCTTTAAGGCATTTTAGTGTTTGTCTGACACCTTCTCAAGGGCAATTAGGGATGGGCAATAAATTCTGGCCTTGCCAGTGACGCCCACATCCAATGAATGAATAAAAAAACTCTAACCACTAAAAAACAATAACCAACCACTAAAAAACACTGGCCAATGAACTAAATACTTACTGACTAGCCCTTGGCGCTCCTCCTTGCCTTGTTTTGATTCCTCGTGCTGCTCCCTTTATGCTCCACTCAGTCTTAGTCTATAGCTTTGGTTTAAATCACTTACCACCTCCTTCCCCCTCTGCACCTAATTCCCACACTCACCAAATTCCCAGTTGAATGTCCTCACACTGTTCGCGCTTCACTCCGTTAGAGGTTCACTCTCTGTCTTTCCCAACCTCCGTGCTCAAGCTCTGTGCTTCTGCAAAGAAACACTGGCTGATTTTTCTCACTCTCTAGGAAAGTGAACTGAGGCCACTTGTAGTGCCCTTACTATTATCCGTCTGAGATCAGCTAACTCAGCAACGGTCCACGGGTTGAAGCTGCGATCTTCATGGGCTCTACGGTTCAATAGAACACAGTGTAGGGCATTTACTCACTGCGCCAGCAAGGTAGCTGTGCAGGTCAATCTTTAACGATTTTCCTCTTGCTTAAGTTTTGATTGTGAGGGGCAGATGGGTTATTTTTAAAACTGCAGCAGAACAGTAGCGGTCGTGTCTCTTTCGTTACAAAAGTTTCAAACCACTATCGCAAACAACACCAGGTGGAAGAGTAGGATTTTTTAAATTTGCAACTGAGAAGTGCTTCACTTCTCTCCTCAGTGGTCCAACAGCCACTACTCCGTCACAGAGAATGTTTTTTTCTCTCATATTGCAACTCAGTAAAGTTATAAAACTGAAGCTTTGACTTATTTTCTCCGAATGCCTGCTGGCTGTGGAAGTGACGCAAATGGCTCATTCACAAGCCATTCAAATCATTATCTCTTGCCCTGAATTGTTGCACAATCGTCCAGCTCCTACCTGCTTCTCACAGAGCTTAATCACGTATTGTCCTGTTCAGTGCTGAAATCCTTTCTGCAAAGTCTATAATTTGAACAGTAAACAAAGACTGGGCCTTAGCACTCTTAAATCATTCCTCTCCCTGTGCCTTCACATTTAAACAGCTAGTAAGTTATTATAGCTGTTTACCAAACCTCCCTCAACTCAAGGCACCTGGAGATTTACTCTAATTCTCCAGGGATGTATTTTTCTTGCAGACAAGTTTTAAGCTGCACTCCCTGTTGTTTGTGAAATTTGAGTGGGCCAGTGTAAATGTATGAGTGGAATTAAGAACCGTGATGTCTTTTAAAAATTGCTGTTTGCACTGATCACGATTTCTTTCCTGTCCTCTGCACATCGACAACATTGTGTGGGGAATGTTGGGGGTCAGTGGTTTTGCACATATGATGTTGAATTTATGTCCCAGCGAAAGGCAAGTTAATCAGAGAGAAAGGGAAAAGAGAAGAAAGATGAAAAGTTGCCATTAATCTGTGTTGCATGGAATTTTCCCAATCAATTTTCATTAGAATAGACTTCCATAGAAGCATAGATGTTTCCTGCACAGAAGGAGGCCATATGACCCAGTATGTTTATGCTGGCTCTTGGTTAGAGCAATCCAAAATTAATCCCATTCCCAGCTCTCTCCCGTAGACCTGTGTCTTCCTTTCCCTTAAAAGATGTAATTGTCTCTACCTCAGCCATCCCTGGTGGCAGCACTCCATATTCCAGAGCTCTGTATATACACACACCCTTACATTTTTTTGTTTCATATGTAATAAAACTATCTTTTCTACAGAAAGAATATTTGAATAAAACTGTTTCAGATCTGTATTCTTAACTGTGAGATAAATGTTTTCGGATTGTTTTTAAATAGAGTACAGAAGTTGCTGGAAGTTATTGAGGTTTTACTTCACTCTGGTACTGCTTGAATTACATGGGGAACCTGAAGTGAGTGGCATACTCGGAAATCAGGGAGGAAGCGAGGCCCAGCCCGGCCAGGCTTCATTTTAATTTTTCGTATCTGCCCGAAGCAGGCGGGAATGACATCAAGGCCAGCGGGTGGGAGCGGATATTGGACCAGGAGCCGGACATCACTGGGAAGCCACGGGAGCACTCCTGCTCACTCCTGGTAGTGCTTGAATTGCATGGGGAACCTGAAGTGAGTGGCACACTCGGAAATCAGGGAGGAAGCGAGGCCCAGCCTGGCCAGGTTCTGTTCTAAGACAGACATGGATCACCCCGCCCAACCCCACGTTCAAGTAAAAATAGTGCCGCGGCAACGATGATGTCATCAAGCCATGGCCTTTTCATTTCAATTGGGCCCCCGCCTGCCTGTAGTGGGAGCCTCAGACAACTTGAAAGTCGCCTGAGATGAAAAGCCGCCAGGCGGGAATGGAGCAACCTTGGGCTGGTAAGTCAACTCACCCGATTTTAACCCTTCCCATGCCCAATTCCCGCTCAGCGGCGGGAGGTTAAAATCAAACTCATTGTATTGGAAAGGCCTTTGATCCATATCTGTCTTAGAACAGAGCCTGGCCAGGCTGGGCCTCGCTTCCTCCCTGATTTCGGAGTGTGCCACTCACTTCAGGTTCCCCATGCAATTCAAGCACTACCAGAGTGAAGTAAAACCTTAAATCCGGCCAATTACCGCCCCATCAGTCTGCTCTCAATCATCAGCAAAGTGATGGAAGGTGTCGTCGACAGTGCTATCAAGCGGCACTTACTCACCAATAACCTGCTCACCGATGCTCAGTTTGGGTTCGGCCAGGACCACTCGGCTCCAGACCTCATTACAGCCTTGGTCCAAACATGGACAAAACAGCTGAATTCCAGAGGTGAGGTGAGAGTGACTGCCCTTGACACCAAGGCAGCATTTGACCGAGTGTGGCACCAAGGAGCCCTAGTAAAATTGAAGTCAATGGGAATCAGGGGGAAAATTCTCCAGTGGCTGGAGTCATACCTAGCACAAAGGAAAATGGTAGTGGTTGTTAGACGCCAATCATCTCAGC
Source organism: Heptranchias perlo (assembly GCF_035084215.1). NCBI lineage: Eukaryota > Metazoa > Chordata > Chondrichthyes > Hexanchiformes > Hexanchidae > Heptranchias > Heptranchias perlo. Next base: position 66,997,620 of record NC_090325.1, on the reverse strand, counting down.
CCCAGGACTTTGCTGCAGTAGTTTCTCAGGGCAGTGTCCTTGGCCCAACCATCTTCAGCAGCTTCATCAATGACCTTCCCTCCATCATAAGGTCAGAAATGGGGATGTTAGCTGATGATTGCAGTGTTCAGTTCCATTCGCAACCCCTCAGATAATGAAGCAGCAAGACCTGGACAACATCCAGGCTTGGGCTGATAAGTGGCAAATAACATTCGTGCCAGAAAAGTGCCAGGCAATGACCATCTCCAACAAGAGAGAGTCTAACCAACTCCCCTTGACATTCAACGGCATTACCATCGCCGAATCCCCCACATCAACATCCTGGGGGTCGCCAATGACCAGAAACTTAACTGGACCTGCCATATAAATACTGTGGCCACAAGAGCAGGTCAGAGGCTGGGTATTCTGCAGCGAGTGACTCTGACCTGCTCTTGCAGCCACAGTATTTATGTGGCTGCTCCAGTTAAGTTTCTGGTCAATGGTGACCCCCAGGATGTTGATGCTATCCAATCTTTTCTCATAGCTAAAATTCTCCAACCCTGGCAACATCCTCATAAATCTCCTCTGTACCCTCTCTAGTGCAATCACACCTTTCCTGTAATGTGGTGACCGGAACTGTACGTAGTACTCAAGCTGGGGCTTAACCAATGTTTTATACAGTTCTAGCATAACCTCCCTGCTCTTATATTCTATGCCTCGGCTAATAAAGGAAAGTATCCCATATGCCTTTTTAACCACCTTATCTACCTGACTTGCTATCTTCGGGGATCTGTGGACATGCACTCCAAGGTCCCTCTCTTCCTCTACACCTCTCGGTATCCTCCCATTTATTGTGTACTCCCTTGACTCGTTTGCCCTCCCCAAATGCATGACCTCACACTTCTCCAAATTAAAATCCATTTGCCACTTTTCTGCCCACCTGACCAGTCCATTGATATCTTCCTGCAGTTTACAGCTTTCCTCCTCACTATCAACCACACGGCCAATTTTTGTATCATCTGCAAACTTCTTGATCAAGCCCCCCACATTTAAGTCCAAATCATTAATTATACCACAAAAAGCAAGGGACCTGTTACTGAGCCTTGTGGAACCCCACTGGAAACAGCCTTTCAGTCGCAAAAACACCCATCAACCATTACCCTTTGCTTCCTGCCACAGAGTCAATTTTGGATCCGAACTTGTCACTTTCCCATGGGCTTTTACTTTTTTGACCAGTCTGCCATGTGGGCCCTTGACAAAAGCCTTGCTAAAAACTTGTTACCCTCATCGACCCTTCTTGTTACCTCCTCGAAAAAAGCATGGTGTGTTCTTTATTTTGTATTATTAACGTGAAAATAAGTTATAATGTTTAAATTAAAATGTGTCTGATCATAACAGCTGTTCTATATGTTCACCTTACTGTAAAAAAAAGCAATTTATCAATTCTTATCAAGCCTCATCTCACCAAGTGTTTGTTCAATCAGCCTTCAAAGAGATTGAAGCAGTTCAGTTGTTAAAGATGCAAATATCCAGTTCAGGGCACAAGAGAATACTACTGTTTACGCCATTGTAAAAGTAGATATAGCGCAGTGTGAGTCAACTTCCATAAAACTAAGACAATCAGACCACTTATGGGAATGACTAATGGCACTGAACCTGAGAAGGTATGTACAGCAGAGCCACATTGGTGCTTCCAGAGGCAGCTTTACTGGCAGCAGGAATTCCTGGGTTCTATTAATTAGTTACTGGACATCTAATTTTTCTGAATGGAGACCAATGTCATTTCACATCACATTATTGTGTATTATTGTGGGGTGGTGTAGCTATATTTGTTCACTGCAGAGGCTATAATTAAATTTAGTACCTAGCATAATGATATTGTTTACTGCTGTTGTAGTTCACAAGGTCACAATATATATTACTCTGAATGCATAACTGTGCAAATTAGCTCATGGAGAGCCTGACAATGTTGTTGAGAAATGGAAATCAGGACCCCCCCCCACCCCACCCTAGGGTAGAAAGGAAGTGGTTACAGACTGTTGTAAATAAGAGGCACTACGACTTGGCATTAACGCTCCCAGTGCCTAACAGCTGTTCTCTGCTGTGAACCGAGATATAATTGGGAACTATACAACCCAGGCTGGTGGCATGGGCGGACACGTGGCAGATGAAATTTAACACAGAAAAATGCGAAGTGATACATTTCGGTAGAAAGAACAAGAAGAGGCAATATAAACTAGAGAGCACAACTTTAAAAGGGGTACAGGAACAAAGAGATCTGGGGGCATATGTGCACAAATCGTTGAAGGTGGCAGGGAGGTTGAGAAAGCGGTTAAAAAAGCATACGGGATCCTGGGCTTTATAAATAGAGGCATAGAGTACAAAAGTATGGAAGTCATGATGAACCTTTATAAAACATTGGTTCGGCCACAACTGGAGTATTGTGTCCAGTTCTGGGCACCGCATTTTAGGAAAGATGTGAAGGCCTTAGAAAGGGTGCAGAAGAAATTTACTAGAATGATTCCAGGGATGAGGGACTTTAGTTACGTGAATAGGCTGGAGAAGCTGGGGTTGTTCTCCTTGGAACAGAGACGGTTGCGAGGAGATTTGATAGAGGTATTCAAAATCATGACGGGTCGAGACAGAGTAGATAGAGAGAAACTGTTCCCATTGGTGGAAGGTTCAAGAACCAGAGGACATAGAATTAAGGTGATTGGCAAAAGAACCAAAGGTGACATGAGGAAAAACCTTTTTTACACAGCGAGTGGTTAGGATCTGGAGTGCGCGGCCCAAGAGGGTGGTGGAAGCAGATTCAATCATGGCCTTCAAAAGGGAACTGGATAAGTACTTGAAAGGAAAAAATTTGCAGAGGTACGGGGAAAGGGCGGGGGAGTGGGTCTAGCTGGATTGCTCTTGGACAGAGCCGGTGGGGACTCGATGGGCCGTGCTGTAACTTTTCTATGATTTTATGATTCTAACTCCAATGTCTGGTTCACAGCCCGTTAGGAATACCAACCTTTAGATCCATCTCCAGTAGAAGTGTGCTAACAAGTGGGAATGGATATTCATATCTCTGCTTCGGTTAAATTGCTTTTTGAATTCCCTCCTTTTCAAAACTACTGCCACCAGCCCCTCCTCAAAACGCCTATTTTTGACTCCACTTCAACTACCACAGCGCAGTACTGTATTCACCATTCCCAAAATTCCTGCTCGAAATTCTTCGGTCAGGTTCCTGTCCTCCCTACAGCATTGAGACCATCCACGAGCTTCTTGTAGATGATTGCATTGATTTTTGGCTTTGACTGAAACCTGGCTCGTGGGAGCCACGACCTTGCCTCTTACTGAATACTCCATGCCTGGTTATAATTTCCACCACTTACCCAGCTCAAATTGCTGCAGTTGTAGTGTAGCCCTTATCACCAAGTCATACCTTGATCTCTCCCCCTACTTCCATGGTACTTTCTCCTCCTTCGAGCACCTCACCTTGTTCCACCCCTCTCGCTTCTCCTTTAAAATCGTCATTGTCTACCACCTCCCCCAAGCCCCACCCCAAATTTCTCCCTGAGATATCCTCCCTCCTTTCCTCCCTCAGCCTGTGCACTGACCAACCTCTCATCCTAGGTGATTTCAATTTCCATCTCAACTCCCCTAGCCCTCTGTACTCTGTTTTTATTGCCCTCCTGTCCTCCCTAAACCTCTCCCTCCAAACACACGGCCAGCCCCTTGACCTTGCCATCTCCGTTGTCCTGTCTAGTCCCATGGTCTCAACCACAGTAAAGATCATCTCTGACCACTTCCTTATATCCCCATTCACCCAAATTGTCCTACCCCTTCCAATTCCACTTCCTTTTACATCTGCCCCTGGAAAAAAACTCTCCCCATGTCACTGACAATGACACTTTCAAACTCCTATTGGCCCTCCGTTTGCCATGATACTTCTGCAGCTGTCGATTTGCTCAACCATTCCTTTATCTCCATCTTCAATGCCCTTGTCCCCAGAAAAGCCTTTATTCTCTCCATACCTGTTATTTTCCAGGTATGGCCCCCAACTTTGCTCCCTCAAGTCCAAGGGGTGCAGACTTAAGAGTAACTGATTTAGCCATAAATTACCATCTAGCTAGACCATATCAAGTGCTATCAGACCTCTGCCAAAACTGCCCATAAACCCCCTCAAGCTCTACGTTCTACTCTTCGGTCCTTCAGCTCTAGCCTCCTATGCAACTACTTCCACCCACTACACCACTACTTGCAATTGAGTCTTCAGCTAACTGCACCCTACTTTCTGGAATTCCCTCCCTTAACCCCACCACTTTGCTATTTCTCACCCTGCCTTGGTGCTTGGTGTCTATTTCTCCTCTGTGAAGTACCTTTCATTAAAGGTGCCACATAAATGTAAGTTGTTGTTGCTGAAGTCAGAAAATTAGTAATTTTCTATTTACAGCAATATTTTAATTCAGACTGAATTCCAAGCCGTTTTTTTTTCTCACTTACCTAGTTGTCCATCTATAGTACATCTGAATCCAAAGTCCTCAAGCTCAACACTGTGTATCTAATAATTCCCCCTCTTCCTGGGCCACAATGTTCCCCCATTCTGTCCTGAAAACAGTGACTTATGTTAGAGTGCAATTCCACGGATGCCAGAAACCCTCAGAACCACAATAAGTGGTCATTCTTGATGTGTTGAGTCTGGATAGTGAGTGTCAACTGTAAAGAATATCACAACAGAAGGCCAGTCCTGTTTTCCCGCAATGTCAACACATACATGGCTTCCAGGAGGGATCATAGAATCTTTGCGCACAGAAGGAGGCCATTCGGCCCATCATGCCTGAGCCAGCTCTTTGAACGAGCTATCCAATTAGCCCCACTCCCCTACTCTTTCTCCATAGCCCTGCAAATCTTTCCTTTTCAAGTATATATCCAATTCTTTTTTGGAAGTTACTACTAAATCTGCTCCCACCACCCTGGGTAGCAAAGAGGACCAGGGCCCTTGGCTGATTTTTTTTCTCTCTCTCTCTAGTTTGGGAACACTGAAACCAATTATAGCCTTCACCAATGCCCCAGCTGATTTGAGCTATCTCAGCACAGATCAGGGATCGAACCTGGGAGCAGATCAGCCTGTGTGGCTCAGGATCACACTACTAGATGCGTTTGTCCATTGATCCATCATCTAACCATTTTAAATACTGATTTGGTAAGAATAGAAACTGAAACCTGCCAGCTTCAGATTCTGCACAATGCTATTGGAATTTGTTTTGTTGATGCAGTGAGGTTACCCTATGAGGAATTGTATATTTCATTATGGTACGTACTGTAAATCCAGAAAGTACATTCCTTACCATCTTATTGCCTCTGTATCATGCTTAGGACCTTTCTGCTGTACCAAAAAGGTCTTACAGTTATTCCATAATGCAGTTCATAAATGCTTATAGAGCATTAGATGTCAGCCTTTGCACTCTCACCCCTGAGTCAGAAGTTGTAGGTTCAAGCCTCACCCCAGAGACATGAGCACTGATACTTCAGTACAGTAGTGAGGGAGTGCTGCACTGTTGGGAGTGCTGTCTTTCAGATAAGTTGTTAAACCAAGGCCTCCTCTGCCTCTCAGGTGGTTGTCAAAGATGTTGGGTTCCTGTTCTGGAGGCACTCAACCCTAGGTTACCCTGACAATAATTTGGCTTGGCAATCCCAATCGGCTATAACAAGGCTTTATTGCAACAGTAGCAGAATCAATAACAATCAATTAAGCAACAATTGACAGAATCAAGGTAGATATTAAGGAGCTTTTTCCCTTCGTTGAGGGTTCTATAACAAGGGGGCATAGATTCAAGGTAAAAGGCGGGAGGTTTAGAGGGGATTTGAGAAAGAACTTTTTCACCCAGAGGGTGGTTGGAGTCTGGAACTCACTGCCTGAAAGGGTTGTGGAGGCAGGAACCCTCACAACATTCAAGAAGCATTTGGATGAGCACTTGAAATGCCATAGCATACAAGGCTACGGACCAAATGCTGGAATATGGGATTAGATTAGACTGGGCTTGATGGCCGGCGCGGACACGATGGGCCGAAGGGCCTCTATCCGTGCTGTATAACTCTATGACTCTATGACTCTATTACCCAGTCCAAGTCTCTGGACAGCAGCGCAGCATGATCTTGTTCAGATCTACTGCTGTGTTCTGTTCTTGTTGGGCCATTCATTTATACCCTACCCTATGGCTCTAATGAAGTTAAGGCTCCCAGAGGTCATCTGCCATTTAACGAGGTCACTTCACGTATGCTCTTACATCAGCCAAACTTGTCACACACAAGCTGATTGTCTTTGCTGTGTCTAGCAGTTAACGATGTTAAGGCTCCCTGAGGTCATCTGCCATTTAAAGAGATTATCTTACAAAGATCTCATTGCACTATTTAATGTAAGGAATCTTACAACACCAGGTTATAGTCCAACAATTTTATTTTAAAATCACAAGCTTTCGGAGATTATCTCCTTCGTCAGGTGAGTAGTGAATCAGCACTATTTAAGGGAGAGCAGTAAATTTCTCCCAACATTTATCCCTCAACCGACACCATCAAAACGGATTATCTGGTCATGTATCTCATTTGTGTTTGTGACACCTTGTCTATGCAAATTAACTTCCACGTTTCCCTACATTACAACAGTAACTACACCTTAGAAGTACTTCATTGGTTGTGAGGTGCTTTGGGATGTCCTGAGGATATGAAAGGTGCTGTATAATTACAAGTTCTTTCTTTCATTATGGGTAAAATTAGCTTTTCAAAATTCTTCCTGAGCCCATTTTGCAAACTTTTGCACATTTGACCGCTGCCTTACCAAACGATGTCACTTTTACCAAATAAGGGACTCGTCAGCTGCTTGAGAAGTCTTAATGGATCATTATTACAAATTCATCATGATTGGCTAATTTTCTTCATTCCAGCTAAAGAAGTCTTTCCTTCAATAAAACTTCATATTTCAAAATCACACACACCCATCACTTTGTCAGCAGGTCATAAACAGCAATGAAAGGCGGTATTTAACTCCTTTTGCACAAAAGAGGGAAATATAGTCCATGGACCGGATATGTCAAACAAAGATGACACACGGTGACAGTTATGTCATCATTCCACCTATCTGTGGGAAGAGCTCAGTTATCAGTGAAAGCTGTGCTTACATATAATTTAAATGTCACTCGACTCTCATTAAAAAAATCAAAGTGCAATACATTTTTGGCCATAACTAGTAGCTTGTCTCTTACGAATGGACCTTCTGGGGCTAGTTAGATCCTGCTTATTTGACAGGTTAATCCACATATTCATCACAGTTACATTAATTAAAATGAAAATATTCATATTCAGTAAGACCTGGAGCTAAGAAAGGATTTATTATAGTAGTTTTAAATTTCAAAAATTTTTCTAATTTTTAGCACCATACTTCCAGATTAGGGGAAATATCAGAATTTTACTATAATTTATACTTAATTTTCTATTCACGTATCCCCTGTTAACACTGATTATAATTTAGATGATGTCTGATTGAATGCATCACATCACAGAGAAATCTAGAGCAATGGTTTCACACACAAAGAAAATGGATTAATTGACTCAGACAGAACAGATTGGAATCATCTGCACCAATATATAAACTGGTAGCTATTGTGTGTTTAATATGTATGCAAACTGAAATGTGTACACTTAAGGAGCTCATAGATATCTCCATCTCAAAGACTAAGACCATTTTTGCATCTGTCTCAGCCACCATCTTTCCTTCCTCCCTTCTGTCCTGACCACCAATTAGGAAGGCAAATGGTATGTTGGCCTTTATTACAGGAGGAAAGATGTCTTACTGCAATTATACAGGGCCTTGGTGAGACCGCACCTGGAGTATTGTCTACAATTTTGGTCTCCTTACCTAAGAAAGGATATACTTGCCATAGAGGGAGTGCAACGAAGGTTCACCAGACTGATTCTTGGGATGGCGGGATTGTCGTATGAGAAAAGATTGAGTAGAGTAGGCCTGTATTCTCTAGAGTTTAGAAGAATGAGAGGTGATCTCATTGAAACATACAAAATTCTTACAGGGCTCAGCAGGGTAGATGCAGGGAGAATGTTTCCCCTGGCTGGGGAGTCTAGAACCAGGGGTCACAGTCTCAGAATAAGGGGTAGGCCATTTAGGACTGAGATGAGGAGAAATGTCTTCACTCATAGGGTGATGAATCTTTGGAATTCTCTACATCAGAGGGCTGTGGATGGCCTACTCCTGCTCCTATTTCTTATGTTCTTATGTTCACCCCAGCCCCTCACTGACCCCAGCCCTACCTCCCCTGTCAATTTGCAGCTTTTCTCCCTTCTTCCCCTCCACCCACCCCCCAGCCCTCTCGAAGCTCATTGCTTCCATGAGATCCACTTCCTACCCAATCAATCCCTTCCCCACCCAACTCCTAACCACTCAACTCCCTTTCTTGGTCTCAGTGCTCATCAACATTGTTAATGTCTCCCTTTGTTCAGGCTCTGTCGCTTTCACTTACGAAACTGGTATCATTATCTCCTACTTAAAAAGCTGATCCTTTACCAGTCTGCCCACACCAACTATCGCCCTATCTCTAAATTCCCTTTCCTCTCTAAGGTCTTTGAACGTGTCATCTCCTCCGAGCTCCATGTCGCCCACAATTCCTTGTTTAAATCCTGTAATTCTCCTTTGCTCACAGCATCGTTGATTCCTTCTGTAACTGAGGCTGTGACATGTTATCCCTCCTTTCCTCTTTGAGTTCACGGCATTCAACACAGTCGACCACACCACACTCTTTCATTGTCTTTCCTCCGTGGCACTGCCCTTGCACTCTGACCTGCCCTGACCCAGCCAGCACATCTCCAGCTCTGGCTTTTCCTCCCACTACCACACAGACCCTTCAAAAGTTCCCTAAGGACTCATCATTAGCCTCCTCCTCTTCCTCATCTACAGACTGGGGGTAATATTTCTAATCCTGGTGGTAATTTTCAACTTCAGTTGGGTCATAAAACTGGAGAAAGGTGATCACCAGCCTCATTTCCTTTCCGTTGAAATCAAAAGTCTATCAATCTCAGTCTTTTGATTTTAATTGACCCAGCATCTACAGCTTTTTGGGGAGTGAGTTCCAGATATTCAATATCCTTTGTATGAAAAAGTGTTTCCTCATTTCACTCCTAAACAGCCTGGCTCTAATTTTAAGATTATACCCTCTTATTCTGGATTCCCCCAACACAGGGAATAATTTCTCTGTATCTAACCTATCAAATCCCTTTATCATTTTAAACACCTCCATTAAATGGCAGCGCAACCGGTCCTCAATTTAACTCGTTAAGCCCTAATATAATTCTGGTGAATCTGTACTGTACCCCTTCCAAGGCCAACTTACTCAGCAATAACCTACTCACCAACCCCTCAGATAATGAAGCAGTCCGTGCCCGCATGCAGCAAGACCTGGACAACATCCAGGCTTGGGCTGATAAGTGGAAAGTAACATTCGTGCCAGACAAGTGCCAGACAATGACTATCTCCAACAAGAGAGAATCTAACCACCTCCCCTTGACATTTAACAGCATTACCATTGCCGAATCCCCCACCATCAACATCCTGGGGGTCACCATTGACCAGAAACTTAACTGGACCAGCCACGTAAATACTGTGGCTACAAGAGCAAGTCAAAGGCTGGGTATTCTGCAGTGAGTGACTCACCTCCTGACTCCCAAAGCCTTTCCACAATCTACAAGGCACAAGTCAGGAATGTGATGGAACACTCTCCACTTGCCTGGATGAGTGCAGCTCCAACAACACTCAAGAAGCTCGACATCATCCAGGACAAATCAGCCTGCTTGATTGGCACCCCATCCACCACCCTAAACATTCACTCCCTTCACCACCGGCGCACCGTGGTTGCTGTGTGTACCATCCACAGGATGCACTGCAGCAACTCGCCAAGGCTTCTTCGACAGCACCTCCCAAACCTGCGACCTCTACCACCTCAAAGGACAAGAGCAGCAGGTACATGGGAACAACACCACCTGCACGTTCCCCTCCAAGTCACACACCATCCCGACTTGGAAATATATCGCCGTTCCTTCATCTCGTTGGGTCAAAATCCTGGACCTCACTTCCTAACAGCACTGTGGGAGAATCTTCACCACACAGACTGCAGCGGTTCAAGAAGGCGGCTCACCACCACCTTCTCAAGGGCAATTAGGGATGGGCAATAAATGCTGGCCTCGCCAGCGACGCCCACATCCCATGAACAAATAATAAAAAATACATATATTTCCCCAGGTTTGGTGTGCAATGCTGTACTCCAGATCAGACAGTTAAATTCCCCAGCCAGAGTACATTCTGTGCCCTCGCCTCTCTCAGAGCTTCTTCCAAGTGGTGTTCAACATAGAAGTGTACAGTTTTTCTGCTGTTCCTATGTACAAGTCCTTTTCTTGTGCTCTGTGCCTCTTGTTGATAGCATGGCCAGATGGAGAGCACTAACTGCACCATCGCACCACCTCATTTACCAATACATGGAATAACATGAGGTTTGCCCATAGTAGGGTGAGTAAGCCATCTACCCCCCCAACCCCTTCACCCTTTGGCTTCCGTACCACAGAAGAGCACTGCACAACAGAAAGCCTCTCCACTTGACTGTATGGACATGAGCCAACATAAATCACCCAAACTATGGCAAGTAAATTCAGGTTGTGGGCAAACTCATAATTCCAGGTATGACCTGGCATGACCAGGTATCAACTGTGCCCACCACTATTATGCTACTTAACTCATTAGCAGGGTACAATAAATCTTCCCAGTAGAGCTCTGTATCCTGAACAGTCCCTGAGTTTATCCATTCTCACTGAAACAGGGCATTCCATTCACTTCACGCCCTTGTTACGAAAGGAAAGATTTGGCTCAAGTGACCACATGCCCTAATCAGGCCCTTAGTGGATCACAAGTGGGCATGTGTGATCACAATAATAACAGTCATTTATAGACCCATATTTTTTGTTAATTATCTGCAAAAAACAACAAAACTGCAAATTAGTAGGTGTGGTGTGGTGTGGTGCTGTTTTGTGGTACTATACTTGTTCATGCTTGTGCGCGAGTTAGAAAATTGAAGCTTCTGGTGACAATAGAAACTCCAAAACTGAAGCAAGAGCAATTTATGAACATCACCAGAATATCAACATCAAATTTTAAATTTATTATTTGTATATTTGTTTTTAAATCTTGAAGCAAAAGAACCCTTTGAAAGAGAACAAAGATAGTAATAAAATAAGATAATAAATAAGCAGTGCTAGCAGTACACAAAGTAACTTTTATCAAACTAATACATCTATTGTACAGTACAGTACACCATGATAACAGATGTGTAGGTAACTGCACCATGGAGCTCTGGTAGTGTTATTAACTATATGGTACGAAGTATAAGAGAAGCTGATGAGTAAATTTATGACAAGTCAGCAGGTACTGTGGTTAAACGACTGTCATCCTGAACAGGTTTGCAGAATTTCTTATCCTCTATCTAGAATCAGCTTGGCTCAGCTGGAAGTTTTCTGGTCTCTGAGCCAAGAAGGTTGTGGATTCAAGTCCTGGTCCAGGACATGAGCTGATAATCTAGGCTGACACTCCAGTGCAGTACTGACGGAGTGCTGCACTATTGAAAGTGCGGTCCTTGAGATGAGATGTAAAACCAAGGACCTGTCTGGTGGTCCGGGTGGATGTTAAAGATCATGCGGCTGAATTTCGGTTGGGGTTCTACCGATCGATGCCGTACTTCGGTGGAAGATCCACAAAAAACCTGGAGCAACAGCGTAAACACAACCCTCAATCCTTCTACCTGCCTGCTTTCAAAGCCCCTTAAAGGCTGCTTTTTCATCCCCAAACCATTTTGTTATCCCTTTTACCTTCTGTTTGGCATCCACTGTTTTTCTCTGTCCTGTAAATTATACAAGATGTGAGAGAAGCTGTAGAAATGGAGTTTGTCATTGTTGTTCTTTTCATAAGCCTGCTTAAAATAACTCAGCCTCACAGTTGGCTGGGACAATATGAAAGCTCATGTGTATTATAATATATTTTTAAAATGCTGTTTAAAAGGAAGAATATTTCTCAGATGATTTTAATGTGCCATTTTCCACTTGTCACCGTGTTTTGTAACCAGGTGCCAGTATGTGGAATACACTACATAAATGATCAGCTTAACCTGCCATTTATGGACAGAATTGTGTTGCTGTCACTAATAATTAGCTTTTATGAACATTTAGTTTAACCTTGACATAACACTGCCACCCTTATACAGACTATAATTCAGTATATAGAACAGATGGAAAACAGCTTATTCTTACGATGCTGCTGTAAAGTGGAGCTGAATGGACAGAGAAAAGGGCCTGGCCTAAGGAGGCACAGTTGTCTTATGGGTATCTAAATATCTATCATGCTTCTCATTAACCTTTTTGCTATGAAACATCAAGAGGAAGTACAACTCACAACAGTGCTTTATAGTTCTTATACCGGGAGGTAATTAATGGTAAAATAGGTCACTGGATGAAAACTGCCTTAGCATTAAGAAGTGGAAGGTGATAATAAATAGAAAAAGCAGTATCTGTTAATATTATGAAATTTATTGATAACATTAGGCTGTTTGACTGGGTGACTCAGATCCATACCTGTATCACCAAATTGCAAGTGATCATAGATTCATACCCAAATGCCTATGCTGTCTATCTAGATAGAAGGGGAAGAGGCAATCCTCTTCATAGACAATTGTAAACAATTTTACAACACCAAGTTATAGTCCAGCAATTTTATTTGAAATTCACAAGCTTTCGGAGGCTTCCTCCTTCCTCAGGTGAATGTGGAAATGAAATCCTCGAACCCTTCGCATTTATAAATCACAGAACAATACTTGGTGATTACAGACAGTGTTTTCAACTGCCCGTTGCCAAGGCAATCAGTGTGCAGACAGACAGGTGTTACCTATAGATCCCCCGAATATACAAACCACCAAAAAAAAAAGAGAGGCAGAAACATCGAAAAGATAGCAAATGACCCGTTGTATTAAAAACAGATAACATTTGTTCGCTGGTGGGGTAACGTGTAGCGTGACATGAACCCAAGATCCCGGTTGAGGCCGTCCTCATGGGTGCGGAACTTGGCTATCAATTTCTGCTCGACGATTTTGTGTTGTCGTGTGTCTCGAAGGCCGCCTTGGAGTATGCTTACCCGAAGGTCGGTGGCTGAATGTCCCTGACTGCTGAAGTGTTCCCCGACTGGGAGGGAACCCTCCTGTCTGGCGATTGTTGCGCGGTGTCCGTTCATCCGTTGTCGCAGTGTCTGCAACGTCTCGCCAATGTACCATGCTCTAGGGCATCCTTTCCTGCCACGTATGAGGTAGACAACGTTGGCCGAGTCACAGGTGTATGAACCATGTATCTGGTGGGTGGTGTCCTCTCGTGTGATGGTGGTATCTGTGTCAATGATCTGGCATGTCTTGCAGAGGTTGCCGTGGCAGGGTTGTGTGGTGTCGTGGAAGCTGTTCTCCTGAAAGCTAGGTAATTTGCTGCGAACGATGGTCTGTTTGAGGTTGGGTGGCTGTTTAAAGGCGAGTAGTGGAGGTGTGGGGATGGCCATAGCGAGGTGTTCGTCGTCATTGATGACATGTTGAAGGCTGCGGAGAACATGGCGTAGTTTCTCCGCTCCGGGGAAGTACTGGACGACAAAGGGTACTCTGTTGGTTGCGTCCCGTGTTGGTCTCCTGAGGAGGTCTATGCGATTTTTCGCTGTAGCCCGTCGGAAATGAGTCGAGCGTCATATCCCGTTCTTACTAGGGCGTCTTTCAGCGTCTGTAGGTGTCCATCGCGTTCCTCCTCGTCTGAGCAGACCCTGTGTATTCGCAGGGCCTGTCCATACGGGATGGCCTCTTTGACGTGGTTAGGGTGGAAGCTGGAAAAGTGGAGCATCGTGAGGTTGTCTGTGGGCTTGCGGTAGAGTGAGGTGCTGAGGTGCCCGTCTTTGATGGAGATTCGTGTGTCCAAGAAAGAAACTGATTCTGAGGAGTAGTCCATGGTGAGCTTGATGGTGGGATGGAACTTGTTGATGTTATCGTGTAGTCTCTTTAGTGATTCCTCGCCGTGGGTCCATAGAAAGAAAATGTCGTCGATGTATCTGGTGTATAGTGTTGGTTGGAGGTCCTGTGCAGTGAAGAAGTCCTGCTCGAACAACGTTGTCTACCTCATACGTTGCAGGAAAGGATGCCCCAGAGCATGGTACATTGGCGAGACCATGCAGACACTGCGACAACGGATGAACGGACACCGCGCAACAATCGCCAGACAGGAGGGTTCCCTCCCAGTCGGGGAACACTTCAGCAGTCAGGGACATTCAGCCACCGACTACAATTGTCAACCCCAGTCCATCACCGGCATCTCCACATCATGGCTCTTCATAGACAGCCAACTACAGAAGATTGGACCATTGATTGTAAGTCCGCATTTGAAGAGTTGAAGAAAGCTCTCCTTAATATGTTGTCCTGGCTCACCCAAATTTTGACAAACCCTTTTGTACTTGATGGACTGAGGGCCTATTTAAGTCAGGTTATAGAGGGCAGTCCAGGGCCCATCCCATGATTTTCGACAGGAGATTTTTGAGCAATCCTGGACACAATACCTGACTCACAGTTTAGAATTTTTCTTGTGGGTGATAGGTGATTAATTCAGCCATTGGGGAAAGGGAAGGCAGTTCACTTTGTGAACCAATAACAACCTCCCTGGCTTTTATTCTCAGATGCCTGCAGACTATGCTGAGTGCCAAGCTTGTACTCTTTGATTTTGAACTAAAGTACACACCAGATCTAATACCAAATCCCAGATTGTCTTAATTGTGTGCTGTTAGTGAAGAAGATGTGTCAGCACTTCATGCCTGAACATTATATAGACCTGAAAGCAGGGGCAGAGACCATAGAAAACGGAAAGGTGCAGTGTGCACTCCATCACACTGTGAATTATCACATAGCTCTATAGGAGAAGGAGCAGAGGTGTCAACAAGATGAATGTGTGTCATGCAGAAGAGAACCAATAACAAACAGGACTAGTGCAGCAGATGCAGAAGAGGCTGCAACTATGTTAAATGAAACGACACACGTTGTGAAGATGCAGCCTGTGGGAGATTAGTATCTGCAGGAAATCATGTCCAGTTGTTCAATTAACCTGGGCATCAGACTCCACCAATTTGCTCACATGATACAATACAAGATAACTGGAGAGCTTTTCCGCCATAGTATGTGAATGCGTTCAGAGAGGCTGAAGAACCTCTAAATGTGAGAGGACATATGGGAAGACGCAAGTATTGAGACTTATAATACATTGCAGAAAGTTACAGATAAGGACAGGATCTTGTTCCACCTGAATAAAGCCAGAGATATGGGGAAGATGAGGTTCCAATTAGTGGTGCCATCATCTCTTCAGGTAGATATAATAAATGCGATCCATGATCAAGCAAGACATTAGGACCAGTAAAGAGCCCTCTACACGTGCAGCCCATGAGAATGGTAACCTAGTGGTTATGGTA
Organism: Heptranchias perlo; assembly: GCF_035084215.1. Lineage (NCBI taxonomy): Eukaryota > Metazoa > Chordata > Chondrichthyes > Hexanchiformes > Hexanchidae > Heptranchias > Heptranchias perlo. Next base: position 66,982,082 of record NC_090325.1, on the reverse strand, counting down.
CTGAACTAGTAACCCAGTGGCCATGAGTTCAAATCCCAAGTTGTGAAATTGAATTCAATAAATCTAATAATTTCTGCAATAGCCCCAGAAAATGAAAATAAAAACATTGGACTGTTGTTAACCCCAACTGGTTCATTCATATCCTTCAGAAAAGGAATCCACCAACCCCACCTAGTCTGGCCCACATGTGACTGCAGTCCTACACTATGTGGTTGACTCCTATTGCACCCAGGATAACTAGGAGTGGGTAATAAATACTGACTTCCCAGTGTCACAAGGAGCCAATTTTGAGTCTCCGTTGATTTGTGAAGTGTTGAAGAGTGCCTGTATGGAGATGTCATGCACCATTAATTATCAACCAGCAGGAAAGGAAATGTGGACTGATTTAACCGGATGGTTGGTGGTATGATCGGAGCTCCACTTCCTTATTGGAAAAGTAAGTGACTTCAAATGTTGACTAACTTACAACTGTTGCTTATAACTGTACCACACATAAATCAACTGGATTTGCACCAATTTATCTCATGTTTGGGCAGATTCAAAAATGATGTTATGTATGTTATGTTTGACCACATCTCGCAAGACAAGAGCATTGTGAATTATGATGCTTATATCAAAAATCTGTGTAGAGATCACTCTGAAGCTTTCAGCGTTTCCCAGAAACATGCTACCAAAGAATGTTAATGCCAGAGACAGGAGTATGATCAAAAGGCAAAAGAAACCCCCCGTAGAGGGAAATGATTATGTACTTCTTGCTAAGAAAATGAGAACAGCAAAAAATGAAGTTAGCAGACTGATGGGAATCCACCATGTAAAAGAAGAAAGAAAGAAAGAACTTGCATTTATACAGTGCCTTTCATGACTCCAGGACAACCCAAAGTGCTTTACAGCCAATGAAGCGTAGTCACTGTTGTAATGTTGGAGCCAAATATTTGGGAAGCCCACACGAGTCCCAACATAAGGAATAAAATATTTTTCAACAGGTGAAAAGGTAGGGTATAAGAGCTTTCGGTGCAAATTAACTTCTTTCCTTTGAGTGATGGGAAAATGTCCGCAGTTCAATCTCAATGACAGACGAAAATCAAATTCCTCAGATAATGAAGCAGTCTGTGCCCACATACAGCAAGACATGGTTGATGAGTGGCAAGTAACATTCTTGACATATAAATGCCAGGCAATGACCATCTCCAACAAGAGAGTCTAACCACTTCCCCATGACATTCAACGGCATTACCATCGTTGAATTCCCCATCATCAACATCCTGGGGGTCGCCATTGACCAGAAACTTAACTGGACCAGCCATATAAATACTGTGGCTACAAGAGCAGGTCAGAGGCTGGGCATTCTTTGGCGAGTGACTCACCTCCTGACCCTCCAAAGCTTCTCCACCACCTATAAGGCACATGTCAGGAACGTGATGGAATACTCTCCACTTGCCTGAATAGGTGCAGCTGCAACAACACTCAAGAAACTCGACACCATCCAGGACAAAGCAGCCCGCTTGATTGGCACCCCATCCACCACCCTAAACATTCACTCCCTCCACCACTGGTGCACTGTGGCTGCAGTATCTACTATTTAAAAGATGCACTGCAGCAACTCGCCAAAGCTTCTTTGACAGCACCTCCCAAACCAGCAACTTCTACCACCTAGAAGGACAAGGACAGCAGGCACATGGGAACAACACCACCTGCATGTTCCCCTCCAAGTCACACACCATCCTGACTTGGAAATATATCACCGTTCCTTCATCGTCGCTGGGTCAAAATCCTGGAACTCCCTACGTAACCGCACTGTGGGAGAACCTTCACCACACGGACAGCAGCGGTTCAAGAAGGCGGCTCACCACCACCTTCTCAAGGGCAATTAGGGATGGACAATAAATGCTGGCCTTGCCAGCGACGCCCATAACCCAAGAATGAATTAAACAAAATTGAGAGTCCTGAGAGAGGAAACCAGAATTCATCTGCAGGATACAAACAAAAGGCAGTAGACCCCAAACCGAAGAATGGGTGGAGCAATGCAGTGCAGATGATATGGGAATCCCAGCAGTGCGGTGAAATTGGTTAGCTCCATTATGCTTCTGTTACTTAGAAGCTGAAAGTGTAACTAATTCTGAATTTCTGTGCACAGTGAAATATGAAGGCCTGTGCTTGGTTCAAGTGTTCCATATTAACAGTGCATCCAAAGAGCAGCTGCAGTTTGAACTTGACTTTGCAGTTAAACAACAAGTTAAAAAAAAAGTTTAGCTAGCATTTAAAATATTTAAAGCTTGTCAGCTAGGGGAATTGTTGCCGCTGTTTGTTTGTACAAATCACATCAGAATTGCTCTGTTTCAATTTTTTAAAATAAAACAACTATTGATTAGTTTCTGACTTTGCAGCCCACAGGCAGAGTACAATGACCTCGGCTCTGGATCATTGCATCCTGTACTGTCAGCTTAATTTGTTCACGTCTACTCAATAACATGCATAGGTCAGAGCTGTACAGAAAATCAAGGTTTAAACTTAGTTTTAAATCTCACAGGTTAATGACTGCACTTCTGTATATCAAGGTCAAACCATCTGGGTTTTACTATAAATACTCTAAGTATATACTACATTGAAAATATGCAACGCTGCAATCACCAATTGTGCAGTAATATATTGGAATATAAAATAAATAGGACAAATTGTCAAGGAGTAGCTGAATTTCATAAATTAATGTTGAGGAGAATTAAAAAGCTACTAATAAAGTGTGCTTGGTTTGTGATATAACAGAGGTGAAATTCAACTTCAGTGGGGACACAAAATGGTATGTTATCCCTCCTTTCCTCCTGGAGTTCTCCATGGCATACGACACAGTCAACCACACCATCCTCTTCCACTATCTTTCCTCTGTGGGACTGCCCATGCAGTCCGACCTGTCTTGACACAGCCAGCATATCTCCAGCAATGGCTTCTCCTCCTACTCCCACACAGTCCCTTCTAAAGTTCCCCCAGGATCCATCATTAGCCTCCTCCTCTTCCCACAAACAGCAATGAGATAAATGCCCAGTTAATCGGTCGTGGTGGTATTGGTTGAATTCTTGGAGCGCTGCATACAGAGAGTCAAAACCAAGTATAATCTTCATGTGAAAGCATGATTGGACCATTGCACGCAGACATCATTCAGTTCCCATTTTAAAGTGATGCATTCTGTCCTTATTTTTATATAATACTTTGATTTAATATTATTATTTAGAGTCAAAAAGAAAAACTTTCAACTATTGAAAAGCAGAAAGGTAGAAATGGTTGGAGTATAGAAGCTTCCCTGGTACAGGCTGAGGAGCTAGGACATGCAAAACTGAGGTATTACAGTGTCATCACTGGCGAGAGGGTATAATTACAGTGTAACAAGTTTACATAATGGGCATCATTTTAGCACCCGCTATTGGGTGCGTTCCTGGCGAGGGGGCTCCGAAAATCAGGGAATCCTGGAGCGGGTCCGGAGCCCGGCTCCAACCCGCCCACTTCCGGGTTCCCCACTGACGCGTCGGCATGCGCGCGCAGCCCCCGCAGGTGGGAATCCCGCAGGCAATTAAAGCCAGCGGGATGCCACTTGAAAGTATTTATGTTGCTTGTTCAGGTCGTTTACAGACCTGATTGAGCTGTTTTATTAGGAGGGGTGGGATTTTACACTGAACTGAGACTGTTTCCCATACTGGGGGAAACACTCCCAGTTCAAACGGAGGTGTTGCAGCCAGCAGCCTGTGGCAGCTGCAAAGGTGCATTCGACAGGTGGCCACTCCGTCACATTGGACAAAGGTTGGCCTCCACCACCCTCCTCCTAACAAGAAAATTCACTGACCTGGAACCGCAACCCCGGTGTGAGGACACACTTACCTACCTTGCAGACCCCCTCAGATGTACATCTTCCGGATGGGGGCCGCCGTAGCTGCAGTCATGACCTCCTCGGAGGACGAACAGCATCAACAGCCTCGCCATCCACACCGTCCACCTCTGACTCGTGGAGCTCCACAACACAGTGCTGTGACACATCCACCTGCACAGCAGGAGGGAGGGCAACCGCAGAGAGAGATGCGTCGCAGAGGGCACTACCCTCGCCACAGGGTCCACAGACCGAGGCTCAGCTTCCTGGACCTCTCTGAGCAGCAGTGCACACGGAGGCTCAGAGTCACTTGACATGTAGTCGTGGACATCTGCAGCCTCCTTCATGCCGAGCTGCTCCCGGCTGGCCCGAGCACCATCTTCTTACCTGTCACTCTCAAAGTCATCACTGCCCTCAACAACTTCTCCTTCGCATCCTTCCAGGATGCCACCGGGGACATCGCCGACGTCTGTCAGTCGTCTGCACAAAAGAGCCCTGCAAATACACCTACACCCACTCTGCAGTGACACAATGGGTGTCATCAGTTGTGGGTCTCCATAGTGATCCTCAGGAAAGGTCATTATTGCACAAACCAGACAAGATTCGCAAAGACATGGCAGTAGTGATGCCAATATAATATGTAATGTGAGTTGGTCAGAAATTCAATATAAGTAAAAACCATGACAAACCCTCAAACACCCTTGTGCATCCCCTTCATGCTCACGACACGTTTGCCTTACGCTGCCTACTGCACATATGTGATGCATGCCCTGTGGCTGCAGCACAGGTAGTGGCAGGTTGGGTGAGGCTGACTGTGAAAGAGATGCACGAGAGGGTGAGTATGAGATAGAGCCATGAGATTATATGAGGATTGGGTTGAGTGGTAGTGGCAGGATGAGTACTGGCGAGGTGAGTAAGTGCAGGTAAGATGAGGATGAGCTTTGAGTGGGTATGAGGGGTGATGTGACAGAGTAGTGTTGGCAGTGCAGAAGGAGATGTGGGGTGGAGGCGGTGGTGTGGCAGATGGAGTGCAGGGGAATGAGTAAGTGTACTCACTTTGGCTGACATACTTAGGTCGTTGGAGCGCCTCCTGCAGTGTATGCAGGTGGGCGATATGTTGGTGGTGCTGGTGACCTCCTCTGCCACCTCGAGCCAGACCTTCCTGGTAGCAGAGGCAGGCCGCTTCCTCCCGCCCGCCGGGGGGAAGATCTCTGTCCTCCCCCTCCTCCTCACCCCATCTAATGATACCTGGAATGAGGCATCATTAAACTGGGAGCAGCCTTCCCCCTAGGCTGCTCCATGCTGTAATTTTTTCTATTTGTTGTAGCATCTGTCAGTGGAGGACTGCCCCTTTAAATTGAGCTCCTCCAGCTGACAGAGCTTACTGCGCATGCGCAGCCCGCCCGACACGCAGATCAGCAGTGGGGAACCCGGAAGACCAGGTAAGTGGATCCAATTGGGCTGTGATCGCGCGGGGGGCAGACTGATTTCACCAGGCGCGTTACCCACGCGCCCAATAGCCCCCCCACCGCGAACCCGCAGCCCTGCTAACATCGAGCCCAATAAGTTTCCATCATAAATGTAGGCTTAGGAATTTATAATAGGAAAACGTTTAAACAATAGTGTGACAAAAATGTGACAACAGGAAGTAAGCTTTGGTAGACAGGAAGTGCATATGGATGTAAGATTTTTAATATATCATAGCTATATTATACTGTTCATATCGCTGTGATACTATTTAGTATTTTACACATTAAAGGGCTATAAAGCAGTTCAATTAACTTTGACCATTGCTAAATATACAAATTATACAGCTCAACACAGACAACTTTATCTAACACTTTCTCTAACACATATGTTTGGACCATTTTATTTAAGTAGAACTTCCAAAATTAGACAACTTAGGAGTAACATTCTCAGAAACATTTTCAAACATTGTCAGTTGAAAATATTTATGCATTAACCAGCCATGGGCACTGTAGTCACACTGTGGGGCTCAAAACACCACTATTCACCTCTGTCGGTACTGTGGTAATACTTAGAAATCTAGCCCTTCCTTCCACACACTAACGCCAGGATCTGAGTAAGAGTCACGGCTCACTTTCCATTTAGTGGTACCTTCCTGCCCCATCCATTTCTGTATATGTTTCTCTCCATTGATTTTTAACAAGACCATCACACGTTGCTAAATTGCTTTTCAGATCTTTTACGATGGGAGTATCACTAGAAACTGACTTTATAGTGCATTTACTAATTCTACCTGCCTTGCTCACCTATTTAGCCATAGTTACTTTTTCATTCCACTTTACAGGCAAAGGAAAATTTACCCTTAAGTAATTGTGAGCACATGTTTCGGTCATAACATCAGAAATCTGGCTATAGGGTAGACTGTATATATGAAGTAGGAAGTAGAATTTGAGAAATGTACAGAGCCATAGAATACTTGTTAACTTGGTAGTAGTCTTTGAATTATCTAAAAAAAACCCCGCTACCTATATTTTTAATTTGGGAGCAGTAATGTCACTGGCAAGCTGAAAGATTTGACCTACTAGGAATTAAAAAAAACAAAAATGCTGCAAATATATAAGTAGGTCCATCAGCATCTGAAAGAAAAAAGATAGATTAATGTTTTGGATTGAGACCCTTCATCAGAACTGGTAACGAAAAGTGAAACAACTCCTTTATAGGACTGACTAAAACAAAGGGGAAGGGGGGAGAAGTAAAAGACAGTATAGAATGTTAACTTCTGTTACAAAGAGGCAACTAACTGGTTTAACAGTCTGCAACCTGTCAAGGGATTGATGGCCTACATTATTTTGTTCATGTTGGTGCTGCACATAGCAAATCTTCATCCTAATTCTTTCAGCAGTCAGTGCTGGGATATATAAACTAATCCAGACCTTTCAAATCTCAGCTTTATATGAGTCATGAAAACATTAATACTTTTGCTGTTGAGTTACAAACTAGAACAGGATAAACATTTTTGTAGTGCAGTTGTTTTGCTTTTAATTGGAATTTATAAATCTGACCTTTCTGTTAAATAAATTAGATGAAACCAATGCAACAGGAGTAAGCAGGCTGTTTACAACTCCAAATGAAAACATTGGCCTGTCCTTTGACTCACTCATGACGCAATTGCCTTTCATCAAAGTGAAAGGTGAAACCACTCGGTGTTAAATGCAGAAATGACACTTGTAACTGCGGAACTCATATTCTTTTAATTGATTAAGTCTGTGAGTCATTAAGTCCTGAGTGCTACTCTATAACCTGGAGCAAAATGGTACATTTCCACTTGTGTAGTCTTTAGATTTGTACAGGTTATTGTATCATTTGGTGAATAAAACTATGCTCAGCTACTCAGGGGGAAATTGTATTTAGCTGAATTGTCACTCAGCGCCCGAAATTCTGGGGTCCCAGTTCCACCAGCGGAAGTGCTGCGGTTCAGGACTCCTGTCGGCCTGCAGTGGAGGATGCAGACCCCGGCCCAGATTGCAGGGATAAGGTCATGCCCATAGTCAGGAAAGGCAACTCACGCTTGCGTGGGTGCAAAAGAGGCACTCACACTGACTATCTGATAGAAAGCTGGAGAGGCTCCTCCTGCTTCTCCAAATGGCAATGTCTGGGACCCCTTATAGGGCCAAAGAGAGAGTCATTTTTTTTTTCTGTTGGCCTGCGGCCATTTATTTTGGGGGACCAAGTGGGGCCTTTGGAAGGTCCCATTGTGGAACTCATGCCAGCTCTCAGTTAACGTGGCTTTCACTGGGTCTACAGGGGGCATGCTGGCCGGAATTCCTGGGGTAGCCTAGGAACACCCTCAAAGCAGTCTTTTGACATTTGGCAGTGCTGTACTGTTGGCAATGCTGTCTTTCAGATGGGTTGTTAAACCAAAACACCATCTGCCAGTTCTGGTTGGTGCTAATGATGCCATAGCATTATTTGAAGAAGAGCAAGGAGTTCGCCTGGTGTCCTGACTGACATTCCTTCCTCAACCAGCAATGTCAAAAACAGATTAACTAATCATTCCTTCTATTGCTATTAATGGGAGCTTGCTGTGTGCAAAATGGCTGCAAAGTTTGCCTACTTAACAACAATCACTGAACTCAATAAAGTAATTCATTATGTGAAGTTCTTTGAAAAAGGCGATAAGGCTATATAAATGCAAGTTTCTTTACAGCAACTGTACCTTAGGTCACCAGAGCAAAGATTTGGCTTAGCACCCAGTTTTATTTCTGATTGAGATTGTGACAGTTCATCTTATTCCTTCAAAAAGAGGAATGGGCTTGGTGGGCGAAATAGCCTATTGTCAGTCCATGCTTTCTTAAATTATTATGCAAACTTAATGGAGAAGTCATTACTTAGGAAAACTTGGTTGTACTAGGAGAGGAGATCAATAAAGAATTATGAGGTGGAAAAATCAATTTCCCCAATTTTCCTTTCCTTTCAACATCTTAGTGCCAAAGTGATGAAAAATGTTGAGGGAAAACAAAGTTGTAGTGAGGTTGGAATTATTGACAATGTCTAATCAGAACCAATGAACATACACATAAAGCCTTTGTTAATGAGATGTTAACAATCTTCAAGTTTCATTTTAATGATATTCAGCCTCCTATTTAAGGGTCATTCAGCTTGGGATTTTGTACAAACTGGAACATTCAATAAAATCCAGTGTAAACACATAAGCATGGAAAAAGTCCTTAGCACTAAGAAATTATTCCATAGGTAACGTAATATGATAAACAGAGCTTGCTTATTGTAAGCATGATGTGGAGATGCCGGTGATGGACTGGGGTTGACAAATGTAAACAATTTTACAACACCAAGTTATAGTCCAACGATTTTATTTGAAATTTACAAGCTTTCGGAGGCTTCCTCCTTCCTCAGGTAAATGTCAGGAACTCCTCAAAGCCTACGCATTTATAAATCACAGAACAATACATGGTGATTACAGATAGTCTTTGCAACTGCCCATTGCCAAGGCAATCACCGTGTTCAGACAGGTAAGCAGGTAATTATTGTAAGCAGGTAATAGAATAGGCTACAACAGTGTTCATTTTGTGTCTTTCCTTATAATAACTAAGGAAAGGAAATGGCTATGCCTCAAAAATTAATTTGAAAACTGTTTAGTATCAAACGTTTCCTTAACTGAGCATTGCCCTGAATTTTCTTTGCATCTTTTAGATGCAAACATATCATTTGAAATCTGCCCCAAAATTATTTTCTATAAATTTCCAACATACATTGCCACTAAATTGGCAGTCTAACTCAGAGAGGCCATAAGATGACTGACGTGAGAAATGGGGTAAAAAAGTATCACACTGGTGCAGTAGGGGTGCCCTTCCAAAGTTGGGAGAGGCACGTTGTAGCAGAATAGAGGGAGCTTTATTCTGCATCTAACCATGCTATAATCGCCTCTGGAAGTGTTTGATACTGACACCGAATGCCCAAAATGGGAAAGTATTGTATTCCCCAGCACTAACATCCCTCAATTCACAAACGTTTGCTTTTAAATTGTCATCGTAAAATTTGAGAATTTACTGGAAATCCAGAACTTGTTTTCATTTGAAGTTTTTGCCCAGTGTAACACGCTTGTATAATCCTTTGATGGCTCTGTTGTGGAGACTGAAATGTTAACCTGAAGCTGAGAGTCTCACAGAAGGGTTAAAAGTTTGCTCGTAGTCTTATTTTGATAGACTTTTTCCCCTTCTGTTTTGTACATTTCATTGGAGTCACGCCTATCAGCACAAGATACCCATTTCAGGCTCATAAAGCTTGTAACATTATAGAGAGAGTTATGTTTGAAATGTCTCTCTGCTGGTTCATTCCTTTTATTTGAATCAGAGAAATGAATATGATCTCCAGTCAAACTGGACGTCATATCAACAAACCCCCTCAGCTACGCCATGTTAATTGAAATTATAAAAACAGAGTTGGAAAGAAGGTAAAGGAATCTAAAGCAAACATGAAAAAACATAAAAATACAGATTTGTCCTAGGTTTTTTTGGAAAAGAAAATTGGGTGGTTTCTATAATGGGTGCCCGACCCCCATCGCCGGTTTGACGGTCCAGCAGTAAGCTGAAAATTACCACCATTATTTCTACTTCATCTGTCTTTTTTTTAAATTACATGGATAATTTTCAACTTGACAGTAATTTCCACACTGACCCCCACACAGCAAACAGAATTATAGACATTAAAGAGAAAATTCAGTAAGGCATGCAGCCTCGCCAGAAGTCTAGGTTGGTGTTATAGACCTATCTCCGAACCACACTTGCATCTAGCAAGACTTTATTCTTGAATTAAATTTCAGCTGGTTCTCAAATTCCAGCACAGGTTTAACACAGCAATAAATCTAAGGTGTCAACTTTGGCTCAGTGGCAGCATTTTCCCCTCTGAGTCATAAGAAATAGGAGCAGGAGTAGGCCAATCGGCCCCTCGAGCCTGCTCCGCCATTCAATAAGATCATGGCTGATCTGATCCTAACCTCAAATCTAAATTCATGTCCAATTTCCTGCCCGCTCCCCGTAATCCCTAATTCCCTTTACTTCTAGGAAACTGTCTATTTCTGTTTTAAATTTATTTAATGATGTAGCTTCCACAGCTTCCTGGGGCAGCAAATTCCACAGACCTACTACCCTGTGAGTGAAGAAGTTTCTCCTCATCTCAGTTTTGAAAGAGCAGCCCCTTATTCTAAGATTATGCCCCCTAGTTCTAGTTTCACCCATCCTTGGGAACATCCTTACCGCATCCACCCGATCAAGCCCCTTCACAATCTTATATGTTTCAATAAGATCGCCTCTCATTCTTCTGAACTCCAATGAGTAGAGTCCCAATCTACTCAACCTCTCCTCATATGTCCACCCCCTCATCCCCGGGATTAACCAAGTGAACCTTCTTTGTACTGCCTCGAGAGCAAGTTTGTCTTTTCTTAAGTCAGAAGGTTTAGAGTTCCAGCCCCACTCCAGAGACCTGGGGGGTAATTTTAGCCCAGAGCCGGGAAGGGGCCGGGAGAAGAGGTCGAATTGCAGACGGGAAACCCGGAAGTACGGGTTTCCCAGGCGTCCTCACGATTTTGACCTAAGGGCATCTTTTATTTTTTTTATATGGTTTCCCACCCAACAAGCAGGCCTGATTGACAGGCTGTTCTCAGTCGGACGGGATAAGAGCAAGAGGTAAGTGTTCAGGTAAGTCTTAGATTGGATGGATGGGTGGGTGGGGGGGGGGTACATGGGGGCATCGGGGCATCAATGGGCATGAGGTCACAGGGGGGTCAGTCATCCGGGGGGGGTCCATCATTGGGAGGGGAATGGGGGTTATTGGGAGGGGGATCAGGGGGTCAGTCACTGAGGGGGGGGGGGTGTCAGGATCAGGGGTCATCGCAGGGTTGCGATTGTTGGGGTGGGGGGGAAAAAATCAGCAATCGTCCTGTGAAAACCAGAAATGGGCAGACTGGAGATGGGAGCGGGCTTGAAATTGTTGCAATTTTTAATGCCCCTAACCCACCTGTTTTTCCAGGCTAAAATCATGCCCCTGAGTACATAATCTAGATGCAGTACTGAGGGGGTGCTGCACTGTCGGAAGTGCTATCTTTCAGATGAGAGGTTTAAACAAGACCTCATCTGCCCCTCTCAGGCGGACGCTGAAAGATCCCATGGCACTATTTGAAGAGCAGAGAAGTTCTCTCTGTGTCCAGATCAATATTTATCCCTCAAACAACATCACTAAAACAGATATTATAGCCATTTATTTCATTGTTGTTTGTGGGACCCTGCTGTGTGCAAATTGGCTGCTGTGTCACCCAAAGTACAACAGTAACTACACTTCAAAAAAAGTCCTGAAACGTAAAAGGCACTATATAACTTATAGTTTTTTTCTTTCTTTATTCTATACCAGGGACCAAAAACCTAGGGCCCTCTTTATGGACACCCACCATAACTTGTGCAAGAAACCATCTTTCCATCATATTGTGTTAGTGTATTATTCGTACTAATGGAGAAACATGCGGCTTAATTTTCCCGGGAAAGTGTAGGTGCGTTGGGGGCGGGGGGGGCTCCGAAAATCGAGGAAGTCCCGATCGGGTTCAGAACCCGGCTCCAACACACAGACTTCCGGGTTCCCCACTGACACGTCTGGGTGCGCGCGCCTCTCGAATGTGATAGTTGAACTACTTTAATTTTCTCCACACAGAGGCAGGGGTGCAATTTTGAAGCATTCTCAGCGTGTTTCCCGTGCTGTGGGAAACTCTCCAAGTTGCAAAAGACGTGTTTCAGCCAGCAGCCAGTGGGACATTCAAATGCTTCTTTGACAGATGGGGAGAAAAGGTCACTTATTGCAGCAGGGAACTCCGTTCTTTCAGACAGAGTTTTGGCTGCAAGATCTTTGTGTTTTCACTGAAAATTCTTACAGTTCACTCAAAATTCTTCTATTCACACATATTTAGCTACTTTGCGGACCCCCTCAAACTCACACAGTCAGGATGGTGGGGGGCGCCATGGCTGCATTCACCAATACATCCGAGGACGAGCAACATCACCGGCCTCGCCAGGCACAGCGTCCACCTCCGCCACTTGGAGCTCCACAACACAGTGCTGCACCACAGGCACCTGCACACGAGCAGAGGGCAACAACAGAGAGGGGTGCCGCTTGAGGAGGCCCCATCCACATCTGCCACCCACATGGAGGAGGAGAAGGAGAAATCCATGGGAAGAGCAGCGGCTCACCTGGTTGCTCGTGAGGCCAGGGAGTCACTGATAGGTGAACAGTTCTCCTAACATCAGAAAGCGTGAAGAGTCCAATCATCACACCACCTGGACAGAGCAGCGCCCACACTAGGCCGCCCACCCCTCCTGCACAAAACAGTCCTGCAACTATACATACACCCACTGTAAAGTGACCCAATGAGTGGCATCAAGTGTCGCTGTTCATGGTGAAGCTCTTGAAAGGGTCCTATCACAAAAGCCAGTAAAAATGGGCAAGACGTGGCAGTAGTGATGACAATCATAAAATTTAATGTGAGTCTAACAAAAACTAAATATAAATGAAAAACATGACAGTCTGTCAAACACCCTTATGCATCCCCTTCGTGCTCACAAAACCTTCACCTTTCTCTTCCTACTACTTCCCCAGGTGCATCTCCTGCGACTGCAGCAGAGGTAGTGGCAGGTTTTTCATGTTCATGCCCTGACCGATTAGATGCTTTTGACCGACGCCCTCTGGATTTGAGCCCGTGAGGGCCCCTCCAAAGACTGCTCCACCTGCACCTGTGCAGGGGCAGACTCGGCCACATGGAGAGGAGGCAGCATTGTGGGTACTGGTTGAGAGTGGGGCAACGGGTGAGACATGGGAGCGCTTTGAGTGGTGTCCCCACTTCCATGTCCCCTTTCACCATCATCCCTCCCCTGGGCCAGGGCCACATCACTCCTTCCACTCTGCTGGACAACAATTTGGAGGACATGTGTGATGCCTTGTAAGGCCAGTGCTAGTGTATCTGTCTGCCTGTTTAAGGCAGAATATTGTTCAGCCTGAGTCCAAACGGCCGTTGTCAGGGCCTGAATGGACTCATTTGTGAGCCGTGATTGAAGATCAATGGAGGCTAGCCTTCTCTCCATCGCACACATGTCCATATTTACCTGTGACATTATCTCAGAGATTCCCTCACATCCCTGTGACACTATCTCAGAGATTCTCTCCTGTACCTGTGCCACCATTCCACTTATGCAGGAGTTGGACTCCTCCATCCTCTGCGCTATTATGGAGAGTGCGCATGGCACCTGTTCCAGTACCTCGCAAATGTGCTGCTGTCCCTCGATCATTCTCCTTTTAAAGGATGTCCCCCCAGGGTTGTGCATCTGCGTCCAGCTGAGCAGAGCCTGGAGAGAAGTACTCCTGCCAATGTGGACTCTTCGCAGCTGCCCCTGCCACCAGTGTCTGCTCGTGCTCACGTGTGTGGGGTAACTCACCAGGTGCCGACCCAACTAACTGAGGACTGGGACCCACCGAGGTGTGAGTATCTGCACTGGTGGATGGCTCGCTAAGATGTGACGGTGCACCCTCAGAGGCCGGCAGGTCCTCTGAGGAATCGCCCTCTGCCATTACAGCAGTTGCTGAGGCCCTGTAAGAGAACAGAAGGCAATATTAAGCATCATCACGGATGTGTTATGTTGCGATGAGCATACTGAGGTGCTGAAGATGGCAAGGCATGTTAACATCATTTGCTATTGTGAGTGCTGAATGTTAAAGTTCTGTCACCAGACGTTTGTGGGGTGCCAGTCTCGGCGTCCCCGACGGACAGGCACTCGAGAGTTCGGCTCAGCTCCAGCGCCTCCTGCTCAGTGTCTGTGAGGACGACGATTTGTTGTGGCCCCCCCTCCGGTCCTCGCTCTCTCCCATGCATTTTCCGCTCTCTTCTCCAAGAAGGGGAGAACGAACAGACGTGTGATTGAGTGATGAAGTGGCCAACCGATGAATGCATTGATTTGGGTGCAGCTGACCATGAAAGAGATGCATCGGAGGGTGAGTATGAGATAGAACATGATATTGGACGAGGATTGGGTTGAGTGGTGGTGGTGGGGTGACTAATGGGGAGGTGAGGAAGTGCAGGTAAGATGAGGATGAGCCTTAAGTGGGTGTGAGGAGTGATGTGATAGAGTAGTCTTAGCAGTGCAGAATGAGTTGGGGGGTGGGGGCGATGATGTGGAAGATGGAATGTAGGAGAATGAGTAATTGTACTCACTTTTGCTGACCTAGTTAGATCATTGAAGCACTTCCTGCGCTGGATCCAGGTGCGGGAGATGTTGCTGCTGCTGGTGACCTCCTCTGCCACCTCGAGCCAGGCCTCCTTGGTGGCAGAGGCAGGGCACTTCCTCCCGTCTGCTGGCTAAAACAGATCCCCCTCCTCCTCACCCCATCCAGTAGCAGCTGGAGTGAGGCATCGTTGAATCTTGGAGCAGCCTTGCCCCTGTGCTGCTCCATTGTGGTGTGTGGGTGTTTACTCCAGGACCAGCCATTGGAGCAATGGCCCTTTAAATAGAGCTCCTCCAGCTGACAGCCTGTGATGCGGGTGCACAGTCCGCCCGCTGCGCAGCTTTCGGACGGCAAACCCAGAAGCCACGTTAAGTGGCACCAATTGAATCATGATCACGTGGGAAATGGACATTTTTCATTGGGCGGGTTACTCCCCCACCCTCACCGCTGCCATCCCACCTCCATTCTAATATTGGGGCCATGGCCTTGTCACCCTTGAAAGGAAGTAACTAAGGTTGGGCCTAACAGCAGATAAGATGGTAAGCGCCATGGAAAAGATAAATCCAGAACACTACTTCAAGTTAAACAGTGACAGTCAGATAAGAGGATCAGTTTCAAACCAGTAATGGTAAATTTAGGACTGACATCAGAAATCTTTCTTCACACAAGCAGTGACTAACACACAGAATTTTTTTTTATTCGTTCATGGGATGTGGGCATCGCTGGCGAGGCCGGCATTTATTGCCCATCCCTAATTGCCCTCGAGAAGGTGGTGGTGAGCCGCCTTCTTGAACCGCTGCAGTCCATGTGGTGACGGTTCTCCCACAGTGCTGTTAGGAAGGGAGCTCCAGGATTTTGACCCAACGACAATGAAGGATGGACTCTCAGAAAGGGCACTGGAGGCACAAAACCCTGCAAACATTTAAGAAACACTTGGATGTTATAATGGGTCTGTACAGTCTTTCTGGATGAATAAACTATGTGCCTTATCCATATCAATCTTGTGATACACGATATGCTTTTAAACTGGAGAACATTAAGGGATATGGAATTACGGGCAGGGTAGCAAGTTGGATTAAAAACTGGTTAGAAAAGAGGAAACAAAGTAGGAGTTAAGGACAGTTTCTCAGAAATGTGTAGGGGTGTTCCACAGGGTTCGGTTCTGTTCACTGTGTACATCAATGACTGGATATAAGCCCAGAGGGAGTGGTGTCCAAATTTTTAGACAATATTAAAATAGGAGACATTGTAAATAATTCTGTGGAGGAAACTGCAAGGAGATATTGATAAGGTGGCAGAATAGGCTAAAAAGTGTCAGATAGAATTCAATGTCAGTACGTAGGAGGTGGTACATTTGGCTTAAAAAATAATGTAATTTGAATGGGAGAAAGCTCGGTTTGGAAGAGCAAAGGGATTTGGGGGTTCAGTTTCACAAGACATTAAAAGCAGCAGCTCAAGCAGATAAGGACATTAAGAAAAAGCTAATGGAACACTAGGTTTTATGGAAAGAGGTATAGAAGCTAAATGTTGAGATGTAATAGTCAATGTATTTAAAACTTTAGTAAGACCATGGTTGGAGTACTGTGTGCAGTTTTGGGCTCCACACTATAAGGAAGGATGTTAAAGCGATAGAGAGGATGTAGATACTCAAGGATGCTGCCTGGTGTATGAAATTAAAAATAAAAATACGAAGAAAGACTTGAAAAAAAATCAGGCTGATTTCGTTAGATCAGCAGAGATTAAAGCATGATTTGATAGAAGAGTTCAAAATTATGAAAGGACGGGACTGAGTATATAGAAACCGACTGTTTCTAATGGTCGAGGGGACTCGAACAAGGGGACATAGATTGAAGATTAAATGCAAGAGATTTGGGACAGAGAACAGGGGAAATGTTTTTATACAGAGTTATGAAGCTGTGGAACACACTACCACCATTGTAGGAACATCACCACAACTTCAGTGGCTCAAAGAAAAGGCCCACCACCACCTTCTCAGGGCACTAGGGATAATGAATGTGGCCTTACTAGAGTTGTACACATCCTGAGAACAAATAAACAAAGAACCAGAGTTAGTGATTGATGCGGAGACCATGAAAATAAAGGGGGTTTCCGTGCATTTCTGGCAAAATTACGGTGGAGTGGGAGCAGCTCTGAGGAAATTCCTGCCACGTCAGCATTTAAGAATAGGTTAGATAGGCAATTGGAGGAAGAGAGATGAAGGGAAATGGGAATAGGGCAGACGCATGGGATTAGGAATGTTGCTTGTGTGCGGATAAACATCAACACAGATCTGTTGAACAGTTTTTCTTGTTTCCCTGTTGTAATTTCTGCGTAATTCTATGTAATATTTTTTATGAAGGAATTCAATTTTTTTGTTACAACTGGCACAGGACAGGCCAAATTCTATAGCCCAGGAACTGATCCAAAACCACCTGACCTCAAGAAACACATCAAGGATAAAGCTCACAGAGCACCGGACAATGGGGTCGAAATTCACTGTTGTTCCAGCCATCTCCCATCGTAACGTCAGCGGGAATCCACCGGAATGGCTGCAAACTCAGGGGGGACTCGGATACACTAGGTCCCAGCCTTGCATTGCAGTCCCTGATTGGCCTTGTAGGGAACAGAACCTCCAACTGCCCCAACAAGGCCGTTGACGTAAGGGAATGGGGGTAATCAAGGTTGGGAGTTCCTGTGCCTCAAGCCTCAGTTGCGATTCAGAATGGCATTGGCAGAGGAAAGCCTGATCTCATTAGGCGTACCTCATTGACAACTGAAAGAAGTAGCATCTAACTGGGGGTTCAGGGCTGAATCAGAACCTAAACCCCTGAAGACAAGGGGGAAATCTTTTTATCAATAATGCACCCTGGAGGCAGCCACTTCCCCTTTCTGGTGCAACTTAACATCCCCCATTTCTGGGTTGGCAAGTGCAGGGCAATGTTTCTGGCCTGTTTGGTGTGGGGTACCACCAACCAGTCAAGGCCCATTCCTTATGGCCCAATAATTAGTTAAACTGGTGTTTTTAGTAAGTATTTGCCATTGCGTTAAACCCTTGTCAGAAAATGTCGACCGATACAGCTTTTCAGTAACACTCTGAATAATTTTTTTTACATCTGCATTTGTGAACACATTATTGGGAATGCGGTCTAGGACCACTTAGGGAGCCCCCGCTCCGCTACTTACTTCCCAGTTCCGAAAGATTTGAGTTGGCACCAATTGGTTACAGTGGCAAGTACTTTATTGCAAAGAACAGTTTAATACACTCAGTACTTAAACAGCGGTTTACAAAATGGAAACTGGAGATATATTACCCACTTCCACGCTGGGTAGAGCTTGTGCCTTGGCCTCTCACCTCTCGCGGTCCTCACGGCCCCCATCCCCTTGGATCCTGCAGATCCTGCCTTCTGCAGACTTCCTCCCTTCTACCAACTACACAGGCGTTACGGTCCTGTCAGCACTTACATCCACCCGGACAAATCTAGTCTCAGGTTATACAGGCGTTAGGCTCCTGCCATCATTTACGTCCGCCTGGTCAAACATTTGCCTGAGGAAGGAGAAAATCTCCGAAAGCTTGTGAATTTAAAATAAAATTGCTGGACTATAACTTGGTGTTGTAAAATTGTTTACAATTGTCAACCCCAGTCCATCACCGGCATCTCCACATCATGGTCAAATCTAGTCTGCATCCTCTGGGGGTTCCTCTATCCTGAACTTTTGTTTGAGCTGTATCTTTATACACAGTTAGCTGAAGATCATGTGGTATGCTGACTTAACATAATCAAAATTGATGATGAGGCCACTTTGATTGAGGAGATTAGGCCGCTAACAGTAACATGTTCTAGACAATGGCAAGACACACAACCTCATCAAGTTTGATGATCTCTTATCTCTTCTGGGGAATGTAGCCCGCCCATTCCCAGACGTGTCACATTCTTCTATGTCTTAAACAAAGTGCGAACGGTGGGGTTTAAATACACATTGTCCAAGCTAACTACATTAATATACTGAATAAATGTGGCGACCTAAAATAAATGTGGTTGGTACAAACGTATGATTTATGCAATACGTGTGGTTACATATTAAATGCATTTCATGATAATATACGTTGCGTAAAAACAATTCTTTGATACTTGTTACTTTTGTACAGAACAGCATCGTCTAAAACCATGTGATCTCTATATTAGTAAACACTACCCTCGTCTTCAAATAATCTGTTTTTGTAAACACTCACCAATGACAAGAGTCCAAATATCAGCTCTGTATTTATAAACACATGATGATCTCTACATTACAAGCACTCACTACTCACACAGTTCAAAAATGAACTTTCTATTTCTAAACAGTCACCAGGAATATGCTAAAGGGATCAAGGGATATGGGGAAAAAGCGGGAACAGGGTACTGAGTTAGACGATCAGCCATGATCTTTCTGAATGGCGGAGCAGGCCCGAAGGGCCGAATGGACTACTCTTGCTCCTATTTTCTATGAATACTGCTCAGCAGTTCAAATACATCACCCGGAATTTCCACAGAGTTTTCTCCGGCAAGAGATCAGTGGAACCCCAGAGAAGTAAAATAAGTAGTTAAAAACAACAATTTACTCTGTTTCTGCAGGATTTCTACTGATCTTCTGCCACAATTAAGGCACGAGATTGGTGGAACCCAGTGGAAATTCTCTGCCCCGCGGTTAGAGCAGAGGCAAATAATAAGCGTTGCTCAGAATGTATCTATTCTTCCAAAAGTGAATTCACTAATATTAACATTACTTAATCAAAATCTGGTTTATGCTTGTTAAGTCCTTGTTCAGGCCATTAGTGAGAAACTCATGCAACAGTCTGCAGCTGCAGAGTTAAATCACAAAGTGAATATTTGATTTCTTTACAGATTTTAAGTTAGTGAGCTGATGTGAACTGGACGATTTGGAATCATTAGCACAGCGGTTGCAGACGTGAAGAGCATAAGAGGTAGGAGCAGGAGTAGGCCATTCAGCCCCTTGAGCCTGCTCCGCCATTCAATGAGATCATGGCTGATCTGATTTTTACCTCAACTCCACTTTCCCGCCCTTTCCCCATATCCTTTGACTCCCTTGCTGATCAAAAATTTGTCTAACTCAGCCTTGAATGTATTCAATGACTCAGCCTTCACAGCTTTTTGGGGTAAAGAAGTCCAAAGATTCACAACCCTCTGGGAGATGAAATTCCTCCTCATTTCCATCTAAGACAGGTAACCACTTATTCTGAGACTATGCCCTCCTAGTTTTAGATTCCCCCATGAGGGGTAACATCCTTTCAGCATCTACCCCATCGAGTCCCCTCAGAATCTTGTATGTTTCAATAAGATCTCCTCTCATTCTTCTAAACTCCAGTGAGTATAGACCCAACCTGTTCAATCTTTGCTCATAAAACAATCCTTCCATATCCGGAATCAACCTCGTGAACCTTCTCTGAACTGCCTCCAATGCAAATATATCCTTCCTTAAATAAGGGCACCAGAACTGTACGCAGTACTCCAGGTGTGGTCTCACCAGCACCCTGTACAGTTGTAGCATGACTTCCCTGCTTTTATACCCCATCCTCCTAGAAATAAAGGCCAATATTCCATTTGCCTTCCGGATTACCTGCTGCACCTGTATGTTGACTTTTTGTGTTTCATGTATGAGGACACCCAGATCCCTCTGTACTGCAGCATTTTATAGTATTTCTCCATTCAAATAATATTTTGTTTTTTTATTTTTCCTCCCAAAGTGGATGACTTCACATTTTCCCACATTATATTCCATCTGCCAAATTTTTGCCCATTCGCTTAACCTGTCAATATCCCTTTGCAAACACTTTGGGCTCGATATTAGTAGGGCGGCAGGTTCTCAGCGGGGGGTCAACTGGGCACGTAGGTAACGCGCCCCGTGAAATCAGTGTTCTCCGCACGCAATTACAAGCTAATTGGAGTCACTTACCTTTGCTTCCGGGTTTCCCGCTGGTAAGCTGCGCGGCGGGCGGACTGCGCATGCGTAGTAAGGCCTGTCTGCTGGAGGAGCCCTATTTAAAGGGGAAGTCCACCAATGCTCCTCCTGCAGCAAACAACCAACGCTGAACCATGGAGCAGGCAAGAGGGAAGGCTGTCCCAAGATTTTCTGACTCCTCACTCTAGCTGCTGCTGGATGGGGTGAGGAGGAGGAGGGAAATCTTTTTCCCGTCTGATGGGAGGAAGTGCCCTCCCTTCACCACGAAGAAGGCCCAGCTGGAGGTGGCCGAGGAGGTCACCAGCTGCGGGAATGTGCCACGAACCTGGGTCCAGTGCAGGAAGAGATTTAATGACCTAACCAGGTCAGCCAAAGTGAGTATACTTACGCATTCTCCCACACTCCGTCTTCCACATCACCTCCACCACCACACAACTCCTTCTGCACTGCCACCACAACGCTCTCGCATCACTCCTCACATCCACTCAACTATCATCCTCACCTTACCTGCACGTACTCACCGCCCCTGTCCCCATTCGAACACTACCACGCAACCCAATCCTCATACAATATCATGGCTATGTTGCACACGCACCCTCCCATGCATCTCCCTCACACAGAACCCCACCCACACCAATGCATGCAGCGGCTCACCATGCAACCATCACTCAATCACGCCTCTGTGTTTTGCCTTAATAGGAGAAGAGATGCCAGAACGCATGGGAGAGGGCACGGACCGGAGAGGGCCCGCCACACCAGGTGGCACCAACAGACGCGGAGCAGCAGGCATTGGAGATCAGTTGCACGCTGGAATGCCTGTCCGTGGCGGATGCTGAGGCTGGGATTGCACAAGCGGCCAGTGACAGAAAGCTAACACTCAGCACTCTTGATAGTGAATGATCTTAGCATCACTTGGCATCGGCAGCACCTCAACATCTGTCCACATGTCTAAAACTGCTTTCTGTTCTCTTGCAGGGCCACCTGCGAGCCGTGACCATGGAGGGCGATTCCTCAGAGGACCTGCCGGCCTCTGAGGGCCCATCATCACATCTGAGCCATCCATCCACCAGCGCAGATACACACACATCCGTGGGTCCCCGTCCTCACTTTGTTGGGCTTGCACATGGTGAGTCACCACGCACATGTGAGCATGAGCAGACCCTGGTGGCAGAGGCAGCCGTGGAGAGTCCATGTCGGTGGGAGCGTTCTTCTCCAGGCTCTGCTCAGCTGGACCCAGATGCTGAATCCTGGGGGCCAGCCATGAAAAGGAGAGTCATCGAGGGCCAGCACCACATTGCCGAGGTACTGGAACAGTTGCCACGCGCACTCTCCACAATCGCACAGAGGATGGAGGA
Source organism: Heptranchias perlo (assembly GCF_035084215.1). Taxonomy (NCBI): domain Eukaryota; kingdom Metazoa; phylum Chordata; class Chondrichthyes; order Hexanchiformes; family Hexanchidae; genus Heptranchias; species Heptranchias perlo. The sequence continues at coordinate 66,960,179 of NC_090325.1, read as the reverse complement.
GTCCAACTCCTGCATGAGTGGAATGGTGGCACAGGTACAGGAGGGTATCTCCGAGATAGTGTCGCAGGGACGTGAAGGCATCTGTGAGATAGTGTCGCGAGTAGGTGCGGGAATGTCTGCGATGGAGGAAAGGCTAGCCTCCCTCAAGCGTCAAGCACGGCTCAACAGTAAGTCCATGCAGGCCTCTCAATGGCCGTTCGGATTCAGGGTGAGCAACTTTCTGCCGCCTTAAACAGGCTGACAGATACCTTACAACTGGCCTGCCAAGGCTTCACACAAGTCCTCCAAACTGCCGTCCAGCAGGGTGGAAGGAGTGATGTGGGCCTGGGCCACGAGAGGGATGATGGTGAAAGGGGACATGGAAGTGGGGACACCACTCAAAGCGCTCCCACGTCTCACCCGTTGCCCCCCTCTCAACCAATACCCGCAATGCTGCCTCCTCTCCAGGTGGTCGAGTCTGCCCCTGCACAGGTGCAGGTGGAGCAGTCTTTGGAGGGGCCCTCACGGGCACCGAAACCTAGGGGACGTCGGCCCAAAGCATCTCATCGGTCAGGGCATCGACAAGAGCAACCTGCCACTACCTCTGCTGAAGCCACAGGGGTAGCACCATGTAGGGGTTCCCGGAAACGCTAGGCGAAGGTTTTGTGAGCACAAAGGGAATGCACAAGGGTGTCTGACAATTTGTCATGTTTTTTATTTATATTTGTTTCTTTCACATGCACAATAAATATTATTATTATCACCACTACTGCCACGTCTTGCCCATTCTTGACTGGCTTGTGGAATTGGTCCCTTTCATGGGGTTCACCGTGAACACACACACTTGATGCCACCCATTGTGTCACTGCAGAGTGGGTGTAGGTGTATTTGCAGGGCTCTTTTGTGCAGACGACTGAGAGAAGTCGGCGATGTCCCCGGTGGTACCCTGGAAGGATGCGGAGGAGAAGTTGTTGAGGGCAGTGGTGACTTTGACAGCGACAGGTAAGAAGATGGTGCTCGGGCCAGCCGGGAGCAGCTTGGCATGAAGGAGGCTGCAGATGTCCACGACTACATGTCGAGTGACTCTGAGCCTCCGTGTGCACTGCTGCTCAGAGAGGTCCAGGAAGCTGAGTCTCGGTCTGTGGACCCTGTGGCGAGGGTAGTGCCCTCTGAGATGCATCGCTCTCTGCGGTTGCCCTCCCTCCTGCTGTGCAGGTGGATGTGTCACAGCACTGTGTTGTGGAGCTCCACGTGTCAGAGGTGGATGGCGTGGCCGGCGAGGCTGGTGATGCTGTTCGCCCTCCGAGGAGGTCATGACTGCAGCTACGGTGGCCCCCATCCGGAGGTTTGAGGGGGTCCGCAAGGTGGGTAAATAGAATCATAGAATCATAGAAGTTTACAACATGGAACTGGACAACGGGGTAAGTGTGCATTTTGTTCATTTTATTGTTAGGAGGAGGGTGGTGGAGGCCAAACATTGTCCAAAGTGATAGAGTGGCCTCCTGCAATGAGTGAGGGTCTCCCCCCGCCCCCCAACCTGTCAAATGAACCTTTGCAGCTGCCACAGGCTGATGGCTGCAACACGTCCATTTGAACTGGGAGTGTTTCCCCCAATGCGGGAAACAGTCTCAGTTGAGTTGAAAATCCCACCCCTCCTAAAATATCAGGTCAATCAGGTCTGTAAACGACCTGAAGTACCTGTTTAAGTACTTTAAGTGGCACCGCGGGGGCTGCGCGCGCATGTCAGCGCGTCACTGGGGAACCAAGAAGTGGGCAGGTTGGAGCCAGGCTCTGGACCCGCCCCGGGTATCCCGGATTTTTGCAGCTTCCCCGCCACGAATGCACCCGATTGCGGGTGCGAAAATCAAGCACTTTGTGTCCTCATCACAACTTGCTTTTCCACCTATCTTTGTATCGTCAGCAAATTTGGCCACAAGACACTCTGTTCCTTCATCCAAGTCATTGATATATATTGTAAATAGTTGAGGCCCCAGCACTGAACCCTGCGGCACCCCACTAGTTACAGATTGCCATTTTGAAAATGACCCTTTTATCCCGACTCTTTGTTTTCTGTTAGTTAGCCAATCCTCTATCCATGCCAGTATATTACCCCCAACACCATGAGCTCTTATCTTGTGCAGTAATCTTTTATGTGGCACCTTATAGAATGCCTTTTGGAAATCCAAATATACTGCATCCATTGGTTTCCCTTTATCCACCCTGCCCGTTACTTCCTCAAAGAACTCTAATAAATTTGTCAGACATGATTTCCCCTTCATAAAACCATGTTGACTCTCCTTGAATGTATTTGAGTCTCCAAATGTCCTGCTACTACTTCTTTAATAATGGATTCTAGCATTTTCTCAATGACAGATGTTAGGCTAACTGGTCTTTAGTTACCTGCTTTCTGTCTCACTCCCTTCTTGAATAGGAGTGTTACGTTTGCGGTTTTCCAATCCGCTGGGACCTTTCCAGAATCTAATGATTTCTGGAAGTTTGAGGGGGTCCGCAATGCATCCACTATCTCTGTAGCCACTTCCTTTAAGACCCTCGGATACAAACCATCAGGTCCAGGGGAATTGTCAGCCTTTAGACCCATTAGTTTACCTAGTACTTTTCCTCTAGTGATAGTGATTGTTTTTAGTTCCACCCTCCCCTTTGCCCCTTGATTTTCTACTATTATTGGGATGTTATTAGTGCCTTCTACTGTGAAGACAGATACAAAATACCTTTTCAATTCCTTTGCCATTTGCTTGTTTTCCATTATTATTTCCCCAGTCTCATCCTCTAAGGGACCAATGTTTACTTTAGCTACCCTCTTCCTTTTTATATACTCGTAGAAGCTTTTACTGTCAGTTTTTATATTTCTTGCTGGTTTACTCTCAATTTATTTTCTCCCTCTTTATTATTCTTTTAGTCATCCTTTGCTAGTTTTTAAAGTTTTCCCAATCTTCGGGCTTACCAGTAATCTTTGCCATGTTGTATGCTTTTTCTTTTTTAACCTGATACCATCCTTGAATTCCTTAGTTAGCCATGGTTGGTTCACCCTTTTTGTGGAGTCTTTCCTCCTCACACGGATATATTTTTGTTGCGAGTCATAAAATATCTTTTTAAATGTTTGCCACTGCTTATCCACCATCATACCATCTAATCTGTTTACCCAGTCCACTTTAGCCAATTCCGCCCTCATTCCTTTATAATTGCCCTTATTTAAGTTTAATACAGTAGTTTCAGACCCAAGATCCTTGCTCTCAAACTGGATGTGAAATTCTATCGTGTTATGATCACTGCTTCCCAAGGGATCCTTTACTTTGAGATCATTAATTAATCCTCTTTCATTACCAGATCCAAAATGGCCTGTTCTCTGGTTGGTTCCCCAACGTATTGGTCTAAGAAACAATCCCTAATACACTCCATGAACTCCTCCTCAGGGCTATTTTTGCCAATTTGATTTGTCCAATCAATGTGAAAGTTAAAATCGCCCATGATTATTGCATTAGCTTTTTTACAAGCCCCCCTTATTTCCCGATTTATATTTTGCCCTACAGTGTAGCTACTGTTAGGGGGCCTATATACTAATCCCACCAGTGATTTCTTTCCCTTGCTATTTCTTACCTCCACCCAAATTGATTCGACATCTTGATCTTCTGAGCCAAGATCATTTCTCACTATTATACCAATTTCATCCTTTATTAACAGAGCTACCCCATCAACTTTACCTTTTTTCCTATCCTTCCGAAATGTTAAATAACCCTGAACATTTAGCTCCCAACCTTGGTCACCTTGCAACCACGTCTCTTTAATGGCCATGAGATCATACCCATTTGTTTCTATTTGTGCCGTCAATTCATCTTTCTTATTATGAATGCTGCTCGCATTCAGATAAGGAACCTTTAATTTTGCCTTTTTACCATTCTTTCCTACTCCGGCCCCATTTGCTAGTGCACTCTTATGTTTGTACGCTCTGTCCCTTCCTGACACACTCTATTTATCATTACTCCCCATCACTTTCCTGTACTACTTCCTTGTCTTTTCTCATCAATCTAAACTTTGCCCCGCCTGAGCCCTCCCTCCCCTCCCTCTATTTAGTTTAAAGCCTTCTCTACCGCCCTAGTTATTCGGTTTGCCAGAACACTGGTCCCAGCATGGTTCAGGTGAAGCCCGTCCCAAAGGAACAGCTCCCTCTTTCCCCAGTACTGGTGCCAGTGCCTCATGAATCGAAACCCACTTCTCCCACACCAATCTTTGAGCCATGCATTCATCTCTCTGATCTGATTTACCCTGTGCCAATTTGCTCGTGGCTCAGGTAATAATACGGAGATTATCACCTTTGTGGTTCTGCTTTTTAATTTAGTCCCTAGCTACTCAAACTCCCTCAGCAGAACCTCTTTCTTAGTCCTACCTATGTCGTTGGTACCTACGTGGACCATGACAACTGGATCCTCCCGCTCCCATTACAAGTTTCTCTCCAGCCCTAAGGAGATGTCCTTAACCCTGGCACCGGGTGGGCAACACAGCCTTCGGGACTCTCGCTCTTGGCTGCAGAGAACAGTGTCTATCCTTCTAACTATACTGTCGCCTACTACAACCACATTCCTTTTTACTCCCCCCACTTGAATGGCCCCCTGAACCACGGTGCCGTGGCCAGTTTGCTCATCCTCCCAGCAGTCCCTGCACTCGTCCACAAGAGCTGCAAGAACCTTGTATCTATTGGACAAGTGCGGAGGCTGAGGCTCCTGCAATGCTACCTCCTGGATCCTCGTACCTGCCTCACTCGCAGTCACACCCTCCTTTCCCTGACCACGTGCCAATTCTACAGTATTTAGTCTAAGGGGTGTGACGGCCTCCTGGATCAAAGTGTCCAGGTAACTTTCTCCCTCCCTGATGCACCGCAATGTCTGCAGCTCAGACTCCAGCTCCTCAACTCGGAGCCGAAGTTCCTCGAGCTGCAGTCGCCCTGGACAAAACTGTCCAGTAGCTCCCACATATTGCAGCTGCAACACATCTCCTGCCCTGTCATAAATCTTATTTATTTAATTGATTACTACAATGCCAATCAAATTATTTTTAGGTTGAACCAAGTACCGGCCTTGTGTACTTTATTAAATTAAGTTTAGTTTTTTTTTAAATTTAGTTTTATGCTAAAAGTTACTGAGCCCACAGTCCGAAGAAAGAAGAAAACAGAAGAGATACTCACTACTAATCACCTACCTGCCTAACCTGTGACATCACATTGCAGTTTGGTTTTGTTGTTGCTGTGATCCTCTCTCGGTACGCCCCTCTCCGCTCTCGGTACGCCCCTCTCCTCTCTCGGTACGCCCCTCTCCGCTCTCGGTACGCCCCTCTCCGCTCTCGGTACGCCCCTCTCCGCTCTCGGTACGCCCCTCTCCGCTCTCGGTACGCCCCTCTCCGCTCTCGGTACGCCCCTCTCCGCTCTCGGTACGCCCCTCTCCGCTCTCGGTACGCCCCTCTCCGCTCTCGGTACGCCCCTCTCCGCTCTCGGTACGCCCCTCTCCGCTCTCGGTACGCCCCTCTCCGCTCTCGGTACGCCCCTCTCCGCTCTCGGTACGCCCCTCTCCGCTCTCGGTACGCCCCTCTCCGCTCTCGGTACGCCCCTCTCCGCTCTCGGTACGCCCCTCTCCGCTCTCGGTACGCCCCTCTCCGCTCTCGGTACGCCCCTCTCCTCTCTCGGTACGCCCCTCTCCTCTCTCGGTACGCCCCTCTCCTCTCTCGGTACGCCCCTCTCCGCTCTCGGTACGCCCCTCTCCGCTCTCGGTACGCCCCTCTCCGCTCTCGGTACGCCCCTCTCCGCTCTCGGTACGCCCCTCTCCGCTCTCGGTACGCCCCTCTCCGCTCTCGGTACGCCCCTCTCCGCTCTCGGTACGCCCCTCTCCGCTCTCGGTACGCCCCTCTCCGCTCTCGGTACGCCCCTCTCCTCTCTCGGTACGCCCCTCTCCTCTCTCGGTACGCCCCTCTCCGCTCTCGGTACGCCCCTCTCCGCTCTCGGTACGCCCCTCTCCGCTCTCGGTACGCCCCTCTCCGCTCTCGGTACGCCCCTCTCCGCTCTCGGTACGCCCCTCTCCGCTCTCGGTACGCCCCTCTCCGCTCTCGGTACGCCCCTCTCCTCTCTCGGAACGCCCCTCTCCGCTCTCGGTACGCTCCTCTCCTCTCTCGGAACGCTCCTCTCCGCTCTCGGTACGCTCCTCTCCGCTCTCGGTACGCTCCTCTCCGCTCTCGGTACGCTCCTCTCCGCTCTCGGTACGCTCCTCTCCGCTCTCGGTACGCCCCTCTCCTCTCTCGGAACGCTCCTCTCCGCTCTCGGTACGCTCCTCTCCTCTCTCGGTACGCCCCTCTCCTCTCTCGGAACGCTCCTCTCCGCTCTCGGTACGCTCCTCTCCTCTCTCGGTACGCCCCTCTCCTCTCTCGGTACGCCCCTCTCCTCTCTCGGTACGCCCCTCTCCTCTCTCGGAACGCTCCTCTCCGCTCTCGGTACGCCCCTCTCCGCTCTCGGTACGCCCCTCTCCGCTCTCGGTACGCCCCTCTCCTCTCTCGGTACGCCCCTCTCCTCTCTCGGTACGCCCCTCTCCTCCCTCGGTACGCCCCTCTCCTCCCTCGGTACGCCCCTCTCCTCCCTCGGTACGCCCCTCTCCTCTCTCGGTACGCTCCTCTCCGCTCTCGGTACGCTCCTCTCCTCTCCTCTCTCGGAACGCCCCTCTCCTCTCTCGGTACGCCCCTCTCCTCTCTCGGTACGCCCCTCTCCTCTCTCGGTACGCCCCTCTCCTCTCTCGGTACGCCCCTCTCCTCTCTCGGTACGCCCCTCTCCTCCCTCGGTACGCCCCTCTCCTCCCTCGGTACGCCCCTCTCCTCCCTCGGTACGCCCCTCTCCTCTCTCGGTACGCTCCTCTCCTCTCCTCTCTCGGTACGCCCCTCTCCTCTCTCGGTACGCCCCTCTCCTCTCTCGGTACGCCCCTCTCCTCTCTCGGTACGCTCCTCTCCTCTCCTCTCTCGGTACGCCCCTCTCCTCTCTCGGTACGCCCCTCTCCTCTCTCGGTACGCCCCTCTCCTCTCTCGGTACGCCCCTCTCCTCTCTCGGTACGCCCCTCTCCTCTCTCGGTACGCCCCTCTCCTCTCTCGGTACGCCCCTCTCCTCTCTCGGTACGCCCCTCTCCTCTCTCGGTACGCCCCTCTCCTCTCTCGGTACGCCCCTCTCCTCTCTCGGTACGCCCCTCTCCTCTCTCGGTACGCCCCTCTCCTCTCTCGGTACGCCCCTCTCCTCTCTCGGTACGCCCCTCTCCGCTCTCGGTACGCTCCTCTCCGCTCTCGGTACGCTCCTCTCCTCTCTCGGTACGCCCCTCTCCTCTCCTCTCTCGGTACGCCCCTCTCCTCTCCTCTCTCGGTACGCTCCTCTCCTCTCTCGGTACGCTCCTCTCCTCTCTCGGTACGCTCCTCTCCTCTCTCGGTACGCTCCTCTCCTCTCTCGGTACGCTCCTCTCCTCTCTCGGTACGCCCCTCTCCGCTCTCGGTACGCCCCTCTCCTCTCTCGGTACGCCCCTCTCCTCTCTCGGTACGCCCCTCTCCTCTCTCGGAACGCTCCTCTCCTCTCTCGGTCCGCCCCGCCCCTCTCCTCTCTCGGTACGCCCCTCTCCGCTCTCGGTACGCCCCTCTCCGCTCTCGGTACGCCCCTCTCCGCTCTCGGTACGCTCCTCTCCTCTCTCGGTACGCCCCTCTCCTCTCCTCTCTCGGTACGCCCCTCTCCTCTCTCGGTACGCTCCTCTCCGCTCTCGGTACGCCCCTCTCCTCTCTCGGTACGCCCCTCTCCGCTCTCGGTACGCTCCTCTCCGCTCTCGGTACGCTCCTCTCCGCTCTCGGTACGCTCCTCTCCGCTCCTCTCTCGGTACGCCCCTCTCCTCTCTCGGTACGCTCCTCTCCTCTCTCGGTACGCCCCTCTCCTCTCTCGGTACGCCCCTCTCCTCTCTCGGTACGCCCCTCTCCTCTCTCGGTACGCCCCTCTCCTCTCTCGGTACGCCCCTCTCCTCCCTCGGTACGCCCCTCTCCTCCCTCGGTACGCCCCTCTCCTCCCTCGGTACGCCCCTCTCCTCTCTCGGTACGCTCCTCCCCTCTCCTCTCTCGGTACGCCCCTCTCCTCTCTCGGTACGCCCCTCTCCTCTCTCGGTACGCCCCTCTCCTCTCTCGGTACGCCCCTCTCCTCTCTCGGTACGCCCCTCTCCTCTCTCGGTACGCCCCTCTCCTCTCTCGGTACGCCCCTCTCCTCTCTCGGTACGCCCCTCTCCTCTCTCGGTACGCCCCTCTCCTCTCTCGGTACGCCCCTCTCCTCTCTCGGTACGCCCCTCTCCTCTCTCGGTACGCCCCTCTCCTCTCTCGGTACGCCCCTCTCCTCTCCTCTCTCGGTACGCCCCTCTCCTCTCTCGGTACGCTCCTCTCCTCTCTCGGTACGCTCCTCTCCTCTCTCGGTACGCTCCTCTCCTCTCTCGGTACGCTCCTCTCCGCTCTCGGTACGCCCCTCTCCTCTCTCGGTACGCCCCTCTCCTCTCTCGGAACGCTCCTCTCCTCTCTCGGTCCGCCCCTCTCCTCTCCTCTCTCGGTACGCCCCTCTCCTCTCTCGGTACGCCCCTCTCCGCTCTCGGTACGCCCCTCTCCGCTCTCGGTACGCCCCTCTCCTCTCTCGGTACGCTCCTCTCCTCTCCTCTCTCGGTACGCCCCTCTCCTCTCTCGGTACGCCCCTCTCCTCTCTCGGTACGCTCCTCTCCGCTCTCGGTACGCCCCTCTCCTCTCTCGGTACGCCCCTCTCCGCTCTCGGTACGCCCCTCTCCGCTCTCGGTACGCCCCTCTCCGCTCTCGGTACGCTCCTCTCCTCTCCTCTCTCGGTACGCCCCTCTCCTCTCTCGGTACGCTCCTCTCCTCTCTCGGTACGCCCCTCTCCTCTCTCGGTACGCCCCTCTCCTCTCTCGGTACGCTCCTCTCCTCTCTCGGTACGCTCCTCTCCGCTCTCGGTACGCCCCTCTCCTCTCTCGGTACGCCCCTCTCCTCTCTCGGAACGCTCCTCTCCTCTCTCGGTCCGCCCCTCTCCTCTCCTCTCTCGGTACGCCCCTCTCCTCTCTCGGTACGCCCCTCTCCGCTCTCGGTACGCCCCTCTCCGCTCTCGGTACGCTCCTCTCCTCTCTCGGTACGCTCCTCTCCTCTCCTCTCTCGGTACGCCCCTCTCCTCTCTCGGTACGCCCCTCTCCTCTCTCGGTACGCTCCTCTCCGCTCTCGGTACGCCCCTCTCCTCTCTCGGTACGCCCCTCTCCGCTCTCGGTACGCCCCTCTCCGCTCTCGGTACGCCCCTCTCCGCTCTCGGTACGCTCCTCTCCTCTCCTCTCTCGGTACGCCCCTCTCCTCTCTCGGTACGCCCCTCTCCGCTCTCGGTACGCCCCTCTCCGCTCTCGGTACGCTCCTCTCCTCTCTCGGTACGCTCCTCTCCTCTCCTCTCTCGGTACGCCCCTCTCCTCTCTCGGTACGCCCCTCTCCTCTCTCGGTACGCTCCTCTCCGCTCTCGGTACGCCCCTCTCCTCTCTCGGTACGCCCCTCTCCGCTCTCGGTACGCCCCTCTCCGCTCTCGGTACGCCCCTCTCCGCTCTCGGTACGCTCCTCTCCTCTCCTCTCTCGGTACGCCCCTCTCCTCTCTCGGTACGCTCCTCTCCTCTCTCGGTACGCCCCTCTCCTCTCTCGGTACGCTCCTCTCCTCTCTCGGTACGCCCCTCTCCTCTCTCGGAACGCTCCTCTCCTCTCTCGGTACTCCCCTCTCCGCTCTCGGTACGCCCCTCTCCTCTCTCGGTACGCCCCTCTCCTCTCTCGGAACGCCCCTCTCCGCTCTCGGTACTCTCCTCTCCTCTCTCGGTACGCCCCTCTCCTCTCTCGGTACGCCCCTCTCCTCTCTCGGTACGCCCCTCTCCTCTCTCGGTACGCCCCTCTCCTCTCTCGGTACGCCCCTTTCCTCTCCGCTCTCGGTACGCCCCTCTCCTCTCCTCTCTCGGTACGCCCCTCTCCTCTCCTCTCTCGGTACGCTCCTCTCCTCTCTCGGTACGCCCCTCTCCGCTCTCGGTACGCCCCTCTCCTCTCTCGGTACGCCCCTCTCCGCTCTCGGTACGCCCCTCTCCGCTCTCGGTACGCCCCTCTCCGCTCTCGGTACGCCCCTCTCCTCTCTCGGTACGCCCCTCTCCTCTACTCCCTCGGTACGCCACTCTCCTCTCCTCTCTCGGTACGCCCCTCTCCTCTCTCGGTACGCCCCTCTCCTCTCTCGGTACGCCCCTCTCCTCTCTCGGTACGCCCCTCTCCTCTCCTCTCTCGGTACGCCCCTCTCCTCTCCTCTCTCGGTACGCCCCTCTCCTCTCCTCTCTCGGTACGCCCCTCTCCTCTCCTCTCTCGGTACGCCCCTCTCCTCTCCTCTCTCGGTACGCCCCTCTCCTCTCCTCTCTCGGTACGCCCCTCTCCTCTCCTCTCTCGGTACGCCCCTCTCCTCTCCTCTCTCGGTACGCTCCTCTCCTCTCTCGGTACGCCCCTCTCCTCTCCTCTCTCGGTACGCCCCTCTCCTCTCCTCTCTCGGTACGCCCCTCTCCTCTCCTCTCTCGGTACGCCCCTCTCCTCTCCTCTCTCGGTACGCCCCTCTCCGCTCTCGGTACGCCCCTCTCCGCTCTCGGTACGCCCCTCTCCGCTCTCGGTACGCCCCTCTCCGCTCTCGGTACGCCCCTCTCCGCTCTCGGTACGCCCCTCTCCGCTCTCGGTACGCCCCTCTCCGCTCTCGGTACGCCCCTCTCCGCTCTCGGTACGCCCCTCTCCGCTCTCGGTACGCCCCTCTCCGCTCTCGGTACGCCCCTCTCCGCTCTCGGTACGCCCCTCTCCGCTCTCGGTACGCCCCTCTCCGCTCTCGGTACGCCCCTCTCCGCTCTCGGTACGCCCCTCTCCGCTCTCGGTACGCCCCTCTCCGCTCTCGGTACGCCCCTCTCCGCTCTCGGTACGCCCCTCTCCGCTCTCGGTACGCCCCTCTCCGCTCTCGGTACGCCCCTCTCCGCTCTCGGTACGCCCCTCTCCGCTCTCGGTACGCCCCTCTCCGCTCTCGGTACGCCCCTCTCCGCTCTCGGTACGCCCCTCTCCGCTCTCGGTACGCCCCTCTCCGCTCTCGGTACGCCCCTCTCCGCTCTCGGTACGCCCCTCTCCGCTCTCGGTACGCCCCTCTCCGCTCTCGGTACGCCCCTCTCCGCTCTCGGTACGCCCCTCTCCGCTCTCGGTACGCCCCTCTCCGCTCTCGGTACGCCCCTCTCCGCTCTCGGTACGCCCCTCTCCGCTCTCGGTACGCCCCTCTCCGCTCTCGGTACGCCCCTCTCCGCTCTCGGTACGCCCCTCTCCGCTCTCGGTACGCCCCTCTCCGCTCTCGGTACGCCCCTCTCCGCTCTCGGTACGCCCCTCTCCGCTCTCGGTACGCCCCTCTCCGCTCTCGGTACGCCCCTCTCCGCTCTCGGTACGCCCCTCTCCGCTCTCGGTACGCCCCTCTCCGCTCTCGGTACGCCCCTCTCCGCTCTCGGTACGCCCCTCTCCGCTCTCGGTACGCCCCTCTCCGCTCTCGGTACGCCCCTCTCCGCTCTCGGTACGCCCCTCTCCGCTCTCGGTACGCCCCTCTCCGCTCTCGGTACGCCCCTCTCCGCTCTCGGTACGCCCCTCTCCGCTCTCGGTACGCCCCTCTCCGCTCTCGGTACGCCCCTCTCCGCTCTCGGTACGCCCCTCTCCGCTCTCGGTACGCCCCTCTCCGCTCTCGGTACGCCCCTCTCCGCTCTCGGTACGCCCCTCTCCGCTCTCGGTACGCCCCTCTCCGCTCTCGGTACGCCCCTCTCCGCTCTCGGTACGCCCCTCTCCGCTCTCGGTACGCCCCTCTCCGCTCTCGGTACGCCCCTCTCCGCTCTCGGTACGCCCCTCTCCGCTCTCGGTACGCCCCTCTCCGCTCTCGGTACGCCCCTCTCCGCTCTCGGTACGCCCCTCTCCGCTCTCGGTACGCCCCTCTCCTCTCTCGGTACGCCCCTCTCCTCTCCTCTCTCGGTACGCCCCTCTCCTCTCTCGGTACGCCCCTCTCCGCTCTCGGTACGCCCCTCTCCTCTCTCGGTACGCCCCTCTCCGCTCTCGGTACGCTCCTCTCCGCTCTCGGTACGCCCCTCTCCGCTCTCGGTACGCTCCTCTCCGCTCCTCTCTCGGTACGCCCCTCTCCTCTCTCGGTACGCTCCTCTCCTCTCTCGGTACGCCCCTCTCCTCTCTCGGTACGCCCCTCTCCTCTCTCGGTACGCCCCTCTCCTCCCTCGGTACGCCCCTCTCCTCCCTCGGTACGCCCCTCTCCTCTCTCGGTACGCTCCTCTCCTCTCCTCTCTCGGTACGCCCCTCTCCTCTCTCGGTACGCCCCTCTCCTCTCTCGGTACGCCCCTCTCCTCTCTCGGTACGCCCCTCTCCTCTCTCGGTACGCCCCTCTCCTCTCTCGGTACGCCCCTCTCCTCTCTCGGTACGCCCCTCTCCTCTCTCGGTACGCCCCTCTCCTCTCTCGGTACGCCCCTCTCCTCTCTCGGTACGCCCCTCTCCTCTCTCGGTACGCCCCTCTCCTCTCTCGGTACGCCCCTCTCCTCTCTCGGTACGCCCCTCTCCTCTCTCGGTACGCCCCTCTCCTCTCTCGGTACGCCCCTCTCCTCTCTCGGTACGCCCCTCTCCTCTCCTCTCTCGGTACGCCCCTCTCCTCTCTCGGTACGCTCCTCTCCTCTCTCGGTACGCTCCTCTCCTCTCTCGGTACGCTCCTCTCCTCTCTCGGTACGCTCCTCTCCGCTCTCGGTACGCCCCTCTCCTCTCTCGGTACGCCCCTCTCCTCTCTCGGAACGCTCCTCTCCTCTCTCGGTCCGCCCCTCTCCTCTCCTCTCTCGGTACGCCCCTCTCCTCTCTCGGTACGCCCCTCTCCGCTCTCGGTACGCCCCTCTCCGCTCTCGGTACGCTCCTCTCCTCTCTCGGTACGCTCCTCTCCTCTCCTCTCTCGGTACGCCCCTCTCCTCTCTCGGTACGCCCCTCTCCTCTCTCGGTACGCTCCTCTCCGCTCTCGGTACGCCCCTCTCCTCTCTCGGTACGCCCCTCTCCGCTCTCGGTACGCTCCTCTCCTCTCTCGGTACGCTCCTCTCCGCTCTCGGTACGCCCCTCTCCTCTCTCGGTACGCCCCTCTCCTCTCTCGGAACGCTCCTCTCCTCTCTCGGTCCGCCCCTCTCCTCTCCTCTCTCGGTACGCCCCTCTCCTCTCTCGGTACGCCCCTCTCCGCTCTCGGTACGCCCCTCTCCGCTCTCGGTACGCTCCTCTCCTCTCTCGGTACGCTCCTCTCCTCTCCTCTCTCGGTACGCCCCTCTCCTCTCTCGGTACGCCCCTCTCCTCTCTCGGTACGCTCCTCTCCGCTCTCGGTACGCCCCTCTCCTCTCTCGGTACGCCCCTCTCCGCTCTCGGTACGCCCCTCTCCGCTCTCGGTACGCTCCTCTCCTCTCCTCTCTCGGTACGCCCCTCTCCTCTCTCGGTACGCTCCTCTCCTCTCTCGGTACGCCCCTCTCCTCTCTCGGTACGCCCCTCTCCTCTCTCGGTACGCTCCTCTCCTCTCTCGGTACGCCCCTCTCCTCTCTCGGAACGCTCCTCTCCTCTCTCGGTACTCCCCTCTCCGCTCTCGGTACGCCCCTCTCCTCTCTCGGAACGCCCCTCTCCGCTCTCGGTACGCCCCTCTCCTCTCTCGGTACGCCCCTCTCCTCTCTCGGTACGCCCCTCTCCTCTCTCGGTACGCCCCTCTCCTCTCTCGGTACGCCCCTCTCCTCTCTCGGTACGCCCCTCTCCTCTCCGCTCTCGGTACGCCCCTCTCCTCTCCTCTCTCGGTACGCCCCTCTCCTCTCCTCTCTCGGTACGCTCCTCTCCTCTCTCGGTACGCCCCTCTCCGCTCTCGGTACGCCCCTCTCCGCTCTCGGTACGCCACTCTCCTCTCCTCTCTCGGTACGCCCCTCTCCTCTCTCGGTACGCCCCTCTCCTCTCTCGGTACGCCCCTCTCCTCTCCTCTCTCGGTACGCCCCTCTCCTCTCCTCTCTCGGTACGCCCCTCTCCTCTCCTCTCTCGGTACGCCCCTCTCCTCTCCTCTCTCGGTACGCCCCTCTCCTCTCCTCTCTCGGTACGCCCCTCTCCTCTCCTCTCTCGGTACGCCCCTCTCCTCTCCTCTCTCGGTACGCCCCTCTCCTCTCCTCTCTCGGTACGCCCCTCTCCTCTCCTCTCTCGGTACGCCCCTCTCCTCTCCTCTCTCGGTACGCCCCTCTCCTCTCCTCTCTCGGTACGCCTCTCTCGGTACGCCCCTCTCCTCTCCTCTCTCGGTACGCCCCTCTCCTCTCCTCTCTCGGTACGCCCCTCTCCTCTCCTCTCTCGGTACGCCCCTCTCCTCTCCTCTCTCGGTACGCCCCTCTCCTCTCCTCTCTCGGTACGCTCCTCTCCTCTCTCGGTACGCTCCTCTCCTCTCTCGGTACGCCCCTCTCCTCTCCTCTCTCGGTACGCCCCTCTCCTCTCTCGGTACGCCCCTCTCCTCTCCTCTCTCGGTACGCTCCTCTCCTCTCTCGGTACGCTCCTCTCCTCTCTCGGTACGCCCCTCTCCTCTCCTCTCTCGGTACGCCCCTCTCCTCTCTCGGTACGCCCCTCTCCTCTCTCGGTACGCCCCTCTCCGCTCTCGGTACGCCTCTCTCTCCGCTCTCGGTACGCCCTCTCCGCTCTCGGTACGCCCCTCTCCGCTCTCGGTACGCCCCTCTCCGCTCTCGGTACGCCCCTCTCCGCTCTCGGTACGCCCCTCTCCGCTCTCGGTACGCCCCTCTCCGCTCTCGGTACGCCCCTCTCCGCTCTCGGTACGCCCCTCTCCGCTCTCGGTACGCCCCTCTCCGCTCTCGGTACGCCCCTCTCCGCTCTCGGTACGCCCCTCTCCGCTCTCGGTACGCCCCTCTCCGCTCTCGGTACGCCCCTCTCCGCTCTCGGTACGCCCCTCTCCGCTCCTCGGTACGCCCCTCTCCGCTCTCGGTACGCCCCTCTCCGCTCTCGGTACGCCCCTCTCCGCTCTCGGTACGCCCCTCTCCGCTCTCGGTACGCCCCTCTCCGCTCTCGGTACGCCCCTCTCCGCTCTCGGTACGCCCCCTCTCCGCTCTCGGTACGCCCCCTCTCCGCTCTCGGTACGCCCCTCTCCGCTCTCGGTACGCCCCCCTCTCCGCTCTCGGTACGCCCCTCTCCGCTCTCTCGGTACGCCCCTCTCCGCTCTCGGTACGCCCCTCTCCGCTCTCGGTACGCCCCTCTCCGCTCTCGGTACGCCCCTCTCCGCTCTCGGTACGCCCCTCTCCGCTCTCGGTACGCCCCTCTCCGCTCTCGGTACGCCCCTCTCCGCTCTCGGTACGCCCCTCTCCGCTCTCGGTACGCCCCTCTCCGCTCTCGGTACGCCCCTCTCCGCTCTCGGTACGCCCCTCTCCGCTCTCGGTACGCCCCTCTCCGCTCTCGGTACGCCCCTCTCCGCTCTCGGTACGCCCCTCTCCGCTCTCGGTACGCCCCTCTCCGCTCTCGGTACGCCCCTCTCCGCTCTCGGTACGCCCCTCTCCGCTCTCGGTACGCCCCTCTCCGCTCTCGTACGCCCCTCTCCGCTCTCGGTACGCCCCTCTCCGCTCTCGGTACGCCCCTCTCCGCTCTCGGTACGCCCCTCTCCGCTCTCGGTACGCCCCTCTCCGCTCTCGGTACGCCCCTCTCCGCTCTCGGTACGCCCCTCTCCGCTCTCGGTACGCCCCTCTCCGCTCTCGGTACGCCCCTCTCCGCTCTCGGTACGCCCCTCTCCGCTCTCGGTACGCCCCTCTCCGCTCTCGGTACGCCCCTCTCCGCTCTCGGTACGCCCCTCTCCGCTCTCGGTACGCCCCTCTCCGCTCTCGGTACGCCCCTCTCCGCTCTCGGTACGCCCCTCTCCGCTCTCGGTACGCCCCTCTCCGCTCTCGGTACGCCCCTCTCCGCTCTCGGTACGCCCCTCTCCGCTCTCGGTACGCCCCTCTCCGCTCTCGGTACGCCCCTCTCCGCTCTCGGTACGCCCCTCTCCGCTCTCGGTACGCCCCTCTCCGCTCTCGGTACGCCCCTCTCCGCTCTCGGTACGCCCCTCTCCGCTCTCGGTACGCCCCTCTCCGCTCTCGGTACGCCCCTCTCCGCTCTCGGTACGCCCTCTCCGCTCTCGGTACGCCCCTCTCCGCTCTCGGTACGCCCCTCTCCGCTCTCGGTACGCCCTCTCCGCTCTCGGTACGCCCCTCTCCGCTCTCGGTACGCCCCTCTCCGCTCTCGGTACGCCCCTCTCCGCTCTCGGTACGCCCCTCTCCGCTCTCGGTACGCCCCTCTCCGCTCTCGGTACGCCCCTACTCCGCTCTCGGTACGCCCCTCTCCGCTCTCGGTACGCCCCTCTCCGCTCTCGGTACGCCCCTCTCCGCTCTCGGTACGCCCCTCTCCGCTCTCGGTACGCCCCTCTCCGCTCTCGGTACGCCCCTCTCCGCTCTCGGTACGCCCCTCTCCGCTCTCGGTACGCCCCTCTCCGCTCTCGGTACGCCCCTCTCCGCTCTCGGTACGCCCCTCTCCGCTCTCGGTACGCCCCTCTCCGCTCTCGGTACGCCCCTCTCCGCTCTCGGTACGCCCCTCTCGCTCTCGGTACGCCCCTCTCCGCTCTCGGTACGCCCCTCTCCGCTCTCGGTACGCCCCTCTCCGCTCTCGGTACGCCCCTCTCCGCTCTCGGTACGCCCCTCTCCGCTCTCGGTACGCCCCTCTCCGCTCTCGGTACGCCCCCTCTCCGCTCTCGGTACGCCCCTCTCCGCTCTCGGTACGCCCCTCTCCGCTCTCGGTACGCCCCTCTCCGCTCTCGGTACGCCCCTCTCCGCTCTCGGTACGCCCCTCTCCGCTCTCGGTACGCCCCTCTCCGCTCTCGGTACGCCCCTCTCCGCTCTCGGTACGCCCCTCTCCGCTCTCGGTACGCCCCTCTCCGCTCTCGGTACGCCCCTCTCCGCTCTCGGTACGCCCCTCTCCGCTCTCGGTACGCCCCTCTCCGCTCTCGGTACGCCCCTCTCCGCTCTCGGTACGCCCCTCTCCTCTCTCGGTACGCCCCTCTCCTCTCTCGGTACGCCCCTCTCCTCTCTCGGAACGCCCCTCTCCGCTCTCGGTACGCCCCTCTCCGCTCTCGGTACGCCCCTCTCCTCTCTCGGTACGCCCCTCTCCTCTCTCGGTACGCCCCTCTCCTCCCTCGGTACGCCCCTCTCCTCCCTCGGTACGCCCCTCTCCTCCCTCGGTACGCCCCTCTCCTCCCTCGGTACGCCCCTCTCCTCCCTCGGTACGCTCCTCTCCGCTCTCGGTACGCTCCTCTCCTCTCCTCTCTCGGAACGCCCCTCTCCTCTCTCGGAACGCCCCTCTCCTCTCTCGGTACGCCCTCTCCTCTCTCGGTACGCCCCTCTCCTCTCTCGGTACGCCCCTCTCCTCTCTCGGTACGCCCCTCTCCTCTCTCGGTACGCCCCTCTCCTCTCTCGGTACGCCCCTCTCCTCTCTCGGTACGCTCCTCTCCGCTCTCGGTACGCCCTCTCCTCTCCTCTCTCGGTACGCCCCTCTCCTCTCCTCTCTCGGTACGCCCCTCTCCTCTCCTCTCTCGTACGCTCCTCTCCTCTCTCGGTACGCTCCTCTCCTCTCTCGGTACGCTCCTCTCCTCTCTCGGTACGCTCCTCTCCGCTCTCGGTACGCTCCTCTCCGCTCTCGGTACGCCCCTCTCCTCTCTCGGTACGCCCCTCTCCTCTCTCGGTACGCCCCTCTCCTCTCTCGGTACGCCCCTCTCCTCTCTCGGAACGCTCCTCTCCTCTCTCGGTACGCCCCTCTCCTCTCCTCTCTCGGTACGCCCCTCTCCTCTCCTCTCTCGGTACGCCCCTCTCCTCTCTCGGTACGCCCCTCTCCGCTCTCGGTACGCCCCTCTCCGCTCTCGGTACGCCCCTCTCCTCTCCTCTCTCGGTACGCCCCTCTCCTCTCCTCTCTCGGTACGCCCCTCTCCTCTCCTCTCTCGGTACGCCCCTCTCCGCTCTCGGTACGCCCCTCTCCGCTCTCGGTACGCCCCTCTCCGCTCTCGGTACGCTCCTCTCCTCTCTCGGTACGCTCCTCTCCTCTCCTCTCTCGGTACGCCCCTCTCCTCTCTCGGTACGCCCCTCTCCTCTCCTCTCTCGGTACGCCCCTCTCCTCTCCTCTCTCGGTACGCCCCTCTCCTCTCCTCTCTCGGTACGCCCCTCTCCTCTCCTCTCTCGGTACGCTCCTCTCCGCTCTCGGTACGCCCCTCTCCTCTCTCGGTACGCCCCTCTCCGCTCTCGGTACGCTCCTCTCCTCTCTCGGTACGCTCCTCTCCTCTCCTCTCTCGGTACGCCCGTCTCCTCTCTCGGTACGCTCCTCTCCTCTCTCGGTACGCCCCTCTCCTCTCTCGGTACGCTCCTCTCCTCTCTCGGTACGCCCCTCTCCTCTCTCGGTACGCCCCTCTCCTCTCTCGGAACGCCCCTCTCCTCTCTCGGTACTCCCCTCTCCGCTCTCGGTACGCCCCTCTCCTCTCTCGGTACGCCCCTCTCCTCTCTCGGAACGCTCCTCTCCGCTCTCGGTACGCTCCTCTCCTCTCCTCTCTCGGTACGCTCCTCTCCGCTCTCGGTACGCCCCTCTCCGCTCTCGGTACGCCCCTCTCCTCTCTCGGAACGCTCCTCTCCGCTCTCGGTACGCTCCTCTCCGCTCTCGGTACGCCCCTCTCCGCTCTCGGAACGCTCCTCTCCGCTCTCGGTACGCTCCTCTCCGCTCTCGGTACGCTCCTCTCCGCTCTCGGTACGCTCCTCTCCGCTCTCGGTACGCCCCTCTCCTCTCTCGGTACGCCCCTCTCCTCTCCTCTCTCGGTACGCTCCTCTCCGCTCTCGGTACGCCCCTCTCCTCTCTCGGTACGCCCCTCTCCTCTCCTCTCTCGGTACGCCCCTCTCCTCTCCTCTCTCGGTACGCCCCTCTCCTCTCTCGGTGCGCCCCTCTCCTCTCCGCTCTCGGTACGCCCCTCTCCTCTCCGCTCTCGGTACGCCCCTCTCCTCTCCTCTCTCGGTACGCCCCTCTCCACTCCTCTCTCGGTACGCCCCTCTCCTCTCCTCTCTCGGTACGCTCCTCTCCTCTCTCGGTACGCCCCTCTCCGCTCTCGGTACGCCCCTCTCCTCTCTCGGTACGCCCCTCTCCTCTCTCGGTACGCCCCTCTCCGCTCTCGGTACGCCCCTCTCCTCTCTCGGTACGCTCCTCTCCTCTCTCGGTACGCCCCTCTCCTCTCTCGGTACGCCCCTCTCCGCTCTCGGTACGCCCCTCTCCTCTCTCGGTACGCCCCTCTCCTCTCTCGGTACGCCCCTCTCCGCTCTCGGTACGCCCCTCTCCTCTCTCGGTACGCTCCTCTCCTCTCTCGGTACGCCCCTCTCCTCTCCGCTCTCGGTACGCCCCTCTCCTCTCCTCTCTCGGTACGCCCCTCTCCTCTCCTCTCTCGGTACGCCCCTCTCCTCTCCTCTCTCGGTACGCCCCTCTCCTCTCTCGGTACGCCCCTCTCCTCTCCTCTCTCGGTACGCCCCTCTCCTCTCCTCTCTCGGTACGCCCCTCTCCTCTCCTCTCTCGGTACGCCCCTCTCCTCTCCTCTCTCGGTACGCCCCTCTCCTCTCCTCTCTCGGTACGCCCCTCTCCTCTCTCGGTACGCCCCTCTCCTCTCTCGGTACGCCCCTCTCCTCTCTCGGTACGCCCCTCTCCTCTCTCGGTACGCCCCTCTCCGCTCTCGGTACGCCCCTCTCCGCTCTCGGTACGCCCCTCTCCGCTCTCGGTACGCCCCTCTCCGCTCTCGGTACGCCCCTCTCCGCTCTCGGTACGCCCCTCTCCGCTCTCGGTACGCCCCTCTCCGCTCTCGGTACGCCCCTCTCCGCTCTCGGTACGCCCCTCTCCGCTCTCGGTACGCCCCTCTCCGCTCTCGGTACGCCCCTCTCCGCTCTCGGTACGCCCCTCTCCTCTCTCGGTACGCCCCTCTCCTCTCTCGGTACGCCCCTCTCCTCTCTCGGTACGCCCCTCTCCTCTCTCGGTACGCCCCTCTCCGCTCTCGGTACGCTCCTCTCCGCTCTCGGTACGCCCCTCTCCTCTCTCGGTACGCCCCTCTCCTCTCTCGGTACGCTCCTCTCCGCTCTCGGTACGCCCCTCTCCGCTCTCGGTACGCCCCTCTCCTCTCTCGGTACGCCCCTCTCCTCTCCTCTCTCGGTACGCTCCTCTCCGCTCTCGGTACGCCCCTCTCCTCTCTCGGTACGCCCCTCTCCTCTCCTCTCTCGGTACGCCCCTCTCCTCTCTCGGTACGCCCCTCTCCTCTCTCGGTACGCTCCTCTCCTCTCTCGGTACGCCCCTCTCCTCTCCGCTCTCGGTACGCCCCTCTCCTCTCCGCTCTCGGTACGCCCCTCTCCTCTCCGCTCTCGGTACGCCCCTCTCCTCTCCGCTCTCGGTACGCCCCTCTCCTCTCCGCTCTCGGTACGCCCCTCTCCTCTCCTCTCTCGGTACGCCCCTCTCCTCTCCTCTCTCGGTACGCCCCTCTCCTCTCTCGGTACGCCCCTCTCCTCTCTCGGTACGCCCCTCTCCTCTCTCGGTACGCCCCTCTCCTCTCTCGGTACGCCCCTCTCCGCTCTCGGTACGCCCCTCTCCGCTCTCGGTACGCCCCTCTCCGCTCTCGGTACGCCCCTCTCCGCTCTCGGTACGCCCCTCTCCTCTCTCGGTACGCCCCTCTCCGCTCTCGGTACGCCCCTCTCCTCTCCTCTCTCGGTACGCCCCTCTCCTCTCCTCTCTCGGTACGCCCCTCTCCTCTCCTCTCTCGGTACGCCCCTCTCCTCTCCTCTCTCGGTACGCCCCTCTCCTCTCTCGGTACGCCCCTCTCCTCTCTCGGTACGCCCCTCTCCTCTCTCGGTACGCCCCTCTCCTCTCTCGGTACGCCCCTCTCCTCTCTCGGTACGCCCCTCTCCTCTCTCGGTACGCCCCTCTCCGCTCTCGGTACGCCCCTCTCCGCTCTCGGTACGCCCCTCTCCGCTCTCGGTACGCCCCTCTCCGCTCTCGGTACGCCCCTCTCCGCTCTCGGTACGCCCCTCTCCGCTCTCGGTACGCCCCTCTCCTCTCTCGGTACGCCCCTCTCCTCTCTCGGTACGCCCCTCTCCTCTCTCGGTACGCCCCTCTCCGCTCTCGGTACGCCCCTCTCCGCTCTCGGTACGCTCCTCTCCGCTCTCGGTACGCTCCTCTCCGCTCTCGGTACGCCCCTCTCCTCTCTCGGTACGCCCCTCTCCTCTCTCGGTACGCCCCTCTCCGCTCTCGGTACGCTCCTCTCCGCTCTCGGTACGCCCCTCTCCGCTCTCGGTACGCTCCTCTCCTCTCCTCTCCGCTCTCGGTACGCTCCTCTCCTCTCCTCTCCTCTCTCGGTACGCTCCTCTCCGCTCTCGGTACGCCCCTCTCCGCTCTCGGTACGCCCCTCTCCGCTCTCGGTACGCCCCTCTCCGCTCTCGGTACGCCCCTCTCCTCTCTCGGTACGCTCCTCTCCGCTCTCGGTACGCCCCTCTCCTCTCTCGGTACGCCCCTCTCCTCTCTCGGTTCGCCCCTCTCCTCTCTCGGTACGCCCCTCTCCTCTCTCGGTACGCCCCTCTCCTCTCTCGGTACGCTCCTCTCCGCTCTCGGTACGCCCCTCTCCGCTCTCGGTACGCCCCTCTCCTCTCCTCTCTCGGTACGCCCCTCTCCTCTCTCGGTACGCTCCTCTCCTCTCTCGGAACGCCCCTCTCCGCTCTCGGTACGCCCCTCTCCGCTCTCGGTACGCCCCTCTCCGCTCTCGGTACGCCCCTCTCCGCTCTCGGTACGCCCCTCTCCTCTCTCGGTACGCTCCTCTCCTCTCTCGGTACGCCCCTCTCCTCTCCGCTCTCGGTACGCCCCTCTCCTCTCCGCTCTCGGTACGCCCCTCTCCTCTCTCGGTACGCCCCTCTCCTCTCTCGGTACGCCCCTCTCCTCTCTCGGTACGCCCCTCTCCTCTCTCGGTACGCCCCTCTCCTCTCTCGGTACGCCCCTCTCCTCTCTCGGTACGCTCCTCTCCTCTCCTCTCTCGGTACGCCCCTCTCCTCTCTCGGTACGCCCCTCTCCTCTCCTCTCTCGGTACGCCCCTCTCCTCTCTCGGTACGCTCCTCTCCTCTCCTCTCTCGGTACGCCCCTCTCCTCTCTCGGTACGCCCCTCTCCTCTCCTCTCTCGGTACGCCCCTCTCCTCTCTCGGTACGCCCCTCTCCTCTCTCGGTACGCCCCTCTCCTCTCTCGGTACGCCCCTCTCCTCTCTCGGTACGCCCCTCTCCTCTCCTCTCGGTACGCCCCTCTCCTCTCTCGGTACGCCCCTCTCCTCTCTCGGTACGCCCCTCTCCTCTCCTCTCTCGGTACGCCCCTCTCCTCTCCTCTCTCGGTACGCCCCTCTCCTCTCTCGGTACGCCCCTCTCCTCTCTCGGTACGCTCCTCTCCTCTCTCGGTACGCCCCTCTCCTCTCCTCTCTCGGTACGCCCCTCTCCTCTCTCGGTACGCCCCTCTCCTCTCTCGGTACGCCCCTCTCCTCTCTCGGTACGCCCCTCTCCTCTCTCGGTACGCCCCTCTCCTCTCTCGGTACGCCCCTCTCCTCTCTCGGTACGCCCCTCTCCTCTCTCGGTACGCCCCTCTCCTCTCTCGGTACGCCCCTCTCCTCTCTCGGTACGCTCCTCTCCTCTCCTCTCTCGGTACGCCCCTCTCCTCTCTCGGTACGCCCCTCTCCTCTCCTCTCTCGGTACGCCCCTCTCCTCTCTCGGTACGCCCCTCTCCTCTCTCGGTACGCCCCTCTCCTCTCTCGGTACGCCCCTCTCCTCTCCTCTCGGTACGCCCCTCTCCTCTCCTCTCGGTACGCCCCTCTCCTCTCTCGGTACGCCCCTCTCCTCTCCTCTCTCGGTACGCCCCTCTCCTCTCTCGGTACGCCCCTCTCCTCTCTCGGTACGCCCCTCTCCTCTCTCGGTACGCCCCTCTCCTCTCTCGGTACGCCCCTCTCCTCTCTCGGTACGCCCCTCTCCTCTCTCGGTACGCCCCTCTCCTCTCTCGGTACGCCCCTCTCCTCTCTCGGTACGCCCCTCTCCTCTCTCGGTACGCCCCTCTCCTCTCTCGGTACGCCCCTCTCCTCTCTCGGTACGCCCCTCTCCTCTCTCGGTACGCTCCTCTCCGCTCTCCGTACGCTCCTCTCCGCTCTCCGTACGCTCCTCTCCTCTCCTCTCTCGGTACGCTCCTCTCCTCTCCTCTCCTCTCTCGGTACGCTCCTCTCCTCTCCTCTCTCGGTACGCTCCTCTCCGCTCTCGGTACGCCCCTCTCCGCTCTCGGTACGCCCCTCTCCGCTCTCGGTACGCCCCTCTCCGCTCTCGGTACGCCCCTCTCCGCTCTCGGTACGCCCCTCTCCTCTCTCGGTACGCCCCTCTCCTCTCTCGGTACGCCCCTCTCCGCTCTCGGTACGCCCCTCTCCTCTCTCGGTACGCCCCTCTCCTCTCTCGGTACGCCCCTCTCTGCTCTCTAAACAAATGCACCGAATCCCCTCACTCACCAAATTCCCAATTACAGACTCTGTCGATAGCTGCTACTCCATGCTCCCTCACTCCATGCGTTGGCAAAACCCTTCTGAATTTATGATAGCTAGAATGCCAATCACCTGAGTCAACCCCAGGTGACAGTAGATTACCTGTTCTAACCAGTCACCTAATTAACTAGGTGACCAACTGCCACTTCAGGCTGCTTGTTTATCACTAACTGAAAACTGCAAGTTAAGATTAAATTTAAGTTAAATGCTTGATACCAAACTTAGTCAAATTTTAGATAAAGATCAACCCTTAAAAATCCCCTCACTCACCAAATTCCCAATTACAGACTCTGTCGAAACCAGACTCCGTCGATAGCTGCTACTCTGTGTTCCCTCATTCCGTGCATTAGCAAAAAGCTTCTGAATTTATGCTGTGCACAGCATTGCTTTGTCAGAAAGTCTAGTAACAATTGGCAGATACTTCATGGTGGAGGGGGACAGTCCAGGTGTGCTGACGGCACAGTGGTCATGTATTGTGTAATATCATTGTACAATTCCTTTTCTATTCCACTAACTAGGTCGAGATACTATCCTTTTAAATATGTCTTTGCTGCTAAATGAACTTAAGCCACATTGTTCAAGTGCAAAGAATTAGATGATAAAATGGGATGGCAGGTGTTCTAGTCACCCATTAACACGAACACTATAACCTGTATCTTTTGCTAAAATAGAATGTATAATATTCCCTTAATGACCACCAATCAGTTAAACGGATAAACAAACTGCCACAGAGGAATCTGTTAGTCTGTTTTTATTTTTCCTGATATGGCTGTTAGTTGACAAGAAACATCAGCAACATCCTGTGCAGACAGAGAAAAGTCCTCAAATGACAAGAAGCACCGATCACAAAATTATAACAAAGTTTCCTAATTTCAGACGGTGGTGATTATACGGGCATTCACTGGAGAATTGAGTTTCTGCACAGTATCATAATTCCATGAAAAATGTTACCCAGGGAAGGCACACATGGTGAAAGGGAAAGTCTGATTGGGAAGAATGCCAGGTCTAAGTTCTGCCTTTGCTGACTCCTTTTGTATCCAAAAATGCTTGCCTGGTTGCAATTGCTCAGGAGACTTTAGTGATAATAATACCTTGGTTAAATTGAGCCTTTAAATCGTACTGGATAAAAAATGCATGCCAAGGTGATTAACAGCCAGCAGAGGCTGATTGTTGGAGAGGCTGTCTAGGGTCAGGAGGTAAGCCACTCGTCAGAGAGTACTTAGCATCTGCCCTGTGCTTGTAGGCACAATGCTGATATGACTGGTCCAAGTGACCCCCAAGATATTGATGGTGGGACACTCGGTAATTATGGTGCTGCTGATAAAGAGAGCTGGTTGGTCATTCGCTTGTTGGAGATGGTCATTACCTGGCATTTACGTGGTGCAAATTTTATCCTGTCACTTGTCAGCCCAAACCTGGATGTTTTCCAAGTCCTGCTGTAGGTCAACATGCTCTACTCTATGATCAAGGGAGTTATGAATGGAGCAGAAGACTGTGGAATCAACAAACAGCCACACTCCTGACCTTATGATACAGCAAAGGTCATTGGTGAAACAGCTGAAAATTATTAGGCCCAGAATGCTGCCCCAAGCTATTCCTGCAATGATATCCTGGAACTGCCATGATTGGCTTCCAACAACCACAACCACTTTCCAGTATGTTAGTATGACTCCAGCCACTGCAGGGTATTCCCAATCACCTCCATTGGCTTCAATTTTTCTAGGGCTCCTGGTGCCATACTTGATCAAATGCTGCCTTGATGTGTCTTCAGCCTCTTCCTCCAGTTGCTCTTTAGACAGTTCCTGTTGCAGTTGAGCCATGTCAATGCCTCTTTCATTTGGCATGTTATGGAGAATGCAACAGACCATGATAATCTATAACATTTCAACTGGATTATATTGTAAAATGCCCTGACTTGTCAAGGCCCCAGAAATATATTTCAATGGTGTGCTGTATAATGCATCTGGTGGAGGCACATATATCTATGTTTGGCTTTGATGTGGGGATACTGCACAAGGGGTAGTCAGCTAAGGCAGCAGTGGGCATTCTTGGTCTCTCAGAATCCAACCCTTCGCTACTGGGGAACAGAAAATAATGGTGGCACGTTAGACTGGCATTAAGTGATGAATCATGACTGCTACCAGGGATCAGGCACTGACATGCGGTATCCAGTGTGGAGGGTTACACACAAGCTGAACACTGATTGAGTAGAAGCCCTTGTGGTTCATTTATGGGGCACTCCTGTTAATGAGAGTACTAAGGGCTATGAGTGCCATCAATAATGCCTTGAATTTTTGGTAATCGTACAATGCAATGGAAACCTCGGGCTCAGGTTTGATACCTCCTGGTGTCCATGGGGAAGTGATGTCACCTTCTTGCTCTGGCACAATGTGTCAGTCACTTTTTTATGCAGCAATGCATTGCAGACTGACTAACGTTGCTGATATCCCCAGTGGCCTCCTGGAAAGATCCCGAGACAAAAAGTATTCAAGGCAATTGTCACCTTAGTAGACATTAGCAGTTTGCCTCCTCTGCCGTCTCCCTTTTGAGCCTGAATCCTCAGAGGTCGTGCTGAAGCTAAACAGAGCCATAGTTAGGCTGTACCTGGTACACTGCATACAGTTCTGGTCCAGGCGATGGTTAGGCCACAGTTCGAGGACAGTGTGTGGTTTTGGGCACTCCATTATAGAAAGGATATTAAAGCCATAGAGAATGTACAGCATAGGTTCACAAGGTGATAACAGTGATGGAAAACTATAGTTTTGAGGAGAGACATTAGATACTAGGACTATTTCCATTGCAGCAGAAAAGGCTAAGAGAAAATGTAATAGATGTTTTTTAAATTATGAAGGGTTTGATAAGGTGAACAGGGAAAGACTATTTCCTCTGGTTGGGGAAATCAGTGATGAGGGATCATTGATTTAAAACTAAGAGAGTGAGGAAAGAGGTTAGGAGAAATTTCTTCATGCAGAGGGTAATTGGAGCATGGTTTGTTTTGCAACAAGGAATGGTTTAGGTCGAGACCATTGCATCATTTAAGGGAAAATTAGATAAATATTTGAAGCAGAGGAGGATACAGGAATATGGGGAGAGAGCAGGGCAGTGGAATTAGTGTTGGATTGCTCCAGAGTGGGCAAAATTGGCCAGGATTCCCACTCCTACTCTATATAAATACTCCCTGATCCTGAAAGGTAATCAAGTATAATCCAGTGTTTTAATCTACCATTCATGATGTAATTGCATTCCAAACGATTTGTAGTTTGTGCAAAAACTGATTCCAGGTGAAGGTGTTACTTCTCGTTCATCATTACTCCATTGCGTAAACTATGTGAAAACACATTGCCAAGAAAGGTAGCATTTTCAATTTTGGTACAGAAATCCTTAGGAAGAAAAACTCTTTACTCTGTGATAAGGGTCATCCTATTGCTATCCATGACATTTTATGGACAAGATCATGCTCATGCTCAGCTGTGATACTCTAGTGGTTTAGCAGCTCACAGATATCCATTGCCTAGACTCCATTCTGAAGACTGGCTTCTCGGGTGAGATATCAAAGGTGTCTGTGAAACCGTATGCCAGCATGAGTCAGCATCTTCAGGAGCAGAGAAGAGAAAACCGGAAAGAAAAATATTTTTTTAATCAAAAAAGGAAATTTCTTAGGAACTTCCTAGCGCTGTTTGACCCTAATCAGATTGAGAAACATTGAAAGAAAGGAGAAACCCTTCCTCCTCATTACTCTTAAAGAAAGAACTTCCATTTATACAGCGCCTTTCATGACCTCAGGATGTCCCAAAGCACTTTACCGCCAATTAAGTGCTTTTGCAGTATAGTCACCGTTGTAATGTATGAACTGCGGCAGCCAATTTTGCGCACAGCAAGCTCCCACAAACAGCAATATGATAATGAACAGATAGATGTGGATTGAGGGATAAATATTGGCCAGGACACCAGGGAGAAGTCCCCTGCTCTTCTTCGAAATAGTACCATGGGATTTTGTGTGTCCACCTGAGAGGCCAGACTTGGTTTAATGTCTCATCCGAAAGACAAATTCAATTTGAATTCATTGATTTCATATGACAAAAAATGTTTTAGCTATCACAAAAAAGCTAAGTATATTACTCAAAATGTTGATTCCTCTGCTAATAATCATTTTGATGTTTGCGAAGCTATGCCTGAAGGTTTACCAATGGATGATTTATTAAGTTTGTGTGCACCAAAGAAATGCTAACTACATTTGTCCTAATTGTATTGGAAGACTTCAAAATAGAGACCAAGGACTGCAAAGGTCCGATCTACAGTGATGCATGGAATATGTCTAGAATTTCAAAGCACTTCAAATGTATTCAAATTCACTGCAAGGCAAAGTGTTCCTCTGTGCTGCCCACTTACTGAATCTTGTGGGAAAAGTTGGTGTTAATGTTTGCCTGGAAACTGTACAACTTTTTTCAGTGAACGGGGTCTTGTAATGATCCACTAAAAGGATATTCAAATGAAAAGTGTTGATTGATAGTACACAAAAAGAAGTTTCAGACATTAGATGGACATGTATTGATGATGCCACAAAAGCTCTTTCAGAAAATGTCGCTACTATTTATTGAACATCTCCAAAGGACTCAATTATCTTGCTTCCGTGCTTCCTGTCAAGATCCCTCCCAACACATTCATGACTATTGACAGGATCTTTGCCAAATAACTAGGGGCAGGCAAACAAGCCAAAACCAGCAAACTTAAGCTTCCAGGAACTGTTAAACACTGGCCAGTTCTGTATCTGTGTACTATAATATGATGTTTTTATTGAAGGCCTAAGAAAAGTAAACAGAATAGATGACTTAGGGGTCAATGGAGTGGAAGAGAACTGAATTTATTGCAAATCTTGTCTAAACAAAGTAAAAAACCAACAATGTGGCTTTATCATAGCTCAGAAAAAAACTTTAAAGAGAGGGCAAGAATGAAGATAGGTAATGCTATGATGCTTCATATATTATCTTTAAATGTAGGATAAAACAAACAGAACTGAAGAGGCGTTGTTCAAAATGGGAACAGAGAACTAAACAATTTGATTTAATTAGTGGAGGATAATACAAAATTGAGAAATATCAGACAGAGGCAAGTATCTGCTTAGCCTTTAAGATTAAAACACAAAGGTGACTACTGACTATGTATTGTTTCCCTTACTATAATACAAGGCTGATTTTTGTTCTTTACCAGAGGTCTTCCCATTGCATTGTTCACTGTAAGTCAGAAAATATAGGCCCTGATTTTCCATGGGATTGTCCCAATCTCTCACCATAACATCAGCATGTAATATTCAATTGATGATCTTGCTCTCCTTTGCTCAACTTTAATGGAGCACCCATCAACAACAGAAGTGTTCCGAAGCATACCTATGACATGCTCGACAGTAACTCTAGTGATAGCATATGGAGCATAGTTCACATATGGAGCACTGATAGCCACAGGAGGGCTCCATAAGTGAATATCTAACATCTAAGATGAACTCAAGGAAACTCTGCCACTCTGAAATAATTTCTATACCCTCTCCAGTTGCTGGGTATTTTCCAATAAGAAAGTGATGAAAGTAGTTTCCTTTAGCAAACAGAGTAAGTGTGCATAGCAGATTGGCTCATTTGGCTGATGTAAGAACATAAGAAATAGGAGCAGGAGTAGGCCATGTGGCCCCTTGAGCCTGCTCCACCATTCAATAAGATCATGGCTGATCTTTGACCTTAACTCCACTTTCCCGCCCGATCCCAATATCCCTTAATTCCCTTTTAGTCCAAAAATCTATCGATCTCAGTCTTGAACATACTCAACGACTGAGCATCCACTGCCCTCTGGGGTAGAGAATTGCAAAGATTCACAACCCTCTGAGTGAAGAAATTTTTTCTCATCTCGGTCCTAAATGGCCAACCCCTTATCTTGACACTATGACCCCTAGTTCTAGACTCTCCAGCCAGGAGAAACAACCTCACAGCATCTATCTTGTCAAGCCCAAGCCCTTCAGTAGCCTGGAAGGATCCTATAGCATAAAAAATTAAGGCCGCCCTTACCTTCACAACTACAGGAAGTACGCTTCCAGTAATAGATGTAGTCTGAAGACCCTGATGCAGGTGAATCAACTTGGTCACTGCTTCTCTGGTGCAGAGAAGGCACCGGAGACAGATCTCTTCCGACATCCCCCTGGAATGACCAGCGAAGTCTGTAGACTCCAGTCCTGGGATAACATTGAGAGGGTACATAGCACCTGAACTGCCTTTTTAAATGAAGGTGGTGTCCCCTCATAAATTCATCCTTGTCATTCAGGTCATACAGTGTTGCAACATCCAAAGGGCTTCCCATTCTCCCGTTCTGCTTTCCCAGTGCCTTGTGCAGCAACAGTAATGAGGAGGACTGCAGGCAATGGTTTGCTGTTAAAATGAAGGCTGCGGCAATCAATTACAACAGTAGAAGCTTTCATGTCTATGCAAAAAATGAGGCAGCAGAAAAATTGGAAATGTGTAGGCTCTTGTGACATCTTCTTAAATAATTTTTTTTTTATTCGTTCATGGGATGTGGGCGTCGCTGGCGAGGGCCGGCATTTATTGCCCATCCCTAATTGCCCTTGAGATGGTGGTGGTGAGCCGCCTTCTTGAACCGCTGCAGTCCGTGTGGTGAAGGTTCTCCCACAGTGCTGTTAGGAATGGAGTTCCAGGATTTTGACCCAGCGACGATGAAGGAACGGCGATATATTTCCAAGTCGGGATGGTGTGTCACTTGGAGGGGAACGTGCAAGGTGGTGTTATTCCCATGTTCCTGCTGCTCTTGTCCTTCTAGGTGGCAGAGGTCGCAGGTTTGGGAAGAAGCCTTGGCGAGTTACTGCAGTGCATCCTGTGGATAGTACACACAGCAGCCACAGTGCGCTGGTGGTGAAGGGAGTGAATGTTTAGGGAGGTGGATGGGGTACCAATCAAGCGGGCTGCTTTGTCCTGGATGGTGTCGAGCTTCTTGAGTGTTGTTGGAGCTGCACTCATCCAGGCAAGTGGAGAGTATTCCATCACACTCCTGACTTGTGCCTTGTAGATGGTGGAAAGGCTTTGTGGAGTCAGGAGGTGAGTCACTTGCCTCAGAATACCCAGCCTCTGACCTGCTCTTGTAGCCACAGTATTTATATGGCTGGTCCAGTTAAGTTTCTGGTCAATGGTGACCCCCAGGACGTTGATGGTGGGGGATTCGACAATGGTAATGCCATTGAATGTCAAGGGGAGGTGGTTAGACTCTCTCTTGTTGGAGATGGTCATTGCCTGGCACTTGTCTGGCGCGAATGTTACTTGCCACTTATCAGCCCAAGCCTGGATGTTGTCCAGATCTTGCTGCATGCGGGCTCGGACTGCTTCATTATTTGAGGGGTTGCGAATGGAACTGAACACTGTGCAATCATCAGCGAACATCCCCATTTCTGAACTAATGATGGAGGGAAGGTCATTGATGAAGCAGCTGAAGATGGTTGGGCCAAGGACACTGCCCTGAGGAATTCCTGCAGCAATGTCCTGGGGCTGAGATGATTGGCCTCCAACAACCACTACCATTTTCCTTTGTGCTAGATATGATTCCAGCCACTGGAGAGTTTCCCCCCTGATTCCCATTGACTTCAATTTTACTAGGGCTCCTTGGTGCCACACTCGGTCAAATGCTACCTTGATGTCAAGGACAGTCACTCTCACCTCACCTCTGGAATTCAGCTCTTTTGTCCATGTTTGGACCAAGCCTGTAATGAGGTCTGGAGCCGAATGGTCCTGGTGGAACACAAACTGAGCACCGGTGACCAGGTTATTGGTGAGTAAGTGTCGCTTGATAGCACTGTCAGTGACATCTTCCATCACTTTGTTGATAATTGTGAGTAGACTGATGGGGCGGTAATTGGCCGGATTGGAATTGTCCTGCTTTTTTGGACAGGACCTACCTGAACAATTTTCCACATTGTTGGGTAGATGCCAGTGTTGTAGCTATACTGGAACAGCTTAGTTAGAGGCGCAGCTAGTTCTGGAGCACAAGTCTTCAGCACTACAGCTGGGATGTTGTTGGGCCCCATAGCCTTTGCTATATCCAGTGCAGTCAGCCGTTTCTTGATATCATGTGGAGTGAATCGAATTGGCTGAAGACTGGCTTCTGTGATGGTGGGGATAGCGGGAGGAGGCCGAGATGGATCATCCTCTCGATCACTTCTGGCTGAAGATGGTTGCAAACGATTCAGTCTTGTCTTTTGCACTCACGTGCTAGACTCCGCCATCATTGAGGATGGGGATGTTTACAAAGCCTCCTCCTCCCGTTAGTTGTTTAATTGACCACCATTCACGACTGGATGTGGCAGGACTGCAGAGCTTTGATCTGATCTGTTGGTTGTGGAATTGCTAAGCTCTGTCTATAGCATGTTGCTTCCACTGTTTAGCATGCATGTAGTCCTGAGTTGTAGCTTCACCAGGTTGGCACCTCATTTTTAGGTACGCCTGGTGCTGCTCCTGGCATGCTCTTCTACACTCCTCATTGAACCAGGGTTGATCCCCTGGCTTGTTGGTAATGGTAGAGTGAGGAATATGCCGGGCCATGAGGTTACAGATTGTGCTGGAATACAATTCTACTGCTGCTGATGGCCCTCAGCGCCTCATGGATGCCCAGTTTTGAGCTGCTAGATCTGTTCTGAATCTATCCCATTTAGCACGGTGGTAGTGCCACACAACATGTTGGATGGTGTCCTCAGTGCAAAGATAGGACTTCGTCTCCACGAGGACTGTGCGGTGGTCACTCCTACCAATACTGTCATGGACAGATGCATTTGCGACAGATAGATTGGTGAGGATGAGGTCAAGTAAGTTTTTCCTTCGTGTTGGTTCGCTCACCACCTGCCACAGGCCCAGTCTGGCAGTTATGTCCTTCGGGACTCGCCCAGCTCGGTCAGTAGTGGTGCTACTGAGCCACTCTTGGTGATGGACTTTGAAGTCCCCCATCCGGAGTACATTCTGTGCCCTTGCTACCCTTAGTGCTTCCTCCAAGTGGTGTTCAACATGGAGGAGGACTGATTTATCAGCTGAGGGAGGGCAATAGGTGGTAATCAGCAGGAGGTTTCCTTGCCAATGTTTGACCTGATGCCATGAAATTTCATGGGGTCCAGAGTCAATGTTGAGGACTCCCAGGGCCACTCCCTCCTGACTGTATATCACTGTACCGCCACCTCTGGTCGGTCTGTTCTGCCGGTGGGACAGGACATACTCCAGGGATGGTGATGGAAGAGTCTGGGACGTTGACCAGCATTTCCCCAGAAGCATTCCATTTTCATGAGCAAGAACGGATGCAGAAATGTGGCATGTGATCTTATTTGAATATATTTGCCACAGTAAGTGGGATTTTACATGCATGCAGCACAGCTCAAATTCACCCATCAGAAAATTGGACGCGATACAGCAGCAGTGTGCGGGATCGGAGGCCTGATTACTCAACCCACACACACCATCAGCAAGGACCCACACCACTAGCAGACCCTTGGAAAATTTTCCTTCATGTCTACAAAGTACCAAATAATCAAATACAATGCTGCAACAAAAAAAACTATCTTGCAATGCCCTTCTGCTAAGTATGAGACCTGCTATCACATATTTGCGTACATGAAAAGCCCACAATTAACTGAGGCAGTTCAAAGTTAGTAAATTACATGGGATTATAAATGATCAACATTATCAAATTTGTGTAACTTTTAAATAGGTGTTTACAACAACAAAAATAACAACAACCTGCATTTATATGGCCCCTTTAACGTAGTAAAACGTCCCAAGGCGCTTCACAGGAGTGTTATCAAACAAAATTTGACACCGAGCTACATAAGGAGGTATTAAGACAGGTGACCAAAAGTTTGGTCAAAGAGGTAGGTTTTAAGGAGTGTCTTAAAGGAGGAGAGAGATGTAGAGAGGCGGAGAGGTTTAGGGAGGGAATTCCAGAGCTTAGAGCCTAGGCAGCTGAAGGCACGGCCGCCAATGGTGGAGCAACTAAAATCAGGGATGGGCAAGAGGCAAAAATTGGAGGACCGCAGAGATCTCGGAGGGTAGTAGGGCTGGAGGAGGTTAAAGAGATAGGCCATGGAAGGATTTGAAAACAAGGATGAGAATTTTAAAATCTAGGTGTTCCCGGACTGAGAGCCAATGTAGGTCAGTGAGCACAGGGGTGATGGGAGAACGGGACTCGGTGCGAGTTAGGTAACAGGCAGCAGAGTTTTGGATGAGTTCAAGTTTATGGAGGGTGGAAGATGGGAGGCCAGCCAGGAGAGCATTGGAATAGTCCAGTCTGGAGGTAACAAAGGCATGGATGTGTGTTTGAGCAGCAGATAAGCTGAGACAGGGGCAGAGATGGGTGATGTTATGGAGGTGGAAGTAGGCGGTCTTGGTGATGGAGCGGATACGTGGTCGGAAGCACATCTCAGAGTCAAATGGACACCAAGGTTGAGAATGTCTGGTTCAGCCTCAGACAGTGGCCAGGGAGAGCGATGGAGTGAGTGGCTAGGGGACGGAGTTTGCGGCGGGAACCAAAGACAATGGCTTCGGTCTTCCCCATATTTAGTTGGAGGAAATTTTTGCTCATCCAGTTCTGGATGTCGGATAAGCAATGTGACAAATGAATGACATTGGAGGGGTCGAGGGGGGTGGTTGTGAGGTAGAGCTGGGTGTCATCAGCGTTCATGTGGAATTGGATGTTGTGTTTTCGGATGATATCGCCGAGGGGCAGCATGTCGATGAGAAATAGGAGGGGGTCAAGGATAGATCCTTGGGGGACTCCAGGGGTAACAGTGCAGGAGCGGGAAGAGAAGCCATTGCAGGTGATTCTTTGGCTATGACTGGATAGATAAGAATGGAACCAGGCGAGCAGAGTCCCATCCAGCTGGACGACGGAGGAGAGGCATCAGAGGAGGATGGTGTGGTCAACCATGTCAAAGGTTGCAGACAGGTCGAGAAGGATGAGGAGGGATAGTTTACCATCGTCACAGTCACATAGGATGTCATTTGTGACTTTGATAAGGGCCATTTCAGTACTGTGGCAAGGGCGGAAGCCTGATTGGAGGGATTCAAACATGTGAACCAGGCAGAATATAGAATGTTCAGAGGGGAAGTGAAAAATGAAATAAGAGAGGCAAAGAGAGAATATGAGAATAGATTAGCGGACAACATGAAAGGAAATCCAAAAGTCTTCTACAGATATGTTAACAGTAAAAGGTAGTAAAAGGAGGAGTGGGGCCAATTAAGGACCATAAAGGAGATCTACTCATGGAGGCAGTGGGCATGGCTGATGTACTAAACGAGTACTATGCATCGCTCTCTACCAAGGAAGAAGATGCTGCCAGAGTCTCGGTAAAGGAAGATATAGTTAAGATACTGGATGGGCTAAAAATTGAGAAAGAAGAGGTACTTGAAAGGCTAGCTGCACTTAAAATAGATAAGTCACCCAGTCCGGATGGGATGCATCCTAGGTTGCTGAGGGAAGTAAGGGTGGAAATTGCGAAGCTACTGGCCATAATCTTCCAGACATCCTTAGATACAAGGGTGGTGCCAAAGGACTGGAGAATTGCAAACATTACACTCTTGTTCAAAAAAGGGTGTAAAGATAAACCCAGCAACTATAGGCCAGACAGTTTAACCTCAGTGGTGGGGAAACTTTTGGAAACGATAATCCTGGAAGGAATTAACAGTCACTTGGACGAGCGTAGATTGATTAGGGAAAGCCAGCACGGATTTGGTAAAGGCAAATCGTGTTTAGCCAACTTGATAGAGTTTTTTGATGAGGTTATAGGGAGGGTAAATGAGGGCAGTGCAGTTGATTTGGTGTATTATGATTTTCAAAAAGCGTTTGATAACGTGCCACATGGTAGGTTTGCTATTAAGATTGCGGCCCATGGAATAAAGGGGGCAATAGCAACATGGATCCAGAATTGGCTAAATGACAGGAAACAGAGAGTAGTGGTGAACGGTTGTTTTTCGGACTCAAGGGAGGTGTGCATTGGTGTTCCCCAGGGGTCGGTGCTGGGACCACTGCTTTTCTTGATATATATTAATGACTTGGACTTGAAAGTATAGGGCACAATTTCAAAATTTGCAGATGACACAAAACTTGGAAGGGTAGTGAATAGTGAGGAGGATAGTGATAGACTTGAAAAGGATATAGACAGGCTGGTGGCATGGGCTTACACGTGGCAGATGAAGTTTAATGTGGAAAAATGCAAGGTGATGCATTTCAGTAGGAAAAATGAGGAGAGGCAATATAAACTAGAGGGCACAATTCTAAAAGGGGTAGAGGAACAGAGTGATCTGGGGGTATATGTGCACAAATCGTTGAAGGTGGCAGGACAGGTTGAAAAAGCGGTTAAAAAAGCAAACAGGGTCCTGGGCTTTATAAATAGAGGCATAGAGTATAAAAGCAAGGAAGTCATGATGAACCTTTATAAAACATTGGTTCGGCCACAATTGGAATATTGTGTCCAATTCTGGGCACTGCATTTGAGGAAGAATTTGAAGGCCTTAGAGTGCAGAGGAGATTTACTAGAATGATTCCAGGGATGAGGGGCTTAAATTACGTGGATAGACTGGAGAAGCTGGGATTGTTCTCCTTGGAACAGAGAGGGTTGAGAGGAAATTTGATGGAGGTATTCAAAATCATGAAGGGTCTAGACAGAGTAGATCGAGAGAAACTGTTCCCATTGGCGGAAGGGTCAAGAACCAGAGGGCATAGATTTAAGGTGAATGCAAAAGAACCAAAGGTGACATGAGGAAAAACTTTTTTTTAACAGCGAGCGGTTAGGATCATTAGGATGCATTGCCCGAGGGAGTGGTGGAGGCAGATTCAATCATGACCTTCAAAAGGGAACTGGATAAGTGCTTGAAACGAAAAAATGTGCAGGGCCACGTGGGTAGGGCAGGGGAGTGGGACTAACTGGATTGTTCATGCGTAGAACCGGCGCGGACTCGATGGGCTGAATGGCCTCCTTCAGTGCTGTAACCTTTCTATGATTCTTGGAGTTGCAGGAAAGATGTGCACATATTTGGGAGGCGACAACACGTTCAACAACTTTGAAGAGGAAAGGGAGGTTTAGTGCATTAACTTGTGTAAACTATTTGATTTAGCCTTTGTGATTGATGGTTGCCATGCTACCATCTTTCTCTTCCTGAGGGTCAATTTTGCAACTTCATGCTACCAGGAGGGAGTGTCACCCATCAGCAGTGCATATAGGGAATTCAGACATGTGCTATACACCAACATTTCAACATGCGATCCCACATGTGAAGCTCTCCCCCGATATCACAAAGTTATAAAATTATTCATTATCACCAAAATCACATTTGCATCCATATGAAGCAATTCCTATATATTGAGGGCTTTAAAATAATTTTGTAATTTGATAGGGTAGATATAGAGAAACTATTTCCTCTGGTGGGGGAATCCAGAAACAAGGGGGCATAATCTTAAAATTAGAGCGAGGCCATTCAGGAGTGAAATCAGGAAGTACTTTTTCACACAAAGGTTAGTGGAAATCTGGAACACACTCCCCCAAAAGGCTGTGGACATTGGGTCAATTGAAATTTTTAAGACTGAGATTTTTGTGAGGTAAGAGTGTCAAGCGAATTGGGCAAAGGCAGGAAATTAGATCAGCCGTGATCTAATTAAATGGCGGATCATGCTCAAGGGGCTGAATGGTCTAGTGCTGTTCCTATATATGCACAGCTCAAGTAAGGACACATCACTACTTTTGGTGTCATCAATAATTTACCTTCCTGCCTCTATTAAACATAACATTTTTTTTTATTTACTCAGAAAATATACTGTTTAATTCTAACGGGCCGGATCAGGCAAAATTAAACTAAATAAATTAAATAAAATTACATTTACTATTGTAAAAAAATAAATAAACATACCTTACAAACAATGTCACCTGCAACCCCCTGCTCCGATGTATGATGTCTTCTGCACAGCCCCCTCCCCCGATGTCAGATGTCTTCTGGAGTATTATGTGCAGTTTTGGTCTCCTTATCTGAGGAAGAATGTCCTTGCCATGGAGGGAGTGCAACAAAGGTTTACCAGACTGATTCCTGGGATGGCAGGACTGACGTATGAAGAGAGATTGGGTCAACTAGGCCTATATTCACTAGAGTTTAGAAGAATGAGAGATGATCTCATCGAAACATATAAAATTCTAACAGGACTAGACAGACTAGATGCAGGGAGGATGTTCCTGATGGATGGGGAGTCCAGAAGCAGGGGTCAAACAGTCTCAGGATACGGGGTATGCCATTTAGAACCGAGATGAGGAGAAATTTCTTCACTCAGAGGGTGGTGAACCTGTGGAATTCTCTACCACAGAAGGCAGTGGAGGCCAAGTCATTAAATATATTCAAGAAGGAGATAGATATATTTCTTAATGCTAAAGGGATCAAGGGATATGGGGAAAAAGTGGGAACAGGGTACTGAGATAGATGACCAG
The DNA here is from genome assembly GCF_035084215.1 of Heptranchias perlo. Classification (NCBI taxonomy): domain Eukaryota; kingdom Metazoa; phylum Chordata; class Chondrichthyes; order Hexanchiformes; family Hexanchidae; genus Heptranchias; species Heptranchias perlo. The sequence goes on along the minus strand of NC_090325.1, from coordinate 66,921,980 downwards.
TCATGATCATTTTGAATGGCGGAGCAGGCCCGAAGGGCCGAATGGCCTACTCTTGCTCCTATTTTCTATGTTTCTATGTTTCTATGTTTCTGCACAGCAACCGCCCCTCTGATGTCTGATATCTTCTCCCCCACCCCCCCGATGTCCGATGTCTTCTGCACACCATTCCCCCTTCCGATGTCCGGTGTCTTCCCCCCCTTTCGATGTCTGATGTCTTCTGCACATCACCCCTCCTCCAATGTCTGATGTCTTCTCCCCCCCTCCGATCTTTGTCTCCCCCCACCCCACTCTCCCTCAACGGCCGATAAGGTTTCTCTCTCTCTCTTCCCCTTGCCACCCCCCACCCCGCCTCAGATGCGCAGCTCCTGTCGGCAGCCGGCCTGTCAACCAGGCTGGCTGCCGGGTGCGAAACTCGGAAGAGGCTTTAATTGGTCTCATTCGGGTTGCGATCGTCACAACTCGCCTACTTCCCTTCCGGGGTGGCACCCGCAAATCACGCGCCTGCCCCCCCCACCCCCACTGCCATCCCACCGTCCTTTTAAGATTGAGCCCATAAACTTCAAGGCATGAAAGAAATTCAATATAATAAATATTGTTGGGGATATAGGGCTCATGTATTTCCAATGTGTTTAAGATTCATCAAGGAACACAAGAACTCATTAACAGTTCTGCTCCATAGGACTCTGCTTTCAGAGCTCTCCCACACAACATGCACAAAGGTCTCAGTGTTTGCAGCACATCTGGTACAGATGGGAGAGCCTGCCAGAGTCGTTATACATTCAGCTCATGTAAAATATACTGCAGTGTCTAATTTCAAAAGTGTGTATGATCAGGGGCACGCTGTATGAATGAAAATAACTCCATTAGCTATCTCTCTAGGGCATGGAGTACACAAAATAGGCATAGCAGACTAGGGGTCCATTATACTAAATAGATCCCATCAAAATGTTTTGCCTAATAAATAAAATGAATGTATCATTTTAGAAGAATCTGTCATTTTTTTCAATATGATGGTGTTAGATGGTGCAGTGGGTTAGACATTTAGGCTTTCACTTCTGAGACCTCAGTTCATATAGAGATGGATGGAAATCTGCTGGCTGTAGAAATGTATTTTCCAGAGTATTTTTTCCCTTATTAGCCCTGGGTTTTTTCTCTGTTTTTTTGCCTCTCCCAGGAGATTACATGTTTGCAGGGGTGTGTGGGAGGTGGGGGGAGGGAAGAAGTGTTTAGCCATGATGGTCTGGCCATCATAGTGTGGGGCAGGCTTGATGGACCAGCTGGTCTTTTCATGCCCGTCAATTTCGTATGCTCATATGTAAATCTCAATCCAATTGCTAGTGAGCAAAAGTCACAGCACAAAACTAAATTGACAATGGAATACCACTTTAAATTAAACTGTGGAAGCAGGACAAGGGGACACAGATTTAAAGGTAACTTTAAGACTGATATCAGCAAGTTCTTCTTCACACAGAGAGTGATCAACACTTGAAACAGACTTCCAGAACTCCACTTCTAGTAGAGGCAAAAGCCCTGGAATCATTTAAGAAACAATCAGTTCCAGTAATGAGGGGAGTGTAGGGTTGTTCTGGATGGATGAATTAAGATGGGCTGAATGGCCTTCCTCATCCATAAGTATCTTGTGACCTTGTGTGATCTCACTCAAATGTCAGACTGTGAAACTGGAACAGAGTCGAGAGAGCTTTAGTATGTATCTAATCATGTGGTACCTTATCTGGGAGTGCTTAATGCTTATACTGAATGCTCCATTCTCACCTCTAACATCTATCATTTCAAGGGGCACAAAAAGGGTGGGGTTAGACTTTTCTTCCCATAAGGGAGGATATTTTTCTTTTTAATTATATATACACCAGAAAGAAACTGTAAAAGGTGCTTGATTAAAGAGAATTTGCCCTCTCTACAACACCATATAATTTGTAAGTGGCTCTGTATTCTACAACAATCCTCTTGTTAAAACATCTGCAGTTTTATATAATCTCGCTTATCTGGGTCTCAGCCTTTCCATGGGATTCCCACCACATTTATGGTGGGAATGTGCTGGAAAGGCCATGAATATTTATGGTACAGTATCAGTTCTGGACCTGTACCTGCTTCAACCGATCCAGAGGCAGCAGAATGAGTTACCCTGCCAGTCCACATTACTTCTAGGCAGGAAAAGATATGTCTACCAGTATCCAAAAATCAATAAAATCTTAACATTAGCAAAGAGCTGATTGAACTGCTCATTACCAATGTTCTAAAGGTTAAAAATGAAGTTTCAAAATTGCTGTAAAACCATCTTTTGTTTATTGAATGGCACCATCTTGTGGTAGAGTAAACATCAGTACCATACAAAGGCAACTGTCACCTTTAACAATCAATGGTTATTTTGGGTTAAATTTGAGGACCTAGCTTCCACTGCTGCTGCTAAAAGTTATTCTCCTTGTTCCTCAAATATAGTCATCAGGTACGCTTCAAAAAAAGAATTAATCTTGATGTACCTGGCAGTCAATCTTAAGAAAACGACAGGAGATTCTGGCCTGGATTTCCTTTGGCTATCCTTCCCCAAATTGGGCAGTGGAGGATCGGAAACAGCAGGGAAAATCGGGCAGTGAGGCCTACTGCCAGGTCCCTGTTCCCAACCTTGATTTTTCTCCCCCCGATACCATGGGGACCACTGTTGCCCACTCCTTCCTCAATTACCGCATGGAGGCAGAGACCGGGTTTTAGGCCCATTTCTTTCCCACCCACCCCTCTTACCACCGCTTTCTGGGATCGCCAGGTGAAGCCGTGCAGTTGTTCCTGGGGTAATAGTGTTGAAGGCCTGGAAGTGCGAGAATAGAAGCCGATGGTGTGATAGTGGCCTCCTCTCCCTCCAATTTGGCCCTCTGTTGGCCTTGGTCTTGATCGAGGCTCACAAAAAATTGAGCTATCTTTTTCTTCAGGCCTCCAGGCCCTTTTCAAATGCCCTCTCAAGTGCAGTACCACTTCAATTTTCATGGGGGCCACTCGTCGGCTTCTGTTTTCTAGCAGGACTCCCACTAGGAGCCTATCATGAATAACCAATGACCCCTGACCCAGAAAAATGGGCTGGAGTCATGGCAGGGTCAGGCCTTTGGGCATAAATCCTGCTAGGAGCAGGAACAGAAAAATACTGGCTTTTGTTTCTGGTGCAGGTACTCAATCTTTCAGAGTGAAATTTTGAGTGCGATGAAATCTTTTCTTTGAATAGCTGTCTGCACGGATTAAAGGGGCACTATCTTCATAAAAAGTATCATAGTAGCTACAGTACAGGAAGAGGCCATTCAGCCCATCATGCCTGTGTTGGCTCTTTGAAAGAGCTATCCAATTAGTCCCATTCCTCTGCTCTTTTCCCATAGCCCTGTACATTTTTTCCCCTTCAAGTATTTATCTAATTCCCTTTTGAAAGTTACTATTGAATCTGCTTCCACCACCCTTTCAGGCAGTGCGTTCCAGATCATTACAGCTCCCTGCGGAAAAAAATATTTCCTCATGTCGACTCTGGCTTTTTTGCCAATTACCTTAAATCTGTGTCCTCTGGTTACCGACCCTTCTGCCACTGGAAACAGTTTCTCCTTATTTGCTTTATCAAAACTGTTCATGATCCTGAACACCTCTATCAAATCTCCCCTTAACCTTCTCTATTCTAAGGAGAACAACCCCAGCTTCTCCAGTCTCTCCACATAACTGAAGTTGCTTATTCCTGGTACCATTCTAGTAAATCTCTTCTGCACACTCTCTAAGGCTTTGGCATCCTTCCGAAAGTGTGGTGCCCAGAATTGAACACAATATTCCAGCTGGGGCCTAACCGGTCTTTTATAAAAGTTTAACTTAACTTCCTTGCTTGTGTACTCTATGCCTCTATTAATATAGCTCAGGATCCCACAAACTTTTTTCAACAGCCTTCTCAACTTGTCCTGCCATCTTCAAAGATTTGTGTATGTGCACTCCCAGGTCTTTCTGTTCTTGAACCCCCTTTAGAATGGTACCATTTAGTTTATATTGCCTCTCCTCATTCTTCCCACCAAAGTGCATCACTTCACACTTCTTGTGTTAAATGTCATCTGTCATGTATCTGCCCATTTCACCAGTCTGTCCATGTCCTCCTGAAGTCTGTTACTATCCTCCACATTGTTTATTACATTTCCGAGTTATGTGTCATCTGCAAACTTTGAAATTATACCTTCTATACCCAAGTCCAAGTCATCAATATATATCAAAAAGAGCAGTTTCCAAATACTAACCCCTGGGGAACACCAGTCTGAAAAACAACCGTTCGCCTCTACTCTCTGCTTTCTGTCCCCTAGCCAATTTTGTATCCACACTGCCTCTATCCTTTTAATCTCATGGGCTTTAATTTTGCTAACAAGTCTATTATGTGGTACTTTATCAAATGCCTTTTGAAAGTCCATATACACATCAACCGCACTATTCTCTTCAACCCTCTCTGTTACTTCATCAAAGAGCTCAATCAAGTTAGTCAAACACAATTTTCCTTTAACAAATCTGTGCTGACTTTCATTTATTAGCCCATACTTTTCCAAGTGCTAATTAATTTTGTCCCAGATTATTATCTCTAAAAGTTTCCACACCACCGATGTTAGGCTGACTGACCTGTAATTGCTGGGTTTATCCCTCTCCTCTTTTTTGAACAGGGGTGTAACATTTGCAATCCTCCAGTCCTCTGGCACCGCCCCCATATCTGAGGAGGATTTGAAGATTGTGGCCAGAGCCTCTGCAATTTCCACATTTACTTCCCTCAGTAACCCAGGATGTATCCCATTTGGACCGGGTGACTTTTCTACTTTGAGTACTGCCAATCTTTTAAGTACCTCCTCTTTATTTATTTTTATCGCTACTACCTCCTCCTTTACTGCTACAGTGGCAGTATCCTCTTCTCTAGTGAAGACGGATGCGAAGAATTCATTTAGTAGCTCAGCCATGCCCTCTGCCCCCATAAGAAGATCTCCATTTTTGTCCCTAATCGGTCCTACCCTTCCTGTGACTGCCCTTTTACTATTTATCTGTTTATAAAAGACTTTTGGGTTCCCTTTTATGTTATTCGCTAATCTATTCTCGTCGCCCACCTTTGCCCCTCATTCCCATTTTTAGATCTCCTCTGTACTTTCTGTATTCAGCCTGGTTCTCTACTGTATTATAAACCTTATATTTGTCATAAGCCTCCTTTTTCTGTTTCATTTTAATCTCTATATCTTTAGTCATCCAGGGAGCTCTAGCTTTGGATGCCCTTCCTTTCTCCCTCATGGGAATGTGTCTACTCTGTACCCGAACCAACTCCTCCTTGAAGGCCTCCCATTGTTCAATTACTGTTTTGCCTACCAGTTTATGATTCCAATCCACCTGGGCAAGATCCCTTTTTAACTCGCTGAAATTTGGCCTCCTCCAGTTAAACATTTTTACATTTGGTTGTTCCTTGTCCTTTTACGTTATTATTCTAAACCTAATGATATTATGATCACTGTTCCCCAAATGCTCCCCCACTGAAACATGCTCCACCTGCCCCACTTCATTCCCCAGAACTAGATCCAGCACTGTTTCCTTCCTGGTTGGGCTGGAAACACACTGTTCCAGAAAATTCTTTTGAACATATTTCAGGAACTTCTCCCCCTCTTTGCCCTTTATATTGTTCCTGTCCCAGTCTATATTGGGATAATTGAAGTCCCCCATTATCACTACTCTATAGTTCTTGCATCTTTCTGTAAATTTCCTGCAAATTTTGTCCTCCACCTCCTTCCCACTATTTGGTGGCCTATAGTATACACCCAGTGGTGTAATAGCTCCTCTATTGTTCCTTGATTCTAACCAAATAGATTCTGTCTTTGACCCCTCAACTACATCATCCCTTTCCAGTGCTAGAATAGTTTCTCTGATGCAAAACGGTTTTCATATGCTTAGGAAAACAAAATGCAGTGATGCAAAGCTAGAGGAAGGTGCAGGTTCAGGGCTAGTGCGGGGGGAAACCTGTGGGGAGGTTTGGCTTGGTGAGCAAGGAGAAGGGGCAGAAGTAGCAAAGGCAGCTGAACGGATGGTCTCAAACTTAGTGACAAAGAAGTCCATGAGCTTCTTGCACTTGTTTTTGGAAGGTGAGGGTGGAGGAGGCAGGAGAGTGGGGTTTAAGGAGATGGTTGATAGTGGAGAAAAGAAGCCAGGAGTTATCTTTGCTCTCCAGGATGATCCTGGAGTAGTGAGAGGTTTTAGCAAAGGATAGAGAGGTCTGATAGCACTTGATGTGATCTAGCCAAATCTGGTGATGACTAAATCAGTTGTGCCCCAGGTACACTCAAGTCTGCACTACATGGTCTTGACGGAGTGAAGATGGGTGCCGTACCGGGAGAACGACCAAGATGAGAGACAGTAAAGGTGTTGCTGGTGACAAGGGCAGTAAAAGTAGAAGCAATGGATGAGCAGATCAAAGGCTGCAAAATTGCGACGAAAGGAAGACCAAAGGCTAGACTGCTGGGATTTAGAAAGTGCAGCTGAAAGTAACTTTGAGGAGAATTTTTTCCAGGGAGCAACTCTGAGGAATTTCCCAATCCAAGTCTTGTGATGATTCTATGTGGAGCATAGAGCAAACTCAAAAGGGGTGATTTTAGGGGGCAATTGTGGGTGCATTGAGGGTGGGGGGGGCTCTGAAAATCGCAGAAATCCCGAAAGGGTTTGGAAGCCAGCTCCAACCCGCCGACTTCCGAGTTTCCCACAGACCCACCTGTGTGCAGGCGGGCAACCCGCAAATGGAAGTCCCTCCGATGACAGTTAAAGAGCCAAATGTACCTCATTGAGGTACTTACGGCACTTTACCTGTGACAGATGAAGTGATTAGAAAGATTTTTAACTTACCTGGGCGGCTTGCCCACCGCTTCTGATTCATGCCTGAACCAGGCGTGAAGGGCCGAATCAGGGAATAAGAAACTAAATAAATTAAATAAAAAACCATGCTAGGAAGTGAAAACACTAAATGAACCTACCTTTGAAACTTGCTCCTATGTCCGATGTCTCCCGTTCCGATGTCCCCCCGATAACCCCCTCTTCACCCTCCCGATGTCCACCCTGTGTCCCCCTCTTCACCCTCCCGTGTCCCCCTCTTCACCCCCATGTCCCCCTCTTCACTCTCCCGATGTCCCCCTCTTCACTCTCCCGAAGTCCCCCTCTTCACCCTCTCAATGTCCCCCTCTTCACCCTCCCGATCTTCCCCCGATGCTCCCCCGATCTACCCCCGATGTCCCGCCGATCTTCCCCCGATCTTCCCCCGATGTCCCCGATGTCCCCGATCTTCCCCCAATGTCCCCGATCTTCCCCCGATGTCCCCGATCTTCCCCCGATCTTCCCCCGATGTCCCGCCCAATCTTCCCCCGATGTCCCCGATCTTCCCCCGATCTTCCCCCGATGTCCCGCCCGATCTTCCCCCGATGTTCCCCCCCGATCTTCCCCCGATGTCCCCCCCCCCCGATCTTCCGCCCGATCTTCCCCCGATGTCCCCGATCTTCCCCCGATGTCCCACCCGATCGTCCCCCGATGTCCCCGATCTTCCCCCGATGTCCCCCACCGATCTTCCGCCCTATCTTCCCCCGATGTCCCGCCCGATCGTCCCCCGATGTCCCGCCCGATCTTCCCCCGATGTCCCCCCGCGATCTTCCCCCGATGTCCCCCACCCCGATCTTCTGCCCGATCTTCCCCCGATGTCCCGCCCGATCTTCCCCCGATGTCCCCCCGCGATCTTCCCCCGATGTCCCCGATCTTCCCCCGATGTCCCGCCCGATCTTCCCCCGATGTCCCCGATCTTCCCCCGAACTTCCCCCGATGTCCCGCCCGATCTTCCCCCGATGTGCCCCCCCGATCTTCCCCCGATGTTCCCGATCTTCCCCCGAACTTCCCCCGATGTCCCGCCCGATCTTCCCCCGATGTGCCCCCCCGATCTTCCCCCGATGTCCCCGATCTTCCCCCGATCTTCCCCCGATGTCCCGCCCGATCTTCCCCCGATGTACCCCCCGATCTTGCCCCGATGTCCCCCCCGGATCTTCCTCCCGATCTTCCCCCGATGTCCCCCACCGATTTTCCCCCGATCTTCCAGTCCAGTGCTGGATCTTCCATTCTTCCCCCCCCCCCCCCGATCTTCTGTTTCAGTGCTGGATGACATCTCACTCTCTCTCTTTCTCGCCCTACCCCCTCGTGTTGCAGCTCCTGATGGCAGCCAGCCTGTCAATCAGACTAGCTGCCGGGCACGAAACCCGGAAAGGACGTTAACCACTATCAATCAACGTGCGATCACATTGGAAACGGTAAGTTTGGTTCATGCGGGTTTGCCACACGTACCTTCACCCCCCGCTGCCAACCTGTCACCATGGTAAAATTGAGCCCAAAGAGTTGTACCTCAGCACCATGATGAAGAAATCCAGCTGGACTGAGTAAACTCAAGAAATGAGAACTGCCTTCCAGATAGGCCAAGTTGTTTGAAGAACATTCCTCTTCCATGAACTAAGCAGGTCTTTTGTGTCACAGGCATTAATCTTGAGGCAACAACTGCTTTCTCAGAGGATGCTCCCTGATGAGTCAACCAATATGGAAAAGTTCCCTTCTCACAGTGGAAAAGTTTCATACACTCACTGAGATATTACTCAAATAGCCTGTACCATAAACAAAGGTAGGCCTTTCTCTTTGAATCTTAATGTTTACTGCAGAGCAGTTCTGGATTATTTACAGCAAAGCCTTAAAATCAGGAGAAAGGAAATTCTCTCAGAAACAGCAGGCATAGCTCCATTGAAAACAAATCCCAGTGCACTATTCTGGCTACAGTTTCTCATGAGTGATATAAAATAGAAATATTTTGTAACATGACATGGGACAGAGCCTGCATTAATCATAGTGCGATTTTAATTTTATCCATCACTTCTGGAGAGGCAAATAAGCTGCCTGCTCAATCTCAGTCAATAAAAATGTTGAGCTAACTAAATATTTGTATGTTATACATATTTAAAAATAGAAGCGTCCCCATCAGCTCAGAGCTTATCCATTGACTGACGAAGCCATACAGACCAGGAAAGTCAAAACATTTCTACTGTGTTTTTGTGTAGTCAGATAATTGTCCCTATAATAGGACAGGTTAGCACTGTATTGAAAAGTTGGAAAACACTCCAACCCTCAGATGGTCAAACAATGGTGTTAAAGTGAAAACAGAACAGAAACATAGAAACATTGAAAATAGGAGCAGGAGTAGGCCATTCGGCCCTTCGAGTCTGCTCCACCATTCAATATGATCATGGCTGATCCTCTATCTCAATATCATATTCCCGCTCTCTCCCCATACCCCTTGATGCCATTTGTGTCTAGAAATCTATCTAGCTCCTTCTTAAATATATTCAGTGACTTGGCCTCCACAGCCTCCTGTGGTAGGGAATTCCACAGGTTCACCACCCTCTGAGTGAAGACATTTCTCCTCATCTCAGTCCTAAATGTCCTACCCCGTATCATGAGACTGTGACCCCTCGTTCTGCACCCCCCAGCCAGGGGAAACATCTTCCCTCATCCAGTCTGTCTAGCCCTGTCAGAATTTTATATGTTTCAATGAGATCCCCTCTCATTCTTCTAAACTCTAGTGAATACAGGCCAAGGCGACCCAATCTCTCCTCATATGACAGTCCTGCCATCCCAGGAATCAGTCTGGTGAACCTTCGCTGCACTCACTCTATGGCAAGTATATCCTTTCTTAGGTAAGGAGACCAAAACTGCACACAATACTCCAGGTGTGGTCTCACCAAGGCCCTGTATAACTGCAGTAAGACATCCTTGCTCCTGTACTCAAATTCTCTTGCAATGAAGGCCAACATACCATTTTGCCTTCCTAACTGCTTGCTGCACCTGCATGTTTGCTTTCAGTGCCTGGTGTACAAGGACACCCAGGTCCCTTTGTACATCAACATTCCCCAATCTATCACCATTTAAATAATACTCTGCCTTTCTGTTTTTCCTTCCGAAGTGGATAACTTCACATTTATCCACATTATACTGCATTTGCTATGTATTTGCCCACTCACTCAACTTGTCTAAATTGCCTTGAAGCCTCTTTCCATCCTCCTCACTACTCACGATCCCACCTAGTTTTGTGTCATCAGCAAACTTGGAAATATTACATTTGGTTCCCTCATCCAAATCATTGATATATATTGTGAATAGCTGGGGCCCAAGCACTGATCCCTGTGGTACCCCACTAGTCACTGCCTGCCTCCCTGAAAAAGACCCATTTATTCCTACTCTCTGTTTCCTGTCAACCAATTTTCAATCCATACCAGTATATTATCACCAATCCCATGTGCTTTAATTTTGCATATTAACCTCTTATGTGGGACATTATCAAAGGCCTTCTGAAAATCCAATTAAACCACATCCACTGGTTCTCCCTTTTCTATTCTACCAGTTACATCCTCAAAAAAGTCCAGTCGGTTTATCAAGCAAGGTTTCCCTTTCATAAATTCATGTTGACTTTGTCTAATCCCGTTGATATTTTCTAGGTGTTCTCACATCCTTTATAGTAGACTCTAGCATTTTCCCTACTACTGATGTTTGGCTAACTGGTCTGTAGTACCCTGTTTTCTCTCTCCCTCCTTTTTTAAATAGTGTGGTTACATTTGCCACCCTCCAATCTGTAGGAACTGTTCCATAATCTATAGAATTTTAGAAGATGACAACTAATGCAGCCACTATTTCCATGGCTACCTCTTTTAGTGCAGATTATCAGGTCCTGGGGATTTATCGGCTTTCAGTCCCATTAATTTCTCCAGCACTACATTTTTAAATAATAATAATTTCCTTTAATTCCTCCTTCTCACTCGTCCCTTGGTTCCCTAGCATTACTGTGAAGTTATTTGTGTCCTCTTCCATGAAGACAGAACTAAAGTATTTGTTTAATTGTTCTGCAATTTCCCTGTTCCCCATTATAAATTCTCTCGTTTCTGATGGTAAGGGACCTACATTTGTCTTCGCTAATCTTTTTCTTTTTACATACTTGTAGAAGCTTTTACAGTCCACTTTTATGTTCCTTGCAAATTTATTCTCATATTCTATTTTTCCCCTCTTAATCAATCTCTTGGTCCTTTTTTGCTGAATTTTAAATTGCTCCCAATCCTTTTTCTGGCAACTTTATATGACTCCTCTTTGGATCTAATGCTATCCTTAATTTCTTTTGTTAGCCATGGTTGGGCCGCATTTCCTATTGTGTTTTTGCCAGAAAGGAATGTATAATTGTTGCAATTCATGCATTCGTTCCTTAAATGTTAGCCATTGCCTATCCACCGTCATGCCTTTTAATGAATCTTCCCAATCTATCATAGCCAAGATGTGGAGATGCCGGTGATGGACTGGGGTGGACAAATGTAAGGAATCTTACAACACCAGGTTATAGTCCAACAGTTTTATTTGAAAATCACAAGCTTTCGGAGCTTACCTCCTTCGTCAGGTGAGTGAGTGAAAGGTTTTAAAATCACATAGCATATATTAGGCTGGGAGACAATCACAGCAATCAAAGGTGTCGTTGGTGTTCAGACAGGTTAGCCACGGAAAACATTACATCCCAGTATACTGAATACACAATGGGTCAGATTACACAGACAGAGAGAGAAAGAGACCCGAAAGGCAGAGAGAGAGAGAATGTCCAGTTGTATTAAAAACAGATAACTTTTTTTTCCCGCTGGTGGGGTAACGTGTAGCGTGACATGAACCCAAGATCCCGGTTGAGGCCGTCCTCATGGGTGCGGAACTTGGCTATCAATTTCTGCTCGACGATTTTGCGTTGTCGTGTGTCTCGAAGGCTGCCTTGGAGAACGCTTACCTGAAGATCGGTGGCTGAATGTCCTTGACTGCTGAAGCGTTCCCCGACTGGGAGGGAACCCTCCTGTCTGGCGATTGTTGCGCGGTGTCCGTTCATCCGTTGTCGCAGTGTCTGCATGGTCTCGCCAATGTACCATGCTCCGCCCTCGTAAGAACGGGATATGACGCTCGACTCGTCGACCGACAGTTCCGACGGGCCACAGCGAACAATCGCATAGACCTCCTCAGGAGACAAACACGGGACGCAACCAACAGAGTACCCTTCGTTATCCAGTACTTTCCCAGAGCGGAGAAACTACGCCATGTTCTCCGCAGCCTTCAACATGTCATCAATGACGACGAACACCTCGCTAAGGCCATCCCCACACCTCCACTACTCGCCTTCAAACAGCCACCCAACCTCAAACAGACCATCGTTCGCGGCAAATTACCCAGCTTTCAGGAGAACAACGTCCACGACACCACACAACCCTGCCACGGTAACCTCTGCAAGACAAGCCAGATTATCGACACAGATACCACCATCACACGAGAGGACACCACCCACCAGGTACAAGGTTCATACTCCTGTGACTCGGCCAACGTTGTCTACCTCATACGTTGCAGGAAAGGATGCCCCAGAGCATGGTACATTGGCGAGACCATGCAGACACTGCGACAATGGATGAACGGACACCGCGCAACAATTGCCAGACAGGAGGGTTCCCTCCCAGTCGGGGAACACTTCAGCAGTCAAGGACATTTAGCCACCGATCTTCGGGTAAGCATTCTCCAAGGCGGCCTTCGAGACACACGACAACACAAAATCGTCGAGCAGAAATTGATAGCCAAGTTCCGCACCCATGAGGACGGCCTCAACCGGGATCTTGGGTTCATGTCATGCTACACGTAACCCCACCAGCGGGAAAAAAAAGTTATCTGTTTTTAATACAACTGGACATTCTCTCTCTCTCTGCCTTTCGGGTCTCTTTTTTTTTCTCTCTCTGTCTGTGTAATCTGACCCATTGTGTATTCAGTATACTGGGATGTAATGTTTTCCGTGGCTAACCTGTCTGAACACCAACGACACCTTTGATTGCTGTGATTGTCTCCCAGCCTAATATATGATATGCAATTTTAAAACCCTTCACTCACTCACCTGATGAAGGAGGTAAGCTCCGAAACCTTGTGATTTTCAAATAAAACTGTTGGACTATAACCTGGTGTTGTAAGATTCCTTACATTTATCATAGCCAACTCACTCCTCATACCTTCGTAGTTTCCTTTGTTTAGATTTAGGACCTTAGTTTCAGATTTGACTACTTCACTTTCCATCAAAATGCAGAATTCTATCATGTTATGGTCACTCTTCCCTAAAGGACCCCGCACAATAAGATTATTAATTAACCCTTCTCATTGCACAATACCCAATCTAGGATAGCTTATTCCCTGGTTGGCTCCTCAACGTACTGGTCTAAAAAACCATCTCGTACACACTTCAGGAATTCATCCTCCACAGTATTATGGCTAATTTGGTTTGGCCAGTTTATATGTAGATTAATGTCACCCATGATTACTGTAGTACCCTTGTTACATGCATCTCTAATTTCCTGTTTGATGCCGTCCCCTACATTACTACTGTTTGGAGGCCTATAGACAAATCCCACCAGTGTTTTCTGCCCCTTGGTGCTTCTTATCTCCACCCAGACTGATTCTACATCTTGATTTTCTGAACCAATATCCTTTCTCATTATTGCTCTGATTTCATCCTTTACTAACAACACCACCCCACTTCCTTTTCTTTTTTGCCTGTCTGAAGTTACCTTACTGAGCAATGATGCAGCACTGAGTAAGGAGTTCAAGTGCTAGCCAGGCTGACTGGAAATGTTGGGCAAAATGAAAATCGCAAAACTATTAATAGAGACCGAAAACCTGAAGTAACAATGTAACTAATTTAAAAAGATGTTCTGATGTCAGAAAATCTCAGCCTAAAAATTGGATTGTGCTGCTAAGGGTTCAATATGGCGGGCAGCGCGCGGGCACTCATTCCACACCAGAAGTGCGCCGCCCGCCATATTGGTTAGGCCTGCTCAGTAGGCGTCCAGGGCACTCGCCTGAAACTGGCAGTAGGCCCACTGCATATGCAATTCAGGGGCGTATTGCCTGTTTCAGGCCCCTTTGCCAAATGGTTTATGAATGACCACAGCATGTGCCATGCATGCTGTGGTCAATTTCGTTAGGCGTGCAATAGCCAACCTAACGGTCCTTAAAGGGACCACTGAGGGTTTCCACCCAAAAGGTAAGTTTTAAGTTTTTTTACTGACCTTATTGTGGAGCCAGGAGGAGCTCCACATTAAAACCACTGGCCACCAGCAGCCAGCGTTTGCCCCCCACCCGATTGCCTCCCTCCCCTTGAAAGAATTCGAACTAAGCATCGCCGAGCAGGTTATTGGTGAGTAGGTGTTGCTTGATGGCACTATTGATGACTCTTTCCATCATGTTACTGATGGATTGCGAGGAAGCTGATAGGGTGGTAACTGGCTGGTTAGATTTGTCCTGTTTTTTGTGGATAGGACATATGTGGGCAATCTTCCACATTGTTGGGAGATGCCAGTGATCTATACTGGCACAGCTTGGCTAGAGGAGCAGCTAAAGCTGGTGCACAGATCTTTAACATTGCCACTGGGATGTTGTTGGGGCCCATAGCCTTTGTTGTGTCCAATGCGCTTAGTCGTATCTTAATATCACATGGAGTAAACCAAATTGCCGGGACGCTGGTATCTATAATGGTGGGGACCTCGGGAGGAGGCGGAGTAGGATCACCTGCTTGGAACTTTTGGCTGAATATGCATGCAAACACTTCAACCTTGTAAGAACACAGTGAATAGGAGTGGGCCATTCTGCTCCTCGAGCCTGTTCTGTCATTCAATTGGATCACGATCGATCTGTATCGTAACTCCATTTACCCACCTTGGTTCCATATCCTAACAAAAATTCATCAATCTCAGTTTTGAAATTTTCAATTGACCTAGCCTCAACAGGTTTCTGGGGAAGAGTTCCAGGTTTCCTTTGTGTGAAGAAGTGATTTCTCATCACCCCGAACGGCCTAGCTCTAATTTTAAGGTTGTGTCTCCTTGTTCAGGTTTCTCCCATCAGAGGAAATGGTTTCTCTCCATCTACCCTATTAAATCCTTTAATCATCTTAAACTCATCACTTAGATCACCCCTTAATCTTTTATACTCAAGGGAATACAAACCTAATCTATGCAACCTGTCCTCATAATTTAACCCTTTTAGTCCCGGTATCATTCTGGTGAATCTGCACCACACCGCCTCCAAGGCCAATGTATCCTTCCACTTGCTGGGCTCCACCATGGTTGAGGATAGGAATTGCTCGTGAAGCTTCCACCTCCTGTTAGTTGCCTTGTTGTCCACACCATGCTTGACTGGACTTTGTTTAACCTTACTAATGATTAATCTCCATTGATTTTCTTTAACAACTGAATGGATAGGGGCCCATTGAACGGGATCATATTCTTCTCTCATATTTGCCCACCCTTATCTTAATAAGATCAGAATTTTTAGGAACAGGGAAATGTTATTAGGCTGAACAAGTTTAGCTTTCTTTGGTTAATTTCAAATTTTTTTATCCACTATCTCATCATATCCCGCAATCCTTTCTGCCCCCAGAAATGCACTTGGATCCACTCATCGGGGGTAATTTTAATCCCCCCCCCCCCCCCAACGGGCAGGAGAGGGTCAGGGTCAGGGGAGGTCGGGGGTTAAATTGTTAAAAATGTGAAACCCGACCCCAACCCGCCATGAATGCACTGACTTCCGGTTTTACCGCGGCAGGTTCGGGGGCATGTGAGTAACCTGCTCTGGAGAGGCGGGTCAGTGATTTTAATATTTAAATGAGGTTCCGCTCCTCAGATTTTGGGAGCCTTTTGGAATTAACAGCTGCGGGACGGGTTTCCCAGGGCTCAGGAAACCTGGCAACTAAAGGGAGGCAAGAACTGCCAGATCCAGCAGGTAATGTTTGAAGCACCGCTTGTGGGCCAGAATGAGTAGGAGTGCTTCCCCTTGGCCCCTCAAGCACATCTTCTGTCACAATCTCTCCCTCCCTGCAATCTGCCGTCCCCCCCGTGATCCCTCCCCACGATCTGCCGACCTCCCCGCAATCTTCTGACCCCCCTGCAATGTCTATCACTCCACCCCCGCTATCTCTCCCGCCCCCACCCCTTGATCACTCCCTCCTCCCCTCATCCTTGCTACCGCGCTCCGAGCCCCCTCCCCCCCCAACCCCGACCAACCACTGATCTTCTCCACTGTCGGGGACCGCCCCCAGCTGTTGCTTTGTACAGCAGGCTTTCCCACCTGACAGCCGGCCGGCCTCTCAATCTGGCCAGTTGCCAGGCGGGAAACGGAATATAAAAATATTAGTGAAGTCCTGCCATTAAATTCAGCTGGACCTCCACCATCCCAGTATTTCCAGGTTTCCCGGCCGCTGACACAGTCCCCCTCTCCCTCCCCGCCTCCCTGTAAATATCAGGGCCATAGTGTCTACTTCAATGGAAATCCCTGGTAACTGATCCCAAAGTTTATTACCCCTTGTATATACAAGTTAGGCCCTGCTCCCTAATTACACCTAACTTAATTTTTAACTAGTGTCCTCTGCTACTTGAAGCCTTTGCTATAGTGAACAAAATGGCCAACATTACTACCTTGAATATACTGTTAAAAGGTTGAAATTTGACCCCGACAAAAGAACTCTGCAACAGAATTGTGCCCTCTCTTTTAACTGTTGCCGCCAATTGTGTTGTGCATGTGATTTTATGAAATTTATCAACTATTACTGTTGGTATTTCCCACTATATATATTTTGAGATGAATTTCTAGGAGTTGAACTTAAGGTTCCCTTGTTGCAAGTTTTCTGACAAAACATTCATGCCTGAGGGAACTGAACCAGTTGGCAGCCTTGAACTACCATCTAAAACTGTTTAAATAATAAACATGAAACCGTAAATTAATGGAGCAAGCTTCAAAGTGGAGCTGTAAGCTATGTTGGTATTTCAGATAGACTTACAGTATTTTATAGTGTGACAGTGTATAAGATCCACCTCACCCCAGACCACAACTTCCAAAAATAAAGTGCAAACAGCTGGTTATTGTGAAAATGACTCAATCGCTTTGCTCTAGTATTTTTTTCTTCTACATTTTGGCTAATGTAATTTCAACAGAAAATTTTAGAAAAACACCTTAAAGAGCTTTGCACTTTCAAACTCCCAACTGTCTAGCCTTTGGCCCTCCATTCGCCACAATACTTCTGCAGCTGTCTATCTATTCAACCACTCCCTTACCATCACCTTTGCTGCCCTTGTCCCCAGTAAAACCTTTACTCTCACCCAGCTTGCTTGTTCCCCCTGTTATGGCCCTCAACTTCGCTCCCTTAAGTCCAAGGAGCACAGACTTGAGCATATCTGGCACACAACTGATTTAACCACCCATCACCAGATCTGGCTGACCATATCAAGCTCTATTGGGACTTGCTCTCTTCTGCCAAAATCGCTCCAGGATCATCCTGGAAAGCAAAAGTAACCCCTAGCTCCTTTCTCCATAATCAACCATCTCCTTAAACCCCTCTCCCATGTCCCCTCCACCTTCACCTCCAACAACAACCATGAGGAGTTCATGGACTTCTTTATTACAGTGATTGAGACCATTTGTTCAGCTGCCTCTGATACATACCCCTCTTCCCTTTGCCTACCAAGCCAAACCTTCCCAAATATTCCACTTCCTGCTCTCTTGACTCATTCCCAATGAAGTGTTGATCACCCAACTTCCCTTCATGGCCCCCATGCTACCTGACAGTGTAAATGGTTCCCTCTCCTCAGAATCTGTCCCCCTCCCTCTTTGGCACACTCCTCTTCCATGCACATGTGCTTCTCCTTGGTGATAACATCCAAAGACACAGGGTCAGGCTTCACATGTATGCTGACGACACCCAGCTCTATCTCTCCCACATCTCTCAACCCCTGCACTTCATCTGTGTTGTCTGACTGCTTATCCGACATCCAGTTCTGGATGAGCTGCAATTTCTTCCACTTAAACATTAGGAAGACTGAAACAATCATCTTTGGCCCCCACCACAAACTCCTTACCCTTGTCACTGATTCCATCCCCCACCCTGGCCTCTGTCCGCAGCCTCAGTTTCCTATTTGACCCCAAACTGAGCTTCCAACCCCACATCCTCTCCATCACAAAGACCACCTACTGCGATGTCCATAATATCACCCATCTCCACCCCTGCCTCACTGATCCACCACTGAGTCCCTCATCCATGCCTTTGTCAACTCCAGACTTGACTATTCCAATGCTCGCCTGGCTGGCCTCCCATCCCCTACCCTCCATAAACTTCAGCTCATCCAAAACTCTGTTGCCCATATCCTATCTTACACCAAGTCCTGTTCACCTATCACCCCAGTGCTCACTGACCTACAGTGGCTCTCGGTCCCCAGAGTCTCAAAAGTAAAATTCTAATCCTCGTGATCAAATTCCTTCATAGCCTCACCCCCTTCCTTTCTCTCTAACCTGCTTCAGCCCCACAACCCTTCCAGAACTCTGTGTTCCTCCAGCTCTGGCCTCGTGCATCCCAACATCCCTTCACCATTCCATTGGTGACCATGCACTCTTCCATTTAGGCCCTAAGCTTTGGAATTCCCTCCCTAAAACCATTCGCCTCTCCACCTCTCTCCTCCTTTAAGACCCTCCTTAAAACCAATTTCCTTGACAAAGCTTTTAGTCACTCTTCCTAATATCTCCTTCTTTAGTTTGGTGCCAATTCTTGTCTGATTATGCTTCCTTAGGACATTTTTCTACATTAAAAGTGCTTTATAATACAAGTTGTTGTTGATAAAATGTTTAAGAGCAGCAGTATTGTCATAGCTTCTGATACAAGAACAGGACTCAAAATGAACATTAAGGCACGACACTACAGTGGAATAACAAATACCTGTGTTGGTGTCAATACAGATAAAACATAATTCAGAGCACTGTGGTGCAACGATTACATTTTGATTGGGGCACTGAATCAAGTGTTGCGCCGACAAATTAATATCACTGGATTCCCTTGAATCACTTTCCAGCATCTTTTTACGTTAGTGTGCCAGAATTTATTCTGAACACCAGAAGTCAGCTCATATGCCAGAACAGTTTGAAAAACATTTCCTACCCAACAACAAGACTGAAAGAAAATACAGTACTAAGTTCATTAAAATCCCCCACAGCAATGGGGTGAAGTGTGGAAGGAACTTCTTGCTTATTTTGCATTTTGTTTTGTTTAGAGTACCACTATAGAACTACTGCTGTGCTATCCGTTAGTCACTGATATCAAAAAGAAATGAATTTATACTGGCAGTATTGCCAAGTTACATTAATCTAGATTCTGCCTTCACCATAGTGACCTGCCAAGAATAAGCTTAGAGGGGAGAAACAGGGTTCAAATTACAGCAAGCAGTTTGCATGTTGCTAAATCACATTTAAGCTCCACTAACAAAACTAAGGGTGGCATCATGCCAATCAAAATTTGCCCTTTGTGGGCCAAAATTACCTATTTGTGCAGATTGAGCAGATTCCATTATCTCCTTTCATTCTGTTGTCGCCATTTAGATAAGGGTGCATGAAAAATAGCATTTATTTTTCTTCTGTTGCCAATTAACCTCAGTAGAGTCAGGTTTAAATCACATTGCTGGCAACTATCCAACAAATTCACCAAATAACACATCCTTAGATGGAAATGTATATCACATGGGTAGGTTTGTTAGGCAGAGTGAAGAATTTAGCTGTGTTCTGGGAATAAATTAGTGCTGCTTGTTACTTATCTTGAGTAAGTTTCAATTCCGCCAGCAATGCATGCAAGTATCAGCCTTACCTGTATAACTCACACAACCTGCTCAGTACTAAAACAAATCTATTTAACTAAAACATACACAAACAATAAAGAAAAATGAATGGCACTGGTCGTTTTTTTGTCCCCTTAGAATCTTTAGAAAGATTTTTCTCTGCATTGTCTGCACAGCTCATCACATCCTCCTCTCCTCCAGAAAGGAGTGTAGAACCATCTGGGCCTACTGCTCTTCCTGGCTACCATCAATAGTATTCCATCATTAGTCAGTAAGATGCACAATTCCAAGACATGTTGATGGTACAGGTGTCAAATACACTACATTACTTCTTTGTAAATTAGAAAAATTTACACCTACATTGTGTTGGTGCATTCAACCATACACCAATCCTAAAATTTGAAAAATAACTTTCTGATCAATAGCAATTGATCCATACATTTCATCAGTAGGACCACCTTTGGCACAGAATTTTTTTTAAACATTTAAACAGAATGCACTAAATTGTAATGAGGAAAATGCTTTCAAACAGTACTGGTATGATGCAATCTATCTCATTTAACCATTTCACTTAACAATCCCTTTAAATAGAGGCTTTTCTGGTGACGGGGAAATGGCTAGTTACAGACACGTGCTTCCATTTTCACAAAGATCAAATAAATTGTGAATTCTCTACGTGATATTTGGATAGATGCATCTGTTCCAAAAACTGTCAAATTACTAAAACTTTTAATTTAACAATGGATATGTTTTAAAAAATAATTCTTGGGATGTCGGTATCACTGGCAAGGCCAGCATTTATTGCCCATCTCTAGTTGCCTTTGAGAAGGTGATGGTGAGCCACCTTCTTGAACCGCTGCAGTCCGTGTGTTGAAAGAGCTCCCACAAAGCTGTTAGGTGAGGAGTTCCAGGATTTTGATCCAGCAACAATGAAGGAACGGCGACATATGTCCAAGTCAGGATGGTATGTGGAGGGGAACTTGGAGGTGATGATGTTCCCAAGTGCCAGCTGCCCTCGTCCTTTTGGGTGGTGGAGTTGCCACTTTAGGAGGGTTATGGTAGCTAATGAACAATATTAGAGTCCCTCCTCCAGAATTCTACCCCAATCACAAGATGCTATTTTATAGCCCATCAGCAAATAAATTTACGGCAATAGAATTCAGTCAAGCAAACCTGAGTACCATCCAAGCAGATTCAGGTACCAGCCAACCTAAGACTGAAGGGACCACGATATTATGAGGCTGCCTAACTCCGTTCTTCACAAATCTGACACTGGACTTTTACCTCTACTAGTTCAGATACAGTTCAGTATCTACAAAAGTGGGTCACTTATGAAGCTGAAGGCTCTGAAATAATACATTGTGTCATGAATCCTGCATACATTGGCCCATAAATTGCTCCGAGCAGCACTCGCCACTCCATAGATTTACACTCACCCACTAACTTACCACGGTCCTTACTGCGGGAACTTCCTCTATTGGAGGAAGCTGAGAAGAGCCCAATGTTAACTCCAGCGATGCTAGGACCCATGGGAGAAGCAAGATGAGCGATCTCTCCCCTCGACCAATCAGATTGCAGCACCCTTGAAAAGCCGCACAAAGTCAAAACCTTGAAGTGTAAGCTGCAATGTGAAAACCAGGAAATGAAAGTTACAAAAATAAAATCATTTGTAAAAACAGTTATAGACAGCGAGAAAATAGAAGGTAAGAAATAATCGAATTAAATAAAAGAGACAGAAAGAAAAAGTTATAAAAATGTTTTTAAATTTTTTAAATTTTTAAAACTTTTTTTTAAAATGGCCAAAAACTATTAAAATAAGGAGTAATGATAGTCCACATTTTAAAAAGTTAATTTTTAGTTGTTTGGCAATTAAGACTTACTGTTAAAACTTAGTTTAGACATGGTATATTTAAGCGTACCCATTATGTGACGATATTAGTCAGTTTCTAGCCGGGCAGAAGAGCAAGTTGACGCTGGTCTGCTGATTCTATTGACTGCAGCCTGCGATATCCCTTTAATTCAAAGCTGTCATATCGACGGCAAACCAGGAAGAGCAAGTTCCGGATTTCCGCGTTTGTCTGCGCGTGTGCGAATGCCGGAACTTGCTCTTTCATTTGGCCACTAACAACGGAGTTGAGCTCACCATTCTTTTTAAAGCAATTTCCAGCCCATGAGAGATTTTAACAGGGGGCCTTGATATTTAAATTTTTATATTAAAATACAAAATAATAGACCAAATTAAATGTCTAACAGCAGTGTTTAGATCAACTTTCAGAATGATTTACACCTGAAAAGATTAGATTTTAATTCTAGTTATAAAAAGCCGTATATATATTATATATAATTACATCAGCCTGGATCTGATTATATCCTATCCAGACACACAGCAGACTGATTAATGAAGGTGGCTTGGGGCAGTCACCAAAGCAACAGCATAAGATCTTTCATTCTGATTGCAGTGTGGCATCATTAAATAATGTATGTTAATTAGTCCACAGTCGCAGAGGACAAAAAGTTGAGCAGGCCATTTCAAATGGACGAGAGATGAGCTGCACAGTGACTTTCTCACTCTTTGATTTGCATAGGCACTAGGTCCAAAAAACTACACTTTTAAGAGCATATTTAATTTAATGTTATAGTCAGGGGAAAATGATCTAATTTTCTTTAGTATGTTCTCTGTTTCCATTATGAATTTACAACCAAAAAATGTCCTTGATTTCTTTATTTATCAAAAGTAATCCTTCCTAGTATACCTTCTCCTTCATACAACAAATAAAAACTTGCAATTATATAGCACTTGTAACTAGGACTTATAATACAACATATACCAAAATATATATATTTAAAATTAGATCTGGATTATTTTGCAAAATTCTATATGCACTTACATATTTGTGACTAAGAATTGGTCAGTTAGTTTGAGGTTTAGTACAATAGCAATTTGTATTTTAATCATTAAAACACTGTTAAAAAATCAAAATGTTCTGCAATTGTTCTGATATAAATCAGACGCCCTTGTGAGCATGCAATAAAAGTATAACAATACTACAGTATAATGAATACCAATTACACGCAGCTCTCTAAACCACTGCAGTTTAGATTCCAAATGTCACTGTCATTGTCTTCACAGCAGTCAGCATCTTCAGCAGCGCAGCTGTAACAGTAGGAGATTATTTCTGCTTTGGCAATGCACTTACTACACATTATATAAAATAAAATATATAATTGTAGGAGTAATAGATTATGATTCAGTGCCTTGGCTTGGATTATGCTCAAACCGGACATGCATATCCACAGAACCTCTTTTCAATCCCCGCCGGAGAAGCCATTATTTTATGTCTGATGTATTAAAACATTGTTAAAAATGATTAAAATAAGAAGCTTTTTTCTTTTAATTTAACTATCTTTTTAATTCATTCTCAGGATGTGGGCGTCGCTGACAAGGCCAGCAGTTATTGCCCTGAGAAGGCGGTGATCGGCCTTCTTTTTGAACCGCTGCAATAGCTGTTTGATACAACTGAATGGCTTGTTAAGCCACTCCGAGGGAAGTTAAGCATCAACCATGTTGGTGTGGAACTGGAGTCTCATGTAGGCCAGACCGTGTAAGGTCGGCAGGTTTCCTCTCCCAAAGGACATTAGTGAACCAGTTGGGGTCTTATGACAATCTGACAGCTTCTTTTACTCACACCAGATTTTTTAAAAACTTAATTTAAATTCTCAAACTGACATGGTGGGATTTAAACTCATGTTTTCTGGAGTATTAGTCCAGGCCTCTGGATTACTAATCTAGTAACATAATCTGTCTGTACAAATTGCATATTTTTTGGTTATTTAACCAATTCTCAGAAGACTTCAGTTTAAAGGTTATAGTTCCAAGTGGCCTTTCCGAGCAATTGCATTGTGCTTTAAAGTGTTCTTTTAAAACAATATCCTCTATAAATCAGACATGGGTCTTAGCAATAATGACAAGATATTGGCACTGCAGTCTCAGGACAGCATGATATATGGAGCACAAGTGGACGTTGTCAGACACCAATGTTCAATCTTACAGCATTTAACAATGAAATATGTTAACTCAGGACTATGTGTATTAAAGGGGACTGAGGGGCACAATGGTTTAGCACACTGCCCTTTCACCCCTGGGACCTGGGGTTTAGAATGGGAAAAACAGATATCGGTTTAACTTGCATCCTGACATGAAGTTAATCACACTGCCCCCGAAAATTGTTGGGATCGCCGCGTCGGCGTAAGTCCGGCAGAACAGGTGCCGCTGACTTCCATTCCTAGCCCCGCTGAAGTATCTGTCATTTAAATATTTTCCGCAGGCACCTGTGCCAATATGGACATATATTACCTGCTTGGGAAACCAGCCAGCATCACTGGCTAAAAGGGGGTTAATATGACTGAATGTGCCGGCAGATTTCACGGTTGTCCAGGCTAGGACCAAGTCCTGGACCCACAGGTGGATGACACTTCTGCCCCTAAACTGACCTATATGCCGGGTTCTTCCCAGCGCCCAGATTGCTGGGTGAAAAGGAGTTGGAAGCCACAAGATTTCTGGCATGGGAAAGCCCTCCTGCCAGCCTTGCTTCCCCTGATGTCGTAGGCAAGATTTGGGGCAGAAGAAAGTGGCGCCCGCCCCAGGTCCCAATAGAAATTCTTGCTGAGGCCTCTTCTGGGTGGATACCTAGCGTTTCCAGGGTCTGTCCCATTTTCCACCTCCGCTGACTTATCCCACCTTCCCTGCCCCCTCCCTCCATTCCACATCACATCAGCGGCCAAATCCAGGGCCACTATTTGCTCTTGCCAGAACTAACCGTGTTCTTCATCTTTATCTTTATTAGTTTTGTGCGCCCAATTAACCAGACCAGACATGTCCACAAACTAAATAATGTACCATTTTATTTTTGTATTGCTAATCTCATTGACAATGTTGTTTGCCGTAGAACTGTACAATAGTTTGCATTTCAATATTTGAAAGTGACTCAACATTACAGCACCAGCAAAATCATCTGCCAGGGAGCCCACATTCTGGATACCTGATAACAAATAACTAAGTCCATAGTCCAAACTCACCATGGACTACTCCTCAGAATCGGTTTCTTTCTTGGACACACAAATCTCCATCAAAGACGGGCACCTCAGCACCTCACTCTACCGCAAGCCCACGGACAACCTCACGATGCTCCACTTTTCCAGCTTCCACCCCAACCACGTCAAAGAGGCCATCCCCTATGGACAGGCCCTACGAATACACAGGATCTGCTCAGACAAGGAGGAACGCGATGGACATCTACAGACGCTGAAAGACGCCCTCGTAAGAATGGGATATGACGCTCGACTTGTCGATCGACAGTTCCGACAGGCCACAGCGAAGAATCGCATAGACCTCCTCAGAAGACAAACACGGGACGCAACCAACAGAGTACCCTTCGTCGTCCAGTACTTCGCCGGAGCGGAGAAACTACACCATGTTCTCCGTAGCCTTCAACATGTCATCGATGATGACGAACACCTCACTAAGGCCATCCCCACACCTCCACTACTCGCCTTCAAACAGCCACCCAACCTCAAACAGACCATCGTTCGCAGCAAATTACCCAGCTTTCAGGAGAACAGCGTCCACGACACCACGCAACCCTGCCACGGCAACCTCTGCAAGACATGCCAGATCATCGACACAGATACCACCATCACACGAGAGGACACCACCCACCAGGTACATGGTTCATACTCCTGTGACTCGGCCAACGTTGTCTACCTCATACGTTGCAGGAAAGGATGCCCCGGAGCATGGTACATTGGCGAGATCATGCAGACACTGCGACAATGGATGAACGGACACCGCGCAACAATCGCCAGACAGGAGGGTTCCCTCCCAGTCGGGGAACACTTTAGCAGTCAAGGACATTCAGCCACCGATCTTCGGGTAAGCATTCTCCAAGGCGGCCTTCAAGACACACGACAACGCAAAATCGTCGAGCAGAAATTGATAGCCAAGTTCCGCACCTATGAGGACGGCCTCAACCGGGATCTTGGGTTCATGTCACGCTACACGTAACCCCACCAGCAAGGGGGAAAAAAAAGTTATCTGTTTTTAATATTCTCTCTCTCTCTCTCTGCCTTTTGGGTCTCTTTCTCTCTGTCTGTATAATTTGACACAATGTGTATTCAGCATACTGGGACCTACTGTTTTCCATGACTGGCCTGTTTGAACACCAACGACACCTTTTGATTGGTGTGATGGCATCCCAGCCTAATATAAGATATGCGATTTGAGAACCTCTTATTCATTCACTCACCTGACGAAGGGGATAATCTCCGAAAGCTTGTGATTTTAAAATAAAATTGTTGGACTATAACCTGGTGTTGTAAGATTCCTTACATTATCTGTGAAGCACTTTGCAATATCCTGCGAGACATGAGGTGCTAGATAAGTGAGAGATCTTTCTTATCTACATCTGAATTTAGCACAGGGTTAATGGATTCTAGATAGTAAATGTAAACGTTTCAATATTTTGGAAAAGATGTGAAAATGTAGCTTGACCATCGTTCCTATATTGAACAGTAAAAAGGATTTTATTTCTTTGGATGAGCATAAACATCGAGGGGATATGAATGAGGTATTATCTAACATAATGAAGGGATTAGATTCTAAATGGACAGATTATTTAAGATAGATAGACAGGGAAGGTCCGGGAGCATCAGTACAAGTTGTGAAAAGCACAGAGTTAGGTTAGCCGCCAGAATGTAGTTCTTTCCGCAGAAAGTCTTTGCTCCCTGGAATAGATTGCCAGTATATGTGATGAGCGTGGATTCACTGCAGGCATTCAAAAAGGAAATGAACGAATTCCGATGACTGAAAGACATCTCAAGTTATAGAAGGGGTAGGTGGGTTAACCGGGGCTAGTGATACCAGTCACAGTATCTTCTGGAGCTTGCTTGATTGCCTTCAGCTGTTGGAGAGGAATTTCCCTGTGTTTTTTCCTACGGTATTTTTAGCCTCTCTCAGGAGATTGCATGACCGAGGGGTGGGTTGATTATGCACATAGGACACACCGTGTGAGGATGGGATAGGCTTGATGAACCAGTTAATGCTTTCCTGTCCATATTCATATTCTTTTATTCCAATATTATGTATGCCAGGATTTTAAATTCTAATTTAAATCCCACTCTTAGAATTGAAGTCTTATGACAGGTTTTAGTATTAATTTAAAAACCCTTAATGTGCTTTCTCCACCTTCCACCAAGCGATACAAGAATAGAAAACTTTATTTGTAACATTGGTATGTCAATGTATTGTCCTGGAAGTAATATGTAACAAAACTGCACAGGCGCGTCATCAAACGCACATGTATTTTTTTTTTAAATGGGGGGGAAAAAAGCAAGTGAATGTGGAGAGTTAAAAAAGTAAATGGAATAAGAAAATCTGTAGCATTATTTCAAGTTAAACCACCATACAAAGAGAAGGCATTATTGGCACAAACTCGTAAAAGGCAATTTCAGGACTGAGATCATCGA
Source organism: Heptranchias perlo (assembly GCF_035084215.1). NCBI lineage: Eukaryota > Metazoa > Chordata > Chondrichthyes > Hexanchiformes > Hexanchidae > Heptranchias > Heptranchias perlo. Next base: position 66,894,723 of record NC_090325.1, on the reverse strand, counting down.
AATATACAAGACCCTTAAAGACCACTGTGGTCTATCTGGCTGGTCCCAGTGAGCACTTCAAGAAGCACCTCTTCACAAAAGGAGTGATCAATAGTCTTCTAGGTAGGGTAATAGAGACCCGAACTCTGGAATCATTCAAGAAGCAATTGGAATGTTGTAATGGATGGACCCATTGATTTCGATGGAAGGATTAACATGGATGGGCTGAATGGTCGTAGAAGGGTTACTCATAAGAGGTAATGGGCACATTTAAAAGGATATGGTCACTTAAAGGACAAAATTGTTTGGTAGTCTTTAGAAAGGCTTCTAATATTTTTAATGTATATTTCAGCCATTGCAACGGCTACTTAAATAACAAATGACTGCCAAAAGTCAGTGGCTGGCACAATAAATGTGGAGACAGGAAGCACAGTCTTCCACTAAGGGCCTGAACAACATAACACTTGTTTAATAGCTGGCGAAGTGGAGGTGATACTGCATGAGGTAATAGTGAGAGGTGGGCCTGTTTGTTGTTCCAGGGCACCTTCCCCATAGGACAACATTGCAGTAAGTCAGGAAGTAGGTGGAAACAGAGACCACAGCTGAAATTACTGCCACCGGCAGTTCCAGCCCTAAAGTACATATTAGTTGCACCTTGTCCTGCAGGAACTGACCCACCTCCGTCACTGCCTCCCTAATAATTCAGAGAGTCTGAGGGAAAGTTCCTTTGATAAAACCACGTAGTTATGTCCCTGCTTGTAAATGTGAATGTGATGATACCACCGGATGTGCGGGCTCTGCTTCTAGTACAGCCTGACCAGCCTAGCATCCTTCCAATAGCCCTCCTCTTCTTCCTCTAAAAACATAAATATAGGAGTTGAGACCCTATGGGTCAACCTAGTGTGCCAATATTGCACAAGTTCCAAATAATTGGGGGTGTAAAAACACTTGGCAAAAAGACTTCTTAGCAACAAAAAACAAGAAAGCTGAAACAATAGCTTTATGATACTAGAAAGTCTCCTTCAAACTTCACTAAAAATGCATTTAACACAATCCCTAGCAAACCTGGAGGCTCATTTTATATGGGTGGGTTGATGACAGTGTTACTCCCACACTAGTTGTTGGAAAGAGCATGGATATCTAAAGCGCATCATTGGCGCCTCATTAAGTGTTGCAACTGGAAAACTGATGGGTGCTTCTGGGACAGCTTGGAAATCGGACTGGAAAATTAAACTGGGTGCTAAATGGGCATAAGTGATCTCCAATCAGTTACATCCTCTTTACATTTGTTTATCAGACGACACTGATGGCAAAATCAACCCCAATGAAACTCTCCTGTATCTTTTAAGTTTGCCCACTTAACAATGACTGCATTTCAAAGTAATTCATTATCCGTGAAGCACTTTTTAACATCCTGCAAGAGGCGCTAGATAAGTGAGAGTTCTTTTTTACCTACATCAGAATTTAGCACAGGGTTGATGGAATCTAGACAGTAAATATAATAGTTGCAATATTTTGGAAAAGATATGAAAATGTAGCTTGACCATCTTTCCTGTATTGAACAATTAAAATGTTTTTATTTCTATAATTATGAACAAGCCTGTAAAGGAAGCCAACCTCGTCTCCAAAACCCTGCCTTAAAGAGTAACTGCAGCTTATTACAAATAATGCCTATTGATAATAAAAACCTTCTAACTGGTGATGCTTACACTCTATTTTGATCATGTCAGATAAGGCAAAACAATAAAATGAAAAGTTTCACTTAATCAGTAGCAATTGAGCTACAATGTTTCTCTGCCCAATGCCATGTTTGACAGCATGTATCAGATTAATACTGTGATCAAGTGTCTTTGAGTCGTGTCAGCTTTTTTCAGATATGTGACGAGTCTGGTTTCTTCTTTCTCAGGTCTGCTCTGTAATTTTATTATATAAGAACTTTTTGAATTTAATTAAAACCACAAAGTGCTGCCATTACACTCCAAATCTCGTCAGAAAAATGCTTGCATACAAGACAGCAATTTATGAAACCTCTAGAAATTTTACTGCAAAAGTGGAATCTAGGGGTGCTCAGGTCTGCTGTCAGTGGGCTGTCTGACAAACAAAACTGACCATCTGTGTCCTGTTATCCTACCAGCCATTAAAGAATGGCCACTCATTCAGTTGTGAACTGGACCATCCAGTTCAAGGGTAGCTACTCAATAATTTTAATCATGAAAACCAGACAACAAATCAACAATCAACTTTCGATTGTCACATTATAAAATGCTGTGTACGTATGCGAGTGGATTAGTTTTGCTTTTGCGCATTCCTGAGTGAACCCATTGACGATAAATGTCACAATCCAAGTCCATGTGTAAGCAGCTGGTCGTGGTGCTGTCAGTACTCCCAATTTTGGAGAAAATCAGAGCATCCAAAAGGTGCAGCCAGTACAATTCAGTCACATTAAGTGTAGCCCCAATTCAGAATCAGCCTGAGGATTGGACTGCCATCAGTACATAAATATAGCAGACAAGGTCTCAATGCTGATATAATTTCTCAGCCATCACAGCGGAGCTGGATTCAACACTGATCCACTGCAAGATTATTATCTTGCCTCATACATGTCCACGCAATTAGCCAGTCTGTACTCATACTATAATAAGAACATAAGAACATAAGAAATTGGAGCAGGAGTAGGCCAATCGGCCCCTCGAGCCTGCTCCGCCATTCAATAAGATCATGGCTGATCTGATCCCAACCACAAATCTAAAGAACACAAGAAGTCGGAGCAGGACCCGGCCACATAGCCCCTGGGCCCTCTCCGCCACCCACAGGGCATTGACCGATCCGAACTCAGCTTCATGTCCAATTTCCTGCCCGCTCCCCATAACCCCTAATTCCCTTTACTTCTAGGAAACTGTCTATTTCTGTTTTAAATTTATCTAATGATGTAGCTTCCACAGCTTCCTGGGGCAGCAAATTCCACAGACCTACCACCCTCTGAGTGAAGAAGTTTCTCCTCATCTCAGTTTTGAAAGAGCAGCCCCTTATTCTAAGATTATGCCCCCTAGTTCTAGTTTCACCCATCTTTGGGAACATCCTTACTGCATCCACCCGATCAAGACCCTTCACAATCTTATATGTTTCAATAAGATCGCCTCTCATTCTTCTGAACTCCAATGAGTAGAGTCCCAATCTACTCAACCTCTCCTCATATGTCCGCCCCCTCATCCCCGGGATTAACCGAGTGAACCTTCTTTGTACTGCCTCGAGAGCAAGTATGTCTTTTCTTAAGTATGGAGACCAAAACTGTATGCAGTATTCCAGGTGCGGTCTCACCAATACCTTATATAACTGCAGCAATACCTCCTTGTTTTTATATTCTATCCCCCGAGCAATAAAAGCCAACATTCCGTTGGCTTTCTTGATCACCTGCTGCACCTGCATACCAACTTTTTGATTTTCTTGCACTAGGACCCCCAGATCCCTTTGTACTGCAGTACTTTCCAGTCTCTCGCCATTAAGAAAATAACTTGCTCTCTGATTTTTCCTGCCAAAGTGCATAACCTCACATTTTCCAATATTATATTGCATCTGCCAAATCTCCGCCCACTCACGCAGCCTGTCTATATCCCCTTGCAGGTTTTTTATGTCCTCCTCACTCTCTACTTTCCCTCCCATCTTTGTATCATCTGCAAATTTTGATATGTTGCACTCGGTCCCCTCCTCCAAATCGTTAATATAGATTGTAAAGAGTTGGGGACCCAGCACCGACCCCTGTGGAACACCACTGGTTACTGGTTGCCAGTCCGAAAATGAACCATTTATCCCAACTCTCTGCTTCCTGTTCGATAACCAATCCTCCACCCATGCCAGAATATTACCCCCAATCCCGTGATTTTTTATCTTAAGTAATAATCTTTTATGTGGCACCTTGTCGAATCAAGGATAGTATCCGACTAAAAACAAGGACATATAAGGTAGCCAAACTTAGTGGGAAGACAGAAGATTGGGAATTCTTCAAAAGACAGCAAAAAGTAACTAAAGGATTGATTAAGAAAAGGAAGTTAGATTATGAAAAGAAATTAGCAAAAAATATAAAAACAGATAGCAAGAGTTTCTATAGTTATATAAAAAGAAAAAGGGTGGCTAAGGCAAACATAGGTCCCTTAGAGGATGAGACCGGGAAATTAATGGTGGGAAACATGGAGATGGCAAAAATGCTGAACAAATATTTTGTTTCAGTCTTTACAGTAGAGGACACTAAGAATATCCCAACACTGGACAAACAGGGGACTCTCGGGGGGGAGGAGCTAAATACGATTAAAATCACTCAAGAGATGGTACTCAGTAAAATAATGGGACTCAAGGCGGATAAATCCCCTGGACCTGATGGCTTCCATCCTAGGGTCTTGAGGGAAGTGGCAGTAGGGATTGTGGATGCTTTGGTGATAGTTTTCCAAAATTCCCTGGACTCAGGAGAGGTCCCGGCAGATTGGAAAACTGCTAATGTAACACCGTTATTTAAAAAGGGTAGTAGGCAGAAGGCTGGAAATTATAGGCCAGTTAGCTTAACATCTGTTGTGGGTAAAATTTTGGAGTCTATTATTAAGGAGACAGTAACGGAACATTTAGATAAGCATAATTTAATAGGACAAAGTCAGCATGGCTTTATGAAGGGGAAGTCATGTCTGACAAATTTGCTTGAGTTCTTCGAGGATATAACGTACAGGGTGGATAAAGGGGAACCAGTGGACGTAGTGTATTTAGACTTCCAGAAGGCATTCGACAAGGTGCCACATAAAAGATTATTACTTAAGATAAAAAATCACGGGATTGGGGGTAATATTCTGGCATGGGTGGAGGATTGGTTATCAAACAGGAAGCAGAGAGTTGGGATAAATGGTTCATTTTCGGACTGGCAACCAGTAACCAGTGGTGTTCCACAGGGGTCGGTGCTGGGTCCCCAACTCTTTACAATCTATATTAACGATTTGGAGGAGGGGACCGAGTGCAACATATCAAAATTTGCAGATGATACAAAGATGGGAGGGAAAGTAGAGAGTGAGGAGGACATAAAAAACCTGCAAGGGGATATAGACAGGCTGGGTGAGTGGGCGGAGATTTGGCAGATGCAATATAATATTGGAAAATGTGAGGTTATGCACTTTGGCAGGAAAAATCAGAGAGCAAGTTATTTTCTTAATGGCGAGAGACTGGAAAGTACTGCAGTACAAAGGGATCTGGGGGTCCTAGTGCAAGAAAATCAAAAAGTTGGTATGCAGGTGCAGCAGGTGATCAAGAAAGCCAACGGAATGTTGGCTTTTATTGCTCGGGGGATAGAATATAAAAACAAGGAGGTATTGCTGCAGTTATATAAGGTATTGGTGAGACCGCACCTGGAATACTGCATACAGTTTTGGTCTCCATACTTAAGAAAAGACATACTTGCTCTCGAGGCAGTACAAAGAAGGTTCACTCGGTTAATCCCGGGGATGAGGGGGCGGACATATGAGGAGAGGTTGAGTAGATTGGGACTCTACTCATTGGAGTTCAGAAGAATGAGAGGCGATCTTATTGAAACATATAAGATTGTGAAGGGTCTTGATCGGGTGGATGCAGTAAGGATGTTCCCAAAGATGGGTGAAACTAGAACTAGGGGGCATAATCTTAGAATAAGGGGCTGCTCTTTCAAAACTGAGATGAGGAGAAACTTCTTCACTCAGAGGGTGGTAGGTCTGTGGAATTTGCTGCCCCAGGAAGCTGTGGAAGCTACATCATTAGATAAATTTAAAACAGAAATAGACAGTTTCCTAGAAGTAAAGGGAATTAGGGGTTATGGGGAGCGGGCAGGAAATTGGACATGAAGCTGAGTTCGGATCGGTCAATGCCCTGTGGGTGGCGGAGAGGGCCCAGGGGCTATGTGGCCAGGTCCTGCTCCGACTTCTTGTGTTCTTTAGATTTGTGGTTGGGATCAGATCAGCCATGATCTTATTGAATGGCGGAGCAGGCTCGAGGGGCCGATTGGCCTACTCCTGCTCCAATTTCTTATGTTCTGGAAGTCTAAATACACTACGTCCACTGGTTCCCCTTTATCCACCCTATACGTTATATCCTCGAAGAACTCAAGCAAATTTGTCAGACATGACTTCCCCTTCATAAAGCCATGCTGACTTTGTCCTATTAAATTATGCTTATCTAAATGTTCCGTTACTGTCTCCTTAATAATAGACTCCAAAATTTTACCCACCACAGATGTTAAGCTAACTGGCCTATAATTTCCAGCCTTCTGCCTACTACCCTTTTTAAATAAGGGTGTTACATTAGCAGTTTTCCAATCTGCCGGGACCTCTCCTGAGTCCAGGGAATTTTGGAAAACTATCACCAAAGCATCCACAATCCCTACTGCCACTTCCCTCAAGACCCTAGGATGGAAGCCATCAGGTCCAGGGGATTTATCCGCCTTGAGTCCCATTATTTTACTGAGTACCATCTCTTGAGTGATTTTAATCGTATTTAGCTCCTCCCCCCCGAGAGTCCCCTGTTTGTCCAGTGTTGGGATATTCTTAGTGTCCTCTACTGTAAAGACTGAAACAAAATATTTGTTCAGCATTTTTGCCATCTCCATGTTTCCCACCATTAATTTCCCGGTCTCATCCTCTAAGGGACCTATGTTTGCCTTAGCCACCCTTTTTCTTTTTATATAACTATAGAAACTCTTGCTATCTGTTTTTATATTTTTTGCTAATTTCTTTTCATAATCTAACTTCCCTTTCTTAATCAATCCTTTAGTTACTTTTTGCTGTCTTTTGAAGAATTCCCAATCTTCTATCCTCCCACTAAGTTTGGCTACCTTATATGTCCTTGTTTTTAGTCGGATACTATCCTTGATTTCTTTACTTAGCCACGGGTGGCTGTCATTTCTTTTACACCCTTTTTTCCTCAGTGGAATATATTTATTTTGAAAGTTGTAAAATAACTCCCTAAATGAACACCACTGCTCATGTACCGTCTTACCCTTTAATCTATTTTCCCAGTCCACTTTAATCAATTCCGCTCTCATACCATCATAGTCTCCTTTATTCAAGCTCAGTACGCTTGTTTGAGAATCAACCTTCTCACCCTCTAATTGGATATGGAATTCAACCATGTTGTGGTCGCTCGTTCCAAGGGGATCCTTAACTAGGACATTATTAATTAATCCTGACTCATTACACAGGACCAGGTCCAAGGTTGCCTGCCCCCTTGTAGGATCAGTTACATACTGCTCAAGAAATCCATCCCTGATGCACTCAATGAACTCGTCCTCAAGGCTGCTCTGCCCAATTTGATTTGTCCAGTTAATATGATAATTAAAATCCCCCATAATTATGGCTGTTCCCTTATTACATGCCCCGACTATCTCCTGATTAATACTTCTTCCAGCAGAGTTGCAACTATTAGGAGGCCTATATACTACGCCCACTAATGTTTTTTTTCCCTTATTATTCCTTATCTCCACCCAAACTGTTTCATTATCTTGATGCTTTGTCCCAATATCATTTCTCTGTATTACAGTGATTCCTTCCTTTATTAACATAGCCACCCCACCTCCCCTTCCTTCCTGCCTGTCCTTCCTGATTGTTAAATACCCTGGCATATTTAATTCCCAGTCGTTGTCACCCTGCAGCCATGTTTCTGTAATGGCCACAAGATCATACCCATACGTAGTTATTTGTGCCGTTAACTCGTCCATTTTATTACGAATGCTACGTGCATTCAGATAAAGAACTTTCAAATCTGTTTTGTGACGCTTAGTTCCTGCTTTTTCCTTTTTTAACACTTTACCTATTACTCCATACCTTCTGTCCCTTCCTGTTACGCTTTCCTCTCTCTCCCTGCTCAGGTTCCCAACCCCCTGCCACTTTAGTTTAAACCCTCCCCAACAGCACTAGCAAACACTCCTCCTAGGACAGCGGTCCCGGCCCTGCCCAGGTGCAGACCATCCGGTTTGTACTGGTCCCACCTCCCCCAGAACCGTTTCCAGTGTCCCAGGAATTTGAATCCCTCCCCCTTGCACCATTCCTCTAGCCACGTATTCATTTGAAATATCCTCCTATTTCTACTCTGACTAGCACGTGGCACTGGCAGCAATCCTGAGATTACTACCTTTGAGGTCCTATTTTTTAATTTACCTCCTAACTCCCTATATTCTGCTTTTAGGACCTCATCCCCTTTTTTACCTATATCGTTGGTGCCTATGTGCACCACGACAGCTGGCTGTTCGCCCTCCCCCTCCAAAATGTTCTGTAGCCGCTCCGAGACATCCTTGATCCTTGCACCAGGGAGGCAACACACCATCCTGGAGTCTCGGTTGCGGCCGCAGAAACGCCTGTCTATTCCCCTTACAATTGAGTCCCCTATCACTATAGCTCTGCCACTCTTTTTCCTCCCAGCCTGTGCAGCAGAGCTACCCGTGGTGCCAGGAAGTTGGCTGCTGCTGCCTTCCCCTGATAAGTCATCCCCCCCAACAGCATCCAAAGTGGCATATCTGTTTGAGAGGGGGATGGACACAGGGGACCCCTGCACTACCTGCCTGCATCTCTTACTCTTCCTGGTGGTCACCCATTCACTTCCTGCCTGTATACCCTTTTCTTGCGGTGTGACCAACTCGCTAAACGTGCTATCCACGAGTTTCTCTGCATCGCGGATGCTCCACAGTGAGTCCACCCGCAGCTCCAGCTCCGAGATACGATCGGTCAGTAGCTGCAGGTGGACACACTTCCCGCACACATGGTCGGCAGGGACACTGGTAGTGTCCATGACTTCCCACATCTTGCAGGAGGAGCATATCACGGGTGCGAGGTCTGCTGCCATGACTTGCCTTAGCTGAGTTACCCCTTTTAAATTACGTTGAAATTAGAAAATGTTAACTATACTAGGGACCTAGGTTCACTAAAAAAAAAACACTATCTGCTATAAAACCTGCAGATCTTCCCTTTCTTATTACTTTACTTACAGTAAAATGGTAGAAATACTCACCTGAACCTACTCACCAATCAGCTGCCTCCCCTGTGCCGCGTCACTTTCTGACTGGTGACGTCACCCCGAACTCTGCCGCTGGTCTCAGAGTCTCGCTCTCAGAGTAAGCTCTGGTCTCGCTCTCTCCGCGCTGTTTATATCTCCGCTCTGGTCTCGCTCTCTCCCGCCGCTCACCGCTCTCAGGTCCACTACCGCTCTGCAGGAAAAGCAAGGCAAAGCAGCACCTCCTTCCCCCACTTCACCAAACTCCCACACGTACCGAACTCTCAGCACACTGTGTAATATCCGCACACCGTGCTGGCTACAATCATAGTAATATAACTGGAACACTAATACTCAAGGACTAAAAGTGTACATCAAATTCTTGGCATTATTTTGGATAGTCTGCAACTTTTAGTCTTAGTGATGGTATTCACAAATTATACTCAGACCAGTGTGCCGTCTCTTCCCACATATACACTCCTATCCAAGCTTCATTAATATAGAATGTTCAATTTTCAGATTATAGTATTTCTGAGTTGTCTCAGGCTCAAGCATGACACTTCCACTTCCCACACCAACCATTCTTGTGGGCTGCAGTGCCCAAACATTCCTGTGTTCAGTAATTGTACTGAAAATGTAGACATAATTAAAGAGTGATTGAATGGTGAGAAAGCATAGCAGACAAAGGGCTCTAAATTCCTAAGCGTCCCAAACTGTGTGCGATTTCCAGTGGTGCAGTGACAACGCGCTGAAACAGAGAGGCCCAAGGACCGATGTAAATTCATCCTCAGGCGTCATCAAAATAAATCAGGTAAGTTGACACAGCTCACCTGTCAGGGCCTTAAAAATTACGGCCCCAGCCGAGGCCCATGGGTAAGTCCAGGAGCGGGGGTAGACAATCAGGAGGGGAGCGAGGGCGGGCTGGTAGCAGCCTGTTTTTTTGTGGAACCAGGAAGAGCACGCCTGCTCCTTCTGACTCCACAAGAAACAACATTTTGGAAGTTTTGGTGCCTTTTTTTGAGACAGCGTTGTCTCTGCCTATAATATATATTGTCATGTTTCCTGTCTTCTTTACAGTTAGGGAGCTGTCCTTCCCAACCAAAATTGTGTTTGCTTTGCACCATTGTGCTTACCAGTATTTTCGGGGCCTCATTACTAATTTAGTTTTTTCTCGGCTGCCATTTAGACATTTTTCTCCAATAAATGTGCACTCCACAGCTAGATTATCAAACTGTGATAATTATACAGATTAACTGGTTCATTAGCTGTTTGAGAAGTGTTCAAGGATCATAATTGCAGCTGCATTGTGGCTACTTTTTCATAGTCGCTAACTAAATTGAATTTTCACATATCGCACATTTGAAAGGTGCACATTCCTGTGATTTTGTTAGCAGTTTTGTTAATTTTGTAGAACATGTTTTTCTCATGTGACTGGAATTGATCTAGTTGAGGCAATCAAAGGAGAGGCAGTTGTGAGCCAGTTTGAGAAACTGCACGAGGAGATTGTGCTGCCTTTCATCATTCAGATTCACATTCTTTCCAGATCACTGCTTTAGTTGAGAGTGTGAAGATAGCAAATAATGAAGTGCCGCTAAATGATGAAGCAATTTTCACATGTTTAGTGGTCTATTTCATTTCAGTATTTTCAGGGATATATAACTGGGATAAAATCGTTACTTCTATAATGCAGTGCTCACTGCTGTCTTGCAGGTTTTTGGGAAAAATATTAGGTCCTAGCAATGAGTCTACTAAATAGTGGATATTTATAGTCTGTAGAACCATATTCATTTCATTTTAGGAATTTTGCCACCATTAGAGATGTGACTTTAACTTCCTCACTCATAAGAATATAAGAAATAGGAGCGGGAGTAGGCCATACGGCCCCTCAAGCCTGCTCCACCATTCAATAAGATCATGGCTGATCTTCAACCTCAACTCCACTTTCCTGTCCAATCCCCATATCCCTTGATTCCCCTAGAGTCCAAAAAGTTATCGATCTCAGCCTTGACTATACTAAACGCAGCATCCACAGCCCTCTGGGGTAGAAAATTCCAAAGATTCACAACCCTCTGAGTGAAGAAATTCCTCCTCATCTCAGTCTTAAATGGCCAACCCATTATCCTGCGACTATGCCCCTAGTTCTAGACGCTCCAGCCAGGGGAAACAACCTCACAACATCTACTCTGCCAAGCTCTCTCAGAATCTTATATGTTTCAATTAGATCACCTCTCATTCTTCTAAACTCCAGAGAGTATAGGCCCATTCTACTCAACCTCTCCTCATAGGATGACCCTCTCATCCCAGGAATTAATCTCGTGACCCTTCGTTGCACCGCCTCTAAGGCAAGTATATCCTTCCTCAGATAAGGAGACCAAAACTGTACACAGCACTCCAAGCGAGGTCTCACCAAAGCCCTGTACAATTGTAGTAAGACTTCCTTACTCTTGTACTCCAACCACCTTTGCAATAAAGGCCAACATTCCATTTGCTTTCCTAATTGCCTGCTGTACCTGCATGTGAACTTTTTGTGTTTCTTGTACGAGGACACCCAAGTATCTCTGGACTCCAACATTTAATAGTTTCTCATCATTTAAAAAATATTCTGTTTTTCTATTCTTCCTACTAAAGTGAATAACCTCACATTTCCCCACATTATACTCCATCTGCCACCTTCTTGCCCACTCACTTAACGTGTCTATATCCCTTTGCAGACTTTAGGCTCGATTTTGAAACAAAAGTGCGGGTGCGTTGGGGGTGGGGGTGGGGGAAAGAAAATTGTGTTTTCCAGGAGTGGGCAGAAATCCGGGCTCCAACACATCTAAGAACACGCACGACCCAGAGACATCTGGGTGCGGGTGCCGTTCCCGAACTCAGAAGTCCCGCCAGCAATTAAAGCCGGCGGGATGATATTTAAAGCAGCAATTGAAGTATTTAAACTAGTTAAAAAATCTAAAAATGCATTTAGCTATGAAGGCAAGCGATTTCAATGCTGCTTCAAAGTGTTTCCCGTGCTGTGTGAAACACACCATGAGTCGTGTTTCAGCCAGCAGCCATTTGAACATTTAAATCCCTGTTTGACAGATAAGGATAAAAGATCAGTTATTGCAGCAAGGCACTCAGTTCTCTCAGACAAACTTTTGGCTGGGATTTCTTTGTGGTTAGACTGAAAATTCTTGGAATCCATGCAGAATTATTCTGTTTACACATATTTACCAATTTCTCGGACCCCCTCAAACTGACACCATTAGGATGGGGGGAACAATGGCTGCATTCACCAGTATATCCGAGGACGAGGAACATCACCATCCTCGTCAGGCACGGCGTGCAATTCCGCCACTTGTAACTCGACAACACAGTGCTGCGCCACAGGCACCTGCACAAGAGCATAGAGGGGAACAACAGAGGGAGCGACGTAGCAGGAGGCACTACCTGCTACGTCGCTCCCTCTGTTGTTCCCCTCTATGTGTGAGGACAACACAGTGTGCTGAGAGTTCGGTACGTGTGGGAGTTTGGTGAAGTGGGGGAAGGAGGTGCTGCTTTGCCTTGCTTTTCCTGCAGAGCGGTAGTGGACCTGAGAGCGGTGAGCGGCGGGAGAGAGCGAGACCAGAGCGGGGATAAAAACAGCGCGGAGAGAGCGAGAGTTCAGTCGGTGAGCGGCGGTAAAGAGCGAGACCAGAGCGGGGATAAAAACAGCGCGGAGAGAGCGAGAGTTCAGTCGGTGAGCGGCGGGAGAGAGCGAGACCAGAGCGGAGATATAAACAGCGCGGAGAGAGCGAGAGTCCAGTCGGTGAGCGGCAGGAGAGAGTGAGACCAGAGCGGAGATATAAACAGCGCGGAGAGAGCGAGACCAGAGCTCACTCTGAGAGCGAGACTCTGAGACCAGCGGCAGTTCGGGGTGACGTCACCAGTCAGAAAGTGACGCGGCACAGGGGAGGCAGCTGATTGGTGAGTAGGTTCAGGTGAGTATTTCTACCATTTTACTGTAAGTAAAGTAATAAGAAAGGGAAGATCTGCAGGTTTTATAGCAGATAGTGTTTTTTTTTAGTGAACCTAGGTCCCTAGTATAGTTAACATTTTCTAATTTCAACGTAATTTAAAAGGGGTAACTCAGCTAAGGCAAGTCATGGCAGCAGACCTCGCACCCGTGATATGCTCCTCCTGCAAGATGTGGGAAGTCATGGACACTACCAGTGTCCCTGCCGACCATGTGTGCGGGAAGTGTGTCCACCTGCAGCTACTGACCGATCGTATCTCGGAGCTGGAGCTGCGGGTGGACTCACTGTGGAGCATCCGCGATGCAGAGAAACTCGTGGATAGCACGTTTAGCGAGTTGGTCATACCGCAGGTAAAGGGTATACAGGCAGGAAGTGAATGGGTGACCACCAGGAAGAGTAAGAGATGCAGGCAGGTAGTGCAGTGGTCCCCTGTGGCCATCCCCCTCTCAAACAGATATGCCACTTTGGATGCTGTTGGGGGGGATGACTTATCAGGGGAAGGCAGCAGCAGCCAACTTCCTGGCACCACGGGTAGCTCTGCTGCACAGGCTGGGAGGAAAAAGAGTGGCAGAGCTATAGTGATAGGGGACTCAATTGTAAGGGGAATAGACAGGCATTTCTGCGGCCGCAACCGAGACTCCAGGATGGTGTGTTGCCTCCCTGGTGCAAGGATCAAGGATGTCTCGGAGCGGCTACAGAACATTTTGGAGGGGGAGGGCGAAAAGCCAGCTGTCGTGGTGCACATAGGCACCAACGATATAGGTAAAAAAGGGGATGAGGTCCTAAAAGCAGAATATAGGGAGTTAGGAGGTAAATTAAAAAATAGGACCTCAAAGGTAGTAATCTCAGGATTGCTGCCAGTGCCACGTGCTAGTCAGAGTAGAAATAGGAGGATATTTCAAATGAATACGTGGCTAGAGGAATGGTGCAAGGGGGAGGGATTCAAATTCCTGGGAAACTGGAAACGGTTCTGGGGGAGGTGGGACCAGTACAAACCGGATGGTCTGCACCTGGGCAGGGCCGGGACCGCTGTCCTAGGAGGAGTGTTTGCTAGTGCTGATGGGGAGGGTTTAAACTAAAGTGGCAGGGGGTTGGGAACCTGAGCAGGGAGAGAGAGGAAAGCGTAACAGGAAGGGACAGAAGGTATGGAGTAATAGGTAAAGTGTTAAAAAAGGAGAAAGCAGGAACTAAGCGTCACAAAACAGATTTGAAAGTTCTTTATCTGAATGCACGTAGCATTCGTAATAAAATGGACGAGTTAACGGCACAAATAACTACGTATGGGTATGATCTTGTGGCCATTACAGAAACATGGCTGCAGGGTGACAACGACTGGGAATTAAATATGCCAGGGTATTTAACAATCAGGAAGGACAGGCAGGAAGGAAGGGGAGGTGGGGTGGCTATGTTAATAAAGGAAGGAATCACTGTAATACAGAGAAATGATATTGGGACAAAGCATCAAGATAATGAAACAGTTTGGGTGGAGATAAGGAATAATAAGGGAAAAAAAACATTAGTGGGCGTAGTATATAGGCCTCCTAATAGTTGCAACTCTGCTGGAAGAAGTATTAATCAGGAGATAGTCGGGGCATGTAATAAGGGAACAGCCATAATTATGGGGGATTTTAATTATCATATTAACTGGACAAATCAAATTGGGCAGAGCAGCCTTGAGGACGAGTTCATTGAGTGCATCAGGGATGGATTTCTTGAGCAGTATGTAACTGATCCTACAAGGGGGCAGGCAACCTTGGACCTGGTCCTGTGTAATGAGTCAGGATTAATTAATAATGTCCTAGTTAAGGATCCCCTTGGAACGAGCGATCACAACATGGTTGAATTCCATATCCAATTAGAGGGTGAGAAGGTTGATTCTCAAACAAGCGTACTGAGCTTGAATAAAGGAGACTATGATGGTATGAGAGCGGAATTGATTAAAGTGGACTGGGAAAATAGATTAAAGGGTAAGACGGTACATGAGCAGTGGTGTTCATTTAGGGAGTTATTTTACAACTTTCAAAATAAATATATTCCACTGAGGAAAAAAGGGTGTAAAAGAAATGACAGCCACCCGTGGCTAAGTAAAGAAATCAAGGATAGTATCCGACTAAAAACAAGGACATATAAGGTAGCCAAACTTAGTGGGAGGATAGAAGATTGGGAATTCTTCAAAAGACAGCAAAAAGTAACTAAAGGATTGATTAAGAAAGGGAAGTTAGATTATGAAAAGAAATTAGCAAAAAATATAAAAACAGATAGCAAGAGTTTCTATAGTTATATAAAAAGAAAAAGGGTGGCTAAGGCAAACATAGGTCCCTTAGAGGATGAGACCGGGAAATTAATGGTGGGAAACATGGAGATGGCAAAAATGCTGAACAAATATTTTGTTTCAGTCTTTACAGTAGAGGACACTAAGAATATCCCAACACTGGACAAACAGGGGACTCTCGGGGGGGAGGAGCTAAATACGATTAAAATCACTCAGGAGATGGTACTCAGTAAAATAATGGGACTCAAGGCGGATAAATCCCCTGGACCTGATGGCTTCCATCCTAGGGTCTTGAGGGAAGTGGCAGTAGGGATTGTGGATGCTTTGGTGATAGTTTTCCAAAATTCCCTGGACTCAGGAGAGGTCCCGGCAGATTGGAAAACTGCTAATGTAACACCGTTATTTAAAAAGGGTAGTAGGCAGAAGGCTGGAAATTATAGGCCAGTTAGCTTAACATCTGTGGTGGGTAAAATTTTGGAGTCTATTATTAAGGAGACAGTAACGGAACATTTAGATAAGCATAATTTAATAGGACAAAGTCAGCATGGCTTTATGAAGGGGAAGTCATGTCTGACAAATTTGCTTGAGTTCTTCGAGGATATAACGTATAGGGTGGATAAAGGGGAACCAGTGGACGTAGTGTATTTAGACTTCCAGAAGGCATTCGACAAGGTGCCACATAAAAGATTATTACTTAAGATAAAAAATCACGGGATTGGGGGTAATATTCTGGCATGGGTGGAGGATTGGTTATCGAACAGGAAGCAGAGAGTTGGGATAAATGGTTCATTTTCGGACTGGCAACCAGTAACCAGTGGTGTTCCACAGGGGTCGGTGCTGGGTCCCCAACTCTTTACAATCTATATTAACGATTTGGAGGAGGGGACCGAGTGCAACATATCAAAATTTGCAGATGATACAAAGATGGGAGGGAAAGTAGAGAGTGAGGAGGACATAAAAAACCTGCAAGGGGATATAGACAGGCTGGGTGAGTGGGCGGAGATTTGGCAGATGCAATATAATATTGGAAAATGTGAGGTTATGCACTTTGGCAGGAAAAATCAGAGAGCAAGTTATTTTCTTAATGGCGAGAGACTGGAAAGTACTGAAGTACAAAGGGATCTGGGGGTCCTAGTGCAAGAAAATCAAAAAGTTGGTATGCAGGTGCAGCAGGTGATCAAGAAAGCCAACGGAATGTTGGCTTTTATTGCTAGGGGGATAGAATATAAAAACAAGGAGGTATTGCTGCAGTTATATAAGGTATTGGTGAGACTGCACCTGGAATACTGCATACAGTTTTGGTCTCCATACTTAAGAAAAGACATACTTGCTCTCGAGGCAGTACAAAGAAGGTTCACTCGGTTAATCCCGGGGATGAGGGGGCGGACATATGAGGAGAGGTTGAGTAGATTGGGACTCTACTCATTGGAGTTCAGAAGAATGAGAGGCGATCTTATTGAAACATATAAGATTGTGAAGGGTCTTGATCGGGTGGATGCAGTAAGGATGTTCCCAAAGATGGGTGAAACTAGAACTAGGGGGCATAATCTTAGAATAAGGGGCTGCTCTTTCAAAACTGAGATGAGGAGAAACTTCTTCACTCAGAGGGTGGTAGGTCTGTGGAATTTGCTGCCCCAGGAAGCTGTGGAAGCTACATCATTAGATAAATTTAAAACAGAAATAGACAGTTTCCTAGAAGTAAAGGGAATTAGGGGTTATGGGGAGCGGGCAGGAAATTGGACATGAAGCTGAGTTCGGATCGGTCAATGCCCTGTGGGTGGCGGAGAGGGCCCAGGGGCTATGTGGCCGGGTCCTGCTCCGACTTCTTGTGTTCTTTAGATTTGTGGTTGGGATCAGATCAGCCATGATCTTATTGAATGGCGGAGCAGGCTCGAGGGGCCGATTGGCCTACTCCTGCTCCAATTTCTTATGTTCTTATGTTCTTATGTACCCTTGGCTCAGCTCAGATCAAGGCTCAGCTTCCTGGACCTCTCTGAGGAGCAGTGCATACGGAGGATGAGAGCAAGTCTCCAGGCGGTCGCAGACATCTGAAGCTTCCTTCATGCTGAGCTGCTCCCGGCTAGGCCTGGCAGTATCTCGGCATGAAGGAAGCCCGTTGCAGTTAAATTGACCACTGCCCTCAAATTCTTAGCCTCCCGATCATTCCAGGGTGCCACCGGTGACATCGCCGGGGTCTACTCAGCTGTCGGCATACAAGTGCACATGTCACCGACGGCTTGTTTCGCAGGGCCTCGCAATACGTCAACGTCCCCATGGACGACCTCAGCCAGACGGAGAGGGCGGTGGGATTCCATTCTGTGACTGGCTTCCCACGCGTACAGGAGTAGGCCATTCAGCCCCTCGTGCCTGCTCCGCCATTTGATAAGATCATGGCTGATCTGTGATCTAGCTCCATATACCCGCCTTTGGCCCATTTCCCTTAATACCTTTGGTTGCCAAAAAGCTATCTATCTCACATTTAAATTTAGCAATTGAGCTAGTATCAATTGCCGTTTGCGGAAGAGAGTTCCAAACTTCTACCACCCTTTGTGTGTAGAAATGTTTTCTAATCTCACTCCTGAAAGGTCTGGCTCTAATTTTTAGACTGTGCCCCCTACTCCTAGAATCCCCAACCAGCGGAAATAGTTTCTCTCTATCCACCCTATCTGTTCCCCTTAATATCTTATAAACTTCGATCAGATCACCCCTTAACCTTCGAAACTCTAGAGAATACAACCCCAATTTGTGTAATCTCTCCTCGTAACTTAACACTTGAAGTCCGGGTATCATTCTAGTAAACCTACACTGCACTCCCTCCAAGGCCAATATGTCCTTCCGAAGGTGCGGTGCCCAGAACTGCTCACAGTACTCCAGGTGCGGTCTAACCAGGGTTTTGTATAGCTGCAGCATAACTTCTGCCCCCTTGTACTCCAGTCCTCTAGATATAAAGGCCAGCATTCCATTAGCCTTCCTGATTATTTCCTGCACCTGTTCATGACACTTCAAAGATCTATGTATCTGAACCCCTAAGTCCCTTTGGACATCCACAGTTTTTAACTTTTTACCATTTAGAAAGTACCCTGTTCTATCCTTTTTTGATCCAAAGTGGATGACCTCACATTTGTCTACATTGAATTCCATTTGCCACAATTTTGCCCATTCACCTAATCTATCAATATCCCTTTGTAATGAGCCAGGAGCCAGGACTGTTCTTCAACTGAAAGGGGTATCACTCCATCAACGCTCAGCTCGTTTATGACCACCACAAAAGATTCCTTCACGTGTGCGCCAGATTCCCTGGCAGCTGCCACGATTCGTTCATTCTGAGGGAATCCAACATCCCGGGCCTCTTCCACGCACCAAACACCCTTAAGGGCTGGCTCCTTGGGGACAAGGGATAATCCTTGCATATGTAGCTCATAACACCTCTGAGGAACCCCATTAGCGAGCAACAGCGTCAATACAACGACAGCCACATCGCCACCAGGTCTATAATTGAACATGCGATAGGACTGCTGAAGATGCGATTGTGGTGCCTCGATCGTTCTGGAGGAGGGCTTCAATACACACCAGTGAGAATGGGTCGCATTATCGTCTTGTGTTGTGTCCTGCACAACAGGGTGCAACAGAGAGCGGTGCCGGTTGATGAGGCCCCATACCCCAATCCACCATTCACATCTGCCATCCACATTGAGGAGCAGCAGGAGGAGGAGGAGGAGGAGGAGGGCGAACCCATCGGCAGAGCAGCAGCTCACCTGGCTGCTCGTGAGGCCAGGGAGTCACTCATATGTGAACGGTTCTCGTAAGATCAGAAAGTGAGCAGAATCCAGTCCTCACACCACCTGGAAAGACCAGCACCAACACCAGCCCCCCACTCTCTGCACAAAACAGTCCGGCAACTACACATACACCCACTGTAAAGTGACCCACTGGATGGTATCAAGTGTCGCTGTTCATGATGAAGCACATGAAAGGGCCCTATCACAAAAGCCAGTCAAGAATGGGCAAGACGTGGCAGTAGTGGTGAGAATGATAACATTTAATATGACTTTAACTAAAAAAATAAATAAATGGAAAATATGACAGTCTGTCAGACACCCTTGTGCATACTCTTCGTGATCACTAAACATTAGCCTTTCTCCTCCTATCACTTCTACATGGTGCATCCCCTGTGGCTGCAGCAGAGGTGGTGGCAGGTTGCTCATGTCCATGGCCAGACTGCGTGGATGCTATCGAGCTTTTCCCCTGGGTTTTGGAGCCCGTGAGGGCCCCTCCAAAGACTGCTCCACCTGCACCTGTGTAGGGGCAGACTCGGAGAGGAGGCAGCATTGCGAGTACTGGTTGAGAGGGGGGCAACGGGTGAGACGCGGGAGCGCTTTGAGTGGCGTCCCCACTTCCATGTCCCCTTTCGCCATCATCCCTCTCCTGGACCAGGCCCACATCACTCCTACCACCCTGCTGGACAACAGTTTGGAGGACATGTACGACGCCTTGGAAGCCCAGTTGTAAAGTTTCTGTCTGCCTGTTTAAGGCGACAGAATGTTGTTCACCGTGAGTCCGAACGGCCGTTGTCAGGGCCTGAATGGACTCATTTGTGAGCCGTGCTTGCAGCTCAATGGAGGTTCGCCTTCTCTCCATTGCAGACATTCCCGCACCTACCTGTGACACTATCTCAGGCATTTCAGCAGTTACCTGCAACACTATCTCAGACAGTTCCTCAAGTCCCTGTGACACTATCTCAGACATTCCCTCATGTACCCATGCCGCCATTCCACTCATGCAGGAGTTGGACTCCTCCATCCTCTGCGCGATTGTGGAGAGTGTGCATGGCACTTGTTCCAATACCTCGCAAATGTGTTGCTGACCCTCGAGCATTCTCCTTTTAAAGGATGGCCCCAGGGGTTCAGCATCTGCGTCCAGCTGAGCAGAGCCTGGAGAGGAGTGCGCCCACTGACGCGAACTCTCCACAGCTGCCCCTGTGCTGATCCATTGGGCCTTCTTGCTCTTCGCTCCAGCAAAATCCACTGGAGCAATGGCCCTTTAAATCTAGACGCTCCAGCTGACAGCAGGTCACGCGGTGCGCAGCCCGCCCACTGCGCAGCTTTCGGACGGCAAACCCGGAAACATGATTAATGGTCACCAATTAAGTCGCAATCGCGTGGGGAACGGTAAGTTTTTATTATCCGGGTTTGCCGTGCACCCATTGACCGCCCCCCCCCACCGCTGCCATCCCGCCACCCTTTTAAAATCGATCCCTTTGTGCCCTCCTAACAGCTTACATTCCCACCTAGCTTTGTATCATCAGCAAACTTGGATACATTACACTCGGTCCCTTCATCTAAGTTATTAATATAGATTGTAAATAGTTGAGACCCAAGCACTGATCCTTGAGGTACCCCACTAGTTAAACTTGCCAACGTGAAAATGACCCATTTATCTCTACTCTCTGTTTTCTGTCCGTTAACCAATCCTCTATCCATGTTAATATGTTACCTCCACGCCCATGAGCCTTTATCTTGTGTAACAACCTTTTGTGTGGCACCTTATCGAATCCTTTTGGAAATCCAAATATACTACATCCACTGGTTCCCCTTTATCTACCCTGCTAGTTACATCCTCAAAAAACTCTAATACTCGTGGCTGAATTCTATCCAAAGTTCCACCCAAAGGTGTTCCAAGGCGCTGCGCAGTTGTAAGCTAAAAAAAGTTTAAAAATGAAGCATTTGTTTGATATAAATTACAAAGCTTGTAACACACCACTGATTGGCACTACTATAATCCCATTGTATCAATATCAATTTTTGATATTTATCAGCCCATAGCTGAAATATTTTGTGAAACCCTGTGAAACTATCGGCCTCCCCAAGTGTATGTGTGAGCGGGTTAAGGAAGAACAATTAATTCTCTAACATTTTTAAGTGATATAAGGTTTTATGGCTTGGTACATGCTGTAACCTTATCAAGAGTCTTGTGTTTGCTTTTCAAAATTATGCTGTTCAGAGAATTGATTGCTGAAGGGTCTTTAACATCTGTGAGTCTTTTAAAGGCCCTCCCACCTGCAGGTCCATTCCAGGCCTCCTTCCCGCCAGGTTTCTATGGGCATGCAGGGAATTCCAGAATGTCGTAGGCTAGAAAATATCCTAGCACCCTTTCCTGTCCCCATTTTAATGTGGAAAGGAAGCTCCTGCCTGTGTCATAAAAAAACCTTCCAGAAAACTCAACAGTCCCTGCAACTGGCATTAAGTGGGCAGGACCAAATTCCACTCTGTTTCCTGACTCCAATCACCTATTTACAAGTGCATTTTCAAGCCTAAAGAGAGCAAGAGTTCCAGTACAGCTACAACATTGGCATCTACCCAACAATGTGGAAAATTGCCCAGGTATGTTGTGTCCACAAAAAGCAGGACAAATCCAATCTGGCCAACTACCGCCACATCAGTCTCTCAATCATCAGCAAAGTGATGGAAGGTGTCGTCAACAGTGCTATCAAGCGGCACTTACTCACCAATAACCTTTTTTTAAATTCGTTCATGGGATGTGGGCGTCGCTGGCGAGGCCGGCATTTATTGCCCATCCCTAATTGCCCTTGAGAAGGTGGTGGTGAGCCGCCTTCTTGAACCGCTGCAGTCCATGTGGTGAAGGTTCTCCCACAGTACTGTTAGGAAGGGAGTTCCAGGATTTTGACCCAGCAACGAAGAAGGAACGGCGATATATTTCCAAGTCGGGGTGATGTGTGGCTTGGAGGGGACCGTGCAGGTGGTGTTGTTCCCATAACCTGCTCACCGATGCTCAGTTTTGGTTCCACCAGGAACACTCGGCTCCAAACCTCATTACAGGCTTGGTCCAAACATGGACAAAAGAGCTGAATTCCAGAGATGAGGTGAGAGTGGCTGCCCTTGACATCAAGGCAGCATTTGACCGAGTGTGGCACCAAGGAGCCCTAGTGAAATTGAAGTCAGTGGGAATTAGGCGGAAAACTCTCCAGTGGCTGGAGTCATACCTAGCACAAAGGAAGATGGTATTGGTTGTTGGAGGCCAATCATCTCAGCCCCAGGACATTGCTGCAGGAGTTCCTCAGGGCAGTGTCCTAGGCCCAACCATCTTCAGATGATTCATCAATGACCTTTCCTCCATCATAAGGTCAGAAATGGGGATGGTCGCTGATGATTGCACAGTGTTCCGTTTCATTCGCAATCCCTCAAATAATGAAGCAGTCCGTGCCTGCATGCAGTAGGACCTGGACAACATCCAGGCTTGGGCTGATAAGTGGCAAGTAACATTCACGCCAGACAAGTGCCAGGCAATGACCATCTCTAACCATCTCCCCTTGACATTTGATGGCATTACCATCACCGAATCCCCCACCTTCAACAAAAATCCTGCTTTTGTTCACCTTCATCCTGGGGGGTCACCATTGACCAGAAACTTAACTGGACCAGCCACATAAATACTACGGCTACGAGAGCAGGTCAGAGGCTGGGTATTCTGCAGCGAGTGATTCACCTCCTGACTCCCCAAAGCCTTTCCACCATCCACAAGGCACAAGTCAAGAGTGTGATGGAATAATCTCTACTTGCCTGGATAAGTGCAGCTCCAACAACACTTAAGAAGCTCGACACCATCCAGGACAAAGCAGTACGCTTGATTGGCACCCCAAACACCACCCTAAACATTCACCCCCTTCACCATCGGCACACCGTGGCTGCAGTGTGTACCTTCTACAGGATGCACTGCAGCAACTCGCCAAGGCTCCTCCGACAGCACCTCCCAAACCTGCGACCTCTACCACCTAGAAGGACAAGGGCAGCAGGCACATGGGAACAACACCACCTGCACGTTCCCCTCCAAATCACACACCACCCTGACTTGGAAATATATCACCGTTCCTTCATCGTCACTGGGTCAAAATCCTGGAACTCCCTTCCTAACAGCACTGTGGGAGAACCGTCACCACACGGACTGCAGCAGTTCAAGAAGGTGGCTCACCACACTTGCACTTTTTTAACAGGGCCACTACGCAGCAATCAGGAGCAAAAAGCTTGGCTGATTTCTCTTGCCCAGCCCTGGGGCATTTAGGCCAATTAGAACATCCCCACTATTGCCCCAGCTCAAATCTAACATAGAGGTTTAGGAGCTGAACCTGAGACCTTCCTGGTCTATGTTGCTCAGTATTACACCACATGACACATTATCAGTGAGCCATTGGAGAGTCCACCTTATCCTGGTAGGTAAACTTATTTAACTTAGTACAAAACTATGACAGTACAGAAATAAAACAGTTACATTGTATAAAATTTTATTAATGTTCTTGTCAACCTCTAAACCTCATCAGTAATAAGCCTCCTATTTTAAAAAAATTAGAAAAGGTGAAAAATCCCACAGTGCAAAGAGCGTCATTGATTCATGAACAGATTGAAAGCAACATTCAAAGTCTGTGTGGGATGATTCAGATTTCACAACAGCTTTTCAAAAACTGGCATGAATATTTCAATTATTTTTTTTATACACACACATGGTTGATTTAAAGCTGTATGCAGTTCTGAAAAATAGGCACGACCTGACAAGTAAAATTAACAATCCAAAAATCTAAAATGTGCAAATAAGTCATTAAAGTTACTGTGTGCATCACTCTCTTCTGGATGACTGACAGTTCACCCAGCATTCTCTTCATTCTCGCCAAAAATGAAGTAAGGTGCCACCTCTGCATTGCGACGGAGTCTGGGTGAGGAAAGAAAAAGAACACATTATAACAGTCTCTACAGAGTTTTTATGTGTGCTTTACTGATGTAATGAATCTTTATTTCCTCCAAATTAGAAACAAAATCCAGTTATCCTATTTCCATTATTGTTGTATTCTTGAACCAGGAAAGCAAGTAGCTGCTCTATAAATGTTTGACAGAATAAAGCTAATGTACTATATTTCAGCTGCTTTTCTTGTGAACATTAGATAGGCACAGGAATTGGAAAGGAATGATTCCGCCCTCCCATTGATTTGGGGGGCAGCAATAAACACAACAGATCACTTGTTACGACTGACTTTAAAAAGAAACAAGAAACTAGAATTTTAATTTCTCACATATATGATGCAGCTACTCTACAGGAAAGGCTGCTCTGGCACAGTAAAGCATTTTTATTGATGCTGCTTGGACAACTACAAATAATTACCATTGACAGACATCAGAGTGAAAGGCAAAATGCTTCAGTGAACTGCTAAAAAAGCAAATATACCACAGATTTTTTTTCCAAATGACAATGCATCTATAAATATTTTAACATTTGCTGAATATCTAAATCTGGGAAATGTAAGCAACTAAAAACTAGCTTGAGGTTCTATAGCAATGGATTTATACAACATTACTTGTAGCATAAATGCATCACTAACTGGAAAATGTGAAATGGGAACATGTCACTTGCCTCTACTGAGAAAATTAAGAGTTTGGCTGATAAGTACAGTGTAACAGTTAGATTTGGCAGGAAAGATGCATATCTTTGTATCTCAAATCAAATGCATTTGTGTTTTCTTTAAAGTGCGCTGAGGATTGCTTGTGTAAGCAATAGTCTCCATGATTAAACCTTCCCTCAGAATGAAAGAGCAGATAAATACAGCTGGAATTAACTGGAATGTATTAAAATCTCGACAATTAAACTTCTTTTCAAAACCATTATGGAAGTACAAAGAGATTTTTTTATGTTACACATAGGGCTATATTTTCCTCAGGTAATTTTAGTGAAAAGATAGGAAGTGGGAACACCTTGAATGGAGGAAAATATACCCTGTAATGTTGAAGATAAATCAATAAAATTGAGGCTTGCAACAGCTCAGATTCCTTGGGTGGGGGGGGGCGGAATTTGAACCCCCCAGGATGGGCGGGGGGGCTAAAAATTCTAAAATGGGAAACCCGACCCCAACCCGCTTCCAACAACCCACTTCCAGTTTTAACGGAGGTGAGTTGAGGGGCAGGTGATTAACCTGCTCTCTGGAGGCTAGACCCTAATTGAAATATTTTAATGAGGCTGCGTGGCTCAGATTTTACCTCTGTTTCAGGTTTAACGCTGGCCGGCCGGGTTTTCCAGGCCTCGGGAACCCCGGCAGCTGAAGGGAGGTGAGAACAGGTAAGTGCCTTTCCAGCCCCGTTTGTCAGCCAGGAGGAGCATGAGTGCTTCCTCCCAGCCCCCCAAGCAAACCTGCTGACCTCCCCGCGATCGGACCCCCATGATCACCCCCGCCCCCCCCCCCCCACCCCGTGATCAGACTCCCGCAATCGGAACCCTCCCGTAATCCGATCCCCGCAATCGATCGGACCCCGAACCGATCTTTCTGGCCCCACCCGACGTCCACCACGATCCACAATCTCTCCAGGCTCTGCCCCCGATGTCTCCCCCATCGACCACCGATCTCTCCAGGGCCCCCCCACCCGATGTTTCCCCATTGACCCACTATCTCTCCCTCCGTCCCTCCTCTCCACTCCCTGGCTGTGTGGCCTGGTGCCCTTGTAAATCAAAATCTCAATCTTAACTAGTTAAACTTACCTAGTGATGATTATGAGCTTGTTATAGGACAAGATTTGTGGGGGGAGCAGGGGGGAAAGAGGGGAAGAAAAGTGGAAACAAGGATAACTGGTCTTGCCATGCAAAAGTGGACATTCTTGAAAATAGCCAATCACCTATGGGGCTTAATAAGCACAGCCTCTGCTTCAAATCACCGTACATATACATGTACATTTCCTAGTAAAAAAAAATAAAATTAATACTGCAAATACTTTTGGCCCTGAATTTCTGTGGGAGTTGTCCCGAGCTCCCACTGTAACTTTTTAGGAGATCAGCAGAGCTCCCAGAGAAACGATGAAAGTGGCCGTTCCCACCATTTCTCCAGGGTTTCAGCTGATCTCCTGCCAAAGTTACGGCAGGAATTCGGACAAACCTCCACGGAAAATCAGGACCCTTATATCATGTCAATCATTCAAGAGGCAATGGATATGCCCTGATGTAATGTTAGGCTGAACCAGCCCTTCTTGTGCTCAATTGTAACAGCCTCATTAACCCTTTCCCCCAACTTTTTCATGGACTAAAATCATATTTAATTGCAGGAAAACAGGCAAGGTAACCTAATTCCTAATTTGTACTCAAAAGTCTCAACAAAAACATGCAGTCAGAATCTTTATGGATAGGTACCCCACTGATGACACTGGGGTCTATTGCTTCCCAAATTCATTGTGTTCTACAGGTTAGTAGCCATAATGAACGCCAAATTGGGCCATGTAGCACCCGTTGTTTTGGCATTACGTGACCTCCCGAAGTGCCAAGATGGTGTCTTGGCTGCGCACGTTTCCAGCATGACATGCGCCGGATGTCATCTTGGTATAGGAGTTAGCGCATGTGCAGATAACGAACGCCGGGAACATGTAAAGTAAGGAGGAAATGGATACAATCAGTGTGCATCGCTGATTTAAAGTTATAGACACCATTTTAGGACATAACGCTCAACTCAATGCACAGTCTTAACCCCAACCATCTGAACGTGTCTTAGAGTGCAGATTAGAGAATGTGGGATTTAGTGGTGTGCAACCTTTATTAAATGTTTTAACATAATTCATCAATGTGTAAACATAGGGACGGGACCTGCATTTGTGTTTTATGTGTGTGATGTCTGATCACCGTTCAGACAGCAGACTGTTATTTTCAGCAAGTAACAGGAACCAGCTACCTTTAAGAGATTTCTAACAAACAGCCTGCCTTTAAGAGATTGGATATCCCCCTGCTGGTGGAAAGTGCAAATTGCATGGAATCCTTGTTCAATGCTGATTTCCAACGCAGATTGCAGCTTAGTCCTCAGGCCTGACGCAAGTCTCATCCTTCCTGCGTTGGGGCCATTGGGCGTGGGGTAATAGCGGATCGCGCTACCCTCACCCAAAAACAGGCCCTATCCAATTTTTCCCCCAATATGTTTCTCTTTATAAGTTGACTTCATAACAGAATACATGAGAGTTTTTGCCTCCCTGCAACTAAAGAACTTGGTCTCTGGTTACTTAATGTGCTGTGACTACCCTTCAAAAAGAGAAATCCAATAACACAAACTCCTCAATTTTAATGTCTTGAAATTAGGCTCTTTGGATATTAGCATATGAACATTTAACGCAGTCAAGTGAAATTCCTTTGTTCATTATAAAATGAGCATGTTTGCACCTCTGCTAAAATAGCAGAGAAAGGGATTTCAAAGCATTTAATGATAGCTCTAAGCACTCTTGCTTTAGAATGCAAAATGCAGGCTTTCAGCTTTATTATTGAGGGAAAAAAGCACACACTCTTCATACAGTACTCCTGCTGTATTTGTTTTTCTCTTTGCTAAACACACAAGTAGAATCCAAGACCTAATATTTCTTGGCTAATTCATTACTGGTGGCAGAGTAGTTTAGGATATAAACTTTTTTAAAAAAATGTCTTTGCTTGCCAATAACAATGACTAATGACAGTAAAACACAACTTAATAAATAAACTAGTTTTGAAATATACACCCGCATATTACTTGAAACACACAAATGTGACACATCACTGTTGCTAATCCATATTTTTTGGTCAGCTGGAAACCCATCACCATATGCAAGTGACCAAACCAAACTATCGGCAATGTCTTACGTCACTAGACAAATATATAACAGGAAATTAGAAACTTGGACCAATCATATCTTCTCCTAAAGTACACAAAAATGCATGTTTATATTAACTTTTTCATTAAATTACACTTGAAATTGCAAAATAGAAATTTACACAAGCATC
Source organism: Heptranchias perlo (assembly GCF_035084215.1). NCBI lineage: Eukaryota > Metazoa > Chordata > Chondrichthyes > Hexanchiformes > Hexanchidae > Heptranchias > Heptranchias perlo. The sequence goes on along the minus strand of NC_090325.1, from coordinate 66,866,721 downwards.
CAAAGATTTCTCAAGCTTCTTTAAATAAATATATACGCAAGTTATCGTTGTAAAACATCTGAGTACAGGCTAGACCATAGAAATTCTAACACAGAAGGAGCCATTTGGTCCATTGCGCCTGTGCTAAATTTTTTAACTGGAGCTAGAACATAAGAAATAGGAGCAGGAGTAGGCCACGTGGTCCCTTGAGCCTGCTCCGCCATTCAATAAGACCATGGCTGATCTTCGATCTCAACTCCACTTTCCTGCCCGATGCCCATATCCCTTGATTCCCCTAGAGTCCTGAAATCTATTGATCTTAGCCTTGAATATATTCAACGACTGAGCATCCTCAGCCCTCTGGGATAGAGAATTCAAAAGATTCACAAACCTCTGAGTGAAGAAATTCCTCCTCATCTCAGTCTTAAATGGCTAATCCCTTATCCTGAGACTATGCCCCCTAATTCTAGACTCACCAGCCATGGGATACAATCTCTCAGCATCTACCCTGTCAAGACCCTAATAATCTTACATGTTTCAATGAGATCACCTCTCATTCTTCTAAATTCCAGAGAGTATAGGCCCATTCTACTCAATCTCACCTCGTAGGAAAATCCTCTCATCCCAGGAATTAATCTAGTGAACCTTCGCTGCACCACCTCTAAGGCAAGTATATCCTTCCTTTGATAAGGAAACCAAAACTGTACACAGTACTCCAGGTGAGGTCTCACCAAAGCCCTGTACAATTGTAGCAAGACTTCCTTACTCTTGTACTCCAACCCCCTTGCAATAAAGACCAACATTCTATTTGCTCTCCTAATTGCCTGCTGTACCTGCATGTTAACCTTTTGTGTTTCTTGTACCAGGACACCCAAGTCTCTCTGAACACCAACATTTAATAGTTTCTCACCATTTAAAAAATATTCTGTTTTTCTATTCTTCCTACCAAAGTGAATATCTTCACATTTCCCCAGATTATACTCCATCTGCCACCTTCTTGCCCACTCACTTAATGTGTCCATATCCCTTTGCAGACTCTTCGTGTCCTCCTCACAGCTTACTCTCCCAGCTAGCTTTGTAGCAACAGTAAACTTGGGTACATTACACTCGGTCCCTTCATCTAAGTCATTAATGTAGATTGTAAGTAGCTGAGGCCCAAGCACTGATCCTTGTGGCACCCCGCTAGTTACAGCCTACCAGCCTGAAAATGACCCGTTTATCCCTACTCTCTGTTTTCTGTCTATTAACCAATCCTCTATCCATGCTAATATATTACCCCCAACCCCATGAACCTTTATCTTGTGGAACAACCTTTTATGTGGCACCTTATCGAATGCCTTTTGAAAATCCAAATATACTACATCCACTGGTTCGCCTTTATCTACCCTGCTAGTTACAAAAAACTCTAATAAGTTTGTCAAACACGATTTCCCTTTCATAAAACTGTGTTGACTCTGCCTAATCAAATTATGATTTTCTAAGTGCCCTGTTACCACTTCCTTAATAATGGATTCCAGCATTTTCCCGCCTTCTGATGTCAGGTTAACTGGTCTATAGTTCCCTGTTTTCTCTCTCCCTCCTTTCTCGAATAGCTACTCTAATCCCAATTCCCTGCCCTTTCTCTATATCGTTTTATATTTTCCCTTTTCAAATATTTATCCAATTCTCTTTTAAATTATGTTATAGGCTCTGCCTCAATCGCCATGTTAAAGTAAAGCGCCCCATGTTTCACTAAACCACTATGAGAGAAATGTTCTTCTAACTGACTCCTTTGTCTTCTAGTAACAGTCATTAGTCTTGCCCCCTTGTTACTGATTTGACAACTAGTGGAAACAAACTCTTGTACAAATTCAACATCCTTTCTTTTATATTTAATTATCTTATATATATAAAGCCCAGAATCCCCCTTGCCCTCTTTATGGCCTTTTCTACCTGAATTCCCACCTTTAAAGATCCATGGCAGGTCATTTTAATCTTGTCCCACCAGTGGGAAACTGACAGGTTGGGATCAGCCGCCTGTTTTACACCTCGCCCGTTTTTACTTTCAATTTACTTCCGTCAGTTACCTACCAGGCAGCCAATCCGATACCGTCAGTTTCCCCCTATGTCTCTGTACTGGTAGATCTCTCTGCTCCACTCTGCTACAAATCTTACTATTTGGGGTATACTTCCATTCCATGGTCTTCTCCTCCCCCCCACAATGTGTACTACCCCATAATTTTCGTAACAATTCTCATATGTGGCACCTTATCAAATGTCACCCACACAACATTCATTCTCTTTCTCCATATGCTGTGATTTCCTCAAAGAAATTAAGCACGACCTGACCTTTTCAGACCCATGCCAGCTGTCCGTGATTAACCCATGCCTTTCTAAATTTCACCAATATATGGTCTTGAAGGGGAAAAAAATTGCAAGGCCATGAGAAAAGGACAGGGGAATAGGATTAATTGGATAGCTCTTTCAAAGAGCCGGCACAGGCACGATGGGCTAAATGGCCTCCTCTGTGCTATATCATTCTATGATTCCATGGAGGTAAAATTAATTGGGGCATAATTTCCCGGCAGACACATTTCTCTTTTTTGAACAGGGGTATATCATTTTCTATCCTCCAGTCATATGGCACAATTTCCATTTCCAAAGGTTTTTGTAAATTAAAGTCAGAGCATGTGGAGTCAGGGGACAGGTAGCAGAATGGATAGCAAGCTGGCTACAAAACAGAAAACGGAGAATAGGGGTTAAAGGTAGTTACTCAGACTAGCAAAAGGTGGGAAGTGGTGTTCCACAAGGATCGGTGCTGGGACCACTGTTGTTCACCATTTACATAAACGATTTGGACTCGGGAATCGGAAGTATAATTTCAAAATTTGCACACGACACCAAATTGGGGACTATAGTCAATACTGAGGAGGATGCGACAATACACACAAAGACATTAATAAACTTGCAGAATGGGCGCGTAATTGGCAAATGAATTTCAATATAGATAAGTGTGAGGTGGTGCATTTTGGTAGGAAGAATAAGGGGGCCACATACTGCTTGGATAATAAGAGTCTAAATGAGGTAGAGGATCAAAGGGATCTGGGGTACAGATACACAGATCACTAAAAGTAGCGATGCAGGTTAATAAAGCCAAAAAATAAGCAAACCAAGCACTGGGATTCATTTCTAGAGGGTTGGAATTGAAAAGCAGAGAAGTTATGTTAAACTTGTATGGAACCTTGGTTAGACCACACTTGGAGTACTGTGCACAGTCCTGGTCTCCATATTATAAAAAGGATATAGAGGCATTGGAGAAGATACAAAAAATATTTACTAGGATGATACCAGAACTGAGAGATTATACCTATCAGGAAAGATTGAGCAGGCTGGGGCTCTTTTCTTTAGAAAAGAGAAGACTGAGCGGTGACCTGATAGAGGTCTTTAAGATTATGAAAAGGTATGATAGGGTAGACGTAGAGAAAATGTTTCCACTTGCAGGGGAGACCAGAAGTAGGGGCCATAACTATAAGATAGTCACTAATAAATCCAACAGGAAATTCAGGAGAAACCTCTTTACCCAGACAGTGGTTAGAATTTGGAACTCACTACCACAAGGAGTAGTTGAGGCGGCTAGCATAGATGTATTTAAGGGGAAGCTAGATAAACACATTAGGGAGAAAGGAATAGAAGGGTATGTTGCTAGAGTTAGATGAAGGAGGGAGGAGCATAAACACCAGCATGGGCCTTTTGGGCCGAATGGCCTGTTTCTGTGCTGTACGTTCTATGTAATTCATAGTTTTCTTTTGTATTATCCATGCAATATTATATGTCTCTTTTCAAATCTCATTTTTGTTCTAACTTCTCTATCTATCCAGAAAAAACCCACTTTGGATGCACCCCCTTTACTTCTAGTTGGAATGTACTTTGTCTATTTTGCCCACCTTTTTTTTTCAAACATTTAATCTGGGCTGGGTTCCCTTTTATCCCACTGAAATTAGCTAATATCGGCATTTACGCTTCACGCAAAACAAACAGTGTTAATCACATTTACCCACCCTGTTCCCATATTCCTTTATCCCCTATTCAATCTAATATTAAATGTTGGCATAGCCTCTGCCTCAAGCACTAACCCTAGAAGTGAATTCCACAGCTTCACAACTCTCTGTGTAAAGATGTAACTCTTGCCTTCTGCTCTAAATATCCTACATTTAATCTTGTATCTATGGCCCTTTGTTCTCGGCCCCCAACTACTGGAAACAGTCTACTTCCATCTTCCCTTTCCCATCCCTTCATAATAACACTTCTATCATATTGTCCCTTAATCTGCAATATTCTAACAGAAAAAGCCCCAATTTTTCAAGTCCTTCTTCATATTTGTATCTCTTCATACCAGGCTGCATCCTAGTGAACTTGACATCTATTACTCAATCTACTAACTCCTGAAGTCGCTTACAGTCCTTTTCAGAGTTAACCACACTCCCTATTTTGCATTGTCTGTAACTTTTGATATTTGCCCCTTATATCAATCAAATCATAAACACACACACATTCATGCACGGTCTCAGAGTAATGGTCCCAAAACTGACCCATGAGGGACACCATTAATTACATCCCTCCTGTCTGAAAAGCACCCATTAACTATTACTGTTTTCTAACTTATTCATGTACTCTATATAAATAAACCAATTGATAGTTTGAAGTTGTGTCTCATCTCGGTAAAGCACTATTTCAGTTCCATCTTCAGTAATGAGAGGTGAACTCGTGTGGGCAGCACACGTCGTATTGCAGTAGACAATATACAGAGCAAAGGTTCTCCATTTTGACACCTGGGTCATGATATTGTTTAACTAGATATTGGGCAGTAAAAGATGCCCTATGGATCTTAGTCAAAGTCCACAGTTACCAGTAACAATGAACTCAAGAGAATATCTAGCACAAAAATCCAATATTATGACACAAATACAGACCTTGAAATTACACTGTGAATACTGCTATATGAGCATTTGAGTTCATATGAAATTCCTTTGTCTACTTTAACTATTTTAAAGTAAATGGGTTAATGCCTTTATTAAAACAGCAGACAAAAAGATTTCATATAAATGTTTTAGGGATTCATACAATATTCGCAGTGTAATTTCAAAGTTGAAGAGTAAAAGAAGCTAAAAACATGAAAAAAATACACGAAACTGCCCCATTCTATCTGTGTGGCAAATACTGAACAAGTAATTGGTACCAGCATCAATGAATGAAAACATCACAATACTGCATTTCCAACTCTTTAACATTTGGACCTAATTTATCAAAGTTTTGCTGCAGACTTGTATGTCTTTGCTGCACACATGTATGCATGTCTGGCTCATCCTTTTCTTGTTACCTTAATGACTACTTTTAAAAATCAACAACATTAATTATCCCACAAGAATGCTATGCATTTCAAAAATAATTAAATCTGCAGTTCATGTCTATTACCGTAAACACATATAATCCTGCAGAATCTTTGACTTTTCCTTCAGAACATGCACTTTTTCTGCCCAACAAACAGATGGACTATACTTATTGCTTCCAGTGTCCATAATTCATTCATTATCACCAGCTGCTGGAAGCAGATTCCCAATAAGCAGAGAATGAAGCTCTACAGCATTGAAATGAATCCCCATTAATAATATGGCATTAGATGGCGGAAGCTGCTCCTTACAGGCAACTTGAAGGGCTGTAATTTCTTTTAAATTCACATGGACAAGTCTAGTGCCATCTGTTCTTAAACATTCCCCTCCCCCTGACCACCACTGAATTTCCTTCTCTTCATTTTAGTAACTAAAATAGGACAGCTGATCTCAGCCCTTGGGGCAAATATTAACATTTCCTCCCCTCCTTTCCCCACCAACCACTGGCTTGTAGCTCATCCCATGCTGCATCCCACAATGAACAGTTCACATCCTATCTTGAACTCTATACACTTGGCAACTGGTTTCTTTGTGCCCCAGCTGCCAGTTCATTCCAACAAAGCCAATGTTCAACAGCAACTATGATTAAAAAGCTCCTACAGTGAACTATTCAACAGTTTTTGGCACATTTATGCACAAAATAGTGAAACTAAGTAACACTTGCATAGATCTTTAAATTTTAGTGTGTAGTCTCTGTCACAGATGTCACATTCCTCTTTTTCTGATATTGATCTTTTCTTGTCCATATATAGCAATGTTTCAAGGTAACAATACATTTCGGGTTTAAATGACTGACAAAGCACTCAAGTTTCACTCTTAGGGTTTAAGATTTTATCCCAAATCCTAACCATGTTACTGGCTTGTAATTAACTCCAGGATATTCTGCATTCTGCACCTTATATACATTCATACCTTTCTGGAATATGAATTGAAAGAAAATGCAAGAAGCAGAAAGGTAGGAATATATAGTGAAAGTTGAGGAACAATCTTCCCAAATTTAGGTATATCTTTGCATCAATAAAACCAATACATTGAAATATATTAACAGTTTTAAAAAATCTGGAAACAAGAACCTCTACAGATTTATTTACTTAATGAATAATTCCTCCTCCAAGATGCAAAGTCTGATTTATTTTTTTATTTGAAAGTGTAAGGCCTCAATGAAATATGGAAATCTCATTACTATGCAAAAATCTGCTCAATCCTGGAACGAGCTGCCAGAGGCAGTAGTAGAGGCGGGTACAATTTTGTCTTTTAAAAAGCATTTGGACAGTTACATGGGTAAGATGGGTATAGAGGTTATATGGGCCAAGTGCAGGCAATTGGGACTAGCTTAGTGGTATAAACTGGGCGACATGGATATGTTGGGCCGAAGGGCCTGTTTCCATGTTGTAACTTCTATGATTCTATGATTCTATGATAAAACCTACTTAGCTGCAGTTACTTCAGCAGCCAACTCATTTTAACCCCAGACACTTATCAAGAAAACATGGTCCATAATTTTTCCAAACAAAAAAAGATACTAATAAGCTGTTGAGTCAACTAAATGTGCTTTACCTTAAGAATGCTCGAAGTCTTTCATCTCTTCTCCACTTTTTATAAAAAGAATAGGACAGGTATATCAGGATTACACCACCAATGCAACCGAACACAGCTCCAGTCAGTACATCCCTTATCAAGAAAAAAAAGCAAAATAATCTTTGAAGAAATGAAGCGATGCTCAAAAATTACATTGCCAGAAACTCAGCAATGTCTGCATTACATATACTCAGTGAGACTATGCATCTGCACATAAAAATAAACAGTTTCAAACAAAATTACAAACAATTGCCTCTTTTTTTTTAAGAATGACACTACTTCAGTACTTTGAAGGCTGTGATGCTGCAAAGGTACAAGACCTTTCTTTAAAAATCACTGTTCAAACATTACAATAACATATCACAACAAACAGAAAAGGATGCTAGCATTGTGATAGATGTGGAGCTCTCTCCTGTGTCATATCATAAAAGGAATCATTTTATGAATCCACAAACCAAGCCTGAGTTTCATCCACCAGGATCGCATATTGGAAATTGAGGTTTGGGCTCATCACAACTTTCCATCTGTTTGTAAAATTACCATTAAAACATCTTGTTCATATGAAATTGTATCTTAGCCAATGGACTGAATTTAAAATGGATCTCTATCAGTTGCTTCGAAAGGAATTTCTCTTGTGCTTGCCCTGGGGTTCAGTTTTAAGCAATATACAATACTGCTATAGGAAAGCTATCTGTTCAAGAGAAGGCAACTCACCTCTGTTTACATTATGACCTATAAACAATATTTAATCAGGTCAAGGTTGTCTGGCTAGTACTTTCTGCTTGTGAAATGATAATGTGGGCAAGTTTGCCATTGTTTGAAGAAACAGAACTCATTACTAATTGCCATAACCATTAAGGAGGTAGCATAGCTGACAGAATTTGCAAAAATCTTTCATTTTAGGCCTCATAAGAACATAAGAAATTGGAGCAGGAGTAGGCCAATCGGCCCCTCGAGCCTGCTCCGCCATTCAATAAGATCATGGCTGATCTGATCCCAACCACAAATCTAAAGAACACAAGAAGTCGGAGCAGGACCCGGCCACATAGCCCCTGGGCCCTCTCCGCCACCCACAGGGCATTGACCGATCCGAACTCAGCTTCATGTCCAATTTCCTGCCCGCTCCCCATAACCCCTAATTCCCTTTACTTCTAGGAAACTGTCTATTTCTGTTTTAAATTTATCTAATGATGTAGCTTCCACAGCTTCCTGGGGCAGCAAATTCCACAGACCTACCACCCTCTGAGTGAAGAAGTTTCTCCTCATCTCAGTTTTGAAAGAGCAGCCCCTTATTCTAAGATTATGCCCCCTAGTTCTAGTTTCACCCATCTTTGGGAACATCCTTACTGCATCCACCCGATCAAGACCCTTCACAATCTTATATGTTTCAATAAGATCGCCTCTCATTCTTCTGAACTCCAATGTGCACCACGACAGCTGGCTGTTCGCCCTCCCCCTCCAAAATGTTCTGTAGCCGCTCCGAGACATCCTTGATCCTTGCACCAGGGAGGCAACACACCATCCTGGAGTCTCGGTTGCGGCCGCAGAAACGCCTGTCTATTCCCCTTACAATTGAGTCCTCTATCACTATAGCTCTGCCACTCTTTTTCCTCCCAGCCTGTGCAGCAGAGCTACCCGTGGTGCCAGGAAGTTGGCTGCTGCTGCCTTCCCCTGATAAGTCATCCCCCCCAACAGCATCCAAAGTGGCATATCTGTTTGAGAGGGGGATGGACACAGGGGACCCCTGCACTACCTGCCTGCATCTCTTACTCTTCCTGGTGGTCACCCATTCACTTCCTGCCTGTATACCCTTTACCTGCGGTGTGACCAACTCGCTAAACGTGCTATCCACGAGTTTCTCTGCATCGCGGATGCTCCACAGTGAGTCCACCCGCAGCTCCAGCTCCGAGATACGATCGGTCAGTAGCTGCAGGTGGACACACTTCCCGCACACATGGTCGGCAGGGACACTGGTAGTGTCCATGACTTCCCACATCTTGCAGGAGGAGCATATCACGGGTGCGAGGTCTGCTGCCATGACTTGCCTTAGCTGAGTTACCCCTTTTAAATTACGTTGAAATTAGAAAATGTTAACTATACTAGGGACCTAGGATCACTAAAAAAAAAACACTATCTGCTATAAAACCTGCAGATCTTCCCTTTCTTATTACTTTACTTACAGTAAAATCTGATAAACTTCTCTCCAGCGATGGGGCTGCTATCCACATCCCTATCTACTCGGGTGATAGAAATAATTTCTATCATTAATTGAGCAAGTTGTTTGAGAAAGAATGTGAGGGATATATCTGGGTAACAGCCCCAGGATGTTTAATTCACTGAGTTCACAGCTGTGAAATAGAGCTCAGTATTTGCACCTAACTAAAAGATCAAAGGACTCAGGTTCAACTTTCTGAGGAGAAAGGGACTCTGCTTGCACAATCCTGGTGGAAAGCCCCGCCTGCCAGATGTGCACATCGGCAAATTATGGATATGCAACCCATGATTTGTCATCCATTCATTTTAATGGTTGAAAAATCATGGACTAAGTGCCTGCAATTATAGATGTTCCCAGCAGGGGAAGTTCCATGTTGGGAGCACACAAGTGGAAATTTATTTTCAAGACTTCAGAGCACTGTGATTTTCAAGTCAGGAAATTAGTAATGTGTAAGTTAAACATTGCTCTACTATATTCATTTTTTGCTTGTGTGAACCTCTTGTAATAAATTCTTTTTGTAGTTTTGGCCTGATTTATATGGTCTGACAACATAAGTAGGTTCACAACTTGCCGCCTAGGTCAAAAACTGACATTGAAGCTCAGCTGCCCGTGGTAGAAATCCCACGATTTTCATTTCCATTGATTTCAATGGAAAAAAAAGAGGCATATCACAAAATTAATAATTCAAAAGAAAATCCAGCAGAGTTATAGAAAATATAGAGGGGAAGCAAAAAAAGATTAGAAAGGATAAGAACAGGTAGGAAGTCAGGCAGGTAACTCAGAGGGAATAGTAAAGCATATTGTAAACAGATGGAAAGTAAAAGGATAGTAAAAGAAAGGTAATAAGATTAAATAGGAAATCTTTTCCTAGAAAATGGATAGCATAAATACTAAATAGGTGCTTCGCCTCAGTTTTCACAGAAGAGGGACTGTATGTAAGTTTTGAGGGCAGGGGAATGAGCAGGTGACCAGAATTGCTGGGCACCCCTCACATCTCTTGCTGCAAGGTGTTGAGGTGGCCCTTCTTCTGCTGCTTCCTTGCCTTCCTCCTGGCCGTCCTCATCCGATGAGGACTGTTGCTGCTACTTCTGTGCCTCTTCTAAATGCAGGGCTCTCTGTCTGGCGAGGTTTGCAGGATGCAACACTCCACTGTGATGCAGGAGACTCATTGGGGGCATATTGTAGGGAGCCCGCAGACCTGTCGGGACACCTGAATCTCTACTTCAGCATCCCTATGGTGTACTCAATAATGAACCTGTCAATCTCCTGGCTCTGATTATAACTGTGTTGCTCAAGCATAGTGGGGTTGCGGAGGGGTGTCATGAGCCACATGTGTAGTCCCCCAGCAGCCATCTTGCCACGTTTCTGGGAGGGTCAAATATTGGAGTGGGGATGGTGGATTGGCACAGTATAAATGCATAGACAGCAACCTAAGTACTGTGCACGAACTCACATGATCCTGTTTCTGTGATCAGACACTAGCGGGACATTAATGGAGCGGTAGCCTTTTCTATTAATGAATACTGCTGGCTGGTGTTCTGGTGCCCTTATGACAAAGTGTGCAGTCAATGATGCCCTGAATGCACGGGAAGCCAGCCACTACTGCAAATCCACGAGCTCTCTCCTGTTGAATGTTGAGGTCAATGGGGAAGGCGATGTATTGGTCAGCCCTAGCGAACAGCGCATCGGTGGCCTGGTTAATGCAGCTGTGTACTGCAGACTGGGAGATGTGGCTGATGTCCCCAGTAACAGATAGAAGGAACCGGTGGCAAAGAAGTTAAGGGCTGTGGTGACAGCCACTGGCAAAGCATGAACCCCTGGTCCAGCAAGCGGCAGGTCTTGTTGCAGGAAGTCTCCCTGGAGAAACGCAGCCTCCTAAAGCACTGCTGCTCAGTTAGATCCAAGAAAGTGATTCTTGGCCTGTACATCCTGTATGCTGGGTATGGTTTACTACGAGCAGCCCCCCTCACCTGCTGTCTTATGATAGGCCCAGTTGCTGCTGCTCCTCTTCCTCCAAGTGTTCCTTCATTCAAATGAACTACCAATAATAGCATCTGTTACAAGCAGATAAAGCTTATTGAGGGTACTTCATTGGCTGTAAAGCGCTTTGGGACATCCTGAGATCATGAAAAGCGCTATATAAATGCAAGTCGTCATCGTATTAAGGCAAAACAAAATGAGAAAGAAACAATCTGAAAGCTGGCAACTCACCTGGCAATCCAAACAGCACAAAGATCCTGTGATCCTAACAGCTGCAGGTAATGCTGCTTCAGTGGCTCCAAGAGACTGAAGCCACTGTTTTAGTGACGGGATGGGACTGGGCAGGACTTCCACAATTTGTAGTTAAAATGGCGTTGAGGGTCCCCATTACATCATAGGACATGCATTCATGAGGCCTCCGGCTGTCTGTGGTAGGCACCTTGGTCGACACTGAAAAGTGTACGGTTAATATGGCGGCAGACGGGTACTTACAGAAAGTACTCTACCGCTATTTTAACCACCTGCCCTCCCATTCCAGTCAGGCTGGCAGGGTTAAAATAGGGGCTTTAGGGTTTCAAATAGACAAAACTTTAAAAGTGAAAGCACAAGTTGATAATTGTTTTTTTTTTAAATTGGGATTCTAAACGTTATTAGTAGGTGTTTAGAGTACAAAAGCAAATAGTTAGTGCTAAATGCATACAAATCGTTAGCTAGGCCGCAGAAATTGTGCGCAGTTTTGGCAACTCTAGGAAGGATGTCAAGGACATAGAAAGGATTCAGAAGAGATTCACTAGGATGACAGCAGAAATGAGAGGCTTTGATTATGAGGAGACATTAGAGAATCTGGAACTTGTGGGAAAAAAGAGAGGTTAAGAGTTCTGATAGAGGAGTTCAAAGCTGTGAGAGGTTTTTCCAAAGGTAAGGGAAAAACTACTTAGAGTCATAGAGTCATAGAGTCATAGAGTTATACAGCACGGATAGAGGCCCTTCGGCCCATCGTGTCCGCGCCGGCCATCAGCCCTGTCTACTCTAATCCCATATTCCAGCATTTGGTCCGTAGCCTTGTATGCTATGGCATTTCAAGTGCTCATCCAAATGCTTCTTGAATGTTGTGAGGGTTCCTGCCTCCACAACCCTTTCAGGCAGTGAGTTCCAGACTCCAACCATCCTCTGGGTGAAAAAGTTCTTTCTCAAATCCCCTCTAAACCTCCCGCCTTTTACCTTGAATCTATGTCCCCTTGTTATAGAACCCTCAACGAAGGGAAAAAGCTCCTTAGTATCCATCCTATCTGTGCCCCTCATAGTTTTGTACACCTCAATCATGTCCCCCCTCAGCCTCCTCTGCTCCAAGGAAAACAAACCCAATCTTCCCAGTCTCTCTTCATAGCTGAAGCGCTCCAGCCCTGGTAACATCCTGGTGAATCTCCTCTGCACCCTCTCCAAAGCGATCACATCCTTCCTGTAGTGTGGCGACCAGAACTGCACACAGTACTTCAGCTGTGGCCTAACCAGTGTTTTATACAGCTCCATCATAACCTCCTTGCTCTTATATTCTATGCCTCGGCTAATAAAGGCAAGTATCCCATATGCCTTCTTTACCACCTTATCTACCTGTTCCGCCGCCTTCAGGGATCTGTGAACTTGCACACCAAGATCCCTCTGACCCTCTGTCTTGCCTAGGGTCCTCCCATTCATTGTGTATTCCCTTGCCTTGTTAGTCCCTCCAAAGTGCATCACCTCGCACTTTTCCGGGTTAAATTCCATTTGCCACTGTTCCGCCCATCTGACCAACCCATCTATATCGTCCTGCAGACTGAGGCTATCCTCCTCGCTATTTACCACCCTACCAATTTTTGTATCATCAGCGAACTTACTGATCATACCTTTTACATTCATATCCAAGTCATTAATGTAGACCACAAACAGCAAGGGACCCAGCACCGATCTCTGTGGTACCCCACTGGCCACAGGCTTCCAGTCACAAAAACAACCTTCGACCATCACCCTCTGCCTTCTGTCACTAAGCCAGTTTTGTATCCAAAGTGCCAAGGCACCCTGGATTCCATGGGCTCGTACCTTCTTGACCAGTCTCCTGTGGGGGACTTTATCGAAGGCCTTACTGAAATCCATGTATACCACATCCACTGCGTTACCCTCATCCACACGCCTAGTCACCTCCTCAAAAAATTCAATCAAATTAGTCAGACATGATCTTCCCTTGACAAAGCCATGTTGACTATCCCTGATTAATCCTTGCTTCTCCAAGTGGAGACTAATTTTGTCCTTCAGAAATTTTTCCAATAATTTTCCTACCACTGATGTTAGGCTCACTGGCCTGTAGTTCCCCGGTTTTTCCCTACTCCCCTTCTTGAATAATGGTATTACATTAGCGGTTCTCCAGTCCTCTGGCACATCCCCAGTGGCCAGAGAGGTTCTGAATATATGTGTCAGAGCCCCCGCAATCTCCTCCTTTGCCTCACACAGTAGCCTGGGATACATTTCGTCCGGGCCTGGGGATTTATCCATTTTTAGGCCTGCTAAAACCGCCAATACCTCCTCCCGCTCGATGTTAATATGTTCGAGTATATCACAGTCCCCCTGCCGTATTTCTATGTCTACATCGTCCTTCTCCATCGTGAAAACAGATGCAAAAAATTCATTTAGAACCCCTCCTACATCTGCCGGCTCCACACACAGATTGCCATTTTTGTCCCTAATGGGCCCTATTTTTTCCCTAGTCATCCTCTTACCCTTAATATACTTATAAAACATCTTAGGATTTTCCTTTATTTTGCTCGCCAGTGTTATTTCATGGCCCCTCCTTGATCTCCTAATTTCTTTTTTAAGTATCCCCCTGCACTTTTTGTACTCCTCTAGGGCTTCCTCCGTCTTTAGCCTTTTGTATCTGCCAAAAGCCCTCCTTTTTTTCCTAATCCATTCTCGTATATCCCCTGACATCCAAGGTTCCCTGGAGTTCTTGGAACCACCCTTGACCTTTACGGGAACATGTTGCCATTGTATGGTCTCAATCTCCCTTCTGAAAGACTCCCATTGCTCCGATGCGGATTTTCCTACAAGCAGCTGATCCCAGTCCATTTTGGCCAGATCCTGCCTTATCCTATTAAAATCGGCCTTCCCCCAATTTAGAACCTTTATTTCCGGCCCCTCCCTGTCCTTTTCCATGACCACCTTAAATCTCACCGAATTATGGTCACTGTCATCAAAGTGCTCACCTACTAGCACTTCTTCCACTTGGCCGGCCACATTCCCTAGAATTAGGTCCAGTACCGCCCCCTCTCTTGTAGGACTTTCTACATGCTGGCTCAAAAAGCTCTCCTGGATGCACGTTAAGAATTTTGTACCCTCTAAGCCTTTTACACTCTGAGTATCCCAGTTAATATTGGGGAAGTTGAAATCCCCCACTATTATTACTTCCACTGATCGGTGATATAATGGGTGAATTTCCGTGCTGGTTCTCCCGCTCATCCACTGAAAATTCAGCAGAAAGTCGCAGAGACCCCAGAAAAATAGCATAAAAGGCATTTACGGTGTTTATCTGGGGCTTCCTAGGATCTTCCACCGTAGTTACAGCAGACAGTTGGGAGAACCCCTGTGGAAATTCAACTCCATTATAAGTAGCATCTTAAAGTCAATTTTTAATTTTAAAGCATCAAGTTTGTCCCTGTATGAAAGTGGTTCTTCAATACTGACTCTCAAACACTGCTGTACAAATTGCAATATTTACATTTCAGCTGGATCAATTTGAAACTGTGCAAGTACAAGCTCATGCAGTTCTAGTCTCCTGGCTACTAAGGTTGAAACCATCTGATTTGGTGCCTCGGACAATAGGGGGATCCTATTTCTATTCAGAGCTTGCCACTCTCCTTTGCCATTGAATTGCTACTCTTTCCTTCCTTTTCACCTCTGCATAATCACTGAGGAAATGCATCCACTGGGAAAAAGATGAAGTGTTCACAGCTGACAAAGCACCGCTAACAATCTCTCCACAGCGATCAATGGCTGTTCTCAGTGAGAGGAAATCATCCACTTTGAAACCTGTGTTTAATCTGTAGATGAAACATTAATAATGGATGATTTATTGCTAAGAACTAGGTACTGAAGGAGTACTCTGTATATTAAACTGAAGTTGTATGAAGCTTAGAGTTTTCCTTTAATGAAAGCTACTACAAGCAGAGATGGTCCTTAAAGACTCCTCAGTAGGTCGGGAGTCATTACTTGCCTCTCCAAAATTGAGTGGCCACCATCTTTAAAGCCACCTTTGTGGCAAATGTGGAGACATTCTGTTTCCACAGGACCATTTTAGCTTGAAACACAATGTTCTGAAGCACTGAGTTACAGAACTAGGGTGATGATTAATTCTATGACTAGATCTATTAAAATAAATGAGACAGAATTCGGCCAGGCAACAAAAACAAACAGCTCTTATCATTTAAACATGTTGCATGTTGTCACTATGATTTCAGTAAACAGTAATGACGCATAGTTCCCCCAATAGTTCTGTTGGTAAGCATGCAGCCTACGTTGGAATTGAGCCGGACCAGCCTAAAAGGTTCCAGATTCAATCCGTAGTCTGTGCTCAGTTAACTTATCTCAGTTGGAACAAGATATAGGGCTCTGGTGAGACCACACCTGGAGTACTGTGTACAGTTTTCGTCTCCTTACCTAAGAAAATATATATTTGCCTTAGAGGGGGTCCTACAAAGGTTCACTAGATTGATTCCTGGGATGAGAGAGTTGTCCTATGAGGAGAGATTGAGTACAATGGGCCTATACTCTGGAGTTTAGAAGAATGAGAGATGATCTCATTGAATCGTATAAAATTCTTAAGAGGGCTTAACAGGGTAGATACTGAGGTTGTTTCCCCTGGCTGGAGAGTCTAGAGCCAGGGGTCATAGTCTCAAGATAAGGGGGCAGCTGTTTAGGACTGAGATGAGGAGCAATTTCTTCACTCAGAGGGTTGTGAATCTTTGGAATTCTCTACCTCAGAGGGCTGTGGATGCTGAGTCGTTGAGTATATTCAAGGCTGAGGTCGATAGATTTTTGGACTCTAGGGGAATCAAGGGACATGGGGATCGGGCAGGAAAGTGGAGTTGAGGTCGAAGATCAACCATGATCTTATTGAATGGTGGAGCAGGCTCGAGGGGCCGTATGGCCTACTCCTGCTCCTATTTCTTACATTCTTAGTGGGGTCACCACAATTGGTCTCAGCACTCCGACTAGAGAGGGATGGAGGAAAAAAAAAGCATCCAAGGCTCCTATAACTGATTGTTATCCGGCAATTCCCTCAAGAAAAGGCAAACATGTGAATGTTAGCTGAGGGTAGTATCAGGTTTATCCCTCTCCCACACTCCAAGAGGCTGCTGGTACCAGATGTAAGCCTTGGATCAGCGGTAGTACTCTCGCTTCTGAATCAGAAGGTTAGAGGTTCAAGCCCCCACTCCAGAAACTTAAACAGATAATCTGGGCTGACACATCAGTGCAGTGCTGAGGGAGTGCTGCACCGTCAGAGGTGCCATCGTTTGGATGAGATGTTAAACCGAGGCCCCGTCTGCTCTCTTGGGTGGATGTACAAGATCCCATGGCACTCTTCAAAGAAGAGCAGGGGAGTTCATAGAATCACAGAATCTTACAACACAGAAGGGTCATTCAGCCCATCGTGCCTGTGCTGGCTCTTTGAAAGAGCTATCCAATTAGTCCCACTCCCCTGCTCTTTCCTCATAGCCCTGCAATTTTCTCCCCTTCACATATTTATCCAATTCCCTTTTGAAAGTTACTACTGAATCTGCTTCCACCATCCTTTCAGGTAATGCATTCCAGATCACAATAGTTCACTGCATTAAAAAAAATTCTCATCTTGCCTCTAGCTCTTTTGCCAATTATCTTAAATCTATGACCTCTGGTTACCTTTAAATCTGTGTCCTCTAGTTCTCCCAATGTCCTGGCCAATATTAATTTCTCAGCCAACATCACTGAAACAGATTATCTGGTCATTTATCTCATTGCTGCTTATGGGACCTTACTGTAGGCAAATTAGCTGCCGTGTTCCCTACATTACAATAGTGACTACACTTGAAAAAAGTATTGGTAGCCTGTAAAGCGCTTTGAAACACCCTGAGGTGCTATATAAACACAAGTTCCTTCTTAAGCCCTAAAACCGCAAAACTCTGTTCCCGGTATGGAGTCTCATTTGACCGAAGCAAGATCAGAGAATTGAGGGCAGAGTCGATCTTCACATCAGATCCTCACATTTATGCTCGCAACAACTCTTGAAATATCAAGCCATAAATATTCTTCCTCTGAAACAGCATGAGCTGAAAATTGATTTCATTAGCAGCATATGGACTGCAGTATTGTAGCGGCCTCCACTCATAGGAGTACAGTAGTGTAGTGGTTATGTTACTGGACTAGTAATCCAGAGGACGAGACTTCAAATACCACCATGGCAGTTTGAGAATTTGACTTCAGTTTTAAAAAGCTGGAATCAGTAAAAGTGACCATGATGTTTTTGGATTGTTGTAAAACCCCAACTGGTTCACTAGTGTTGAAGGAAACCGGCCGTCCTCATCCAGTCTGGTTTATATGTGACTCCAGTCTCACAACAGCATCGTTGACTCTTGGCTGCCCTCTGAAGTAACCTAGCAAGCCACTCGATTGTATCAAATAGAAGAAGGCCCACCACTATCTTCTTAAGGCAACTAGGGATGGGCAATAAATGCTGACCTTGCCAACATCGCTCACATCCTGAGAATTAATGTGTTTTTTAAACTTGAAATCATACATAAACGGGAAGCATATGATTAAACAGATCTGGGAAAATTAAACAATTTTATAGAAATTAACTATTCAATCCCCAATGTGAGATGTGGAAATGTATCTGCGTATTGAGTCACTAAAGGGGAAGCTTATGGATCAGTTATATAACTGGTTTTGGGTCGATGCTGTTTAATTATATGCTTCCTGTTTATGTATAATCTCAATTTTTAAAGAACAAGTCACTACATTACTATAGACCATATGCTGCTAATGTAATCCACTTTCAGCTCATGCTGTTCTGATAGAGTATTCATGGTTTGATATTTTCGATATAAAAATTTAAATCATAAATTACTCAGAATATATACTGACTTCTTTCCAAGATCATCACTCAATGAACTTGCATATTCCAAATGTTAATCCTTTAGTTTGTACATCATATATCAACAACATGGTACGCCCTGGCAGCCACGATGCTGCTAGCAAAAGATATAAACCCCAAGACAGAATAAAGCCCTATTTCAAAACACTGAAGTGAAGTCAAGGCAGCACTGGAATGAAATCTTGTCATCTTGATGATCGAATGACTGTTACAAAAACAAATCAGGCTTCACTCTTGCAGCTCACAGCATAATTTGAACCCCTCCACAAAGCCTTGCAAGTCCTTCCAAATATCAATTATTACTCACATTATAAAATGCATATGACCTACTCTTTTACACTATTTTTTTTTTAAGTTGCAGGAATGAAACATTACTCAAAGGAAATAATGGAATGTATTGATAAAGGAAATGTAGTGGATGTTGTGTATAAGCATTTTCAAAAGGCATTTGATAAGGTGCTGCATAGGAGGCTTGTGGATAAAATTAAGGGGTGCGGTATTAAAGGGACTGTGGCAGTGTGGATAGGAAGTTGATTACAGGACAAAAAAAAGAGTAGCGCTTAATGGATTTTTTTGGATTGCAGGGATATAAACAGTGGTGCCTTCCAGGGGTTAGTGTTAGGACCACTGCAGGTATCTCTTTGTATGAGTGATATGGACTCAGGTATAGGGGGCACAATATTGAAATTTGCAGACAACACAAAAATAGGGACCATGGTTAATCATAAAGAGAAGTGCAACCAACTTCAAGATTACATAGACAGATTAATAGATCAGGTTAATAGACATCAGATGAAACTTAATGCTGAGAAGTGTGAGGTAATACATTTGGAAGGAAGAATAAGGAGAGGAAATATACATTAAATAGTATTTTCTGACAATGTCTGGCAATGGACAAGGATCCTTTTCATCAGCATGTACTCAGGAAATTACCCCAAAGTATATAGGTAAAGGAAATGTGGTGGACATTGTATATATAGATTTTCAGAATGCATTTGATAAGGCACATAAAGAGGATGCATGAATAGGGAGATGGTGATGGCTAGGGGACATAATGCAAAGATTAGGGGTAAACAGATATTTTATAGATTGTCAAGATGTGTTTAGTGTTGTGTCCTAGGCTTCTGTGCTGGGACTTCTTTTGTCTTCCAATTATACAAATAGCTTTGGCATAGTACTCCATGAATAGTGTCAAAATAGATAAAGATAAAGTTGAAAAAGATCTGGGAGTCTTAGTAGACTTAACAGTCAATGTGTCCAACCAATGCAGAGGAGCAATCAACAAAGCCAAAATATTAAAATGTATAATCAAAACAGTAGAATACAAGTCAGGCGAAAACCTGATCAAATTGTATACTGTAATAGTCAGACCACGCCTTGAGTACTGGGTCCAGTTCTGATCACTGAGACACAAGACAGACATTCAATGACTGAAGTCAATGCAGAGAAGAGCCATGAGACTGATCTCCAGTGTTGATCCTTAGAGAAATTTGGTGCATGAAAAAGGTGAACTTACAGAGGGATATAAAATGGTAAACAGTGTGGAAAAGGTGAATCTGTAAAATTACTTTAAATTAAATTGCAGGAGTAAGATAAGGGATCATAGGTTCAAATTGGTAAAAGGCAAATTTAGAACTGATTGCAGGAAAAAGTGATTAATAAATTGATTTGAGGATATGAACCGTTTTTAAATAATTACACTGGTAACCTTTATGCCCCACAAATGCCTTAGTTAGATATCACTTTCAAACCTAGCACAAAGGATGATGGTAATGGTTGTTGGAGGCCTATCATCTCAGCCCCAGAACATCGCTGCAGGAGTTCCTCAGGGCAGTATCCTAGGCCCAACCATCTTCAGCTGCTTCATTAATGACCTTCCCTCCATAATAGGGTCAGAAGTGGGACTGTTCGCTGATGACTGCAGTGTTCAGTTCCATTCGCAACCCCTCAAACTCAATGAAGCAGTCTACGCCCGCGTGCAGCAAGACCTGGACAACATCCAGGCTTGGGCTGATAAGTGGCAAGTAACATTTGCACCGGACAAGTGCCAGGCAATGAACACCTCCAACAAGAGAGAGTCTAACCACCTCCCCTTGACATTCAACGGCATTACCATCACCGAATACCCCACCATCAACATTCTGGGGGTCATCATTCCTTCATCGTCGCTGGGTCAAATCCTAGAACTCTCTACCTAACAGCACTGTGGGAGAACCTTCACCACACGGACTGCAGCGGTTCAAGAAGGCGGCTCACCACCACCTTCTCAAGGGCAATTATGGATAGGCAAAAAATGCCGGCCTTCCCAGCGACGCCCACATCCCATGAATGAATAAAAAAAACTTTACAACCATAAAGGACTGTATTTTCATTTACAATAACAAACCTTCAAATTTTATTAAAAAAGCGTTCTAAAAACTTGAGGCACTTCCTCTGGATCAGTACTACAGCACCATCCAAATTTGCCACTGTAGCCTACAATGTACAGATACAAAGCGTGCAAAGTGTACAGCACTGTTACCTTTAAAGCTGATGCAATACTGGACAACTTCACATTTTCACTCAGCTGTTGAAAATACAAACTGCACAATGTAAAAATGTCAACACCCACTCAGTGTTGAACCTTTGCGTCACATTTAATCTAAACTGAAGCAGATGTGGACTCAAATGTACTCTATAAACAAACTCCCGATTCACAGAAAAGTTGTGTAAATTTTCAGTGAAGAGGGCTTACTCTACTTTTAGATATGTTTTGCGCAATTTAACTATCCACAATGAATTTCAAATAAAATCAATGTGACCATTATATAATCTTACTCATTTTCATGCCATATGCATAATGACTCATTGTTGCATGTGTCTAAACTGTTGGAACACAAATGCATTTAAACTTCATTGCTAGTCTGTCTGTGCAGCCATACAGAAATGAAAACAAATGGTGAAATTTTAAAGTGACTTTTGTTAATGTGGATCAAATAAATGTAAAATGGATATTATTTCTTAAAAGAAAACCTATTGGATGATGGCTGTAATTAGCTGGAACAATTCTGAATGCTATTTCCATTCTTATTAAAAGCACCTTTGTATAATGTCACTTTTCCATAAGAACGGGAATCATATTCCAGAGAATAGTCCACTTCATCTGCTCCTTCTGGGTGATATCCCATGATATCATGTATGTCATAATTGTGTTCAATGTCAAAATAATCATAACAAAATGGTGAAAGGGGGATATTGTGTGTTGTGTCAAACTGTCCAGCAGTGAAGCTTAGTGTTCATTAATTCTTAAGATGCTCCATAAGATTGTGTCCTAAGAATCTGCATAAAGGTGACTTATACAACAATTGCGACAGTAATTCTATTCAACCAAAATGAATATTTATAAATGAACATACTGTATGCAAATCTAAAAACCTCAACTGTCAGCACCAGCAACAGTATTCTATATTCATTTCAGTTTACAATGTGTCATTCTAATTAGTCTACTGGGAACGTTGGCTCCTGACTTTTTCTGTAGTCTATATATTTTCCGCTCCTCTCTCTCTCCCCCCCCCCCCCCCCCACCCCGCCCCCACTACTGATTTACCAATTTTGTTAATTTTTCAGACAAGTTGGCACTGCAGCGGTCACTAAACTCAAATGAAGTTTCATAATTAAAGATGTGAAAACCTTTTCTCTTCAAAAAGTCATTAAAAAAAACATTGGCCAAGTACCTTATGTATTCAACCATATCCAATACTGAAGGGCTGTATACATTGTCCAAATTAGCTGTCATTCAGATTTAAAGGAACTCATTTTACTGTGGTGTCACTTTCCCTCAACTCGGAGATTAGGCAGATTACTTTAGGTCATACTTTTCAGTCAATAATAAATTCTGCATTCAATTTGAACACCTGGACTGTTTTCCCAATGACTATTCTGCTGGGATATATATTGTGTGCAATATATTCATATAATTGGAAGGCCTATCATGATGTTGCTCATGGTGAATCAGAAGATACACCAGAGGAGACTATCGGGTTGGATGCCGATAGTTGGGAGGCCTGAACCTCTTTCGGGTTCGGGCCTCACTAATATTTACTCGCTGAGCTATGGGCGTCAAACAGGCAACTCATCAGTCTGTTGAGGAACAAAATCGGCTAGCTACTGCATGCAGCTGAATGCCTGCTAAGGCTTGTTGGGGGGTAATGGATGTTCCTCCTGACCCCAAAAAAATATTTAAAAGAACAATAAACTTACCTTTTGGGAGAGACCTTCAGTGGCCCCTTTAAGGACCGCTGGTTAGGTCTCTCAAGGCTTAGAGAAATTGGGACTGACGTGCACCGTGCATGTTTCTCCCATTTCACCTTAAAAGTTTCAGTGGGGCCCTACAACAGGCACAGAACCCAATTTGCATATTTAAACAGTCTCCCACCTGTTTCGGGTGATTGGCTGGCTGTCAGGAGGGAAAACAGCTGGGAATCAGAGAGGAGAGAGGGAGGGAGGGAGAGATCGGGGCCGTGGAGGACATGGTGGGTTGGGGGGGTGGGGGGTGGGTTTGATGCCAGAGGCAGCCATCAAGTGAGGTCTCCACCATGGCCGGGGGGGATCTCGGCCATTGCAAGAGGGGGGTCTCAACCATCGGGGGGGGGTGGGGGTGGTATCGACGTGAATGCTGGTTTAATATCCTAACCAGTAATTTCTGAGATGGGGTGGTTGAGGTTGAATAAGAGTTTGTGATCCTATGCCAAAATTTCTGCCCAGTGGTGGGGGGGAGAAGGTTTGTTGTCCTAACCTGGAATTTCTGCTATGTGTTTGTGGTTCTATGCAGTGGGGATGCATTTGGCCTTATGGTCATTTTTTGGGGGGTTGTTCCCGGATGTATACTCATTGGCTTGGTTCCCAATCTTTACTTAGTAGGTGGGTTTTGATTTTTATTTTTTTGCTCAGTTGAGTGGGGGCAACATTTATTATTCTACCGGGGGATGTAGAAAGTGATGCAACGGTGGTGCTGCGGGGGAAGAGATTTCTTTTCATTGGTTGCAGTTTTTCCGAGTTGACCTCCCATGGTATCACATATGGGGAGTCTAAACCAATGCAACTTTTCACATTTCAGGGAGACATTTGAACCAAGACAGAGAGGGGAGGGGTAAGAGAAAGGGAGAGTGTGAGAACAGTGAAGGCAGACTGAGTGAGGGGGAAAGGAAGGGTAAGGAAGGGAGAGACAGTGAGGGGGTGGAGTGGGGAGGGGAGAGAGGGTGAGGACATGGGATGGGTGGGGTGAAGGAGAAATGAAGGGAGAGGAGAGAGAAAAGGAAAGAGGATGGTAGGAATAGAGAGGGAGCAGGAGGAGGAGAGAGGGAGAGAAGGTGATGAGGTGGAGGAGAGAAGTGATTTCATGATCAGTGCAATGTAAGTAACATTCATTTTTTGAACTTCCTAAGAGCACCAGCACTAATTAATTAGCATTAAAAGATGAAAACCATAACGGATGTCCCTGGCAGTTATATTCCGCTGCATATGGGAAATGTGGTGGATTCAATCAAAGGGCCTGTCAATCACTGCTGAGGAAAAAGAAGAACCTTTAAGAACTCTGGTGTGGAAAATATATTTATCAGAGCAGATATGACAGAGAAGGAGAAAATTAGAGAAAGGGTTGAAGTATTTACTGGAAGTGGGGTGGGAAGAAACACAATCCAAGTAGTTGTAGGAGTCCGAGCTTATTGCCAAAGATGGTCAGAGAGAGAAAGCCAGAAAAAGGGAAGCGATGGACCTCACAAAGGAAAGAATGGATGAGAATTAGAAACACATTTGGAGTTCTATAATTTTTATTAGCAAAACAGCCAAGTTCTAATAAAATGTTATGATTCTTTCAAGTAATTTGACTGTAGAATATTCCAATATTTCAGCTGTTATCATTCTTAAAAATATAAGCTGGTGCACATACTCAACATTGATTCAGGATGTCAATAATTGATTATTTTCAGTTTATTTAATTTAATTGAGTGATGACTGGATGAGTGAATACAGACCCAACACAAACAACTCTCAGCCAAACATTTGCCTGAGAGAACTGAAAGACCAACTGCAATACTTGAGCTTTTCTTGAGATGTGTCAATCACAGGTTTAAAGGGCCAAATGCTCTGCATGAATCTCGCCTGTTTTATTGGCGAGTTTGAGAAGCCATGGGAAACCCATGCAGGTAAGGTAAAATTCGTTTCAGGTTCAGAATCCACAAAAAATTACCTACCTTAAGTATTTGAAGTTGGTAAATTGCCCCTTTAACGATCCACCTGCCAGCATTAATAGGGGACACAACTTCCGGGTTTCGGATGAGGGCGCTAAACCCGGAAGTGGGGGCGTTGGAACTGGGTCGTGGTCCCGCTGATGAAACCGACAATTTTTACTGCCCACCCACCCCGGGGGTTAAAATTACCCCCCAGGAGGTCAGTATGACACTTATAGGAAATGCATCCCATATGCAAGACTTTTAATTTACTGGCAGATCACTTGAGATATTGCTCACAGAGAGTCCGGGGTTTTAGAAGAAGAGTATTATGCCAAGTAGTTTTCTAATTTTTTCTTGGCATGTGGGTGTGCTGGTAATGCTGCATTTTTATTGCTCATCCCTAATAGGCCGTCTCCTTGAACCACTGCACTCATTATGGTGATGGTGGTAGTAGGGAATTCAAGGATTTTGACCCAGCAACAATGAAGGAATCGCAATATACTTACAAGTCAGGCCGATGTGTGACTTGAAGATTAACGTGGAGGTGATGGTGTTCCTGTGCTATTGTATTATGAGGGACACATTTAGCAGCATTGAGGGAAGTCGTGGGACTGGGGGCACTTGGAATGGGTCTCAAGATCCAGTAGTAATATGAGGTGGAGGTCCCAGGATCTGGGAACACTGGGAAGAGGGTTCTGGGAATACTGCAGAGGATGTTCTGGGAACCCAGAGGCAGATCCTTGGATCTGGGATTACGAAGTGAACCATTATGGGATCAGTGAGCAATTGGGGAATGAGGTCCCAAGATCCTGGAGTTTTGTGAGTGGTCTAGGGACCAGAAAACACTGAGAATGTGGTCTAGGGAATTGAGGGCATTGAGAAGGGTATGGAGATCTAGAAGTCGGGGGGGGGGGGATATCATGGGGAGAGGGGCCATCATGTCCAATCAGAATGGGTAGGGGATTTGGAAGCATCTGGGCAACTGGAGTCTTGTGAGGGCTAGGGGCCCAGGACAATGGGAGCCAAACTGCACTTGGCTCCTTTTGAATGATTAGGAACCAAGTCCCACCATGTTCCCACTTGTCAATCTCCTCTCCCAACCTGCCCATAGACTTCTTTGTGCTGGCAGGCACCAGCCTCCCCTGAATTCCCTATCATCAGTGAGTTCTTGTCTTTACATTCCTACCTTAAAGGACTAAGCGAACTAGCCAATTTACAGTTTTTAAAAACATAGATTTTCATTAAAAACCAAAATTACACCTTAAAACAGTCAATAGTTCATTGTTTATTCAGTTTCCACATTTTTAATATTTAAAAAATTGCCCATAAGCCCCAAGAATAATTCAAAACAGAATAATTTTTTAACTGGATTTTTCAGCAGAGCAATGTGACTTGCTGTGATTGAAATGGACCAAATCCAATCAAGAGAATCCCAATAACTCAAGACTCATTTTCCTATTGGGTTTAAATAACTTGGAAAAACAAGCCAAGATCCTCTTCAAACTTTTGAGGGAAACAAATGAAATACATTCTTGATAAAGAATTTTTGTTGTCAACTGTCAACAGACTGCAGGTGCTGCTAATCACAGATGTGTTAATCACTGGCATGGTTTAAGTCAGCAGTTCATAATAGGAAAGGAGCAATTTTTAATATTTTAAATATAAGACTTGCCTGAAATAAAACTTTGAGAATTCAATCTCCAGTTTGTTTCAAAATCTTTTGGAAGAAGCAAAGAAACTTGCAAATTCCCGAAGGATGAGGAGAGAAAACTTTTACTTCAACTCCGAGACCTATGTTAATTGCATCCATGTGATTTACATCAATTAGTGTTAATTGTATTCAGGTGGTGCGTATCAATTGGGAACGCTCTTGTATCCTTTTATAAGAGAGCTGATCTAGGCTGTGGTGCGGGTGTAAATTTGGAGCTCTGTGAATAAAGGCTCGGAAGCAACTGAAGATCAGGCTCTAGCATTCTATCCTTCACCAGTGGGCTATCCAATTTATAACAACCTCATGATCAATAGTTGGAAATTCTGCAAACAGCATGTGTGGAAGACACAAATATGATTGGAAATGCAACTATTCTGGGGAAAAATATGCAGTTGGAGTCCAGGCTTTTGAGATAGGCTGAGTCCTTGAAATAAAAACTTTACAGTAGGCATTAAAAGATACAAAAAAGATCATTCAGTGGGTAAATTGAATCATACAGCTGTGAAATATATAATTTTTTGAATCTGTTATTTTATTTGAAACCTATTTTGGATATTAGAAATTTCAGTTACTGAGAAAAATAGTGGATGAATACTTTTCCAAAAAGAACATTTTGAATAATTCAATTGGTTCATTTTTTTCAATTTTTTTATTGATGGGTTCGCCTGACTGGTCATTCAGCATTGTTTTCTTCATAAGTCCTTAGTAGTTCTTCCTTTGCAATTTTCTAGCTGCTTAACTTGCTTTAGATTCATAGGTTTTGATTTTAACTCCAGGCGGGTGGATAGTAAGGAGAGTGTGAAACTCATCCACTGCGCAGAAATGAGGACTGGGCTAATTTAACTCCTGGGCCTCATTAACATGCTGCCATCCACTTCCGGTTCAGATGGTCATAAAGTGGCAGAAAATTACAAAGTTAAGAGGCCACCCACTAACACAAGATAAGTGGCGGGATTGGGTTCCGGGGGTATCTCGCATTCGGGAATAGGGGAGCCTGCAGTAGGGGAGGCCTCCTGCTCCTCATAGCCCCCCATAGGAAAGAAAAAGTCACCTTTTTCCACCTCACAGGTTCTGACTGGCCTTCACCTGGCAGGAGAGTCACAGCGGCTTCTCTGTTCATGCCTCAGTTAAAATTGCCATTGGAACCAGGCGACATCATTGTACATATGTAAAGTGGAACCACGTCATCTTTAGGCAGGTGTCTTTGCCTCAGGAGAGCAGATTAAAATCCTGAACGATGAGTTCCTGCCACTGTTCAGCACTGTTGTAGTAGTGCCTCTAGAACAACATATTCCAATGAACTGGGAACAAATATACTATATGGGGCATGGCTATACAGTCCAACTGATAATTGGTGCATTTATGAAAAACATTTGTCACTATTACTCCCAGAAATCAGCACTGAACGGTATCCAGGACTGGTCAAATCTATAGAAGGAGCACCTTGTGACAAACAAGTGTCCATTACAATCATTTGGACACAAGCAAATGCACAAAACATCATGAAGTAACTGTTTGTAACTTTTAAAAACCCTGGTCTGCTGCAAATACTTTCTCTGGTTCAGTGGTGTCTGTTGCTCCAATAAATAGCCTATGCATCTTGCATTTATGGGAGTTGATTTATATTACCCTATATCTACTTGTACAATCATGGGGCCTGGAGAAGTAACAAGAGAACCCCCTTGTGATCTAAACCAGATATCTACATTTTTTGCTTGTATTTCCTCAATCTCTCCAAAGGCTGACGAAGTTAAACTAAACAAGATGAAGCTTGGTTTGAATCATTGTAAATATCATCAATTCTGCAAAAACTGTAGTAAGTGGAAAAGTAAACTCATTCTATTGTGAAATATGTTTCTGATTACGTGTCACATTGAAAGCAACAATGTCCTCTGTATGTGAAATGTAACAAGTTACCAAGCACATCACTACAAAATACACAAGTGTCATGTTTCTGGTTTTTCTGACCATTTTTTCAGAGAGGATTTGGTAATATAAAGTTAATTTTAATGCTGAGTATTCTCGTCATTTCCCATATGGAGGACATTGTTGCTTCAACGCATTACCACTCCCACAACCAATAATTCTTAATATGTATGAAGTGACAGGACAAAAATTACAACGTGGCACACAATTGGAGACATATTTTACATATTTTTCCAGTTATTAGAGTTTTGTGGAAATTCTGATATTTTCAATTTAGAGGGAACTACAAAGCTTACGTTGGATGAGAAGGTGCAAGCCTGAGAAAATGTTCAGAAAATATAAATAGAATGAAAGTTTTGTGTTAAGGAAGATATCAGACAGGAAGTGATAGAAAAAAGGGACATTCATTTCAAAAAAAATTACTAGCATTTATTGAAAAAAAAACTGTGGCTTAGAAAATGTGACTCACCATAAACAGGCAGTGTCAATAAAAAGAATGAAATCCACAATTATAATTGTTCACTAACCACTGAACTAGGAAAATATACCTTTTTATGCTGTCAAAAATAATTGTGTTTATATACAGCGGAAAGGTATTAAACATTTGGGGGTAGAGTTTCCGCTTTGGGTGCAATCAGCAACTGGGCGCAAATTACGCCCGAAAACCTTGGTTACAGTTTGAGTTTCTGCTAAAATCATTAACATAATTACAAATGTAAAATCTTCCATGAACCAGCGCAATCCAGCAGTTTAACAGAGCCGAATCGTTTATTTCTTTTTCTTTGCAATAAAAAATATTCATTGATATATTTAAGAGTGGGTAACCTGGTGCAGATTTATTAATACGGCTGGAAATGGGTTGATCATGAAAAATAAGCATTTTAATAAGTGTGTGTCTGGTCCTCCGCTTGTGGGTAACTTGATTTTAAATCACTGAAAATGACTTTAAAAAACATTTACTACTTTCATTGGTGTACATTAGTCAGTTCCTTGATAAATTAAATATTTTTAATATTTAAAAATGTTTAAAACATGCCTACTGGTGCCTATGTGCAAAAAAAAACTTAATTTGAAGACCCTCCTCGAACGGCCGTAATGGGTGGAAACTCGCCGTCCTCGTTATTTCGTTCGGGGGGGCGTGGCCAGTTTTGTGGGCAGGGCCGGCGTCAGCGCAAAAGATTGCAGAAACTCGAATTATGCTGAACATAATTTACGCCCATCGAAATTCCTCGATCTTTTGCGCTGATCTGGCCGGATTACGCTGAAAAAACGCAGGGCAATCTAGCGGAAACTCTACCCATTGATATTTGTCATTCGTCAATGCATAACATACCATACCATAATTATAATGACCAGAAGCAAGACAGTCATCTTTCTCTTTGTGATGTTAACATGGGTGTGATATGTCAAAGTTAATGATTTGCTGTCCCCTACTGGTGCAAGTTAGTCAATGTAAAACCACTTACAAATGGAATCATAGAATAATACAGCACAGGAGGCCAATCAGCCCATCGTGCCTGTGCTGGCTCTTTGAAAGAGCTACCCAATTAGTCCCACTCCCCTGCTCTTTCCCCATAGCCCTGAAAAATTTTCCCCTTCAAGTGTTTATCCAATTCCCTTTTGAAAGTTATCATTGAATCTGCTTCCACCGCCCTTTCAGGCAGTGCATTCCAGATCGTAACTTGCTGCGTAAATTCATTTTTTCCCTCATGTCACCTCTGGTTCTTTTGCCAATTACCTTAAATCTGTATCCTCTGATTACCAACCCTTCTGCCACTGGATACAATTTCTCCTTATTGACTCTATCAAATCTCCCCTTAACCATCTCTGTTCTAAGGAGAAATGACTTTTTAGCTTTGTCTTACAATGCGACAAACTCAATGTATACCTTTATTTACTTTCAATTTACTTTCAAAATATTGATAAGACATTTTAGAGTGATTGTCCGAAAGGTATATTTTATTTTCCGAAAAATTACATCCTTCAAATCATTTTGTTCGGGGATCTGTTTTTCCAGTTTTTCCCCTCTGGAACCCTGTACATTTATTTAGCAGCCAAATTATAAAGGTGGAGAAAACAAAAAATGAAGGAGCTTGCCAAGTGGTCTGAAAGTGGACAGAGAACATGAACACTGGAGTCAGACTGCCTTCAATGCAGCATAGCGATTTTTCCTTTGGCCTCAATGCTCTGGACCTATATCCAAATCATTGCTATATAGTGGCCCCAGAACTGAACCCTGTGGGACACCACTACCCATGGGTGCAGATGTTCATGGTGCCTCCACCTGCTCCAGAGAGCGCTGTATTGTGTCTATCCCTTCTTTGATATTAATTGAACCAAAGGTAGCAAATCTGAAATGGCTCCTGCTGAAGGCAATTAAGCCACTATAGGGCACACACAGGCTGACCCCTTAACCTTATTCAGCAGAATGGCTGAAGAGGGTAACAGAGAACTGAGATGGCTGATATACATGAGCCTGAAAATAATGTAGAAAAGACAGATCAGGGAGTGGCTTGTACAGAAAGCAATCCACACACTTTTCTTCTACTGTAAGCTAAAGAAGGTAAATTATATATCATATATACTGGCAGATTTGCTACCTTTGGTTCAATTAATATCAAAGAAGGGATAGACACAATAAAGCGCTCTCTGGAGCAGGTGGTGGCACCATGAACATCTGCACCAGTGGGTAGTGGTGTCCCACAGGGTTCAGTTCTGGGGCCACTGTATATATCAATGATTTGGATATAGGTCTAGAGGGAGTGGTATCAAAATTTGTTGATGATACCAAAATAGGAGGTATAGTTAATTCTTCAGAAGACCAAAGGAAACAAAAAGGAATGTTGATAAAATGGGGGAATGGGCGAGAAAGTTGCAGATGGAATTCAATGTCAGTAAACGTGATGTGATGCATTTTGGTCAAATAAATAACACCAGTAATTATACTCTGCATGGAAGCAGGTTCTGTGCTGCGGAAGAGCAAAGGAACTTGGTGGTACAGGTTCATAGGACCTCAGATTGATAAGACCACTAAAAAAGCTAATGGAATACTAGGTTTTATCTCTAGAAGTGCAGAATATAAAAGCCCATGGGTAATGATGAGCCTATATAAAATCTTAAGACCTCAGTTAGAGAACTGTATGTAGTATTGGACTCCACACTATAGGAAAGATATTGAAGCTTTAGAGAGGGTACAACGCAAATTCACTAGGATGCTGCCTGCTATAAAGGAAATACAAATATGAATAAAGACTTGGGATTTTTTTTCATTAGAACAATGCACATTGCAGAATGATAGAAGCGTTTTAAAGTTACGAAAGGATGGGACTGGTTAGATAGAAGCACACTGTTTCCAGCAGTTGAGGGGTCAAGAACAAGGGGCTAAGAGTCAAATTAAATGTAAGAGATTTAGAACAGAAACTTGTGAGGCTGTGGAATACACTTCCAGGGTTAGTGGTTGAGGCAGATACCGTCAGTATTCAAGATTAGATTGGATAGGCGACTGGAGGAAATGGGGTTGAACAGATATAGGAACGGGATTAATAAATAAAAGTTGGACTGAATGGCCTGTTTCTAGAATTGTAACTTCTATGTATTTCTACATATTTTCTTTAGTGTAGCTGCGTTCCTGCCATTTCCTCTTCCTTCTGATCCTGCTAGGCCTCCATTATAAGGTCATATATGGGAATGCCGTTAGTATATCCATGGTAAGTGCTTTTTAAACAGAAGGTCGGGAAGCAAAAGATTTGCCTGCCTGAAAGTGCTGATAGACAGTTTGCAGGATATTCTTAGTTGCACAGCTATGAAAAGATGCTTCTAATTGCTTGAGTCAAAACTGATGTTTCAGACAAAGCTTGTGGACATTAAAGCCTGTGACCTCAAACACTTCCTGGTTTAACAAGACTGCAGGTATATTACCCCTCTTTTCTACAAGCTTACTTTAAATCAGGTGCAATTCTAGCATAAATGGTAACATTTCTGGGACAGCAGCATTTGCCCTCATTGTCCTGTCCTTGACATACATGCAACACTTTGGGGATGGGCGCATCTTCTGCAGCAATAAACTTGACCAGAATTTAGCATTCATTTTAGAACAGGTGTAACTCATATCCGACTAATACTTTAAATTCCAGCCCCCATCCCAGAACTACATCACCTTTGTACCGCAAAAATAACCGGAATGTTAGGCCCATAAGCTTTATAAAATTACAGGATTTGTTCTAAAATTTACCCTGCTGCTGTAAAATACTGAAGCCAAGTATTTTACCAACTCCTTTCATTAAAAGGACCAACGTTTGACGACATTTATGTTTAGATCATTTTTCTTTTAAAGTTTTTCTCCTTCCTCACACATGACTTGTCTTATGCAGATACAAGGAAATGTTAACCACTAAACACAACACGATATGCAACAATTCACAGAATAATGTAGAACATACACTGAGACTAGGTAGTTATTACCTGGAGAAATTGCTGAATTCTGCCTGATAATTAGTATCAGTAAGAGATTTCAGTTTCTATCTCAGACATTAACTTCTTCTCCACTGGAAATGGATCTATCTACATTTGAGCAAGTTTAATCAGTTCATTTGTCACTCAAATTACACAAACTCCTGTGCCAGCCACTGTCTGATACACACTATACACAAACTGAAAACCAAAACATACAAGATTTCTGCTGATTAAATCAGGAATAGGGAATTAATGTTGATATAGTACATTTGAAGGACCAAGCCAGGACATTGGATGGTAAAAAGAACACTTGCAATTGCCATTTACAACATGTTCAAAAAGGTGTTTCTCCCTGTAGCTTTCAATTTACCGCAAATTGTAAACAGAAATCCTGTACGGAGATATTTTAAGGTAGAATGCAATAGGTCAATTTAAATTTGGAAAGTTTTTTTTCTAAAATCAATTTACATTTTGAGGGATTTTGACAAAAGTCTTATATACATAGTTTGAGGACAATATCAAGGCAGCGTTTGACCAAGTGTGGCACCAAGGAGCCATAGTAAAATTGAAGTCAATGGGAATCAGGAGGAAAACTCTCCAGTGGCTGGAGTCATACATAGCACAAAGGAAGATGGTAGCGGTTGTTGGAGGCCAATCATCTCAGCCCCAGGACATTGCTGCAGGAGTTCCTCAAGGCAGTGTCCTAGGCCCAACCATCTTCAGCTGCTTCATCAATGACCTTCCCTCTATCATAAGGTCAGAAATGGGGATGTTCGCTGATGACTGCACAGTGTTCAGTTCCATTCGCAACCCCTCAGATAATGAGGCAGTCCGAGCCCGCATGCAGCAAGACCTGGACAACATCCAGGCTTGGGCTGATAAGTGGCAAGTAACATTCACGCCAGACAAGTGCCAGGCAATGACCATCTCCAACAAGAGAGAGTCTAACCACCTCCCCTTGACATTCAACGGCATTACCATCGCCGAATCCCCCACCATCAACATCCTGGGGGTCACCATTGACCAGAAACTTAACTGGACCAGCCATATAAATACTGTGGCTACAAGAGCAGATGACTCACCTCCTGACTCCCCAAAGCCTTTCCAGCATCTACAAGGCACAAGTCAGGAGTGTGATGGAATACTCTCCACTTGCCTGGATGAGTGCAGCTCCAACAACACTCAAGAAGCTCGACACCATCCAGGACAAAGCAGCCCGCTTGATTGGGACCGCATCCACCACCCTAAACATTCACTCCCTTCACCACCGGCGCACAGTGGCTGCAGTGTGTACCATCCACAGGATGCACTGCAGCAACTCGCCAAGGCTTCTTCGACAGCACCTCCCAAACCCGCAACCTCTACCACCTAGAAGAAGAGCAGCAGGTACGTGGGAACAACACTACCTGCATGTTCCCCTCCAAGTCACACACCATCCCGACTTGGAAATATATCGCCGTTCCTTCATCGTCGCTGGGTCAAAATCCTGGAACTCCCTTCCTAACAGCACTGTGGGAGAACCTTCACCAGATGGACTGCAGCGGTTCAAGGCGGCGGCTCACCACCACCTTCTCAAGGGCAATTAGGGATGGGCAATAAATGCCGGCCTTGCCAGCAACGCCCACATCCCATGAACAAATAATAAAAAAAACACAACAGTTTGTACACTAATCGCACTTTGAAACTAGTATGTAAACTGTACGTACGAACTGAGTAACTTGGCGTTGTTCAGGTGGCCACCTAAAATGGACTGAGTTTTTGTTCTTGATGTGGCTTGTAATGTTGAAGGTTGAGAACTTGGCTGTATACCTGGAATGCAAAAAAATGATATTTGAATGCAATGTAAACAAAACAGATTAAGTTAACTTAATGCAACTTTAGGAATACAGAGTCGTGACACCCTTCTTTATTTTGCTTTAATACAGTTCCTAAATGAGCTTCAGAGTTGTATAAGTTATTCAGTATAAAATCTTGGATCTTCCAATTCAATGAAAAGAGCACAATATCGAATTGGCACGAAGGCACCAGGCAACTAAAACAGTCCTCATCATATTGTGAAATTGGCAAATCCTTTTTCATTTGTTTATAAACATTTTTCCCTCCGTGAAAACTGTGACCACTTATTGATTTGTTTGTAGTACATCAAATGGAGGTTCAGTGCAAGGAAGCAACAAGAGAAAAAAAATACAAAAAGGATTTGACTGTAGCCAAGTTGAAAGGAGACAGGAATTGGAAATACCCCAGATGTTCTGGAGGCTCTGGCCACAATCTTCCAATCCTCCTTCGATATGGTGACAATGCCGGAGGACTGGAGGATTACAAATGTTACACCTCTGTTCAAAAAAGGGGAGAGGGATAAACCCGGCAATTACAGGCCAGTCAGCCTAATGTCGGTGGTGGGGAAACTTTTAAAGACAACAATCCGGGACAAAATCAATTGGCACTTGGAAAAGTATGGGCTATTAAATGAAAGTCAGCACGGATTTGTTAACGGAAAATCGTGTTTGACTAACTGGATTGAGTTCTTTGATGAAGTAATGGAGAGGATTGATGAGGGTAGTGCAGTTGATGTTGTACATATGGACTTTCAAAAGGCATTTAATAAAGTACCACATGATAGACTTGTTAGCAAAATTAAAGCCCATGGGATTAAAGGGACAGTGGCAGCGTGGATACAAAACTGGCTAGGGGACAGAAAGCAGAGAGTAGTGGTGAACGGTTGTTTTTCAGACTGGAGGGAAGTATACAGTGGTGTTCCCCAGGGGTCAGTATTAGGACCACTGCTCTTTTTGATATATATTAATGACCTGGACTTGGGTACAATTTCAAAGTTTGCAGATGACATGAAACTCGGAAATGTAGTAAACAATGTAGGCAAAAGGCTTCAGGAGGACAAAGACAGACTGGTGAAATGGGTAGACACATGGCAGATGAAATTTAATGCTGAGAAGTGTGAAGTGATGCATTTTGGTAGGAAGAATGAGGAGAGGCAATATAAACTAAATGGTACAATTTTAAAGGGGGTGCAGGAACAGAGAGACCTGGGAGTACACACACACAAATCTTTGAAGATGGCAGGACAAGTTGAGAAGGCTGTTAAAAAAGCATATGGGTACCTGGGCTTTATTAATAGAGGCATAGAGTACAAAAGCAAGGAAGTTATGCCAAACCTTTATAAAACACTGGTTAGGCCTCAGCTGGAGTATTGTGTTCAATTCTGAGCACCACGCTTTAGGAAAGGTGTCAAGGCCTTAGTGAGGGTGCAGAAGAGATTTACTAGAATGGTACCAGGGATGAGGGACTTCAGTTGTGTGGTGAGACTGGAGAAGCTGGGGTGGTTCTCCTTAGAACAGAGAAGGTTAAGGGGAGATTTGATTGGGGTGTTCAAAATCATGAAAGCATTTGACAGAGTAAATAAGGAGAAACTGTTTCCAGTGACAGACGGGTCGATAACCAGAGGACACAGATTTAAGGTGATCGGCAAAAGAGCCAGAGGCGACATGAGGAAACTTTGTTTACGCAGCGAGTTATAATGATCTGGAATGCACTGCCTGACAGGGTGGTGGAAGCAGATTCAACAGTAACTTTCAAAAGGGAATTGGATAAATACTTGAAGGGAAAAAATTTACAGGGCTATGGGGAAAGAGCAGGGAAATGGGACTAATTGGATAGCTCTTTCAAAGAGCCGGCACAGGCACGATGGGCCGAATGGCATCCTCCTGTGCTGTACCTACCGTAATACCATGTGTTAAAATGGTGGTAGTTTTACCCTCAGCATGGATGATATCATTCATGGAGGAGGTTCACTTGTGCTATACCGCAAGGATAAGAATCACTGTCTTGTTGACTCAAGTACAACATGGACATATCATCACCAAAGGACAGTTAACCCCCATCACTGCTAGATTACTAGTGATTGGATGGGTGTATATGTTCTATCAGTGCACATCAGCCCAATTCTTCTTATCCTACAAAGACCACACAGGCACAGATATACATCAAGGTTTGAAAGCCATCTTCCCACCTAATTACTACAGAATCACAATAAAGACCAGAGAGGTGATGGGAACTGATGAACATTCCAGTGAGGATATAAAAGACCACAAGTAGAGAAAGTAGAGCCTGCTTTCTTACACCCCTCATTTTAAGGTGGCTTTTACCCAACTTTAAAAGGCCATATTATAATGGCAGCGTACTACATAATAAAAGATCCTTGATTCAAATGAAGCAGAAACAACATTTAAGCAGAGCTATTCTGTTGCTGCTAGTATTAAATAAACATACCCACAGAAATCTCAAATATGAAACCACTCCCCTAATATACAGTGCCCATTTTTAAACATCCTACAGGTTTCTTCTTTATATTTAATGAACTAAAATTATGCTCCTACATTTCCCCAGTTTATGGTAATAGTTAAACACAAGACAAAGCTAATGCCAGATATCATGACTACCAAAACCATGTCTTCTTTCTAAACAGGGATTAAAAGCTACACTACTATACCTGTGTCAATGCTGACATTTGAAGACTTGAGAATTGTTTCACCATTAAAACAAGTCAAGCTGATCGTGTAAAGAGTCCCAGACTTTCGATCCATTAGCTTCAAACTTCCATTTCTGAATTGTTTTAAAAAGAGGTTAATTAAATATACAGACATGCCACCAAGTGACTACAAAATATTGTAAAACAAAAGATGTTAATGTGAAACATAAAACACCACAAGTACGTTATCTGGCAAGTCACCATTTAAAAATTAAGTGTTACTTCAACAATGTGTTTATAATATGGGTAGCTTATTACACTTAGAAAGTGGCAATAAATCATCTTTCCCTTCATCTGTGTATCTTGTATAATATTACAAAACATGAACTGGTATCCCAGTATCTACAGGCCCCAACTAAAATTTTCTGCTGTGAAGAAAAGTACCATGAAATCTTTTATGTCTGTCTGACAGGGTCTCAGTCTAATACCTCATCCAAAAGACAGCAGCTTGGAGTTTCTGCATGATTTATGACCAGATATCAGCGGAATCTGTGCAGAATCGAATTAAATAGCCCTAACGATTGCAACATTTTAAACGTAAGTGAGTTACGCGCATAACCACTTTACGCTGGAGTATCCTCAATCTTTTACGTTGGTTCAAAAGTCCATTTGTCCGAAGCAGTCCCCGCCCACAAAACTGGCCGCACCTCCAGGTTGGAATGGAGAGTTTCCGCCGATTGCGCCTGTTGAGGGATGTTCATCAAATTGCGCCCAGGAACCCATGGTCACATGAAGCAAGCATTAATCACCTTTACCTGCAGTGACCAGCAGTCAACTGAAGCCTGATCCAGGGCTGTTTCTCCTGCTACTTCTGCAATTACTATAAAATTCAGTTTAAATTAGTCTAAATTCAGTCAATTATAGCAGAACAGGACATATCTGTTTGGCTTCAATTGACTGCTGGTCACAGGTCTTATGTACCAAGAGCAGATCAAAGCAGTCAATTGAAGCCAATTTAAAATGTAAGACCAAGATCATTAGATCAGCCAGTTGAAGAATGGCTCATTTCCTGTCAATCCCACTCCTCTTTGTGATGCTGGAGCATGCCTGTTCCAGTCATGAATCGATTACGTTTGAGTTTATGCTAATGAGTTTGCATAGAAACTCAAGCATAACTTCACCTCCACAATGTCAGCGCAGTGTCTAGCGCATTCTGGGTGCATTTTGCCGATTGCGTCCCTGGTGGTAACTCCACGGCAGCACCTCCAACATTGCACTTGGTACTACATGAAAGTGAAAGCCTAGATTACATGCTGATGTCCTGGAGTGGCGCTCAAACCTACAACCTTCTGATTAAGAATAATTCTTATAACACCCGCCTTGATTCTTTTGATTACATTAGTAACGAGAGGTACATATTCCCCCAAAAAACAGGGATAATTACTAACTTTGGATGAGAGTCACAATTTCAATCAATGAGTTGCTTGAGGGCTTCTCTCATAAGCCCAAAATAAGGTTTATTTTTTTAGCTACATCGAAGTTTTGAAAGCAAATTTACAGCAGATGAAGATATTTATTAAGTATGTTGCATTCTAAAGTAACTGTAAAACTGTATTTGGCATACTTGATTGTTACACTTTGATTGATTTCTTCTACTATCTATCTTGCTAATTCTATATGTGTGGACTAGTCCACACCCACATTTCAAATTTAAATAAATCTATTTATATTCATGGATTACTGCATTTTAAGGACCTGGGTCATGTCTGCATTAAATCCTTGTTTTTCCCATTCTGTCAACCTCTCATTCTGAATAGTATTTTGAGCCATGGAATCAACCTGGCTTCTCTTCTCTGAACCCATATTAATAACTTTGAGTGCAATCTGCTTAAAAATGTCTAATCTGATTCATTTATTCTCCCTTTTTCTGTCTCTTTTATTGAAATTTTCTTCTTTCCAGTTAGATGGAATGACACCAGTTGACGGAGATAGCTAAAATAGATGAGCTAGAGGTGCACCGAGTTCCTCAGATACAGCATCGAAAATCTGAGCATCTATGCCACTGGCATCAGTCGTTTATTTTTTAAGTTTAACTTTTTTGTATATGATCTTGTTTTGGCTAATTAATTTAACTTTGATAGAAGCTTTGATGTCAGGCCTTTCAGTAAAGGTTCTTCATGTCTGTCTTACAGGCCCGTAGTTTGGACTCTGTCCTTCTCAAGAGGAACAAAGCTAGATGCAGGATATATATTTGACTATCTCCCATCTGTCCCAGCAGCCTGCTTGCTGCTGCCTGAAAATGCATTAACTAGTTTCTCATGCACTTCAGCTGGCGACAGTAGAGAGGGTAACAGCGCCATCTGGTGATCTTCCACAGGAAATTAAAATCAGCAAGTGAAAACATTTACTTTGAGGCTTGTATTTTTAGATGAAATGAAAAATTAATCTGTGCTAGGAACAAAATATTGGAGGAATGCTCAGCGTATTATGGAGGGCCTGCTATAGTTCGACAAGGAAGTCTTGGTCCGCCCTTGCCCCTGGCTTCCTCACCCCTCCCCACCACTTACCTGACTGCTGGGGACCATTTCTAAATGAGCGATCACAGGTACACAATTAGATGTAATGGAACAGAGGGCAGGAGAAACCGCTTCACACAGAGTTGAGGCTGTGGAATTCACTTCCAACATTTGTGGTTGAGATAGAAACTATGTCAACATTCAAGATTACATTGGATAGAAAAAGGAAAAGGAGATGAAGGGATATGGGAACAAAGTGGGTAAATGTGATTAGGATTATTTGCTCGTATGGAGGGTAAATGCCAACATACTTTGGTTGGGCCGTATTGCCCGTTTCTGTGTTGTGACTTCTACGTATTTCTATGGCGGGGAACTTACTCGGAGCTGCTCCTGCTCCATCACCGTAACTTCTCTGGAAGCGGGGCAGAAACCCTGATTTTAAATTGAACAAGGTATTAATATAATTACGAAATGCAATTATTGTGGTGCATCTTATAGAATGTACTATGTTATTAAAATATTTCAAAGACATCCAGCTTTACGACTACCATACGCGTCTGAAATTCCTTTTAATTATGCAATCCATACCTGATGTTCACCAGTTTTAAGAATGATTTTCTGATTTGAATTCCAGTAAAGGAAAAAGCAATAATGAGGGGAGAAAGAATTGTAAACATTTATAAAATTTTAGTGTATATCTCCTGCACATTGTTTTACCTGGGCAGTAAAAATATTTCATCTTCCTTGCTTCCTTTTACAAAGACAAAAAGGACACATTCCAATATAGAATGAAGATGCGAGTCCCACTCAATATGGAGGGTAGTAGAGTTTTCCACTTCCACCTGCACATCAACTTGAGGTCCCATGACATCTGTAACAGATAACATTAAACACTGAACTTACATTAAATATTTTCGTCTGCAGATTATATCGGGTGGGCAGTAGGCAGGAGTCCGCTTCGCCTGCCCGATGTTGTCAACCAGAGGCCTGATTGATTTTGATAATTGGTCCTCTTTTAAATGAGTGACAAGATTTCCAGTACCTCCAGGACCTGCTGCTGCCAGAAAGAGTTTAATGACCTTACCCGGGCTGCCAAGGTAAGACTCCTCTTCACAGCTCTCTCAATCTGCATACAGTCCTGCAATACACTTCACAGCTCTCTCACTCTGCATACAGTCCTGCAATACACTTCACAGCTCTCTCACTCTGCATACAGTCCTGCAATACACTTCACAGCTCTCTCAC
This sequence comes from Heptranchias perlo, assembly GCF_035084215.1. Taxonomy (NCBI): domain Eukaryota; kingdom Metazoa; phylum Chordata; class Chondrichthyes; order Hexanchiformes; family Hexanchidae; genus Heptranchias; species Heptranchias perlo. Next base: position 66,825,845 of record NC_090325.1, on the reverse strand, counting down.
TCTGCATACAGCCCTGCAATACACTTCTCGCCCCACCAACATTACCAATTGTTCCCTCTTCCGCTGCACAAGCCTCTCCTCCAATCACCACAGGACACCTTACTACACTTCCTTACTTTCACAGACTCAATACCTGCTACTTCCCTCAAAACTGGTACAAACAACATTCTGCTTTAACTTTGTTTGGACTTAGATTAATTCTCACATTTTTCTTAAATTCTTTGATATTTCACACTGTGACCGCTTTCTTTCATCCAATGACCATCCCCCCTTGCACACATTTGCTGCTTCTTCCTCTCAGCATGCACGCTCTGTTAAGCTACCTCAGAGATTTTCACATGTCACACACTAACCCAGTCCCACTCTTGCAGGATAAGCGTGCACGCAGAAGAAGGGAGTCTGGAAGAACATTGAAAATTCTCACTCCAGTGGAGGACGTCGTCATTGATATCATTGGCAGAGAGAGGACACGCGGCACTGGAGATAGAGAAGCACAGCAGGATGTTTGGCCATTTTCCTTTCCTTTACTCTTTTCACATAACTTTCTAGTTTACACAATCGCACACAAACCGCAGGGCACCCTGGGGCTACATTGTGCTACCACTCACCTACTACTGCTTCTACTTGCTATTGAGGACTGGGCTAGGTGTGCATCAGATACACTCAGGAATATACCTCTCTGACTTGAAGGACGATGAGGGCTATACCAGGATGAGCAACAGGCATGAGAAACATTGATTGATTTACTGGAAACAAAGACAACATGCGCAAAGCTCCATCCTGCACTGGACAGTCCCAATCGCAGCCAAACAATAAAAACAAGGTACCGCAGGCTGTGAATGGACACTGTTGCCACAGCAACTACAGTACAACTGCATTCTAATTAAAATTCGGGCTGCCTCTAGTTCCATTTAAATTTCTTTACACCAAATGGTTCAGAGCAACATCGCTGGAACAACTCTACAATGAAACATTCAGACATGTTTTTTCACAACTAACACTTTTAGTATACTGTATAAAAGCAGGGCATATTTTAAAAAGAAGTGAAATCCACTAGTGACTCCAACAATAACTCATTTGTAATCTTGTCACCAGCAAGTTACGTGACCATTTTTGGAAACATAAGAACATAAGAAATAGGAGCAGGAGTAGGCCACACGGTCCCTCGAGCCTGCTCTGCCATTCAATAAGATTTTGGCTGATCTTCGACCTCAACTCCACTTTCCTGCCCAATCCTCATATCCCTTGTTTCCCTTCGTGTCCAAAAATCCACTGATCTCAGCCTTGAATATATTCAATGACTGAGCATCCACAGCCCTCTGGGGTAGAGAATTCCAAAGATCCACAACCCTCTGAGTGAAGAAATTTCTCCTCAGCTCGGTCCTAAATGGCCAATCCCTTATCTTGAGACTATGACCCCTAGTTCTAGATTCACCAGCCAGGGGAAACAGCCTCTCTACCCTGTCAAGCTCTTAAGAATTTTATACGTTTCAATGAGATCACCTCTCGTTTTCCTGAACTCCAGAGAATATAGGCCCATTCTACTCATAGGACAACTCTCTCATCCCAGGAATCAATCTAGTGAACCTTTGTTGCACCCCGTCTAAGGCAAGTATATCCTCCCTTAGGAAATGAGACCAAAACAGTATGACTTATATTTTGAAGGTCCTCCTAGTGATGGTCCGGAATTCGCTGCAATGGCAATATTGGTGACGAAGGCCATGAGTTAGACCGCTGTGTTACTTGATCCTTCGGTGGCAAATTTACACCACAATTTGCTGGAAAAATAATTAGAATACGCCACAGCGAGCATTGCAATATGATCGGGAGCGGCATGGCCTAGAGATAGTTAGGAATTCATTTTGCTTGTTGATTTCTGCAGGAACTTCAGCCTAATTTATTTGTTTATTTATTTATATCCGGCAGCAAATTACTGAAAGATATAGATAGGAATAAATACTGAATAAGTATTGGCAAAAGAACAAAAATTATTAGGAAAATAACAGTTCTTCTGTAACTCTCATACTGTATCACGAGCTATGGATTCTCAAATGGGTGCTGTACTTTACTCCTGATTGAAATCAAAGAAAAATCTACAGGATTCAGTACTTAAATCAAAGACAACACATCCTGACATTACAGTGAAAAACAGCGAGAAACTTTGTCTTCAAAGATTCAATATTAACTTTCAAAAGGGAATTGGATATATACTTGAAAAGAAAAAATTTGCAGGGCTCTGGGGAGAGAGCGGGGGAGTGGGACTAATTGGATGGCTCTTTCAAAGAGCCGGCACAGGCACGATGGGCCAAATAGCCTTCTTCTGTGATTCAATATAAAGCAATTTCAGAAGCTATGCAGAAAATAGTCACTCCAAGGAGGTACTTTCACAGAGTTACAAAGATTACCATCGTTTTTTTTTCAATTACAGTATCTAGCAGTGCAAGAATTAAGGATCAATAACATTCACATTTGCATTATATTAAACATTCAAAAATGTGGGCTCTGCTTTGATCAGCAGGGAAGCAGGGAACTTATGCTACAACTGTGCTGGTGAGACCACACCAGGAGTACTGCGTACAGTTCTGGTGCCCTTATTTAAGGAAGGACATACTTGCATTGGAGGCAGTTCAGAGAAGGTTCACTAGGTTGATTCCGGGTATGGAAGGGTTGTCTTATGAGGAAAGATTGAACAGGTTGGGTCTATACTCATTGGAGTTTAGAAGAATGAGAGAAGATCTTATTGAAACATATAAGCTTCTGAGGGGACTCGATAGGGTAGATGCTGAGAGGATGTTACACCTCATGGGGGAATCTAAAACTAGGGGGCAGTCTCAGAATAAGGGGTCGCCCGTTTAAGACGGAAATGAGGAGGAATTTCTTCTCCCAGAGAGTCGTGAATCTTTGGAATTCTTTACCCCAAAAAGCTGTGGAGGCTGAGTCATTGAATACATTCAAGGCTGAGTTAGACAAACTTTTGATCAGCAAAGGAGTCAAATGATATGGGGAAAGGGCGGGAAAGTGGAGTTGAGGTAAAAATCAGCTATGATCTCATTAAATGGCGGAGCAGGCTTGAGGGGCCGAATGGCCAACTCCTGCTCCTATCCCTTATGGTCTTATGGATCATTTTGATAAAGAAAATTTAGAATTCAGATAGCAACTGTATTATAATGCTCAGGAACGATGTTGCCTTTTTATATACATTCCTGCTATGATTCCTGTATACTCAGCCTACCAGTGCCGTTATGTAATGGTCTATGTAGCAGTGGCAATCTCAGTGGTTTTAGTGCAGCAAACTTGATCTCGCCATTGATTTTAACGGGGTGTGGAGCCATGATAATTAGCTGTGCAACTGTTTCAGCAAGGGAAATGGCGGAGTGGTGCAAAAGTCTCAGGAAATTAGGGAGTGACGTAAGTGATGGTTGAAGTTATCATAATTTCCTGCAACATTGATGCACCATTACAATGGCCCAAATCTCCAGGAAATTCCGGGCCAATATTTTCTATAAACCAATTCCTGATCTAACCAAGAGTAAAGAGATAATAAGAGCATAGCTCCAAAGCAAGATAATGACAACAATTTTCTAAGCACATCCAAAATATGCCCTAAAACAGTGAATCCGAGATGGACTGAATGACTCAATTTAACCTTTTTTACCCTGATTTCTTTTAAGTGGCCAGCAAGGTTACCACTTATTATACTGGGCAACTAATTTTCAGTGAAAATATACAAATATTACATTTTGACAGATAGTGTGATTGTAATAAATATCTCTCTACAAATAAGATTGTCTAGATAGCTTACAAGTGATAAAGTCACCAGGTGGTTACTAGACAATTTGATTTGTCTGAAGTATACAAAATTCTGCAGACTGCATGGTAATATGCTTTGCACTGATTCTCTCTTCAATGCTCAGATGCTACTTTGCCCTTCATATCAGTTCACACACTCGTCGTTACATCTGATCTTGGTCACTAGGTGGTGCTGTAACAGACCTAAATTAAAATATTAACAAATAGCAAAAACACTACAGATGCAAGAAATCTGAAGTGAAATAAGAAAATGCTGGAAACACTCAGCAGGTCAGGCAAACAACAGAGGAGTTAATGTTTCAGGTATGGACCCTCAGTTTCAGATTTCCAGCATTTGCAGTATTTTATAGAATCATAGAAGTTACAACATGGAAACAGGCCCTTCGGCCCCACATGTCCATGTCGCCCAGTTTATACCACTAAGCTAGTCCCAATTTCCTGCACTTGGCCCATATCCCTCTATACCCATCTTACCCATGTAACTGTCCAAATGCTTTTTAAAAGACAAAATTGTACCCGCCTCTACTACTGCCTCTGGCAGCTCGTTCCAGACACTCACCACCCTTTGAGTGAAAAAATTGCCCCTCTGGACCCTTTTGTATCTCTCCCCTCTCACCTTAAATCTATGCCCCCTCGTTATGGACTCCCCTACCTTTGGGAAAAGATTTTGACTATCTACCTTATCTATGCCCCTCATTATTTTATAGACTTCTATAAGATCACCCCTTAACCTCCTACTCTCCAGGGAATAAAGTCCCAGTCTGTCTAACCTCTCCCTATAAGTCAAACCATCAAGTCCCGGTAGCATCCTAGTAAATCTTTTCTGCACTCTTTCTAGTTTAATAATATCCTTTCTATAATAGGGTGACCAGAACTGTACACAGTACTCCAAGTGTGGCCTCACCAATGCCCTGTACAACTTCAACAAGACATCCCAACTCCTGCATTCAATGTTCTGACCAATGAAACCAAGCATGCCGAATGCCTTCTTCACCACCCTATCCACCTGTGACTCCACTTTCAAGGAGCTATGAACCTGTACTCCGAGATCTCTTTGTTCTATAACTCTCCCCAACGCCCTACCATTAACGGAGTAGGTCCTGGCCCGATTCGATCTACCAAAATGTATCACCTCACATTTATCTAAATTAAACTCCATCTGCCATTCATCGGCCCACTGGCCCAATTTATCAAGATCCCGTTGCAATCCTAGATAACCTTCTTCACTGTCCACAATGCCACCAATCTTGGTGTCATCTGCAAACTTACTAACCATGCCTCCTAAATTCTCATCCAAATCATTAATATAAATAACAAATAACAGCGGACCCAGCACCGATCCCTGAGGCACACCGCTGGACACAGGCATCCAGTTTGAAAAACAACCCTCTACAACCACCCTCTGTCTTCTGTCGTCAATCCAATTTTGTATCCAATTGGCTACCTCACCTTGGATACCATGAGATTTAACCTTATGTAACAACCTACCATGCGGTACCTTGTCAAATGCTTTGCTGAAGTCCATGTAGACCACGTCTACTGCACAGCCCTCATCTATCTTCTTGGTTACCCCTTCAAAAAACTCAATCAAATTCGTGAGACATGATTTTCCTCTCACAAAACCATGCTGACTGTTCCTAATTAGTCCCTGCCTCTCCAAATGCCTGTAGATCCTGTCCCTCAGAATACCCTCTAACAACTTACCCACTACAGATGTCAGGCTCACCAGGCTTTTCCCTGCTGCCCTTCTTAAACAAAGGCACAACATTTGCTACCCTCCAATCTTCAGGCACCTCACCTGTAGCGGTGGATGATTCAAATATCTCTGCTAGGGGACCCGCAATTTCCTCCCTAACCTCCCATAACGTCCTGGGATACATTTCATCAGGTCCCGGAGATTTATCTACCTTGATGCGCGTTAAGACTTCCAGCACGTCCCTCTCTGTAATATGTACACTCCTCAAGACATCACTATTTATTTCCCCAAGTTCCCTAACATCCATGCCTTTCTCAACCGTAAATACCGATGTGAAATATTCATTCAGGATCTCACCCAGGATCTTGCTTTTGATCTGCAAGATCGTTAGATGCTTAATGTTGAAGGCGTCCATTTGGCCCATTAGATTCATCCATCCAGAGAGATCCTAATGCTCCCCCTTCCCCACTGTAGCATCTATTGTTTCTTAAATGGTTCCAGGGTTTCTGCCTCCGCCACTCTATCTGGAAGTTTATTCCACATGGTGATCAATCTTTGTTTGAAGAAGAACTTCCTGATATCAGTCCTATACGTACTCTTCTCTAGTTTGAACCTGTGTCCCCTATTTCTACTCCTGCAATTTAATTGAAAGTTAAATTTTGGCTTCACGTTTTCTATACCCATAAAAATCCTCCATAAGATCAACTCTAAAATATCTTCCTTCCAAGCTGCAAAGCCCAAGTTTCTCCAGTCTTTTCTCATAACTCAGACCCCTAACGCTGGTAATTAGCCTCTTCTCTGCACTGCCTTCAGCGCTTGGAGGTTTCTCTTATTTCTTGGCAACCAGAATAGGATGCAGCATTCAAAGTGCGGAGTGACCAAAGCACAATAAAGTTTGGTCGTTATCCCCTCTAATCTATACGTTTACTATTTGGGCTATGTAGTTCAACGTCATACTGGCTTTGTTGATTGCTACTTTGCCATGGTTTTAAGGGGGGGGGGGGGGGGAGAGGGGCACTAATTCAGGTTCTTACAATAAAGTTACACATCTCCCCTAACAGGAATTACTTGCATGCCCTAAAACCTCCCTTCACTTTAACCGAGCAATACCGCCACATTTCTTACTTCAACTCTCCCATGCCACTTGGCACATACTCAACAGTTAGCCTTCATCTAATTTACTCATTGTGGCAGGAGAAAATGGTGCATAATGTCAATGAGAGAGGGGCAGGCCACCAGAGGGGGCACTCCAAATCTATAACACCTCAAGCCCAATGAGAAGGCCATGCTTCTCATGGGGAGTTGCGGGAAAGGTGGCCACGGATTTGGGAGGTTTGAGCAGACCATGTTCCAGAACTCCCTCTGCACCGCTTTTATAGGGAGCAGACTGCTGTGGCTGGAGCTTCACCCACAGTTGCGAAATTCATGTGAGACTCTTTCTCGTGTACATTATATGCCAATAGCGCAGTCTCATTTTTTGGTCACAATTATGCGTCGGAACATGTGGCACCCGGCAAATTGGTTGCATGAGGTAGGGGACTCAATTTCCCCACTCACACCCACTGTCATCAGGGTCTCAGAAATTGGGATCTTAAGGCTCAGACTCATGCCCTTCTCCGCACTGCTTCCAGGGTTTGGATACTTTCCTTATGCCTTGGTAATCAGAACATGAAGGGTCTAGACAGAGTAGATGGAGAGAAGCTGTTCCCATTGGCGGAAGAGTCAGGAACCAGAGGGCACAGATTTACGCAGATTGGCAAAAGAACCAAACGTGACGAGGAATTTTTTTTTTTTTTACGCAGCTCGTGGTTATGATCTGGAATGCACTGCCTGAGGAGTTGGTGGAGGCAGATTCAATTGTGGCTTTTAAAAGAGAATTGGATAAGTACTTGAAGGGAAAAAATTTGCAGGGCTACAGGGAAAGGGCGGGGGAGTGGGACTAGCAGGATTGCTCTTGCAGACAGCCGGCAGGGGCTCGACGGGCCGAATAGCCTTCTTCTGTGCTGTAACCATTCTATGATTCTACCTCAAGGGGCAGCCTCAGCAATGTGCCCTCTGACTTGTACCCTACTGATTTGGCAATAAAACTCAACATTCTGTTCGCTCAGTTGATTGCTGCTCTGCAATGACTGGACATGGTCAGATCTCTTTCAGCCTCAAACTAGTTTAACATCATTCATTAAGTACATGCCCAATTTTTTTCTTCCAATGCATAAGACTTTGCACCTATAATTGTATTGAATTTCAAGTGCTATAGTTCTCCACATTTGCAAATATTGTCTGGTGTTCTGTAAATTTGGTCACTATATATTATGTTCGTGCATCCAGGTTGTTTCTGATGGGGCTACCAGCACTGATCTATGAGCCCTCCACTCAGTATATTTCCATGACCCAACAACACTCCCCTAACTAGTACCTGCTGTTTCTTATCTTTCCTATAAAAAGGGGGTGAAGGGATATGGGAGCAGGGAGGGTAAATGCAATTACGGCTATTTGCTGGTGCGGAGAGTAAATGCTGACACAGATTGGATGGGCCGTATGATCTGCTTCCGTGTTGTGACTTCTATGTATTAATTCTTTATCTACCTGCAAGAGGATTCCTATGGCCGTAGACTTGTATAGCAGCTTTTCATGCGGCATGTAATCAAAGACACTCTGAATGTCTAGACATACTACATAGTGTGTTACCATGTTCATTTGGGCTGTCACTTCCTCAAAAGAGCCAAGGAGGTTGATCAGGCAGGATTTTTTAATTTTTATTTATTCATTCATGGGATGTGGGCGTCGCTGGCAAGGCCAGCATTTATTACCCATCCCTAATTGCCCTCGAGAAGGTGGTGGTGATCCCCATGCTTGAACGACTGCAGTCCGTGTGGTGAAGGTTCCCCACAGTGCTGTTAGGTAGAATATTCCAGAATTTTGACCCAGCGACGATGAAGGAACGGCGATATATTTCCAAGTCAGGGTGGTGTGTGACTTGGAGGGGAACGTGCAGATGGTGGTGTTCCCATGTGCCTGCTGCCCTTGTCCTTCTAGGTGGTAGAGGTCGCGGGTTTGGGAGGTGCTGTCGAAGAAGCCTTAGCGAGTAGCTGCAGTGCATCCTGTGGATGGTACACACTGTAGCCGCAGTGCGCCGGTGATGGAGGGATGAATGTTTTAGGTGGTAGATGGCTTGCCAATCAAGTGGGCTGCTTTGTCTTGGATGGTGTCGAGCTTCTTGAGTATTGTTGGAGCTGCACTCATCCAGGCAAGTGGAGAGTATTCCATCACACTCCTGACTTGTGCCTTGTAGATGGTGGAAAGGCTTTGGGGAGTCAGGAGGTGAATCACTCGCCGTAGAATACCCAGCCTCTGACTTGTTCTTGTAGCCACACTATTTATATGGCTGGTCCAGTTTAATTTCTGGTCAATGGTGGGGGATTTGGTGATGGTAATGCCGTTGAATGTCAAGGGGAGGTGGTTAGACTCTGTCTTGTTGGATATGGTCATTGCCTGGCATTTGTCTGGCACGACTGTTACTTGCCACTTATCAGCCCAAGCCTGGATGTTGTCCAGGTCTTGCTGCATGCGGGCACGGACTGCTTCATTATCTGAGGGGTTGCGAATGAAACTGAACACTGTACAATCATCAGCGACCATCCCCATTTCTGACCTTATGATGGAGGGAAGGTCATTGATGAAGCAGCTGAAGATGGTTGGGCTTAGGACACAGCCCTGAGGAACTCCTGCAACAATGCCCTGGGGCTGAGATGATTGACCTCCAACAACCATTAACATTTTCCTTTATGCTATGTATGACTCCAGCCACTGGAGAGTTTTCCCCCAGATTCCCATTGACTTCAATTTTACTAGGGCTCCTTGATGCCACACTCAGTCAAATGCCGCCTTGATGTCAAAGGCATTCACTCTCACCTCACCTCTGGAATTCAGCTCTTTTGTCCAGTTTTGGACCAAGGCTGTAATGAGGTCTGGAGCCTCTTGATAGCAGTGTCGATGACACCTTCCATCACTTTGTTGATAATTGAGAGTAGACTGATGGGGCAGTAATTGGCCGGATTGGATTTGTCCTGCCTTTTGTGGACAGGACATACCTGGGCAATTTTCCACATTGTCGGGTAGATGCCAGTGTTGTAGCTGCACTGGAACAGTTTGGCTAGAAGGGCGGCTAGTTCTGGAGCACAAGTCTTCAGCACTACAGCCGGGATGTTGTCGGGGCCCATAGCCTTTGCTGTATCCAGTGCACTCAGCCATTTCTTGATATCATGTGGAGTGAATCGAATTGGCTGAAGACTGGCTTCTGTGATGGTGGGGATCTCGGGAGGAGGCGGAGATGGATCATCCACTCGGCACATCTGGCTGAAGATGGTTGCAAACGCTTCAGCCGTGCCTTTTGCACTCACGTGCTGGACTCTGCCATCATTGAGGAGGGGGATGTTTACAGAGCCTCCTCCTGTTAGTTGCTTAATTGTCCACCACCATTCACGACTGGATGTGGCAGGACTGCAGAGCTTTGATCTGATCCGTTGGTTGTGGAATCGCTTAGCTCTGTCTATAGCATGCTGCTTCTGCTGTTTAGCATGCATGTAGTCCTGTGTTGTAGCTTCACCAGGTTGGCACCTCATTTTTAGGTACGCCTGGTGCTGCTCCTGGCATGCTCTTCTACACTCCTCATTGAACCAGGGTTGATCCCCTGGCTTGTTGGTAATGGTAGAGTGAGGAATATGCTGGGCCATGAGGTTACAGATTGTGCTGGAATACAATTCTGCTGCTGCTGATGGCCCACAGCGCCTCATGGATGCCCAGTTTTGAGCTGCTAGATCTGTTCTGAACCGATCTCATTTAGCACGGTGGTAGTGCCACACAACACGTTGGTTGCTGTCCTCAGTGTGAAGAAGGGACTTCGTCTCCACAAGGACTATGCGGTGGTCACTCCTACCAATATTGTCATGGACAGATGCATCTGCGACAGGTAGATTGGTGAGGACGAGGTCGAGTAGGTGTTTCCCCTTGTGTTGGTTCTCTCACCACCTGCCGCAGGCCCAGTCTGGCAGCTATGTCCTTCAGGACTCGGCCAGCCCGGTCAGTAGTGGTGCTACTGAGCCATTCTTGATGATAGACATTGAAGTCCCCCGCCCAGAGTAGATTCTGTGCCCTTGCTACCCTCAGTGCTTCCTCAACATGGAGGAGAACTGATTCATCAGCTGAGGGAGAGCGGTAAGTGGTAATCAGCAGGAGGTTTCCTTGCCCATGTTTGACCTGATGCCATGAGATTTCATGGGGTCCGGAGTCAATGTTGAGGACTCCCAGGGCCACTCCCTCCTGACTGTATATCACTGTACCGCCACCTCTGGTTGGTCTGTCCTGCCAGTGGGACAGGACATACCCAGGGATGGTGATGGAAGAGTCTGGGACGTTGGCTGAAAGGTATGATTCTGTGAGTATGGCTATGTCAGGCTGGTGCTTGACTAGTCTGTGAGACAGCTCTCCCAATTTTGGCACAAATCCCCAGATGTTAGTGAGGAGGACTTTGCAGGGCTTGGTTTGCCTTTGTCGTGTCCGGTGCCTAGTGGTCTGATGCCGGGTGGTCCATCCAGTTTTATTCTTGTTATGACTTTCAGTAGCGAGATTTATAATTGAGTGGCTTGCTCGGCCATTTCAGAGGGCAGTTGAGAATCAACCACATTGCTGTGGGTCTGGAGTCACATATAAGCCAGACTGGGTAAGGACAGCGGGTTTCCTTCCCTAAAAGGGCATTAGTGAACCAGATGGGTTTTTATGAAAATCCATTAGCATCAGTTATGGTGACCATGAAACTAACTTTTTATTCCAGATTTTTATTTAATTAACTGAACTTAAATTCCCCAGCTGCCGTGATGGGATTTGAACTCATGGCTCGGAATTATTAGTCCAGGCCTCTAGATTACTAGTCCAGTAAGATAACTGCTATGCTACCGCACCCGTATAGGATCGCCCCCACCCCACCCCAACCCACCCCTCCCCCCACCCACCCCACCCCCCATACCCCCACCCCACCCACCCCCACCCCGTGCCCCCTCCGCCTCCCAGTACAGGCGCCGTGCCCCCTCCGCCTCCCAGTACAGGCGCCGTGCCCCCTCCGCCTCCCAGTACAGGCGCCGTGCCCCCTCCCACTCTCATTTCAGACCCTGTACCGCTTCCCCCTCTCAGTACAGACCCAGTGCCCCCTCCCCCTCCAGGTACAGTCCCCGTACCCCCCCCCCCTCAGTACAGTCCCCGTACCCCCCCACCTCAGTACAGACCCCGTACCCCCAACCTCTCAGTACAGACCCCGTACCCCCAACCTCTCAGTACAGACCCCGTACTCTCTCAGTACAGACCCCGTACTCTCTCAGTACAGACCCCGTACTCTCTCAGTACAGACCCCGTAACCCCTCTCAGTACAGACCCTGTATCCTCTCCTGTATTAGGTTTACAACAGAACAAAAAATAAATGAATATGCAACCAAACAAAACAAAATGTATTTATTAAAAAAAATCTTACATTGCTTAAAAAACTCTTGGTTGCAGACTGAGATATCCTTCCTAAGAGAAAATCTTGTGAACTGTTCATGGTAAAGGCAGATGAAATTAATTTCTGTATTAAAAAAAATACTATCTGGTTTCAGTATATGGTGATCTCCCAAAGCCCTTCCTGCTAATCACATGCGCTGTAAGACTGAGCATGGAGGAGATACTGAAACGGAGGAGATACGGTGGATGTCCAAAGGGACTTAGGGGTTTAGGTACATAGATCATTGAAGTGTCATGGACTCAATAAAATTAACATAAGTAAAGCAACAGTAATGAAGAAAATAATAGCACTAAAGAGTGACAAATCCCCAGGACCAGATGGTTTCCATCCCAGGGTTTTAAAGGAAGTAGGTGAGCACATTGCGGATGCCCTAACTATAATCTTTCGAAGTTCTCTAGATTCAGGAACTGTCCCTCTAGATTGGAAAATTGCACATGTCACTCTGCTTTTTAAGAAAGGAGAGAGGGGGAAACCAGGGAATTATAGACTAGTTAGCCTAACATCTGTTGTGAGGAAAATGCTGGAGTCTATAATTAAGGATAGGGTGATTGAACACCTCGAGAATTTTCAGTTAATCAGAGAGAGCCAGCATGGATTTGTGAAAGGTAGGTTGTGCCTGACAAACCTGATTGAATTTTTTGACGAAGTGACTAAAGTAGTGGACAGGGGAATGTCAATGGATGTTATTTATATGGACTTCCAGAAGGCATTTGATAAGGTCCCACATAAGAGACTGTTAGCTAAGATAGAAGCCCATGGAATTGGGGGAAAAGTACGGACTTGGTTAGGAAGTTGGCTGAGTGAAAGGCGACGGAGAGTAGGGATAATGGCAGGATGTGACTAGTGGAGTCCCGCAGGGATCTGTCTTGGGGCCTCAATTATTCACAATATTTATTAATGACTCAGATAAAGGCATAGAAAGTATCTAAGTTTGCTGATGACACAAAGATTGGTGGCATTGTAAGCAGTGTAGATGAAAACATAAAATTACAAAGTGATATTGATAGATTAGGTGAATGGGCAAAACAGTGGCAAATGGAATTCAATGTAGACAAATGTGAGGTCATCCACTTTGGATCAAAAAAGGATAGAACAGGGTACTTTCTAAATGGTAAAAAGTTAAAAACAGTGGATGTCCAAAGGGACTTAGGGGTTCAGGTACATAGATCATTGACGTGTCATGAACAGGTGCAGGAAATAATCAAGAAGGCTAATGGAATGCTGACCTTTATATCTAGAGAACTGGAGTACAAGGGGGCAGAAGTTATGCTGCAGCTATACAAAACCCTGGTTAGACCGCACCTGGAGTACTGTGAGCAGTTCTGGGCACTGCACCTTTGGAAGGACATATTGGCCTTGGAGGGAGTGCAGCGTAGGTTTACTAGAATGATACCCGGACTTCATGTGTTAAGTTACGAGGAGAGATTATACAAATTGGGGTTGTATTCTCTAGAGTTTAGAAGGTTAAGGGGTGATCTGATCGAAGTTTATAAGATATTAAGGGGAACAGATAGGGTGGATAGAGAGAAACTATTTCCGCTGGTTGGGGATTTTAGGAGTAGGGTGCACAGTCTAAAAATTAGAGCCAAACCTTTCAGGAGTGAGATTAGAAAACATTTCTACACACAAAGGGTGGTAGAAGTTTGGAACTCTCTTCCGCAACCTGCAATTGATACTAGCTCAATTGCTAAATTTAAATCTGAGATAGTTAGTTTTTTGGCAACCAAAGGTATTAAGGGATATGGGCCAAAGGCAGGTATATGGAGTTAGATCACAGATCAGCAATGATCTTATCAAATGGCGGAGCAGGCACGAGGGGCTGAATGGCCTACTCCTGTTCCTATGTTCCTATGAAACCTTTCCATTCCCCAGTTTCAATGCAACAATGTGGAAATTTCTGTATACGATTATACATTATTACGAATGCACCTGTTTTCAGAGTAATACAAAACAACTTTATAATCCTGCTCTAAAAACAGCTTTCCTCCTGCCTTAAAATATACTGGTGCTACTTTAATATTTTGTCAGAAAACGCTGGCCTCTGATGCTTTATTTCCTCTCACTGCAGTCTGGTCCACTGCTGTGCACTTCTCTAATAGTGTCTATCCGTTTGATGGATCATAATCATTTATCCTCGACAAAAAAAACAATGGCTCCACTTGTGCTTCGAGTGGCTACAGAGTGAATTAGGTCTGAAGCCTTGCACCCAATTCTGGATCGGCAGGGAAACTAGATGATTGGGTGGGAACTAATGCGCATGGGATTTCACAATGCAAACTCAGTGAACGTTCAAAAAGAATTGGAGACGTTGGGATAAAATTTCCATGCTGTTCTCTCGATCTCCTGCCGTTTACACAGTTTTTCCAGGGTTTCTGCCGAAGTACCCTTGTGAAAATTCCAAGCAACTCTTAACTTAATAAGTTGGGTTATCTGTACTAAATACTGAAAGTTAGCCTAGTGTCCAACTGACTTCACCAGTCCCATTTATTTGCACACGACAAATCAAGCCAAATGCAAATAACAAACCACAATTTTACTGACTGTAAAGTTACCGGGGTGGAATATCCGCAGGGTTTCCCCAATCTTCTGCCATAACTTTAGCAGAAGATCGGCACAAACCCCAGAGATACAGAGTAAGTGGCGGGAGATCGGTAGAAACCTGCGGAGGTTCCAGGTGAGCAAATGTTCATCATTTAACCTTCCTGAAAAATTTTCAGATTACTCTGGTTATTTGTTTCCTATCCTGCAAAGAACATCCTGGCCATCCACATACAACTATCGAGATTAATAACTAGCCTTGTGGGGGAAGATTTCTTCTGTGCATTATTTCTTCGTAAACTGTTTATGATTTTGGTAAATGTATCAGACAGAGGATGTCACCGTCCCTCTGTCCCATGAGAAGAGGTTCCAGAAGAACATGTTGAAAAGCAACCTTGATGTTGAAAATGTCAAAATGTAAAATTTACTCAACCTTCATGCTAGGTCAGTAAACTTTTTGGGTGGGTGGGGTCGACAAGTGAAACTTTTCTGTGAGCTGTATTTATGTATAATACAATGAACAATCACACAGTGATTAGACCGTTTTTAACATGACTGTAGTACCATATGACACTAAACTATGTCTTAGTTTTATTCGCAAGAGGTACATTTGCTATGGACTCTCGTACTTACGTTAGCACACCAATAGTAAAACCTGAAATACCAGAAAGTAGGAATGTCACCACATTGTCTGTTGGTACTATGTCGTAATTCTAGCTGTAGTTTTCCCGTGGCACTGCCCTTCCAGATCTGTAATACTGACAGCAATAAAATTAAAGAAACAGAGCCAATCTCCCACTGTGTTAGACACAAGGAGATAGAAACTCATCTTCGACAGTAATGCTAAACGAGTGTTATTGCATCGGCCGCCCATAACACGCTCACCCGAGAGTCAGTTCTATTGAAGTCAATGGGACTGAACATCGGACGGAGCGAATAACTGGGGTGTATAACGGGCAGCCATTGCGTGGTAGTGCAAAACGGGTGGTAATGTAAGACGAATTTCAACCCCAAGGAGTCAAGACCAAGGGCAGTAATTCATTCCAAGCAGGGTTAGAGGGCGGGGATATAACTGGACTAAGATGGGTGAGGAGGGAGTGGAGCGAGAAGAGAGAGGAGGTGAGGAGAGTGGAGGAGAAGGGAAGGATGGAGAGGGGAGGACAGGAAAGGTGCAGAATGGAAATGGACATGAGGAGGGGAAGGAAATGAGGGGGGCAGGGAAGGCAATCTGGTGGTCAATGTCTAGGGAACAGCCACAACATTGCCATAGTGGGAGTGGAGAAAAGAGGCTGAGGAATGCTGCCAGTGGGGTGGGCGTGGAATGGGAAATTCTGCCAGCGGTAGCAACATTGACAATTTCAGTAATGTAGTAAAGTTCTTCAGTGTCAATCTTGGTGGAACTTTAGAAGCAGTTTTACTATGGTGATGAGGCTAGTTGCAGTGGGGATGAGATTTCCAGCTCAATGTGGGTGGGGGGAGGAATTTAGGGGATAAGGTTACATACTGATATTGATAGATTAGGTGAATGGGCAAAACTGTGGCAAATGGAATTCAATGTAGACAAATGTGAGGTCATCCACTTTGGATCAAAAAAGGATAAAACAGGGTACTTTCTAAATGGTAAAAAGTTAAAAACAGTGGATGTCCAAAGGGACTTAGGGGTTCAGGTACATAGATCATTGAAGTGTCATGAACAGGTGCAGAAAATAATCAATAAGGCTAATGGAATGCTGGCCTTTATATCTAGAGGACGAGAGTACAAGGGGGCAAAAGTTATGCTGCAGCTATACAAAACCCTGGTTAGACCGCACCTGGAGTACTGTGAGCAGTTCTGGGCACCGCACCTTCGGAAGGACATATTGGCCTTGGAGGGAGTGCAGCGTAGGTTTACTAGAATGATACCCGGACTTCAAGGGTTAAGTTACGAGGAGAGATTACACAAATTGGGGTTGTATTCTCTGGAGTTTCGAAGGTTAAGGGGTGATCTGATCGAAGTTTATAAGATATTAAGGGGAACAGATAGGGTGGATAGAGAGAAACTATTTCCGCTGGTTGGGGATTTTAGGAGTAGCGGGCACAGTCTAAAAATTAGAGCCAGACCTTTCAGGAGTGAGTTTAGAAAACATTTCTACACACAAAGGGTGGTAGAAGTTTGGAACTCTCTTCCGCAAACGGCAATTGATACTAGATCAATTGCTAAATTTAAATCTGAGATAGATAGCTTTTTGGCAACCAAAGGTATTAAGGAATATGGGCCAAAGGCAGGTATATGGAGTTAGATCACAGATCAGCCATGACCTTATCAAATGGCAGAGCAGGTACGAGGGGCTGAATGGCCTACTCCTGTTCCTATGTTCCTACCCTCTCCCATAATATGTGATCTATGCATTGGCTCCCGGTCCAGCAATGCCTCGATTTTAAAATTCTCATCCTTGTGTTCAAATCCCTCCGTGGCTTCGCCCCTCCCCATTTCTGTAACCTCCTCCAGCCCTACAACACTCCGAGAACTCTGCGCTCCTCCAATTCTGGCCTCTTGTGCATATCCCTTATTCCTCCATCACCATTAAGCCAGGTGACCAACCCTGGTTCAACGAGGACTGTAGAAGAGCATGCCAGGGGCAGCCCTAGGCCTACCTGAAAATGAGGTGCCAACCTGGTGAAGCTACAACAGAGGACTACAAGCATGTTAAACAGCGGAAGCAGTGTGATATAGACAGAGCTAAGAAATCCCACAACCAACAAATCAGGTCAAAGCTCTGCAGTCCTGCCACCCCGTCGTCAATGGTGGTGGACAATTAAACAACTAATGTGAAGAGGAGGCTCCATGAACATCCCCATCCTCAATGATGGCGGATCCCAGCACGTGAGTGCAAAAGACAAGGCTGAAGCATTTGCAACCATCTTCAGCCAGAAGTGCTGAGTCCATCTCGGACTCCTCCTGAGGTCCCCATCATCACAGATGCCAGTCTTCAGCCAATTCAATTCACTCCATGTGAGATCAAGAAACAGCTGAGTGCACTGGACACAGCAAAGGCTATGGGCCCGACAACATCCCAGCTGTAGTGCTGAACATTTGTGCTCAGAACGAGCCACGTCTTAGTCAAGCTGTTCCAGTACAACTACAAAACTGGCATCTACCCAACAATGTGGAAAACTGCCCAGGTATGTCCTGTCCACACAAAAAAAGCAGGACAAATCCAACTCGGCCAATTATCATACTATCAACCTACTCTCAATCATCAGCAAAGTGCTATCAAGCAGCATTTACTCACCGATGCTCAGTTTGGGTTCTGCCAGAACCACTCTGCCCCAGACCTCATTACAGGCTTGGTCCAAACATGGACAAAAGAGCTGAATTCCAAAGGTGAGGTGAGAGTGACTGCTCTTGACATCAAGGTAGCATTTGACTGAGTGTAGCACCAAGGAGCCCTAGTAAAACTGAAGTCAATAGGAATCAGGGGGAAAACTCTCCAGTAGCTGGAGTTATACCTAACACAAAGGAAGATTGTTGTGGTTGTTGGAGGACAATCATCTCAGCCCCAATACATCACTGTAGGAGTTCCTCAGGGCAGTGTCCTAGGCCCAACTATCTTCAGCTGCTTCATCAATGACCTTCCCTCCATCATAAGGTCAGAAATGGGGGTGTTCGCTGATGATTGCACAGTATTCAGTTCCATTCGCAACCCCTCAGATAATGAAGCAGTCTGTGCCCGCATGCAACAAGACCTGGACAACATCGAGGCTTGGGCTGATAAGTGGCAAGTAACAATCGTGCCAGAAAAGTGCCAGGCAGTGACTATCTCTAACCATCTCCCCTTGACAGTCAATGGCACTATCATCACCGAATCCCCCACCATCAACATCCTGGGGGTCACCATTGACCAGAAACTTAACTGGACCAGCTACACAAATACTGTGGCTACAAGAGCAGGTCAGAGGCTGGGTATTCTGCAGTGAGTGGCTCACCTCCTGACTCCCCAAAGCCTTTCCACCATCTACAAGGCACAAGTCAGGAGGGTATTGAATACTCTCCACTTGCCTGGATGAGTGCAGCTGCAACAACATTCAAGAAGCTCAACACCATTCAGCACAAAGCAGTCTGCTTGATCGGGAGTCAGTCCACCACCTTAAACATCCACTCCCTCCACCACAGGCGCACTGTGGCTGCAGTGTGTACTATCTACCAGATGCACTGCATCAACTTGCCAAGCCTTCTTCGACAGCACCTCCCAAGCCTAGAATCATAGAAAGGTTACACCATGGAAGGAGGCCATTCAGCCCAACAAGTCTGTGCCAGCTCAATGCAAGAGCAATCCAGCTAGTTCCACTCCCCCGCCCTATCCCCATAGCCCTACAAATTCTTTATTTTCAAGTACATATCCAGTTCCCTTTTGAAGGCCATGATTGAATCTGCCTCCACCACTCCCTCGGGCAGTGTATTCCAGATCCTAACCACTCGCTGTGTAAAAAAGTTTTTCCTTATGTCACCTTTGATTCTTTTGCCACTCACCTTCAATCTATGTCCCCTGGCCCTTCCGCCAATGGGAACAGTTTCTCTCTATCTACTCTGTCCAGACCCTTCATGATTTTGAATACCTCTATCAAATCTCCTCTCAACCTTCTCTGTTCCAAGTAGAACAACCCCAGCTTCACCAGTCTATCCACGTAACTAAAGTCCCTCATCCCTGGAATCATTCTAGTAAATCTCTTCTGCACCCTCTCTAAGGCCTTCACATCTTTCCTAAAGTGCGGTGCCCAGAACTGGACACAATACTCCAGTTGTGGCTGAACCAGTGTTTTATAAAGGTTCATCGTGACTTCCTTGCTTTTGTACTCTATGCTTCTATTCAAAAAGCCCAGGATCCCGTATGCTTTTTTAACTTTTTTCTCAACCAGCCCTACCATCCCCAGCGATTTGTGTACATATACCTCCAGATCTCTCTGTTCCTGTACCCCTTTTAGAACTGTGCCCCCTGGTTTATATTGCCTCTCCTCATTCTTCCGATCGAAATGTATCACCTCACATTTTTCTGGGTTAAATTTCATCTGCCACGTGTCTGCCCATGCAACCAGCCTGTCTATATCCTCTTGAAGTCTATCACTATCCTCATCACTGTTTAGTACCCTTCCAAGTTTTGTGTCATCTGCAAAGTTTGAAATTGTGCCCTGTACACCCAAGTCCAAGTCATTAATATATATCAAGAAAAGCAGTGGTCCCAGCACCGACCCTTGGGGAACACCACTGTACACCTCCCTCCAGTCTGAAAAACAACCGTTCACCAATACCCTCTGCGTGCTGTCATTTATCCAATTCTGTATCCATGCTGCTACTGCCCCTTTTATTCCATGGACTTCAATCTTGATGACAAGCCTATTATGCGGCACTTTATCAAACGCCTTTTGAAAGTCCACATACATATTAACTCCATTGCCCTCATCTACCCTCTATGTTACCTCATCAAAAAACTCTATCAAGTTAGTTAAACATAATTTGCCTTTAACAAATCAGTGCTGGCTTTCCCTAATCAAACCACACTTGTCCAAGTGACTGCTAATTCTGTCCCAGATTATAATTTCCAAAAGTTTCCCCACCACCGAGGTTAAACTGACTGGCCTATAGTTGCTGGGTTTATCCTTACACCCTTTTTTGAACAAGGGTGTAACATTTGCAATTCTCCAGTCCTCTGGCATCAGCCCCGTATCTAAGGGTGTTTGGGAGATCATGGCCAGTACCTCTGCAATTTGCACCCTTACTCTCAGCAACCTAGGATACATCCCATCCAGACTGGGTGACTTATTTACTTTAAGTACAGCTAACCTTTCTAGTACCTCCTCTTCATCAATTTTTAGCCCATCCAATATCTCAGCTACATCTTCCCTCACTGAGACTCTGGCAGCATCTTCTTCCTTGGTAAAGACAGATGCAAAGTACTCATTTAGTACCTCAGCCATCCCCTCTGCCTCCATGAGTACATCTCCTTTTTGGTCCCTAATCAGCCCCGCCTCTCCTCTTACTACCCGTTTACTGTTTACATGCCTATAGAAGATCTCCACCACCTAGAAAGACAAGGGCAGCAGATGCATGGGAACATCATCACCTCCAAGTTCCCTTCTAAGTCACACACCATCCCAACTTGGACATATACCGCCGTTCCTTCACGGTTGTTAGACGTCCCTACCGAACAGCATTGCAGGATCACCTTCACCACATAAGAACATAAGAACATAAGAACATAAGAAATTGGAGCAGGAGTAGGCCAATCGGCCCCTCGAGCCTGCTCCGCCATTCAATAAGATCATGGCTGATCTGATCCCAACCACAAATCTAAAGAACACAAGAAGTCGGAGCAGGACCCGGCCACATAGCCCCTGGGTGGCAGCGGTTCAAGAAGGCGGCCCACCACCTTCTCAAGGGCAACTGGGGATGGGCAATAAATGCTGACCTTGCCAGTGCCGTCCCCATTCCGAGAATGAAAAAAAAATCCCAAGGCACTTCACAGGACTGTAATTGGACAAAAAAACTGACACCGAGCCAAAGAAGGGGACATTTGGACAGGTGGTCAAAGAGGTAGGTTTTAAGGAGCTGAAAGATGGAGAGAGAGAGAGGTTTAGGGAGGTAATCTAGAGCTTAGGGTCTAGACAGTTGAAGGCACAGCCAACACGAAGGAAGTCGGGGATACACGAGGGCAGAATTGGAGGAAAGTCAGAGGGTTGTAGGGTGTTACAGTTTGAATTGCGATTTTGTTTATAAAATCTTACTCCTGGTATTGTTCTATCCAAGAGGCTCCATCCTGTTCTACGGTGAATTAATTTGTAGAGTTTTGTATCTTTAAACAAACACGACAGATTAAAAATGAGAGGGGCCAATGCATCACAGGTGTAAGTCAGTTCAATAATGTAAATAACTGCTCCGCTTGTGTCTCAAGTTTTGTGCCTCATTATGAATCGAGGTTGTGTATCCCATCCAGTTACTGCATTTAGTAGAATGAATTCGAAAGAACGAGCTAAGTATAATATTCTGTCCATCGTATAAATAAGTAGCAGCGCTCAAAAATTAGCTTTAAAATAAGTAATCGCGTCATCCAGAATTGATTGGAAACTTAATAGTTGCTTAGCGATGGTCCAATTTAGAGGAAATCCCGCCTATTCGACCCTCATTCGTCCAGTGCCCCGAATGGCACTGTAGTTAGTTATTTAATTAGACAGCGAGTACATCAATCACTTCACACAGGGCGGAAACTTCGCCTTTGTGTTCAGTTGACCCAGCGTCTTGGGTTTCGATAAAGAGTTGGACTTGTTACAAGGAAACGAAGCTGCTTGTTTGAGCCCTTACCTTCATCACATGCGATGGGTGCGAAGGACATCAGGAGCAAGAAGCGCAGGACTCGGTTGCAAAGTGTGATTGCTGTGGAGAGCTTCCCTTCCATCCCGTCTACTTGCCGTCTCCTGGGCGGGCAGGCAGCCAGCGACGTGCGCTGCCCGCCGATCATCGTCTACTCTGCTCGTACAAGGCGGAGCTCGATCCCGTCACTATAATCACCCAGGGATTAAATGGACAGGGGAGACAGTGTGTGGAAACCTTCGTACAACTATATTATGCGGCAAGGGTGGGGAAAAAATGTCTGTTTGAGTCCAGCAATCCCTGTGTTGCTACAAATTCTTATTACTATATCAAACTACCCAAGAAAACTTGTCACCTTGTAATTAAACGATGTGACCACCGGGCGGCATTTTTCTTTTCCCCACAAATTGCTTTCTGAAAATTATTCTCAGTAACTGAAAAGTTTAAAAATACACATTTTGCAATAACACAATTAAATTTATTCAACAACATCTTACATTTATATAGTGTCTTTTAGGTAGTCAAACGTCCCAAAGTGCTTTACAGGAGTGTTAAGACAAAATTTGACATTCATAAGAACATAAGAAATAGGAGCAGAAGTAGACTATACGGCCCCTCGAGCCTGCTCCGCCATTCAATAAGATCATGGCTGATTGTCGACCTCAACTCCACTTTCCCGCCCGATCCTCATATCTCTCGATTTCCCCTAGAGTCCAAAAATCTATCTCAGCCTTGAGTACGCTCAATGACTCAGCATCCACAGCCCTTTGGGGTAGAGAATTCCAAAGATTCACAACCCTCTGAGTGAAGAAATTCCTTCTCATCTCAGTCTTAAATGGCCGACCCATTATCCTGAGACTATGCCCCCTAATTCTAGACTCTCCAGCCAGGGGAAACAACCGCTCAGCATCTACCCTGTCAAGCCCCCTCAGAATCTTATATGTTTCAATGAGATCACCTCTCATTCTTCTAAACTCCAGAGAATATAGGCCCATTCTACTCAATCTCTAATCGTTGGAATACCGTCTCATCGCAGGAATCAATCTAGTGAACCTTCATTGCACCGCCTCTAAGGCAAGTATATCCTTCCTTAGCTAAGGAGACCAAAACTAGTCACAGTACTCCAGGTGAGGTCTCACCAAATCCCTGTAGCAAGAATTCCTTACTCTTGAACTCCAACTCCCCTTGCAATGAAGGCCAACATGCCATTTGCCTTCCTAATTGCTTGCTGTACCTGCATGCTAACTTTTTTGTGTTTCTTGAACCAGGACACCCAAATCTCTGTGAACACGAACATTTAATAGTTTCTCACTATTTAAAAAATATTCTGTTTTTCTATTCTTCCTACCAAAGTGAATAACCTCACATTTCCCCACATTATACTCCATCTGCCACCTTCTTGCCCACTCACTTAACCTGTCTATATCCCTTTGCAGACTGCTTGTGTTCTCCTCACAGCTTACTTTCCCACCTAGCTTTGCATTGTCAGCAAACTTGGATACATTACACTCGGTCCCTTCATCTAAGTCATTAATATAGATTGTAAATAGCTGAGGCCCAAGCACTGACCCTTGCGGCACTCCACTAGTTACAGCCTGCCAACGTGAAAGTGACCCGTTTATTCCTACTCTTTGTTTTATGTCCTTTAACCAATCCTCTATCCATGCTAATATATTACCCCCAACCCCATGAGCCCTCATCTTGTGTAACAACCTTTTATGTGGCACCTTATCGAATGCCTTTTGGAAATCCAAATATATTATATCCACCGGTTCCCCTTTATCTACCCAGCTGGTTACATCCTCAAAGAACTCTAATAGAATCATAACAGGGAAGGAGACCAATCGGCCCATCGAGTCCGTGCCAGCTCTATGCAAGAGCAATCCAGCTGGTCCCACTCCCCCACCCTCTCCCCGTAGCCCTGCAAATGTTTTTCTTTCAGGTACATATCCAGTTCTCTTTTGAAGGCCATGATTGAATCTGCCTCCACCACCCCCGTGGGCATTCAGATCTTAACTTATGTAAAAAAGTTTTTCTTCATGTCACCTTTGGATCTTTTGCCAATCATCTTAAATCTATGTCCTCTGATTCTTGATCCTTCCTCCAATGGGAACAGTTTCTTTCTATTTACTCTGTCTGGACCCTTCATGATTTTGAATACCGCTATCAAATCTCATCTCAACCTTCTCTGTTCCAAAGAGAACAACCCCAGCTTATCCAGTCTATCCACGTAACTAAAGTCCCTCATCCTTGGAATTATTCTAGTAAATCTCTTCTGCACCCTCTCTAAGGCCTTCAGATCTTTCCTAAAGTGCGGTGCCAAGAACTGTACGCAATACTCCAGTTGTGGCCGAACCAGTGTTTTATACAGGTTCTTTTTTTTTATTCGTTCATGGGATGTGGGCGTCGCTGGTGAGGTCAGCATTTATTGCCCATCCCTAATTGCCCTTGAGAATGCGGTGGTGAGCCGCCTTCTTCAACAGCAGCAGTCCGTGTGGTGAAGGTTCTCCCACAGTGCTGTCAGGATGGGAGTTTCAGGATTTCGACCCAGCGACGATGAAGGAACGGCGATATATTTCCAAGTCGGGATGGTGTGTGACTTGGAGGGGAACGTGCAAATGGTGTTATTCCCATGTGCCTGCTGCTCTTGTCCTTCTAGGTGGTAGAGGTCGCGGGTTTGGGAGGTGCTGTCCAAGAAGCCTTGGCGAGTTGCTGCAATGCATCCTGTGGATGGTACACACTGCAGCCACAGTGCACCGGTGGTGAAGGGAGTGAATGTTTAGGGTGGTGGATGGGGTGCCAATCAAGCAGGCTGCTTTGTCCTGGATGGTGTCAAGCTTCTTGAGTGTTGTTGGAGCTGCACTCATCCAGGCAAGTGGAGAGTATTCCATCACACTCCTGACTTGTGCCTTGTAGATGGTGGAAAGGCTTTGGGGAGTCAGGAGATGAGTCACTCACCGCAGAATACCCAGCCTCTGACCTGCTCTTGTAGCCACAATATTTATATGGCTGGTCCAGTTAAGTTTCTGGTCAATGGTGACCCCCAGGATGTTGATTGTGGGGGATTTGGTGATGGTAATGCCGTTGAATGTCATGGGGAGGTGGTTAGACTCTCTCTTGCTGGAGATGGTCATTGCGTGGCACTTATCTGGCGTGAATATTACTTACCACTTATGAGCCCAAGCTCGGATGTCGTCCAGTTCTTGCTGCATGCGGGCACAGACTGCTTCATTATCTGAGGGGTTGCGAATAGAACTGAACACTGTGCAATCATCAGCGAACATCCCCATTTCTGACCTTATGATTGAGGGAAGGTCATTGATGAAGCAGCTGAAGATGGTTGGGCCTAGGACACTGGCCTGAGGAACTCCTGCAGCAATGTCCTGGGGCTGAGATGATTGGCCTCCAACAGCCACTACCATCTTCCTTTGTGCTAGGTATGACTCCAACCACAGGAGAATTTTCCCACTGATTCCCATTGACTTCAATTTTACTAGGGCTCCTTGGTGCCACACTCGGTCAAATGCTGCCTTAATGTCAAGGGCAGTCACTCTCACCTCACCTCTGGAATTCAGCTCTTTTGTCCGTGTTTGGACCAAGGCTGTAATGAGGTCTGGAGCCGAGTGGTCCAGGCGGAACCCAAACTGAGCATCGGTGAGCAGTTTTTGGTGAGTAAGTGCTGCTTGATAGCACTGCCGACGACACCTTCCATCACTTTGCTGATGAATGAGAGTAGACTGATGGGGCGGTAATTAGCCGGATTCGATTTGTCCTGCTTTTTGTGGACAGTACATACCTGGGCAATTTTCCACATTGTTGGGTAGATACCAGTGTTGTAGCTGTACTGGAACAGCTTGGCTGGAGGCGCAGCTTGTTCTTCAGCACTACAGCCGGGATGTTGTCAGGACCCATAGCCTTTGCTGTATCCAGTGCACTCAGCCGTTTCTTGATATCACGTGGAGTGAATCAAATTGGCTGAAGACTGGCTTCTGTGATGGTGGGGATATCGGGAGGAGGCTGAGATGGATCATCCACTCAGCACTTCTGGCTGAAGATAATTGCAAATGCTTCAGCCGTGTCTTTTGCACTCACGTGCTGGACTCCGCCATCATTGAGGATGGGGATGTTTACAGAGCCTTCTCCCCCCATTAGTTGTTTAATTGTCCACCACCATTCACAACTGGATGTGGCAGGACTGCAGAGCTTTGATCTGATCCGTTGGTTGTGGAATCGCTTAGCTCTGTCTATAGCATGTTGCTTCTTCTGTTTAGCATGCATGTAGTCCTGAGTTGTAGCTTCACCAGGTTGGCACCTCATTTTTAGGTACGCCTGGTGCTGCTCCTGGCATGCTCTTCTACACTCCTCATTGAACCAGGGTTGATCCCCTGGCTTGTTGGTAATGGTAGAGTGAGGACTATGCCTGGCCATGAGGTTACAGATTGTGTTGGAATACAATTCTGCTGCTGCTGACGGCCCACTGCGCCTCATGGATGCCCAGTTTTGAGCTGCCAGGTCTGTTCTGAATCTATCCCATTTAGCACGGTGATAGTGCCACACAACACGTTGGATGGTGTCCTCAGTGCAAAGATCTCCGCGAGGACTGTGCGGTGGTCACTCCTACCAATGACTGTCATGGACAGATGCATTTGCGACAGGTAGATTGGTGAGGACGAGGCCAAGTAAGTTTTTCCCTCTTGTTGGTTCACTCACCACCTGCCGCAAGCCCAGTCTGGTAGCTATGTCCTTCAGGACTCAGCCAGCTCGGTCAGTAGTGGTGCTACCAAGCCACTCTTGGTGATGGACATTGAAGTCTGTGCCCTCAGTGCTTCCTCCAAGTGGTGTTCAACGTGGAGGAGGACTGATTCATCTGCTGAGGGAGGGCAGTAGGTGGTAATCAGCAGGAGGTTTCCTTGCCCATGTTTGACCTGATACCATGAGATTTTATGGGGTCCAGAGTCAATGTTCAGGACTCCCAGGGCCACTCCCCCCTGACTGTACCGCCACCTCTGGTGGGTCTGTCCTGCCGGTGGGACAGGACATACCCAGGAATGGTGATGGAAGAGTCTGGAACATTGGCTGAAAGGCCTGATTCTGTGAGTATGGCTATGTCAGGCTGTTTCTTGACTAGTCTGTCGGACAGCTCTCCCAATTTTGGCACAAGTCCCCAGATGTTAGTGAGGAGGACTTTGCAGGGTCAACTGGGTTTGGTTTGCCTTTGTCGTGTCTGGTGCCGGGTGGTCCGTCTGGTTTTATTCTTATTGTGACTTTTTTTTTTAAGCAAGATTGTACAACTGAGTGGCTTGCTAGGCCATTTCACAGGGCAATTAAGAATCAACCACATTGCTGTGGGTCTGGAGTCACATATTGGCCAGACCGGGTGAGGACAGCAGAGTTTCCTTCCCTAAAGGACATTAGTGAACCAGATGGGTTTTTATGACAATCCAGTAGTTTCATGGCCACCATTACTGATACTAGTATTTTAATTCCAGATTTTATTTAATTAATTGAATTTAAAGTCCCCAGCTCCCAGTGGTGGGATTTGAACTCATGACTCCGGATTACTAGTCCAGTAACATAACCACTATGCTACCGTACCCGTCATGACTTCCTTACTTTTGTATTCTATGCCTCTATGCCTCTATTTATAAAGCCCAGGATCCGACATGCTTCTTTAACTGCTTTCTCAAACTGCCCTGCCACCTTCAACAATTTGTGCACATATGCCCCCAGATCTCTCTGTTCCTGTACCCCTTTTAGAGTTATGCCTTCTAGTTTATATTGCCTCTCCTCATTCTTCCTACCGAAATGTATCATTTTGCATTTTTCTGCGTTAAATTTCATCTGCCACGTGTCTGCCCATGCCACCTGCCTGTCTATATCCTCTTGAAGTCTATCACTATCCTCATCACTGTTCACTACCCTTCCAAGTTTTGTGTCATCTGCAAATTTTGAAATTGTGCCCTATACACCCAAGTCCAAGTCATTAATATATATCAAGAAAAGCAGTGGTCCCAGCACCGACCCCTGGGGAGCACCACTGTACACCTCCCTCCAGTCCGAAAAACAACCGTTCACCACTACTCTCTGCTTCCTGTCACTTAGTCAATTCTGTATCCATGTTGCCACTGCCCCCTTTATTCCATGGGCCACAATCTTGATGACAAGCCTACCATGCGGCACTTTATCAAACGCCTTTTGAAGGTCCATATACACCACATCAACTGCATTGCCCTCATCTACCCTCTCTGTTACCTCATCAAAAAACTCCATTAAGTTAGTTAAACATGATTTACCTTTGACAAATCAGTGCTGGCTTTCCCTAATCAATTCACACTTGTCCTAGTGACCGTTAATTCTGTCCCGCATTATCCTTTCTAAAAGTTTCCCCACCACCGAGGTTAAACTGACTGGCCTATAATTGCTGGGTTTATCCTTACACCCTTTTTTGAACAAGGGTGTAACATTTGCAATTCTCCAGTCCTCTGCCACCACCCCCGTATCTACGGATGTTTGGAAGATTATGGTCAGTATCTCTGCAATTTCCACCCTTACTTCCCACAGCAACTTAGGATGCATCCCATCCAGACTGGGTGACTTATCTACTTTAAGTGCAGTTAGCCTTTCTAGTACTTCTTCTTTATCAATTTTTAGCCCATCCAGTATCTCAACTATATCTTCCTTTACTGAGACTCTGGCAGCATCTTCTTCCTTGGTAAAGACAGATGCAAAGTACTCATTTAGTATCTCAGCCATGCCCTCTGCCTCCATGAGTAGATCTCCTTTATGGTCCCTAATTGGCCCCACCCCTCCTCATACTACCTGTTTACTATTTACATGCCTGTAGAAGACTTTTGGATTCCCTTTTATGTTAGTTGCCAGTCTATTCTCATACTCTCTCTTTGCCCCTCTTATTTCCTTTTTCACTTCCCCTCTGAACATTCTATATTCTGCCTGGTTCTCACTTGTGTTATCAACCTGACATCTATCTTTTTCTGCTTCATCTTACTCTCTATCTCTTTTGTCAGCCAGGGAGCCCTACCTTTCTCCGTCATGGGAATGTACCTAGACTGTACCCGAACCATCTCCTCCTTAAAGGCTCCCCACTGTTCAATTACAATTTTGCCTGCCAGTATTTGATTCCAATTTACCCGGGCCAGATCCGTTCTCATCCCACTGAAATTGAGTATTTTTACTTTAGAGTGGTCTGTGTCCTTTTCCATAGCTATTCTAAACCTTATGATACTATGATCACTGGTCCCTAAATGCTCCCCCACTGACACTTGCTCCACTTGGCCTGCCTCATTCCCTAGAACCAAGTCCAGCAATGCCTCCTTCCTCGTTGGGCCGGAAACATACTGGTTAAGAAAGTTATCCTGAACACATTTCAAAAATTCCTCCCCCTCTTTGCCCCTTATATTATTATTAGCCCAGTCTATATTAGGATAGTTGAAGTCCCCCATTATCACTACTCTATAGCTTTTTCACCTCTCTGTAATTTCCCTGCAAATTTGCTCCTCTATATCCTTCCCACTAGTTGGTGGCCTATAGAATACACCCAGTAGTGCAATGGCACCTCTATTGTTTCTTAACTCCAACCAAATAGATCCTGTCCTTGACCCCTCCAGGACATCCTTTCTCTCCAGCACTGCAATATTCTCCTTAATCAATACTGCCACCACCCCTCGCCCCCCACCCCGCCTCCATTCTTTCCTTCTCTATTTTTCCTGAATACCTTGTATCCAGGAATATTTAGTACCCAATCTTGCCCTTTTTTGAGCCAGGTCTCGTTATCACCACTACATCATATTCCCATGTGGCTATTAGTTCCTGTAGCTCACCAACCTTGTTTACCACCCTTCGTGCGTTTACACACATGCACTGCAAACCAGTCTTAGACTTTCTTGTACTCTCTCTTAGTCTGCTCCCACCTAATGCCGTATTATTTCTTGCTCTAGTGCTCTCTTTCTCCCCCAATTCTTTGTGCCCCTTGATTCTCCTTTCCAATGCTACATCCTGGTGCCCATTCCCCTGCCAAATTAGTTTAAACCCTCCCCCACAGCACTAGCGAACCTCCCCATGAGGACATTGGTCCCAGCTCTGCTGAGTTGCAACTCGACTGGCCTGTACAGGTCCTACCATCCCCAGAAGTGGTCCCAATGCCCCAGGAATCTAAAGCCCTCCCTCCTGCACCATCTCTCCAGCCACGCATTCATCTGCTCTATCCTCCTATTTCTATACTCACTAGCGGGTGGCACCGGGAGTAATCCGGAGATTACTACCTTTGAGGTCCTGCTTATTAATCTCTTTCCTAACTCCTTGAAATCTGCCTGCAGGACTTCATCCCTCTTTCTACCTATGTTGTTGGTACTGATATGGGCCACGACCTCTGGCTGTTCACCCTCCCCCTCTAGAATGTTCTGCAGCCGCTCAGTGATTTCCTTGACCCTGGCACCAGGGAGGCAACATACCATCCTGGAATCACGTCTGCGGCCAAAGGAACGCCTGTCTCGGGCCTTGGGCCCGCTCCACTGGTCTCGGGTCTCGTGTCCGCTCCGTTCTGGCCTCGGGCCTCGGGTCCGCTCCGCTCTGGCCTCGGGCCTCGGGTCCGCTCCGCTCTGGTCTCGGGTCTCAGGCCTCCACTCCTTATATCCCCGCTCTTGGGCCTCGGGCCTCCGCTCCTTATATCCCCGCTCTCGGGCCTCCGCTCCTTATATCCCTGCTCTCGGGCCTCGGGCCTCTGCTCCTTATATCCCCGCTTTCGGGCCTCCACTCCTTATATCCCCGCTCTCGGGCCTCCACTCCTTATATCCCCGCTCTCGGGCCTCCGCTCCTTATATCCCCGCTCTCGGGCCTCCGCTCCTTATATCCCCGCTCTCGGGCCTCCGCTCCTTATATCCCCACTCTCAGGCCTCGGGCCTCTGCTCCTAATATCCCCGCTCTCGGGCCTCCACTCCTTATAACCCCGCTTTCGGGCCTCCACTCCTTATATCCCCGCTCTCGGGCCTCCACTCCTTATATCCCCACTCTCAGGTCTCTCAATAGTAAATTTGTCAAACACGATTTCCCTTTCATAAAACCATGTTGACTCTGCCTAATCATATTATGATTTTCTAAGTGCTTTGTTACCACTTCCTTAATAATGGATTCGAGCATTTTCCGGATGACTGATATCAGGCTAACTGGCCTGTAGTTCCCTGTTTTCTCTCTCCCTCCTTTCTTGAATAGTGGGGTTACATTTGCTACCTTCCAGTCCACTGGGACCATTCTAGAATCTAGGGAATTTTGGAAGATCACAACCAATGCATCCGCTATCTCTGCAGCCACCTCTTTTAGAACCCTATGATGTAAGCCATCAGGTCCAGGGGATTTGTCGGCTTTTAGTCCTGTTAGTTTCTCAAGTACTTTTTCTCTACTGATATTAATTACTTTAAGTTCCTTGGTTCCCCACTATTTCCGGTATGCTTTTTTGACTTCTACTGTGAAGACAGATACAAAATATTTGTTTAACGTCTCTGCCATTTCCTTATTCCCCATAATAATTTCTCCTGTCTCTGCCTCTAAGGGACCCACGTTTACTTTTGCTACTCTCTTACTCTCTTCCTTTTTACATACTTGTAGAAGCTCTTACAATCTGTTTTTATATTTCTTGCTAGTTTACTCTTATTCTATTTTTTCCCTTTTTACCAATTTTTTGGTCATCCTTTGCTGGTTTCTAAATCTCTCCCAATCCTCAGGCTTACTACTCTTCTTGGCAACATTATAAGCTTCTTCTTTTAATCTAATACAACCGTTAACTTCTTTAGTTAGCCACAGATGGATCACTTTTCACGTGGAGTTTTTATTTCTCAATGAAATGTATATTCGTTAAGAATTTTGAAATATTTCTTTAAATGTTTGCCACTGCTTATCTACCGTCATACTTTTTAATCTAATTTCCCAATCTATCTTGGCCAACTCTCCCCTCATACCTATATAATTTAAGTTTAAGACTCTAGTTTCACACGCTAGTGACTTAAGTATGTCACTTTCAAACTCAATATGAAATTCTATCATATTATGATCACTCTTCCCCAGAAGATCCTTTACCATGAGATTACTAATTAACCCTGTCTCATTACACAATTCTAAAATAGCCTGTTCCCTGGTTGGTTCCACGATGTATTGTTCTAGGAAACTGTCTCGAATGCATTCCATTAACTCGTCCTCCAGACTACCTTTGCTAATTTGATTTGCCCAGTCTGTATGAAGATTAAAGTCCCCTACGATTATTGCATTACCTTTGTTACAAGCTACTATTATTTCTTGATTAATACTCTGTCCAATGGTATAACTACTGTTAGAGGGACTATAAATTACTCCCACCAGCATTTTCTGCTCCTTGTTATTTCTTATTTCCACCCATACTGATTCTACTTCCTGATCTTCCGAGCCAAGATTCTTTCTCACCACTGTCCTTATGTCATCCTTTATTATCAGGGCTACCCCCCATCCTTTTCCATTCTGCTTGTCTTTTCGAAACGTCAAGTACTCTGGAATATTTAGTTCCCATCCTTGGTCACCTTGCAGCCACGTCTCTGTAATGGCTATTGGATCAAACTCTTTGGGCCCGATTTTAGCACCCGGTTCCGGGTGCGTTCTCGGCGGGGGGGCCTCTAAAATCCCGGTTTCGAGGAGCGGGACCGGATCGCGCCTCGATCCCGCCCACTTCCGGGTTGCGCGCTGACGTGCGGGGGTGCGTGCGTTGGCCCCGCTGGTGGGAATCCCGCAGGCAATTAAAGCCAGCGGGGTTCCACTTGAGTGTATTTATCTTGGTATTTCAGGTCATTAAATGACCTGATTGAGCTGTTTATTTAACAGGTGTCGGATTTTACAGTGAAATGAGACTGTTTCCCATACTGGGGGAAACACTCACACTCTCAACGGACGTGTTGCAGCCAGCAGCCTGTGGCAGCTGCCAAGGTGCATTCCACAGGTGGGGGGGGGGAGAGCCTTCACCAACGCAGGAGGACACTCCGTAACATTGGGCAACGCCTGCCCTCCACCACCCTCCTCCAAGCAAGAAGATTCACCGGCGTGGAAGTCCAACCCCTGTGCGAGGACACACTTTTCTAGCGTGCACAACCCCGCAAACCTAAACCTGCCAGATGGGTGCTTCGTTGACATCCTCGGAGGACGAACAGCATGACCAGCCTCAGCAGCCTCGCAGTCCACGCCGTCCGCCTCAGAGACATGCATCCCCACAACACGGTGCTGCGGCACATCCACCTGCACAGCAGGATGGAGGGCATCCGCAGAGAGAGATGCGTCGCAGGAGGCACTACCCTCCGCACAGGGTCTACAGACCGAGGCTCAGCTTCATGGACCTCTCTGAGCAGCAGTGCATACGGAGGCTCAGAGTCACTCGCCAGGTAGTCGCCGACATCTGCAGCCTCCTCAATGACGAGCTGCTCCCGGATGGACCAAGCAGCATCTTCTTACCCGTCGCCGTCAAAGTCACCACTGCCCTCAACTTCTTCGCCTCCGGATCCTTCCAGGGTGCCACGGGGGACATCACCGGGGTCTGTCAGTCGTCTGCACACAAGTGCATAAGGCAGGTCACCGATGGGTTGTTCCGCAGGGCCTCGACCTACATCAACTTCGCCATGGATGAGCGCAGCCAGACGGAGAGGGCGGTTGGATTCCATGCTGTGGCTGGCTTCCCACGGGTGCAGGGTGTAATCGATTGCACCCACATAGCAATACGGGCACCTCCACATGAGCCAGGGCTGTTTATCAACAGGAAAGGGTATCACTCCATGAACGCCCAGCTCATTTGTGACCACCGCCAGAGATTCCTACACGTGTGCGCCAGATACCCTGGCAGCTGCCACGATGCCTTCGTCCTCAGGGAGTCCACCGTCCCGCCCCTCTTCCACGCACCCAACGCCGGCAACGGCTGGCTCCTCGGCGACAAGGGATATCCCCTGCACACGTGGCTTATGACACCTCTGAGGAACCCCATTACCGAGCCACAGCGTCGGTATAATGACAGCCACATTGCTACCAGGTCTACAATTGAGCAGGCTATAGGGCTGCTCAAGATGCGCTTCAGGTGCCTTGATCGTTCCGGGGGAGCGCTCCAATACACGCCACTCAGAGTGGGACGAATTATAGTTGTCTGCTGTGCCCTGCATAACATGGCACTACAGAGAGGGGTGCCGCTGGAGGAGGCCCCATGCACACCTGCCACCCACATTGAGGACGACAATGAGGAGGAGGTGGAGGAGGAAGAGGAGGAGGAGGAAGAGGGAGAGGAGGAGGAACGACCCATGCGCCGAACACCGGCTCACCTGCGTGCTCGTCAGGCCAGGGAGGCACTCATATGCCAACGGTTCTCCTAACATCACACTGTGTGAGGCGTTCACATGTCATAACGTGCACAGACGAGGGTCCATACAGGCTCCCTCCACAGAAGAGTGGTGCCTGTACACCTGCACCCACTGGATTATGCCCAATGGGTGGGATGGGGTGGTCGTCGTCATGATGAGGCGCACGGAAGGGACATATTGCACAAGCCGCAGAATTATGGACAAGAGGTGGCAGCATTGGTGAGAAAAAGTGAGTGTATTTTGTGGTGACATTCAAAGAGTAGAAAATTTAAAAAAAACGACAAACACCCTGGTGCAATCCCTGTGTGCTCACGGAACTTTAGGCGTTCGTTTTCGGGACCCCCTACGTGGTGCTACCCCTGTGGCTCCAGCAGAGGTGGTGGCAGGTTGCTCCTGTTCGTGCCCTGACCGGGTAGATGCTTTGGGCCGACGCCCCCTGGGTTTCGGTGCCCGTGAGGGCACCTCCACAGACTGCTCCTCCTGCACCTGTGCAGGGGCAGACTCGGCCACCTGGAGAGGATGGACTATTGCGGGCACTGGTTGAGAGGGGGGCAACGGGTGAGACTTGGGGGCGCCTTGAGTAGCGTCCACACTTCCATTTCCCCGTTCACCATCTTCCCTCTCATGGCCAAGGCCCACATCACCCCTTCCACCCTGCTGGACGGCAGTTTGGATGACGTGGGTGTGACCTTGCAAGGCCACCTCCAATGTATCTGTCAACCTGTTGATGGCGGCAGAATGTTGTTCACCCTGAATCCGAACAGCCGTTGTGAGGGCCTGGATGGACTCATTGGTGAGCTGTGCGTGACGCTCGAGGGAGGCTAGCCTGTCCTCCACCGCAGACGTTCCCACACCTACCCGCGACACTATCTCAGAGATGCCTTCACGTCCCTGCGACACTATCTCGGCGATACCCTCCTGCACCTGTGCCACCATTCCCCTCATGCAGGAGTTGGACTCCTCCATCCTCCGTGCGATTGTGGAGAGTGCGCGTGGCACCTCTCCCAGTACCTCAGCAATGTTCTGGTGCCCCTCGACGACTCTCCTTTTGACAGGTGGCCCCCTGGGTTCAGCATCTGGGTCCGGCTGAGCAAAGCCTGGAGAAGAGTGCTCCCACCGACGCGGACCCTCCGCGGCTGACCCTGCCACCAGGGTCTGCTCATGCTCATGTGTGCGCGGTGACTCACCATGTGCAATCCCAACTAGCTGAGGGGGGGGACCCACCGAGGTGTGTGTATCTGCGCTGGTGGATGCAAGGCTCATGTGTGACGATGCACCCTCAGAGACGGGCATGTCCTCTGAGGAATCGCCCTCAACCGAGACGTCGATCGCAGACGGTCCTGGAAGAGAACAGAGGGAAATATCAGGCATGTGACCAAATGTGGCGGTGCGGCATATGCCATGTGATGCTACGATCATTCACGATCATGAGTGATGAGTGCCAGCTTTCCCTTACCGGCCGTTTCGCCAGAACCAGACTCGCCATCCGCCATCGACAGGCAATGCAGCGTGCGGCTGATCTCCAGTGCCTCGACCTCGGCGTCTGTCAGGGCCATCTCGTGTGGCGGGCCCCCTCCGGTGCATGCCCTATCGCGTGCGTTCCTGGCCCTCTTCTCCTGTGAGGGCAAAACACAAAAACGTTATTGAGTGATGATTACAATGTGAGACGCTTCAAGCATTGGTGTGATTGGGTTGAACGTGTGCCAGATGGATGGGAGGATGCGTGTGCCACATGGCCATCCCATTGTATGGGCATTGGGGTGTGTGGTAGTGGTCGAGTGGGGACAGGGACGGTGGGTACGTGCAGGCACTGTGAGGATGATAGTTGGGTGGCTGTGAGGATTGGTGCGGGAGCGCAGTACTGTCAGTGGAGATGGGGTTGTGAGGTGTTTGAGGTGATGTGGAAGACGGAGTGATGCAGAATGCGTTAGTGTACTCACTTTTCCGGACCTGGTGAGGTCATTGAATCTCTTGCGGCACTGAATCCAAGTGCGGGTGGTGTTTCCCCTGCTTGTGACCTCCGCGGCCACCTCCTCCCATGCCCTCTTGGTGGCGCTGGCAGGGCACCTCCTTCCATCCGTGGGGAACAGCGTCTCCCTCCTCATGCGGACCCCGTCCAGCAGCACCTGGAGGGCGTGGTCCGTGAAACGGGGAGCAGCCTTACCCCTGTGCTCCTCCATCCTTGATGGAGTGTAGTTTGTGGCTGGAGGGGCTTTGGTGGACTGCCCCTTTAAATAGAGCGCAACCATCGCTCAGACGTCAATGCGCATGCGCAGGCCGCCGGCACGCAGCTGAGAAGCGCGGAACCCGTAACTGCCGGCTAATCACATCAATCATCCCGCGATCGCGTGCGCAACGCACTCAATTTGGCCGGCGCGTTTTCCTCGAGCCCGCCCGACCACCCGCTGCCAACCCGCACCCCTGGTAAAATCGGGCCCTTTATCTCTATTTGTGCCACTAATTCATCTATCTTTATCTGAATGCACAAAGCATTCATAACAGGAGCCTTTAATTTTAACTTTTTACCATTATTCCCTGCTTTGACTTTATTCGTTGATGCACTATTTCCGTTAAACTCTCTGTTCCGACCTGTCATACTCTGCTTACCTTTTCTCAAATCGCTACACTGTCCTATTGCCTTGTTGCCTTGGTTTTTCTCTTTAGATTTCTAAATTTCCCCTCACCTGAGCCCTCCCCCCCACCTTTTTAGTTTAAAGCTCTATTTACAGCCCTAGTTATTCGATTCACCAGCCCAGTTTAAGTGGAGCCCGTCCCAACGGAGCAGCTCCCTCTTTTCCCAGAATTGGTGCCAGTGTCCCATGAATTGAAACCCCTGTCTCCCACACCACTCTTTGAGCCACGCATTTAGCTCTCTGATCTGTTTGTCCCTATGCCAATTTGCACGTGGCTCAGGTAGTAATCCAGAGATTATTACCTTTGAGGTACTGCTTATTAATTTACATCTTAGCTCTTCAAACTCCCTCAGCAGAAACTCATTCTTAGTTTTGCCTATGTTGTTGGTTCCTACGTGGACCATGACAACTGGATCCTCTACCTCATGCTCCAAGTTCTTTGCCAGCCGCGAGGAGATATCCTTAACCCTGGCACCAGGCAGGCAACACAGCCTTCGGGACTCCCACTCGCAGCTGCAGAGAACAGTATCTATCCCTGACTATACTATCCCCTACCACTGCCACATTCCTTTTTACTCCCCCCACTTAATGGCCTCCTGTACCATGGTGCCGTGGTCAGTTTGCCCATCCTCCCTGCAGTCCTCCATACAGGTAGCAAGTACCTCGTACCTGTTGGACAAGGTCAAGGGCTGAGGCTCCTCCATCACTAGATCCTGGGTCCCCATAACTGCCTGACTCACAGTCACATCCTCCTGTCCCTGACCACTGACTAACTCTAAAGTACTACTTAACCTAAGGGATGTGACTGCCTCCTGGATCAAAGTGTCCAGGTAACTCTCCCCCTCCCTGCAATGTCTGCAGCTCAGACTCCAGCTCAACAACTCTGAGTCGAAGTTCCTCGAGTTGCGGACACTTGCTGTAGATGTGGGCACTGGGGATCTCGCTGGTCTCCACAAACTCCCACTTGCTGCAGTTACCACACACCACCTGCCCTGCCATCCCAATCTAACCTTGTTTTATTTAATTAGTTTTATTCAATCGATTATTTTTAGTTTTATTAATTAATCTAGATTAAGTTATTAATTTAATAAAGTAATAGCAAGTTATAGCTTCCCAGCTCTTAACTTAACCCACTGCCATAACTTAGAGAGCAAACAAAGCTGTAATACTCACCAACCAATCACGTACCTGCTGTCCTGTGATGTCTCTCCTTGATTCTTTTTTCAATCCCACAGAATATACAATATACCCTGCCTCCGCTCCGCCCGGTGACCGCGGGCCTCCGCTCCGCCCGGTGACCGCGGGCCTCCGCTCCGCCCGGTGACCGCGGGCCTCCGCTCCGCCCGGTGACCGCGGGCCTCCGCTCCGCCCGGTGACCGCGGGCCTCCACTCCTCGTTAGTTATTTACCTGCTCTGCTCCAGTCCCCGATCAGGTCTGCTCCTGCTTCCGCTCCTCATTGAATTATCTTTTGTATCTTTTAATGTCTTCAGTTAATAATTTTATTTGAAGACCTCAGCCTCTCCCAAAAGCTTGGGCTAAGAAATGAAAATCAGATGATTTCTATAACCTGCAGCCAATCCACAATGCCAGTTTTATACCTGAACAGAGAGTTGAAAATCTACCTTTACCCTTTTACCCAGAACAGTGAATTTAAATTATGCAGTCTGAGCATGTGTAGTGCCTAATTTCCCAAAAAGCATCAGTATTATTAAGTAAGATGGAATATTTTTCTTTAGCTTCTAGCATTCTACTGCATATGGCACCATGGAACCCTAACAAAACTGTTGTCAAAGGGAAAGCTCTCAAGTCAGACATTTCTGCAAGAGTTCCTCAAGTCCCAACCATCAATAACCTCCGTTCCATCGTAAGGTCAGCAGTGGAGCTGTTCGTTGATAATTTCACAGTATTCAGCTCCATTCACAACTCCTCTGACAATGAAGCTGCCCATTCCAACGTACACCAGAACCTGGATAATATCCAGACTTGGGCTGAGAAGTAGCAGATCACATTTGTGCCACATAAGTGCCATTATTGACCATCTTGAACAAGAGAAAGCGCCTTCTGATCTTCAGCGGAATCATAATTTCTGAGTCTTTCACCGGCAATATCTCACCATTGACCATAAGCTGAACTGGGCCAGCTATGTCAAAACTGTAACCATCAGAGCAGGGCAAAGACTTGAAACTCTATGGGATAAATTTTAACCCTACAAACAGGTGGGTCAGGGACGGGTGGGAAGGTAAAAATTGTAAAAAAAACTATCACCCAACCTCAACTCGCCTCCAACCCGCCCACTTCCAGTTTTAACGGAGGCGGGATGAGGGGTGGGCGACCAACCTGCTCTCAGGGGGCAGGTTGGTCAGTGAAAGCTTTTAAGGAGGCTGCGGGCCTCCATTTTGATAGATTTTTCATTTTTAACTCCAGGAGGCCGGGATTCCCGGGCCCTCTGCTTCACGCCATGTAAGAGGAGGCAGTAAGGCCCAGATCAGCAGGTAAGTGCCTTTGTTGCACTGCTCATGGGCCAGGAGGAGCAGGAGTGTTTCCTCCAGGACCAACAAGCCTACCTGCCACGACCCCATAAATGCGATCGATCGATCGACCGACGCCCCCCCAGATCTCCGACCCCCTCAAGATCTCCGACCGCCCCAAGATCTCCGATCCCGATGACTCCCCCGATGACCCCGACGACCAACCCCCCCCCCCCCCCCATCGATGACCACCACCCCCATCTAAGACTTACCTGCTCACATCCTCTTCCTTCCTCTTCTCCCGTCCAACTGACAGCCAAACTTGTCAATTAGGCTGGCCTGTCGGGCGGGAAACCTACAAAAAATGAAAGACGTCCTTACGTCAAAATCATAACAATGTCCGGGAAACCCGTACTTCCGGATATCCCATCAGGAATTCCACCAGCCCCCCTCCGCCCTCTTCCCAGCTCTCGGTTAAAATTTACCCCCATGAGTGGTTCATCCCCTGACCCCACAAAGACTCTCCGCCATTGACAAGGCTCAAGTCAGGAGTGTGATGGAATACTCACCACTTCCCTGGATGGGTGCAGCTCCAACAACACTCAACAAGCTTGACATCATCCAGGACAAAGGAGTTTGTTTGATCGGTGCTCCTGCTACTGGACTCAGATAATTCTATTTGGTTAGTATTAAAGAACAATAGAGGAGCTATTACTCTACTGGGTGTATACTATAGGTAAATAGGCATACTACAAATAGTGGGAAGGAAAGTGCACTTTGGCTGCAGTATGTATGATCTATAGGTTGCACTGCAGCAATTCACCAAGGTTACTTTGAGAGCAGCTCCTCCCCTGTGACCTAAAGAACAAGAGCAACAATATTGTGGGAATACCATCAACACTAAGTCACACACCATTCTGACTTGGACATAAATAAATCCTTGAATTCCCCACCTAGGACCATTGTCAGACCCTCATCGCTACAAGGACTGCAGTGGTACAAGGAAATGGCCAACTACTGCCTTGTCAGAGCAACTAAGGGTGGGCAACAAATGCGGCCTCACCAGTGTTGCCCATAATCCTGGAACTCCCTTCCTAACAGCACTGTGGGAGAACCTTCACCACACGGACTGCAGCGGTTCAAGAAGGCGGCTCACCACCATCTTCTCAAGGGCAATTAGGGATGGGCAATAAATGCCGGCCTCGCCAGTGACGCCCACATCCCATGAATGAATTTTTAAAAATCCTAAGAACAAAAAATAAGTTTCTGCTCCATTGTTTTTCATAATTATTTGGAGGTAAGCTAGGCGTTACATTTCAACAGGTTTATTCAAGTAAAGTTTATTTTGAGTTTTTTATTAAAGAGTATGTGAGAGAGAAAAAAGTGACTACTGATTACATGCCATTTGTAGCTAGTTTTTTGTGTTCTATAAACTTCAGAAAGTGCATTAGGCCGAGTGTTAGTTCAATTTTCAACAAAACACAGATGAATTGTAAAGCCAATTAATTAGCTCACCTATGTTTTGTTGACAGAAAAGGTGATTGTCCTAATTGCTAACCGCCTGTGAGATAGAGGAAAAGAGACATAGAGTCGGAGTGTCTTTCCTCAATCTAATTTTTTTTAGAAAAGATGAATTTTGGACGTTAAGAAACCCTTTATGAGGGAAATAAATAGGATGACAAAAGGATCAGGATGAGGGGCCTTTGGCTTTATGTCACCCTGACCTCGGAAGCAAGTAGGAGCGGGGGTTTTGGATAGAGGGTTAAGGGTGAGGTGAGTGACTGCTGAGAGGGGAGGATACTGTGGGGAAGGGTTTAAACTAATTTGGCAGGCGGATGGGCACCAGGATGAAACATAGAGAGGAGAAACAGGGTGCATATTAGACTGGGAGGAATAAGTAGCACTAGAGAAAAGAATAGTTCAGAAATAGGGATCAGACAGGGGGCAAATGCGAGGCAGTCTAAGATGAGTTTCGAGTAAACACACGTAGTGTGATAAATAAGGTTGGTGAGCTGTAGGCTCAAGTCACCACATGGGACTATGATATAGTGGCAATATCAGAGACCTGGCTCAAAGAAGGGGAAGATTGGGTACTTAATATCCCTGGCAACAAGATATTCAGAAAAGATAGGGAAAGAAAGAAAGGATGGGTGTTGGCAGTATTGATCAAAGGAAACACAGAAACATAGAAAATCGGAGCAAGAGTAGGCCATTCGGCCCTTCGGGCCTGCACCGCCATTCAAAATGATCATGGCTGATCGTCTAACTCAATACCCTGTTCCCGCTTTTTCCCCATATCCCTTGCTCCCTTTAGCATTAAGAAATATATCTATCTCTTTCTTGAATATATTTAATGACTTGGCCTCCACTACCTTCTGTGGTAGAGAATTCCACAGGTTCACCACCCTCTGAGGGAAGAAATTTCTCCTCATCTCGGTTCTAAATGGCATACCCCGTATCCTGAGACTGTGACCCCTGGTTCTGGACTCCCCAGCCAACTGGAACATCCTCCCTGCATCTAGTCTGTCTAGACCTGTTAGAATTTTATATGTTTCGATGAGATCACCTCTCATTCTTCGAAACTCTAGTGAATATAGGCCTAGTCAACCCAATCTCTCCTCATATGTCAGTCCTGCCATCCCAGGAATCAGTCTGGTAAACCTTTGTTGCACTCCCTCCATGGCAAGGACATTCTTCCTCAGATAAGGAGACCAAAACTGCACACAATACTCCAGATGTGGTCTCACCAAGGCCCTGTATAACTGCAGTAAGACATCCCTGTTCCTGTACTCAAATCCTCTTGCAATGAAGGCCAACATACCATTCGCCTTCCTAACTGCTTGCTGCACCTGAATGCTCGCTTTCAGCGACTGGTGTACAAGTGACACTCAGGTCTTGTTGCACCTCTCCTTTTCCCAATCTATCACCATTCAGATAATAATCTGCTTTTCTTTTTTTACAACCAAGGTGGATAACCGCACATTTATCCACGTTATACTGCATCTGCCATGTTCTTGCCCACTCATCCAACTTGTCTAAATCACATTGGAGTCTCTTTGCATCCTCCTCACAGCTCACATTCCACCCCAGCTTTGTGTCGTCTACAAACTTGGAAATGTTACATTTAGTTCCCTCATCCAAATCATTGATATATATTGTGAATAGCTGGAGCCCAAGCACTGATCCCTGCGGTACCCCACTAGTCACAGCCTGCCACTGGGAAAAAGACCCGTTTATTCCTACTCTCCTGTCCGTCAACCAATTCTCAATCCATGCCAGTATATTCCCCCCCAATCCCATGTGCATTAATTTTGCACACTAACCTCTTGTGTGGGACCTTATCAAAAGCCTTCTGAAAATCCAAGTACACCACATCCACTGTTCTCCCCTATCTATTCTACTAGTTACCTCCTCAAAAAACTCCAGTAGATTTGTTAAGCATGATTTCCCTTTCATAAACCCATGCTGACTTTGTCCAAACCCGTTAATGCCATCCAAGTGGTTTGTTATCACATCTTTTATAACAGACTCTAGCATTTTCCCCACTACTGATATTAGTCTAACTGGTCTGTAATTCCCTGTTTTTTCTCTCCCTCCTTTTTTAAATAGTGGGGTTACATTTGCCACCCTTCAATCTGTAGGAACTGTTCCAGAGTCTATAGAATTTTGAAAGATGATCACCAATGCATCCACAATTATAGCACTGGAAAGGGATGATGCAGTTCAGGGGTCAAAGACAGAATCTATTTGGTTAGAATTAAGGAACACTAGAGGAGCTATTACACTACTGGGTGTATACTATAGGCCACCAAATTGTGGGAAGGAGTTAGAGGAGAAAATTTGCGGGCAAATTACAGAAAGATGCAGGGACCATAGTGTAGTGATAATGAGGGACTTCAATTATCCCAATAAAGATTGGGACAGTAATTGTATAAAGGACAAAGAGGGGGAAGAATTCCTGAAATGTGTTCAAGAGAACTTTCTGGAACAGTGTGTTTCCAGCCCAATCAGGAAGGAAACAATGCTGGATCTAGTTCTGGGGAATGAAATGGGGCAGGTGGAGCATGTTTCAGTGGGGAAGCATTTGGAGAACAGTGGTCATAATATCACTAGGTTTAGAATAGTTATGGTAAAGGACAAAGAACAATCAAATGTGAAAATGCTTAAATGGAGGAGGGCAAATTTCAGTGAGTTAAAATGGGATTTTGCCCAGGTGGATTGGAACCAAAAATTGGTAGGCAAAACAGTAATTGAACTTTGGGAGGCTTTCAAGGAGGAGTTGGTTCGGGTACAGAGTAAACG
Organism: Heptranchias perlo; assembly: GCF_035084215.1. Classification (NCBI taxonomy): domain Eukaryota; kingdom Metazoa; phylum Chordata; class Chondrichthyes; order Hexanchiformes; family Hexanchidae; genus Heptranchias; species Heptranchias perlo. The sequence continues at coordinate 66,782,137 of NC_090325.1, read as the reverse complement.
CATTCCTACGTGGGGGAAAGGAAGGGCATCCAAAGCTAGAGCTCCCTGGATGACTAAAGATATAGAGATTAAAATGAAACAGAAAAAGGAGGCTTATGACAAATGTAAGGTTCATAATACAGTAGAGAACCAGGCTGAATACAGAAAGTACTGAGGAGATCTAAAAAAGGGAATAAGAGGGGCAAAGAGGGAGTATGAGAATAGATTAGCAGCTAACATAAAAGGAAACCCAAAAGTCTTTTGTAAACATATAAATAGTAGAAGAGTAGTCAAAGGGAGGGTGGGACCGATTATGGACAAAAAATATCTTCTTGTGAAGGCAGAGGGCATGGCTGAGGTAATAAATTAATACTTCGCATCTGTCTTCACTGGAGAAAAGGATGTGGCCATTGTAGCAGTAAAGGAGGAGGTAGTAGCGATATTGGATAGGATAAAAATAAATAAAGAGGAGGTACTTAAATGAGGGTAGTGCAGTTGATGTTGTGTATATGGACTTTAAAAAGGCATTTAGGAACATAGGAACAGGAGTAGGCCATTCAGCCCCTCGTGCCTGCTCCGCCATTTGATAAGATCATGGCTGATCTGTGATCTAACTCCATATACCTGCCTTTGGCCCATATCCCTTAATACCTTTGGTTGCCAAAAAGCTATCTATCTCAGATTTAAATTTAGCAATTGATAAAGTACCACATAATAGACTTGTTAGCAAAATTAAAGCCCATGGGATTAAAGGGGCAGTGGCAGCATGGATACAAAATTGGCAAGGAGACAGAAAGCAGAATGTAGTGATGAACGGGTGTTTTTCAGACTGGAGGGAAATATACAGTGGTGTTCCCCAGGGTGAGTATTAAAACCACTGCCCTTTTTGGTATCTATTAATGACCTGGACTTAGGTATGGAGAATATAATTTCAAAGTTTGCAGATGACACGAAACTCGGAAATGTAGTAAACAATGTGGAGGATAGTAACAGAGTTCAGGAGGACATGGACAGACTGATGAAATGGGTAGACGCATGGCAGATGAAATTTAATGCAGAGAAGTATGAAGTGATGCATTTTGGTTGGAAGAATGAGGAAAGGCAATATAAACTAAATGGTGCAATTTTAAAGGGGGTGCAGGAACAGAGAGACCTGGGGGTGCACATACACAAATCTTTGAAGGGCAAGTTGAGAAGGTTGTTAAAAAAGCATACGGGTTCCTGGGCTTTATTAATAGAGGCATAGAGTACAAAAGCAAGGAAGTTATGCTAAATCTTTATAAAACACTGGTAAGGCCTCAGCTGGAGTATTGTGTTCAATTCTGGGCATCACACTTGAGGAAGGATGTCAAGGCCTTGGAGAGGGTGCAGAAGAGATTTACTAGAATAGTGCTAGGGATGAGAAACTTCAGCTAAGTGGAGAGACTGGAGAATTTGGAGTTGTTCTCCTTAGAACAGAGAATGTTAAGGGGAGAGGTATACAAGATAATGAACAATTTTGATAGAGTAAGTAAGGAGAAACTGTTTCCAGTAGCAGAAGTGTCGGTAACCAGAGGACACAGATTTAAGGTGATTGGCAAAAGAGCCAGAGGCAACTTGAGGAAACATTTTTTTTAACACAGCAAGTTATAATGATCTGGAATGCACTGCCTGAAAGGGTGGTGGAAGCAGATACAATAGTAACTTCCAAAAGGGAATTAGATAAATACTTGGAAACAATTTACAGGTCTACGGGGAAAGAGTAGAGGAATTGGAGGGTGGCAAATGTAGATTGGAGGGCGGCAAATGTAGATTGGAGGGCGGCAAATGTAGATTGGAGGGCGGCAAATGTAGATTGGAGGGCGGCAAATGTAGATTGGAGGGCGGCAAATGTAGATTGGAGAGCGGCAAATGTAGATTGGAGGGCGGCAAATGTAGATTGGAGGGCGGCAAATGTAGATTGGAGGGCGGCAAATGTAGATTGGAGGGCGGCAAATGTAGATTGGAGGGCGGCAAATGTAACCCCACAATTTAAAAAAGGAGGGAGAGAAAAAACAGGGAATTACAGACCAGTTAGACTAACATCAGTAGTGGGGAAAATGCTAGTCTATTATAAAGGATGTGATAACAGAACACTTGGAAGGCATTGGATAAAGTCAGCATGGGTTTATGAAAGGGAAATCATGCTTAACAAATCTACTGGAGTTTTTTGAGGAGGTAACTAGTAGAATAGATAGGGGAGAACAGTGGATGTGGTGTACTTGGATTTTCAGAAGGCTTTTGATAAGGTCCCACACAAGAGGTTAGTGTGCAAAATTAAAGCACATGGGATTGGGGGGGAATATACTGGCACGGATTGAGAATTGGTTGACAGACATGAAACAGAGAGTAGGAATAAACTAATCTTTTTCCCGGTGGCAGGCAGTGACTAGTGGGGTACCGTAGGGATCAGTGCATGGGCTCCAGCTATTCACAATATATATCAATGATTTGGATGAGGGAACTAAATGTAACATTTCCAAGTTTGTAGACGACACAAAGCTGGGGTGGAATGTGAGCTGTGAGGAGGATGCAAAGAGGCTCCAATGTGATTTAGACAAGTTGGGTGAGTGGGCAAGAACATGGCAGATGCAGTATAACGTGGATAAATGTGCGGTTATCCGCTTTGGTTGTAAAAAAAGAAAAGCAGATTATTATCTGAATGGTGATAGATTGGGAAAAGGAGAGGTGCAACGAGACCTGGGTGTCCTTGTACACCAGTCGCTGAAAGCGAGCATTCAGGTGCAGCAAGCAGTTAGGAAGGCGAATGGTATGTTGGCCTTCATTGCAAGAGGATTTGAGTACAGGAACAGGGATGTCTTACTGCAGTTGTACAGGGCCTTGGTGAGACCACATCTGGAGTATTGTGTGCAATTTTGTTCTCCTTATCTGAAGAAGGATGTCCTTGCCATGGAGGGAGTGCAACGAAGGTTTACCAGACTGATTCCTGGGATGGCAGGACTGACATATGAGGAGAGATTGGGTTGACTCGGCCTATATTCACTAGAATTTAGAAGAATGAGAGGTGATCTCATCGGAACATATAAAATTCTAACAGGACTAGACAGACTAGGTGCAGGGAGGATGTTCCCGATGGATGGGGAATCCATAACCAGGAGTCACAGTCTCAGGATACGGGGTATGCCATTTAGAACTGAGATGAGAAGAAATTTCTTCACTCAAAGGGTGGTGAACCTGTAGAATTCTCTACCACAGAAGGCAGTGGAGGTCAAGTCATTAGATGTATTCAAGAACGAGATAGATATATTTCTTAATGCTAAAGGGATCAAGGGATACGGGGAAAAAGCAGGAACAGGGTACTGAGTTAGACAATCAGCCATGATCATTTTGAATGGCGGAGCAGGCCCGAAGGGCCGAATGGCCTACTCTTGCTCCTATTTTCTATGTTTCTATGAATGGGACTAATTGGATAGCCCTTTCAAAGAGCCAGCACAGGCACAGTGGGCCGAATGGCCTCCTCCTGTGCTGTACCTACTATGATACAGGGGTTACGCAAGGACTTCAGCAAGGAGTATGTGGGATAGTGATAGGTGTGAGGGAGTGGTAGGAAAGGTGAAGGGGTGTGGGAGACAATGGGAGTGAGGGGTATGGGCAAGCATGAGTGAATGGGAGAAGAGATGGGTAAGAGGCCATTGAGGATGACATTTTCTCCACAGTCCCATCCCCAAATTCAGGCAGATAGCATTCTTGGCTCCTTTCCCCATCACACCACTCACCACCTTCCACCCAATAAGAAGGGGAACAAAGAAAGAAAGAAGCAGAAGAAGGTGAAGAGAACGAAACAGCAACACATCAACAGAAACATGGAAGAGAGAACCCATATTCTCCGAGTTTCTGTGTGGGAGATCAAATAGTATTTCATGAAAAATCTTGCATTTATACCTTTCCTTCACAAACAAGGGGGAACGATGCAAAGATTGTAGTTAAGGAGAAGGAGTGTGAAATATTAGATGGGATAAGCATAGTGAGAGTAAGCATTAAGGGGTTTCACATCTTTGAAAGTAGATAAATTGCCAGGCCCAGATGAAATGTATCCCAGGCTGTTAAAAGAAGCAAGGGGGGACATAGTGGAGGCTCTGACCATCATTTTCCAATCCTCTCTTGTTACAGGGGTGGTGCCGGAGGAATGGAGGACTGCTAACATTGTACCGTTGTTTAAAAAGGGAGAAAAGGATAGACCGAGTAATTTCAGGCCAGTCAATCTAACCTCAGTGGTGGGCAAATTATTGGAATCAATTCTGAGGGACAGGATAAACCGTCATTTAGAAAGGCACGGAGTAATCAAGGACAGTCAACATGGATTTGTTAAGGGAAGGTCGTGTCTGACTAATTTGATTGAATTTTTTGAGGAGGTAACAAGGAAGATCAATGAGGGTAACGCATTTGATGTAGTCAACATGGATTTTAGCAAGGCTTTTGACAAAGTCCCACATGGCAGACTGGTTAAAAAAGTAAAAGCCCATGGGATCCAAGGGAAAGTGGCAAATTGGATCAAAAATTGTCTCAGTGGCAGGAAGCAAAGGGTAATGGTCGACGGGTGTTTTTGTGACTGGAAGGCTGTTTCCAGTGGGGTTCCACAGGGCTCAGTACTAGGTACCTTGCTTTTTGTGGTATATATTAATGATTTAGACTTAAATGTAGGGGGCATGATTAAGAAGTTTGCAGATGCTACAAAAATTGGCCATATGGTTGATAGTGAGGAGGAAAGCTGAAGACTGCAGGAAGATATCAATGGACTGGTCAGGTGGGCAGAAAAGTGGCAAATGGAATTCAATCTGGAGAAGTATGAAGTAAAGAATTTGGGGAGGTCAAACAAGGCAAGGGAATACACAATAAATGGGAGGATACTGAGAGGTGGAGAGGAAGAGAGGGACCTTGGAGTGCATGTCCACAGATCCCTGAAGGTAGCAGGACAGGTAGATAAGGAGGTTAAGAAGGCATATGGGATACTTTCCTTTATTAGCCGAGGCATAGAATATAAGAGCAGGGAGGTTATGCTAGAACTGTATAAAACACTAGTTAGGCCACAGCTTGAGTATTGCGTACAGTTCTGGTCACCACATTACAGGAAAGATGTGATTGCACTGGAGAGGGTACAGAGAAGATTTACAAGGATGTTGCCAGGACTGGAGAATTTTAGTTATAAGGAAAGATTGGATAGGCTGGGGTTGTTTTCTTTGGAACAGAGGAGGCTGAGGGGTGATTTAATTGAGGTGTATAAAATTATGAGGGGCCTAGATAGAGTGGACAGGAAGGACCTATTTCCCTTAGCAGAGAGGTCAATAACCAGGAGGCATAGATTTAAAGTAATTGGTAGAAGGATTAGACGGGAGCTGAGGAGAATTATTTTCACCCAGAGGGTGGTGGGGGTCTGGAACTCACTGCCTGAAAGGGTGGTAGAGGCAGAAACCCTCATTACATTTAAAAAGTACTTGGATGTGCACTTGAAGTGCCATAGCCTACAAGGCTACAGACCAAGTGCTGGAAAGCGGGAAAGTGGGATTAGGCTGGGTAGCTCTTTTTCAACTGGCACAGACACGATGGGCCAAATGGCCTCCTTCTGTGCCATAAATTTTTCTGTTTTTCTACGCACTTATAAACGTACAAAAATGAGGGACAGCAAAAAAGATTTAAAGTGATTGGCAAAAGAACCAAAGGCGATGTGAGGAAGAACTTTTTTATGCGATTAGTTATGATCTGGAATGTGCTACCTGAAAGGATGGTGGATGAAGATTCAATCATGGCTTTCAAAAAGGAATTGGATAAATATTTGAAGGGAAAAAATGTGCAAAGCTACAGGGGAAGAGCGGGGGAATGGGACTAACTGGATTGCTCTTACAAAGAACCGGCACGTGTTCGATGGGCCGAATGGCCTCCTTCTGTGCTGTAACAATTCTATGATTACCCATCTATGATTACCCAGGATAGCATGCCGGAAATCCCAAGAATATTGATATTGAATTGGGGACAGGGACTCGATAAAATGAACATAAGTAAAGCAACAGTAATGAAGAAAATAATAGCACTAGTGACAAATCCCCAGGACCAGATGGTTTCCATCCCAGGGTTTTAAAGGAAGTAGGTGAGCACATTGCGGATGCCCTAACTATAATCTTTCAAAGTTCTCTAGATTCAGGAACTGTCCCTCTAGATTGGAAAATTGCACACATCACTCCACTTTTTAAGAAGGGAGAGAGAGGGAAACAGGGAAATTATAGACTCGTTAGCCTAACATCTGTTGTGGGGAAAATGCTGGAGTCTATAATTAAGGATAGGGTGATTGAACACCTCGAGAATTTTCAGTTAATCAGAGAGGGCCAGCATGGATTTGTGAAAGGTAGGTCGTGCCTGACAAACCTGATTGAATTTTTTGAAGAGGTGACTAAAGTAGTGGACAGGGGAATGTCAATGGATGTTATTTATATGGACTTCCAGAAGGCATTTGATAAGGTCCCGCATAAGAGACTGTTAGCTAAGATAGAAGCCCATGGAATCGAGGGAAAAGTACGGACTTGGTTAGGAAGTTGGCTGAGCGAAAGGCGACAGAGAGTAGGGATAATGGGAAGGTACTCACATTGGCAGGATGTGACTAGTGGAGTCCCGCAGGGATCTGTCTTGGGGCCTCAATTATTCACAATATTTATTAACGACTTAGATGAAGGCATAGAAAGTCTCATATCTAAGTTTGCCGATGACACAAAGATTGGTGGCATTGTAAGCAGTGTAGATGAAAACATAAAATTACAAAGGGATATTGATAGATTAGGTGAATGGGCAAAACTGTGGCAAATGGAATTCAATGTAGACAAATGTGAGGTCATCCACTTTGGATCAAAAAAGGATAGAACAGGGTACTTTCTAAATGGTAAAAAGTTAAAAACAGTGGATGTCCAAAGGGACTTAGGGGTTCAGGTACATAGATCATTGAAGTGTCATGAACAGGTGCAGAAAATAATCAAGAAGGCTAATGGAATGTTGGCCTTTATATTTAGAGGACTGGAGTACAAGGGGGCAGAAGTTATGCTGCAGCTAGACAAAACCCTGGTTAGACCGCACCTGGAGTACTGTGAGCAGTTCTGGGCACCGCACCTTCGGAAGGACATATTGGCCTTGGAGGGAGTGCAGCGTAGGTTTACTAGAATGATACCCGGACTTCAAGGATTAAGTTACGAGAAGAGATTACACAAATTGGGGTTGCATTCTCTAGAGTATAGAAGGTTAAGGGGTAATCTGATCGAAGTTTATAAGATATTAAGGGGAACGGATAGGGTGGATAGAGAGAAACTATTTCCGCTGGTTGGGGATTTTAGGAGTAAGGGGCACGGTCTAAAAATTAGAGCCAGACCTTTCAGGAGTGAGATTAGAAAACATTTCTACACACAAAGGGTTGTAGAAGTTTGGAACTCTCTTCCGCAAACGGCAATTGCTAAATTTAAATCTGAGATAGATAGCTTTTTGGCAACCAAAGGTATGAAGGGATATGGGCCAAAGGCAGGTATATGGAGTTAGATCACAGATCAGCCATGATCTTATCAAATGGCGGAGCAGGCACGAGGGGCTGAATGGCCTACTCCTGTTCCTATGTTCCTATCTTTGGTTGTCCTGAGAAGATAGTAGTGACCTTCTACTCGAACCATTGCAGTCTTTGTAGTACTAGTGCTCCGACAATTAAGTTAGGTAGGGAATCCCAGGTTATTGATCCAGCAACAATGAAGGAATTATGACATGTGTCCCAGTCAGGATGGTATATAACTTGGAGGGGAACTTGGAGGTGATTGTGTTTCCAGAACATTACTGCTCTTGCCCTTCTTGGTGGTAGAAGTCACAAGGGAGGGAGGTGCTGTCAAAGTAACTGTGGCAAGTAGCTGCATTGTATTCTGTAGATCGTACATACTGCAGCCACAATGCAACAATGATGGAGGGAATGGATATTGAGTCCAAGGACAGGATAGCGTTGAGCTTCTTCAATTTTGTTGTGGCTGCAAGCATCCTAGCGCGTGGTGAGTATTCCATCACACTCTTCACTTGAGCTTTGTAGATGGTAGAGAAGCATTGAGGGGTCAGGGAGTGAGCCAGTTGTCACAGAGTATTCAGTCTCTTCCCTGCTCTTGTATCCACAGTGTTGATCCAACTTCTGGATAATGGTTACCCCCAAGATGTTAAAGTGGAGGAGACCGGCAATGATGGTGCCCTTGAAGGTTAAGGGTAGATAACTGGCCTTTCTCTTGCTCAAGGTGGTCATCACCTGCCACTTCTCAGCCCAAGCCTGGATGCTCTCCATGTCCTGCTGCAGGTTGGCATGGTCTGCTTCATTATCAGGGTTGTGAATAAAGCTGAACACTGTGGAATCATCAACAAACAGCCCCACTTCTGACCTTATGATGGAGGGAAGGTCATTATTGAAGCAGCTGAAGATTTTGAACTCCTGCAATGATGTAGTAGGACTGAGATGATTGGCCTCTGACAACCACAACCGTCTTTCTTTATGTCTGACTTAAGTTTTGCTAGGGTTCCTTGGTGCCATATTCAGTCAAATGCTGCCTTATTGTCCAGAGCAAGTACTGTCACCTCTCCTCTGGAATTCAGCTCTTGTATCTATGTCTGGATCAAGGCTGTGATGAAGTCTGGAGCCAAATGTTTCTAACAGAACCCAAAATGAGTTTTGATGAGCAGATTGGTGACTAAGTATCACTTGATGATGACTTCTTCTATCATTTTAATGATTAGGAAGAGGCTGCTAGGGCAGCAATTAGCCAGGTTAGGTTTTATCTTTTTTGTGTGTCATAGCTGTACTGGAACAACTTGATTAGGGGAGCAGTCAGCTCTGGTGCACAGGTCTTCAGCACTATTGTCAGGACCTATAGTCTTTGCTGTGTCCAATGCACTTGGCTGTTTCTTAATATCATGTGGAGTGAACCGGATTTGCTGGATACTCCCATCTACAATGGTGGAACCTCAGAAGGAGGCAGTGTTTAATTATCCACTCACCACTTTTGGGTGAAGACACTTCAGCCTTATTTGATGCATTCATGTGCTAGGCTTCACCATGGTTGAGGATGGGAATGTTCATGGAGCATTCTTCTCCTGTTAATTGCCTGGTTGTCTACCACCATTCTCAACTGGATATGGTAGGGTGACAGAGCTTTTCTCTGATCTGTTAGTTGTGGAATTGTACAGCTGTCTATAGCCTGCTACTTTTGGTGTTTTGCATGCAAATAGCCCTGCGCAGTAGCTTCACTAGGTAAGTACTGAGTTTTTATTTTATCCTTTTATTTATATTTTTAAATATATATATTATTTTTAAACCTTGTTTTATTTTAGTCTCCTTCGGAGTGATTATCTTCTCCCCTACCAAATTTTTCATTGATCACTACTTCATCCAGTTGGCTTCCCATGTGTCACCTCCTAGGTCAGGCCTCTGGTCACCTACCTGTCTGCCTTTGATCCTGGCTTCTTGGAGCATGGGTAGTGTGGTTTGCCAGGAGCCTGTACAAAGTATTTTCTTCTCTTGCTACATGTTTTCTTTAAAATCAGGCAGATTCTTTTTCCCACTGCCAATGGCCCATTCTCAGCTGCCTGCCCTCCCCACCATTAGTCAACCTGTTCTGTTGTTCATTACTGCCCATTTATTTATGAATTTACAGATTCATTACTCATGTTACTCTTCTACCCAAAGGCCTGCTCTCCAACCCAATGAAATAAAGCACCTTCTTGTGATCGTTTCATCAATAATTCATATCTAAATTTGTTATTTACCATGCCTGCAGCTCCCTGACCCAAAGGAAAGCCTGTATTTGCATTCATTTTTTTTAAATGTTCATTGCACCCAAGTGTTTCTCTAAATAAAATATTGGGCCAGAAATTGAGCTGAGTGGCGAACGGACATTGCCCGCCGTTCATAACTAACTCACCCACTTGCTTTAATTGGGGGTTGCAAGAAGTGCAGCAGTCGTTCCCGGGCTTCTCTGAGCTGTGAGAGGAGGAAAGGATCGCTGTGTCCCATCCAATCAGCTTGAAACAAGCCACACTGTGGGAACCAGGCAGTGAAGCTCATTCACAAACCGTGCAGGGTAAGAACCAGGAAATGGCAGATAAGATTAGTAAATGTACTATAAAATCAGATAAAGTGAAATAAAGGGTAAGATTAAAAGACTAAAGATTTTTAAACCTTGTTTTAAGACAGGAGGAAAAAGTAAAAAAAAATACAATTTTCTTAAATAATTTTTTTTTAAAATGTCCAAAAACTATTAAAATCAGGAATAATGAGACTCCACACTTTTAAAAGTTAGTTTTCAGTGCCAGGGAGTTTGTTTGGCAGTCTTTAATACTTACACTGTTATAAGTTAGTTTAGACCTGATATAACTCAGCGTACCTTTTTTCTGGTGAGCTTAGTCAGTTTCCAGATGGGCAGGAGAGCAAGTTCATGCTGGTCTGTTGATTCCAGCTTGTGATATCTCTAACGTGAAGCTGTCAGATCAGCAGGGAATCAGGAAGAGCAAGTTCCCAATTTCCACATTTGATTGCGCATGTGCGTTCGCCAGAACTTGCTCTTCCATTTTCCCTGAAATAACAGTGAGCCCAATTAGCCTCGCCATTATTTCTTGAGCAATTTCTGGGCCATCTTTACTTCATTTTTATTAATGCCTCCTGGTTCTAGAACACATTTATGTCCATAATTTTTTAAGCACACTTATGGCATTTGTGCACAAACACCTTCATAATTTGTCCCCCTAATAGTACCACCTATGCTGATATTTCATTAGAGCCCAGTTTTCTTCATTGCACTCAGATGGAGACATTTAATTTTACCTCATTTAGTACATAACTTTTAATTCAATATATATTTAACTGATTTTATTACTTTAATATTCTCTCTCTTCAAGCTAGTTTCATGATTAGCTCATGACAGATCATGCATAAATGTGCACACAATCTCCCTCCCCCCAAAAAATCAGACAACTCACTGATCAAGCAAAAGTGACGCCTTATTTTTGCATAGAAGCAATTTTAGATTTCTACTTTATTGCTTTGGAGTTTTATTTTTTGTTAGATTTTGTGGTCTTTTTAAAATGTTCTAATTTCCTCCATTTTATACTTAATAAGTATGCGCTCCATATGATTTATCACCTCAGCTTCAACTTCAGCAGTGCTTTCACAAAACAAAGGTTGTCTCCTCTATCTGCCTTCTCACTTGCTGTTCCTACTTTTCACATTCTATCTCCCTTTCTGTTTGTGAGTGGGATGTAGAGTTAAGAGTATGGAAGCCAAGCCTTGCTTGGTGTGGTCATAAAGGTTTGGTTAGGTCCCAAATCTATAATGAATCAGAACATCCACCTTTCAGTGCTGGTATCTGGGTTTGAAGGCAACCCAAATAGAATGGAATGACTGTGCCTTCTTTACCTACCAGAAACAATGCTGTAAACAAGGTAGAAAATTAGAACAATGAGCCAAGAAGGTATGAGCCTCGAGAAGCAACAGAAGAAATTATTAGCTTAACATTTTGATATTATAAAATGGCATACAAAGTAACGCTAGTTGGTGATGGTCAAGGCCAATATTATATATTTGAGATAGCAGTAAAAAGTTAGTACTATTCCTAAATGCATTTTGCCAGTCTTCAGCCATTTCTTCATTTCGGTGTAATCGACAGAAAGCAACCAGCCACAGGTGAGTAGCAACTCCATCTTTTTACAAGAGCGGGGATGAGGGGGAGGAGCAGCTCAAGCATTGGAAGAGGTGATGGGGGGTTTATAACCATTAATGCAAAATGCATCATCAGGGCCATTATTTTTCCAGTTGCTTTGCTTGCTTTTAACTTATTATTTCAGAATTGATGGGGACATATTAGTTAAAATTTAACAGTGGAGGGGTCATTTAAACTTTAAATTATTTTTATTTTTAATTTAAAAAGTAGAGACCATTAAACATAAAACTACCCTGGAAATAGGGTAGTTTAAATTTAAAATGAAAAAACTTTTCAGGAAATAAGGCCCAGAAGTTAAAAATAAAAATTAACTGAAGCATACCTGCAGTGCCATCTAAAAGGACTGAACTGGAAGACAGAACTTAGGAGGAGCTGCAGAATCACATAGCTTGGAGGACTCAAAGCTTAGTAGATATATCTTACAATGAAAATTAATGCTCTGACATTATACTCAGGCATAGCTTCCCTTTTTGTTACTATTTTGCTATCATGACAAACTGCAAGAGTGTGCTAGATGCAATGCTGTTAATATACTACCAGCACAGTTTCGACAGCATTGTTTATGGTGAGTCAGAGGATATGCTGTTTTATAACAATAGTGGTGTCATTCCAAGTAAAGAACAATGTACTGTCAAGCTAGTTACTTATGTAGTCATTTTTGATTTGACCCTGAGATGAGCATCCGACCACATATCCGCACCATCACCAAGACCACCTACTTCCACATCGCCCATCTCTGCCCCTGTCTCAGTTCATCTGCTGCTGAAACCCTCATCCATGCCTTTGTTACCTCTAGACTTGAATATTCCAATACTCCCCTGGCTGGCCTCCCATCTTCCACCCTCCATAAACTTCAGCTCATCCAAAACTCTGCTGCCCGTATCCTAACTTGCACCAAGTCCCGTTCACCCATCACCCCTGTGCTCACCGACTTATATTGACTCCTGGTCCAACAACACCTCAATTTTAAAATTCTCATCCTTGTTTTCAAATCTCTCCATGGCCTCACCCCTTCCTATCTCTGTAACCTCATCCAGCCCTACAACCCTCTGACGTTCCTCCAATTCTGGCCTCTGGCGCATCCCTGATTTTAATCACTCCACCATTGGCGGCCGTGCCTTCAGCTGCCTAGCCCCTAAGCTCTGGAATTCCCTCCCTAAACCTCCCCGCCTCTCTCTCCTCCTTTAAGGCCATGGGTAAAACCTACCTCTTTGACCAAGCTTTTGATCATCTGTCCGAATATTTCCTTATGTGGCTCGGTGTCAAATTTTGTTAGATAACGCTCCTGCGAAGCACCGTGGGACGTTTTATTACACTAAAGGCACTATATAAATGCAAGTTGTTCTTGTTTATACGTTCCTTACCCCTTTAATTCTGATTTGCTACAAAGTCCGAAAGTATGACAGCTGAATTGAGATAAGTAAGTGTGACACTTAGAGGAAGTGAGCTTGATATGCAAGACTGTTAATCGATTGCTAACAGATCTCCTGTGACATTGCTCCTGGTTAGTCAGAGAATACGTTTTCTTGTAGCAATAGGACTGTTATGCCATGCAAGGCATATCAGGAACACTGATTTACAGTGACTGAATAAATCATATTCTCACATGGTATTTTGCCTTGGTGATCAAATTCTGTAACTGTCCATTATTCTGTGAAAACTGTAAATGAGGGGCCTTTATTAGTTGATCTCCCATGACACTGCACATAGGGAGTCAAGATTTGAACTGTGTTATCCGCATACAGCTTACAAACATCATGATTTTACTCCTTTGAATGGGAAATCAGGTATGCATGGCAAGGAATTAAGAATTAAAAGCTTTGAAACAGGCAGAATTGGGTGGGGCAAAGGAGGTATGCACTCCAATGAATTAAGTACAGTATGCCAGTAAATGAATTAAATCAAAAACTGCTTGTGGCAAAGGAATAAAGTAAAAGAAAAATTGGGTCTGCATTGCAAATAAACTCTAGTAATAAATAAACACAGGCTTCTGACAAAATAAGCAGCCAAAGGGGAGGACGAATTGGGTGAAATCAATTAAAGAAAATCAGGCTTCATGCCTTCTTAGCTAACCAAACTGAGATTAAATTATTAAAACTTGGGCTTCTTAACTTCTTGTTGGAAGTGGGATTTTCAATGAATTTGAGCAATGAATTAAACAAATAAATAAATTCTGGCTGCTTGACTTGTCAGGAGTGGGATTTATTGGACCTGGAGGTCAAATTAATAAAACTCATGCTTCTTTCCAGGAGTGAGATTTAAATGAATTCCAGCAATAAATTAATTAAATAAACATGGGCTTCGTGAGTTGAAAGCAGTACGAGAGAGAATTGAGTAAAATGAATTAATAAACACAAGTACTAACCCCAGCAATAGATAAAAACTGGCTTTACAGGAGAAAATAATGAACTCTACAATTAATTCATTAAATAAACTCAGCAGTAGCTTGGGCTTGTCTCAAATAAATTAAATAAAAGCAGCTGCATGCAATGGAATACAACCAAAAGAAAAGATTATATTAAAACACAAATCAACAGGGCACAAAATACAAGGATGTTCAGGGATTAGAAGCCAGTCGAGTCGGGACAATGAACTCGAGAAGATGCAGCGGATTGAGCCTTGGTGAAGAAGCTGTAGCAGAGCATGATCAGGCTCTACAGCACTACACAGTGGCAATAGGGAGTCATTACAGGTTAGTGGAGTAGCTAACATTGGAGCATCATAGAAACACAGAACACGGGAGGCCAGTCGGCCCATCGTACCTGTGCTGGCTTATTGAAAGAGCTATCCAATTTATTGAGTGTATTAGGGATGGATTTCTTGAGCAGTATGTAACTGATCCTACAAGGGGGCAAGCAACCTTGGACCTGGTCCTGTGTAATGAGCCAGGATTAATTAATAATGTCCTAGTTAAGGATCCCCTTGGAATGAGTGACCATAACATGGTTACATTCCATATCCAATTAGAGGGTGAGAAGGTTGGTTCTCAAACAAGCGTACTGAACTTGAATAAAGGAGACTATGATGGTATGAGAGCGGAATTGATTAAAGTGGACTGGGAAAATAGATTAAAGGGTAAGACGGTACATGAGCAGTGGTGTTCATTTAAGGAGTTATTTTACAACTTTCAAAAAATATATATTCCACTGAGGAAAAAGGGGTGTAAAAGAAATGACAGCCATCCGTGGCTAAGTAAGGAAATTAAGGATAGTATCCAACTAAAAACAAGGACATATAAGGTAGCCAAACTTAGTGGGAGGATAGAAGATTGGGAAGTCTTCAAAAGACAGCAAAAAGTAACGAAAGGATTGATTAAGAAAGGGAAGATAGTTTATGAAAATAAATTAGCAAAAAATATAAAAACAGATAGCAAGTTATATAAAAAGAAAAAGGGTGACTAAGGCAACGTAGGTCCTTTAGAGGATGAGACCGGGAAATTAATGGTGGGAAACATGGAGATGGCAAAAATGCTGAACAAATATTTTGTTTCAGTCTTTACGGTAGAGGACACTAAGAATATCCCAACACTGGACAAACAGGGGGCTCTAGGGGTGGGGGGGGGGGGGGGGGGAGGAGCTAAATAAGATTAAAATCACTAAGGAATTGGTACTCAGTAAATTAATGGGACTCAAGGTGGATAAATCCCCTGGACCTGATGGCTTACATCCTAGGGTCTTGAGGGAAGTGGCAGTAGGGATTGTGGATGCTTTAATAGGACAAAGTCAGCATGGCTTTACAAAGGGGAAGTCATGTCTGACAAATTTGCTTGAGTTCTTTGAGGATATAACGTACAGGGTGGATAAAGGGGAACCAGTGGACATAGTGTATTTAGACTTCCAGAAGGCATTCGACAAGGTGCCACATAAAAGATTATTGCTCAAGATAAAGAATCACTGGATTGGGGGTAATATTCTGGCATGGGTGGAGGATTGGTTATCTAACAGGGAGCAGAGAGTTGGGATAAATGGTACATTCTCGGACTGGCAACCTGTAGCCAGTGGTGTTCCGCAGGGGTCGGTGCTTGGTCCCCAACTCTTTACAATCTATATTAACAATTTGGAGGAGGGGACCGAGTGTAACATATCAAAGTTTGCAGATGATACAAAGATGGGAGGGAAAGTAGAGAGTGAGGAGGACATAAAAAACCTACAAGGGGATATAGACAGGCTGGGTGAGTGGGCGGAGATTTGGCAGATGCAATACAATATTGGAAAATGTGAGGTTATGCACTTTGGCAGGAAAAATCGGAGAGCAAGTTATTATCTTAATGGCAAGAAACTGGAAAGTACTGCAGTACAAAGGGATCTGGGGGTCCTCGTGCAAGAAAATCAAAAAGTTAGTATGCAGGTGCAGCAGGTGATCAAGAAGGCCAACGGAATGTTGGCTTTTATTGCTAGGGGGATAGAATATAAAAACAGGGAGGTATTGCTGCAGTTATATAAGGTATTGGTGAGACCGCACCTGGAATACTGCATACAGTTTTGGTCTCCATACTTAAGAAAAGACATACTTGCTCTCGAGGCAGTACAAAGAAGGTTCACTCGGTTAATCCCGGGGATGAGGGGGTGGACATATGAGGAGAGGTTGAGTAGATTGGGACTCTACTCATTGGAGTTCAGAAGAATGAGAGGCGATCTTATTGAAACATATAAGATTGTGAAGGGGCTTGATCGGGTGGATGCGGTAAGGATGTTCCCAAGGATGGGTGAAACTAGAACTAGGGGGCATAATCTTAGAATAAGGGGCTGCTCTTTCAAAACTGAGATGAGGAGTAACTTCTTCACTCAGAGGGTAGTAGGTCTGTGGAATTTGCTGCCCCAGGAAGCTGTGGAAGCTACATCATTAAATAAATTTAAAACAGAAATAGACAGTTTCCTAGAAGTAAAGGGAATTAGGGGTTACGGGGAGCGGGCAGGAAATTGGACATGAATTTAGATTTGAGGTTAGGATCAGATCAGCCATGATCTTATTGAATGGCGGAGCAGGCTCGAGGGGCCGATTGGCCTACTCCTGCTCCTATTTCTTATGTTCTTATTCTTCCCACTCCTCTGCTATTTTCCCATGGCCCCGCAAATTTTTCCTTTTTAAGAATATATACACTTCCCTTTTGAAAGTTACTACTAAATCTGCTTCGACCACCCTTTCAGGCAATGCATTCCAGATCATAACAACTCTCCGCGTAAAAAAACTTCTCATCTCCCCCCCCCCCGGCTTTTTTGCCAATTATCTTAAATCTGTGTCCTCTGGTTACCGACCCTCCTGCTAGTGGAAATAGTTTTCCCTATCTACTCCATCAAAACCCCTCCATTAAATCTCCCCTTAACTTTCTTTGTTCTAAGGAAAACAATACTAACTTCTCCAGATCAAAGCAAAACACTGTGGATGCTGGAAATCTGAAATAATCTGAAATGGTGGAGAAGCTCAACAAGTCAGGCAGCATCAGTTGAGAAAGAAACAGAGTTAACGTTTCAGGTGGATGACCTTTCATCAGAACTGGAAGATGTTAAGAGTTTTTGAGCAAGTACAGAGCCAAGGAAAGGGTGGGGGGGGGGGGGGGGGGGAGGGAGGAGAGGAAAGAACAAAAGGGAAGGTCTGTTATAGGGTAAAGGGCACGAGTGATTAAATGACAAAAGGGATGATGGTACAAAGCAAGGCAGGTGGTAATGGGACAGGTTAAGAAACAAAAGATTGATCAGGAGTAGCTGTAAATGGCAGCAGCAGAACCATTACCAGCACTAGCTGACCGAAAAAATGGGAGCAGTGGTTATGATGTGAAGTTATTGAAATCAATGTTGAGTCCAGAAGGTTGTAAAGTGCCTAAACAAAAGATGAGGTGCTGTTCCTCGAGCTTACGTTGAGCTTCATTGGAACAGTGTAACAGCTTTGAACTTGCTCAAAAACTTTAACTCTTAACATCTTCCAGTTCTGATGAAAGGTCTTCCAACTGAAACGTTAACTCTGTTTCTTTCTCCACAGATGCTGCCTGACTTGCTGAGCTTCTCCAGCATTTTCTGTTTTTATAACCAGCTTCTCTAGTCTCTCCACATAACTGAATTCCCTCATCCCTGGTACCATTCTGGTAAATTTCCTCTGCACCCTCTTCAAGGTCGTGACATCCTTTCTGAAGTGTAGTGCCCAGAATTGGAGACAACACTCTAGCTAAGGCCTAGCCAGTGATTTATAAAGGTTTACCATTACTTCCTTGCTTTTGTCCTCTATGCCTCTATTTATAAAGCCAAGAATCCCCTATGCTTTTTTAATAGCTTTATCAACGTTCTGCCACCTTCAAAGATTTGTGTGTGTGAACCCCCAGGTCATACTAGCATTACAGGCAATTGTGACAGGTATGTAACATACAAATGCAGACATTTTAACACTGCAATTCCTATAAGAGTTTTATATAGATATTCTTCTACCTATGTAGTTAATTATCTCTTACTTTTTTTAAAAAAAAGATACATAGTAAGATGATGTTCGAAGTAGATAATTGATAGTCCTGGTGAGGGGCGTGAGGTTTTGCTACATGGAGAGGGTGGTCCTAGGCTTTGGTAGAACTACAGTGGGGTGCTGGAGTTCAGCAGCATGGGTCTGCCATAATTAGGAGAGCGCACTGGAATGCGGGACTTTGGCTCTTTGGTGTATTTTTGGGTCAGTGAGAAGTGAGGGGAGAAAAAAAGGCACAGGCCTGACGGCAGTGGGGGAGGAAAGACCCAGATGTGGCAGCACTGGAAAGGAAGGGAGCATGTCCCCCCCCCAGGCCTGACAGCAATGGTTTCGAAGTGTCCAAGAGATCTTGGATGTATGTGTATCACTCTGTCATACACACACACACACACACACCCACCCCTAATTAGAATGTTTACATTTTCTAGCTGTCAATAAAACATGGGTGATACTAATCAGAGCCGGTGTGTTTCAGAAACTTTCAAAATTCAATTCATTTGTTCTTTATTTTGGGAGTAGAAAATACCCTCAAATTAGGACAAGAAAAGACACTGTTTCTTTATGACTTTCTGTGGCCCTCTCAGTTTGACAAGCTTTCTGAAGTTAAAATAGCTTTTATCTAAACGTTTAGTTGAAAACCAACTCAAATTCTTTGCCCAGTTCATATTCAAATTATTTTCAAAAACACACTAACTAATAAAGACTTAATTTGACTTCTCTCACTGAGAAAAACAGAATGTTTGTAACTCAAAAATAAATTAAAACAGGTGTGTAATCTGTAGTCTGCTACATTTGAAATCTCTGCCTGTTCTACACACAGCCCATTTCAAAAACCCTCAATATGAACATTACCTGAATAATGCTTTTGAATTTTGATCTCTATCTTATCTTCAAATAATTCTGAAACAGCAAATTAGGTAAACTGGATGCAAAGGTTTAAACTGTTTTTTTAAAAAAGCTAGTTAACATGAAAATACTGTAGATGAATACAAATATAACCCATGAAGAAAAAGTGCATAAATGTATATCAATATACAGTAAACACAGTATATTAAATGCATTGAAAACACCTTTGTCCCCTGATTTCAATGAGAAAATCCATTATAAAAGTGTTAACATGTACTTGCAATATCACTTATGCCTGTAGGTGGCCCTAGGGTACAATGTTAAATATAACAGAAGATCAACCAAATTAAAATATAATGGGCCGGATTTTGCTGTAAAAAAAAGTGAGGCTAATTGCACTCACCGTTATTTATGTGTAAATCGGACAGCAACTTCCGGCCACAGCACATGCGCATTTAAATGCGGAAATCTGGAAGTTGCTGTACACGATGCGATGCTCCTCCAAAAGCCTCGCGAATACGGCATCTGACTCCCCATTCAAATATATTAAATGGCGTGAAGTTCCTGCACTTATCTCAGATACGGATTAATCTCACCAAAAAAAAATTAAGTCATTTCAAGTCTAAGTTTCCTTTTAACGGCATGGTAAGTCTTAATTACTGCCAAACAATCTCTCTGGCATGAAAATTAACTTTTACAAGTGTGGAATCTCATTTAGTCAGATTTTAATTGTTGTTGGACATTTTTTTTAAATATTTTTTTTAAACTTTCTCTTATTCAATCTTTCTTACCTTTTCTTTATTTCATTTTCTGTACCTGATTTGACATTAAATTCATTATTCTAACTTACATTTCCTGGTTCTGACTGCGCTATTAACAATCCTTCAATCTGATTGGTTAAGGACATACACAGTTGCTTGACCTGTTCACTCAGGTCCCAGATGCCCTGTAAAAGGCACCATGTCATTTGGCTCTCTAATTCAGAGGAACCTGTCATGCAAAAAAGTGTCTATGGGCAAGTGCAAGTCTAACGAACGGCAGGTGCCATTAGTTTGCCGCTCAGAGCAAATTCTGGCCCATTGTGTCTGATCATTTAGCGTTCCTGTCATTATAAAATACTATATCCTCCAACTCACCACTAAAAATATAGTACATCTAGCACATATTTAGCCCACCATGTCATACCTTACGCACAAGTTTCCTGCAGCTTTAGTTCAAATGTTGTATTCAGAAACCAGCAACAATTAAGGAGGTAGGAATAGATCGATAAGAAGTGTCTAGGAAACTGCCAAATGAGAAACTAAAGCACAGTGAGGGAAACCTACCGAGAAGAGAAAAGGAGATAACGAACCAAAGAAATTACTCAAAATACTTTGTAAAGTTGTTTCAGCTGCCACCTTGAACTTTTCCAAGCTGAAAATTTACCAGTAAAAGTAATATTTATTGCACAAGAAATCCATAAAATTACATTTCTGAAAAACAGTGCTTATTCTTACTCAAGAGTTGCTTGCAGATTTCAAGAAAATATTTTCTTGGAGGCCTATTCCTGGATTGGAGGCCTGATGCTCAATTTGACGTACTTGCCTGGAAATTAAATTCTTCACTTGGGCTTGCTGTGGTGAAAATGGTCCCCCATGGCATAGGTGTGCCCTGGAGTCTGATGACAAATACATGCATGATATTGCTGCCGCTCCAGTATTCTCGATTACGGATACTTCCACTGTTGGCAATGCAGCCAGAAATGGTCAACTATGCTCCTATTCTGGCTGCTTTCATTCCCAGCCGCTCCAATGTATCCTGACCCTCCAGTGCTGTCAAACCCTGAGGGTCACCTCCCATTACAAAATGGTAGGGCCTCTTCTCCTCACCAACCCCCCACAATTCCCGTGCTCTGAACCCCATGTTGCTAAACCTGAAGATCCCCCTTTCAGCGCTACAAGATACCCCTGCTGTGATTCCAAACTTCAGGACCTTCTCAATGCTCCAACTCAGTTCACTCTAGCTGCAAATGTCAAGTCTTCCAGATCCTATGCCTCATAACGACTCCCAAAAAGCAACCCTCCCCTCCTCAAACTCCTTTCCAACACCCTCCCTCTCCCATGTGGCAACCTCAAGCATTCCACACCCTCCTTCCTCCGAGCCTCTGCCTCCCCACCTCAGTCTCCAGACTCTACTTTTTTTCATTTGTACGTGTTCCATTGCATCCATGATTCTCTCCATGATTCTGGTACCTACCGCTAGCCTGACATATGTTGCCTACCTTCTTGTTGAGTCTCCTGGACTTTAAAAAGCTAAGAGCTAAAAATTGAATATGTGGATTAAGGGGCTGAATTTCTTCGAGGGTTTCTCCCACTCGTCTGCGGTAACTTCGGCGGAAGAGCCACAGAAACCCTGGAAAAATGGCATAAATGATATTTCCAGCATTTCTCTGATTCTTCCCTGAAGTTATGGCGGATGAGTGAGAACCCCCATGGGAATTCACCATCGAATAATCATTACCAAGGCCACTTCTTATAGATTTCACAGAAATTTGATTTCCAGTAAAAATACCAGAATACAATGTAATAAAAATGGAATCTGACTTATTCAGTCCCATAAAATCAGTGGCCCTAATAGTATATTGGATGTTATACATCATAAAATTTATAAAAAAACAGCATGTCCTCTGAGCCATTAACAGCAATGCTATGAGACATGTTAGTATTTAAATAATTTGCTGTGAGTCAAGGATCCTAACACACACAACACACCTGCCAAGAGTTATACACAATTAGAATAGCAGTATATTAAATTCTTTAAGAACATCGTTACAGTCAAAGATTCAATTTTAACTAATACTTATCTTTTCTTCTTTTAGACAAGTGAAAGAAAAACATCAATGCAGTTCAGATTGCAATGGTTAAATAAAATAATTTGGCACATATATCCAAATCTTCATGAAATCAAAGCAACACGATTCAGAATGAATGAAGGGAGAAAGGAAGAGAACTTGTATTTACATAGTGCCTTATCACTTCTCAAAACCCCAAAGTACCTCAAAGAATGAATTAGATTGTGCACTTACTGTTATGTGGGTAAACGCAGTAGCCAATAGCAAGGTCTCGCACAAAGCAATGAGATCAATGACTACAGTCAAGCTTTTGCTGGTGTTGGTTGAGGGAAGAATTTTAACTAGGACACCGGGAGAATTCCCTGCTCTTTGAATAGTGCCATGGGATGTTTAATGTCCACCTCAATCACCGGAACAGGCTTAGTTTAATGTATCATCTGAAGGACAACACCTCTGACAATATAGTCAGTACTGTACTGAAGTGTCAACCTAGAATCCGTGCTCATGTCCTTGTGTGGAGATTAAACCCACTGAGCATTTTATCAGTCACAACCACAAAGTTTTTAAGGTTTCAGCTTCCCTTACATGGTAATGGGAATTTGAAGCCTGCCCATAAAGCAGACATCAAATATGCAGGAGCACCAACTCCTAAAATAGTTCTGGCACAAAGTCAGACCAGCATCAGACTTGCTGCAAATCCAGTTTTTATTCCATTTAGTGAATAGATCCAGCAACTGTGATCATAACCTCTTGGTAAGAGTTGTAAATAAACTACTTTATCAAAATAATCTCGTCAATTTTCAATAGTTTGCTTTGTACAGTCCACCCTGAATATCAAGGCTGTGTGTAGCACAGATAAAGCTCTTGATCTCAGAATTTTTCTTTCTACAAATTGAAGAAATGTGATGATAAAAAAAAAAACTACAAATGGTTAAAAAAGCAATTAACTTTGAGAAAGAAGTGGAACGGTACAAGAGCACTCATTAAGTTTAGGCAATGAAGATTCTACTGCATCTTTCTCCACTTTTGACCAACATGCTAGATCACCTGTGTTTCTGTAGACAGTAGACTTGCAGAGTCTTATTTTGGTAATGAATATGATTCAGCAAGCAGGATACCGAGTTTTCAAATTGCTGTTTCTCAACGAATGGAACAACTGGAAGCCAAAAAGCTCCATGGAACAATACACAATTTGAACTTCAATTCGGTTTATTAGAACTGTGAATTATCCCATGATCAATAATTTTTTCACATTGTAGTAATGTATCCTCTGATCAGCAGTGATGAAGCAGATCAATGCTAAATCCAACTGAAATCCTCATTACTACAAAAGGCCATTACAAAGCATTAAGCAAAGTTCAAATTAGGCCAAGTCCAACAATCTGTGTTCTTGAATAAAGAAGTCCCCTCAAATTTCTTCTGGTGGGGTACTGTACTGCTTTTAATGCAGTTTATTTTTGGCAGTTTACCACAATGATAATTATTATACCCAAATATTTGTTATGTCTTTCTTTAACCTCTCACACATCATCATCAGATGTATCGCTGCTGCTCGTCTCTGTGTCATCATTAACAGTAGGCTTATAAGTGCTCTTCCATGTACTAAACTTGAAGTTACAAGTTAGGCCATTTTTCAGAAGACCATTTTTTCGAAGGCCATTTTTCTGCAGCTGAAAGAAGAAAAGTAAAACAATTACATTAAAAAAAAATCTAAAAAAAAATTGCAACAATAATAATTTCCAGAACAAACTTCCCAACCTTTGTAAATGCACTGATACTACAACCCTTCTGGTAACTATGTAGAAGTGAGATTGCTTCTTTATTTTAAAAAAATTCCAGATACTGGGAAATGAATTCAAAGTTGTAACTTTGTGGTTCAGAGGACATTCATAAACCATTCAAGTCTCACTCCTATGGATTATATATGGCTTCGAATACCAAGATTAGATTGCAGCCTGACAACTTAATTTTAGTGGTTCATTATTGTATCTCTTGAATCAGATGGTTTTCTTTATTCCATCAATCTACAGATCAAAACAGTTATCCAAGTTTCCAATACAGTTCAATCCTGATCATTCTAAATCGTTTGGTGCAAAAATAATGAATTATTCAGTCATTTGAATTAGGCAATGCAAATAACATGGCAAAGTAGGAATTTAATGCTAAAAAATTGGAATCAGATAATTTGAATTAAGTGACTTAGAATTAAAAGTAGATTGTATAGTATTCTCTTTATAACGGCTTTTTCCTGCAAACCAATTCACAGTGGTGATTTTTTTTTGTTGGAGGTTATTTTTTACATTGCTCAAGTCCTATCCTTTAAATACTACAATAACACAACGACTAGTTTAAAAGAGATCTTGTGCCTGGCTACTTCAGAGTACTGCCTAAAAATCAATACTCTGATGAGAGAAAAAAAAAATCAGTGAACGAATTTGGTTGAAATTCCTATACAATCAGTTACTAAGGTGACATCAGTGTCCGTAGATATGCAAACACAATATATGGACTGCTCTCCACATGCTCATTTTCTTCAGGAATCTAGTTTCTGAGGAGGGGAAATCATTTAAAGTTTACTCAAAGTTTGATTTTAAAAACAAAAAGTTACTGAATTCACATTTTTGCCTCAGATGGAAAGGCAGCTTTGTAACTGCTTCCAGTGGTTTGGATGTAGAGGGGCAAGAAAAGAGAAATGGGTAAAAAGAAAATCTTCAAATAGGATGGTGACCAAATTGGTGGAAAAAATGTATCCTTATTTCAACATAAATCTCTCAATCTTTTTCCTCTCCTTCCCATATAGATTTTTTTGCTCCAGGTGCTATGAATTCATGGTGATTTCCCAAATTCTACAGTTTCAAGGCTTTTTAAGTGGCCTTAAATGTTTAATTTTAAGAGCACCAAAATAACAGTTATTTTAATTTCAAAATTAGCTTAGTTTCTAAGCAATTATCTAATTCTACTTTAAAAATCACTAGAAATGAACAAAGTATCATTTTAGGCCCTCGAATAAAGGAAAGTCATGCCTGCTTATTTGAATAAACACGCTCTTTTAGCAGAGGACTTTTGTTGCCCATTACAATCCTGGATGGTTGATCATGTGATCAACTGGTCATAACATAGGTTCAATAACATTCTCAGTAACCAGACTCTGAATTTGTTCACTTTGGTCAGGCTAAGACAGGCCAAAATGAAACCTTGCTGCTAAAAAAAAAACTATGGATCATGGTTTCTGGCTTCAGAAAAGAAATGATGGTGGTTTAATACAGGCCTGGAATATCTGTTGAGGGAAATTTGTTAACACTGTGTAGGGAATGATGCATCCTTTGGGGAATGCAGTGAATATCTTCTAGGTTTAAAGCGTTCATATTCAGTGTTAGGGTGGGCTTGAAATACTCATCTTGGAAAGGAGACAATTATTACATTCTAGACTATATACCAAGAGAGCCCAAGTATTCTTTCCAAGTCTAAATCATCCAGTGGGATAAGTATGGAATTAGGAATATCCATTGGGATGTTCCAGGAGAAATCTAGAATTCTGGAACATAGATTCAGTTAAATTAAGATTTGCTGGTAATAGCTGAACCAACACTCTGGACAGAACAAAACATCCAAATGCCTGGACTGTTGTGATGGGAGGAAGCCAGTGCAAGCAACTGCATGTCAGCTTCAGAAAAATTGGATAAAGGCATGATACCAGCCAAATAGAAGGAAGGGGATATGAATTTACAGGGTGTGTTTTTCGTAGAGGTTTTCATGGGAGCTGCTAAACAGTGGGAACTAAGGAGTTTTTTTAAAAAGTTGTTTTTTGTGTCTTCACACTCTTCACTTAGAGAACAGTCAGAAGCAGTGGAAAAATTTGCAGCTGATTACAGTCTAACAAGCCATAATGGTCCTTCCAACGACCATAAGCATCTTTATACCAGCCAATAGGGTAGTTAGTCCTATATGATGGGAGGGTTTTAAAGGCTCCCAAAACCCATACAATGAAGGGGGCCACCCACACCCACCAGACACGAGTATCCAGCTAGATTCCAGAATTTAGAACAGAGCTCTGGTCTCCACTCACCAGGACTGTCTGGAGTAGGGTGCGAACCCTGCACCTTGTGACAATGGGAATTATACCACCAAGTCAAAGGGGCTCATGCCCAAAAAGGTGCTGAAATACCAGCAAAGCACTTTGCTGATTTCAATCACACTGGCACAAACTCCAAGCCACATTGGTTAACTGATTCCTACCATTACTTAAAAATTGACACCCCCTCTAATTTAACAATTTTTGAATCTTGCCATTTTGGCTTATGGTTAGTAACTATTTGATTAAAGTCAACATCCAACAACATTCACTACTAGGGTTAGAACAGCTAATTTAAAAAGGATAAAGGGGGGATAAAAAGGGTGGAGAATAGACCCAATTCTGCCTTTTACTGAGCAGGATGTTACCTGTTCACTGATGGCCTGGAATTCCCTCATCTCATCCTCTGTTAATGGAGCACAGGTTTCATCATTTTCACTATCTTCCTGCCAACCCATCTCTTTAAGCAGCCTAGAAATAAACAGAAAACATTCAGTAGAAGAATACTAAATTATAGATCATTCTACCAAGGTGAAGGAAATCCAAGCTCAAACATTATACATTTAGTGCATAAAACTCTTCACTGCCATCTAAAGGCTCACATTTTATTTTAAATGTAATCGCCCCACACCAATAGCATTCCAGTATAAGGTTTCTCATTCATCAGTCAGCTGCCATCCGCTGTTTTCAGCATTATCTAGATCATGTCAAGTTAGAATTGTAAAATCTGATGCGTGAACAGGATGCAAACTACCTAGCCCAATTATCAAATACAACATTTGTCAGTATGTATTAAACACTGAACTGTTCTGTCTTAACGGGTGCAAGTATTATACACCAAGAGCTAATATCTGAAATGGGAAACAGTGCAGTCGGAAAGAAACCAAGGCGATGGGAAAAGAATCCCTGGATGGCAATACCTATGACAATTACAGGTCAGAAGGTGCAACTGTGATAAAAAAAGTGTAAAAATCTTTGAGATAAGTAGAAAGCATCTGTGAAAGGGGTGGGTGGGGGTGGGAAAAAAAAAAATCAAAAATCCAAGATCAAGCCTAAGTACTGTAAATAGTACAACTCAAACAGCAAAAGAACAAGACACACAGACGGAAGTTGTATTAGGACATAGAAAGAATCAATGCTCCAGTTGGACAGTTACATTTATAGTAGCTAGCAGCATAATGTCCAGGTCCTGCTAGAGATTGTAAGTTTCTCACAACTTGTAATTTTTACTCTTTGCAGTTTTGCTGCATCTAATCAATAAGACAAATTGAAGTTTAAAGTGTTAAAAGTACATCTATATGATTTTACACACATACCTATGCTCAGCTTCCAGCGAACTTGATAAAATATTAGATTGGGGGAACGCTGATGGGTGAACGGTTGTCTGGGATAGAACTCGAGCATTTCCATTCTCCCTAGGATCACCATTTTTATCAAAATTTCGGTTTTCGTCTCTCTCTTGATGAGTATTCTTGTTTTGTTGCATGTTAAACATTTCATAATCCTGCAGGTGATAGACCAAGACAAATAAAAATAAATCTTGCAACCCAGCTGTTTGCTAATACTCAAATATTTAATTCATAAAAATCAAAGAACACTTCTTTGGAGTGGTAAAAAAGTTCTAACTTTTAACGTTTCACTTTGATAGTGTAACAAATTTTAACTTAGGTAACCAGGTATTTTATTTTAAAACAGTGTTTGAGATAAAAGATACCCAGTTATTGATTGATAGGCCATTAGTAGCACAAGAGTCTTTTTGATAGGGACATTTGTCGATAACAATTTCTTCTTAGAAAAGAGAAACTAATTGTACAGGGTGATGGGAAATGAATTCTCTCAGAAAGCAGGCTGAGGAAAATCAAAATAAATTTTAAATACATATGCCAACATCTACCCATATCAGAACTGAATAATTACAGGAAGTAAGGGAAAATCCTATAACCCAATATAAAATACACTCCACTCTCCAGCACAGCAGTGGCAACGAAATTAGCCGCATACCCTCTCGAGCAGTCACTTCACCACATAAGGCTATTGGGGAGGGAACTAAAGGTCTTAAACAGTACAGAGTGAGTATGGATCAACAATACAACCACAAACTCAAAATGGGACATTTCACCTCTCCCAACAGTAAACTGGAAGGTTTACACTAGGATTTTCAGGTCCTTGTACTCAAAAGCAGTTAAATTCCTCGTACACCCTTTACTTAAACTTTTTTACCCTGATCCCAGCAAGCAAACACTTACGCCAAGAAGTTCCTCGGAGCTGTTCCCGCTCTGCCAAGGAAATTTCCAGCCATTGTCCTTTCTTGAAAGTTCATTAACACTAATTAAAGCTATCACAAGGGTATTTTAATTACTGTACAGTTTCATCCTTCAGCAAACTAAATGAATTACTGAAATTATATTAGCCAATAAAAATATTTACTAAAAATTAACCATAAGGGATGTCTGTGCATAATGAAGAGCAGGCCTAAATTCACTGATGCTTTAATTTCCTGGAAATTAAGTCCCACCACATTTTGCATTTTTTTTAAAATCCAAATTTGATTGATTTGTAGCACAGAGTACCAAAAGAAAAATTTAGTATGTGGTACTACAGTCTGTAATCTGTTAATAGGGGCATTCTCGCCTGAGTCAGAAGGTTGTGGGTTCAAGTCCCAATCCAGGGACTTGAGCATAAAATCTAAGCTGATACTCCAGTGCAGTACAGAGGGAGTGCTGCACTGTCGGAGGTGCTGTCTTTCAGATGAGATGTTAAACCGAGGCCTTGTCTGCCCTCTCGCGTGGATGTAAAAGATCCCATGGCGCTATTTCAAAGAGCAGGGGAGTTCTCCACGGTGTCCTGGCCAATATTCATCCCTCAACCAATATCACTAAAAACAGATCATCTGGTCATTATCACATTGCTGTTTGTGGGGTCTTGCTTTGCACATATTGGCTGGCACGTTTCCTACGTTACAACAGTAACTACACTTCAAAAGTACTTCAATGGCTGTAGAGCGCTTTGGGACATCCTGAGGCTGTGAAGGGGGCTATATAAATGCAAGTCTTTCTTTCATTCATTGTCATAATGGATATCAGGCTTCAGTCTGCAACACAAAAAGCTGCAACGAGAGAGCGAGGCGAAGAAAGAGAAACGCAACACGCAGATGTTTGTTGCATCAAATATTCTAGAACATTCCTGACAGAAAAATATATTTGGTACCCATTTGTGAAACAGCCCAACAAAGTCAGCCACTGTTCTACGTCTAATCTGTAGTAATGATTCAGGCATATTACATAGTTTGGGGAGTAAACATGACTTGAATGAGTGTATATTGAAGAAAGAATAGCACCTTTCACGACCTCAGGACATCCCAAAGTGCTTTACAACCAATGAAGTACTTTTGAAGTGTAGTCACTGTTGTAGGACACTCGGCAGCCAATTTGCACATAGCAAGGTCCCACAAACAGTAATGAGATAATGATCAGATAATTGAAAGTTCACAACGGAATGCGATTAACAGTAGAATCTAAGTGTGAACATGTTGGTGTTCCAGCAAGTGGAAGGAATGAGTTAATCCCTTTCCACACAGAGAACACACACTGTTGTATGAATGTCTAACCCGCTTCCCACAGGGAGATCCCCCGAACACTGCTAATGTCAATGCCCTGGTGCCACGTGAGTTTCTCAGACATTTTAAAGCTCCTCCCACAGTCAGAGCTGCCAAGAAATCACTAATCAATATGAACTCGGTGTGACAGCAGGAAGGACGAACGGCTGAATCCCTTTCCACACAGCAATACCTCCGGATTTGCAGATCATACCAAAATATGTAGTGAGGGAAATAATGAGGAACAATGAAGCCAGATTCAGAAAGATCTAGGTTCTTTATATATCTGACCAAATAGGTGGCAGGTACAATCCAATGCAGATAAATATGTTCTAAGGACATTCCAAAACACTTCACAACCAATGAGTTACTTTTGAAGTGTAGTCACTGTTGTTATGTAGGCAAACACGGCAGCCAATTTGCACACAAAACAGTGAAGCACCTCCAATTGCTCAGCAGCTGAGCTGTACAGACAAGGAAGACCTAATGGTAAGAGTGATGTACATTGATGTAATTGGCCAACTTTATTCTCTGTAATCTGGGGGCAAACTTCTTGCTTCTTATTGTTATCCATCAAGCCCCTGCTGAAACTCCATATTTCTGGACAGTGAACGAGCACAGGTTTGGGCTCAGCTATGATGACCCATGCAGCTAAATTGGCTGCTAAATACTCACTGTCAAGGCTTATTAGTGGATCTGTGACCCAGCATGAAATAAACACATTCAGATAAGGAGGAGTAATGGAGGGAGGGGAGGAGGAGGACGGGACGGGAAAAATTGGTGAAGGCAAAAATGGAACAGTGCTACAGCATGGCAATCAGTTAAATGATTTGGGGTTACTGATAAATGTACAGAACTAATTGGCACGTTGCTGCTTTGCTGCAGTGAAAAAGGCAAACAAGGAATTAGTAATATTAGCAAAAGCTAATACAAATCTAAAGAAGTTCTATTGCTTCAGTATAAGATACTGGCTAGACTCCAACTGCATGCAATTCTAGCCACCTAATCATAGGAAGGATATTACTGCCCTCAAAAAGTTAGAGATGAGCAACAAAGATGATTCCTGATATCAAAAATTTAAATTAAAAGAGAGATTTCAATGTGATCTAATTGAAGTTTTCAAGATTATGAATGAATTGAGAAAAATGTTCAAGTCAAATTGTTCACAATAGTAAAATCTCAAACTCCAAGGAATACAAAAAGATCATTTAAAAAAAAAATATTCATTCTCGAAATGTGGGCGCCGCTGGCAATTATCACCCATCCCTAGTTGCCCTTAGAAGATGGTGATAAGTCTGCTTCTTGAACCGCTAAGCGGTTTGATGCAGCTGAGTGGCTTGCTAGGCTATTTCAGAGGGCAGTTAAGAGTCAACCACTTTGGGGTAGGATTGGAGGCACATATAGACCAGACTGGGTAAGGACGGCAGGTCCTCCTCCCTAAAAGGACATTAGCGAATCAATTGGGTTTTGACGACAATCAGACAGCTTCGTGGTCACTTTTATTGATAACAGTTTTTTTAAAATCTGGAAATAAAAAATACCAGCTTTCATGTTCTCTGGATTATTAGTGCAGGCGTCTGGATTACTAGTCCTGTAACATAACCACAACGCTACCGCACCCGATGTAGATGTACTGATTAGGAGGCCATTTCAATTAAAAACTCATTTGCCTCTTGAATGATTTCACAGTTTTTGCCTCCACTAATCTACTTGAGAGTCTATATCAAGTATTAAATCATTGTATGTGAAGTACTTTACAAATTAATCCTGAACTTGCCTTTTAGCAGTTTATACCCAAGTCCCCTTATTCTAAAATCACAATTTAACTTGAAATGATGTTCCAAATTAACCTTTCTATTCCACTTACTATCTTATATACTTCATCATTTACCTTCCTTCATTGCCAGACAGTCAAAATTTTCTAACCTTTTCTCATAACTCTGACAATAGAAATCAGTCTTGGGACTCTTCTCTGCACCACTCCCAACGATTGGATGCTTTCCTTGTGCTATGGTGATTGGTACAAATACAGTTCTCAAGGTGCAAGATGGCCTCAGTACTATACAACTTCATCAGAAAACTCTTCTAATTTACTGATTGAACAATATGGCACAGTATTCTGTTTGCTTTGTGGTTTGCTGTTCTGCAGTGACTGGACGCAGTAAGTACTGAGTTCAGTAGCACTCCCTGATCTCTTTCAGCCTCTCTCCTCGTTAGTTAAAATTAGAAATACACGATTAAAGAGAGTCAGGGAAAATTTTCGCTAAAAGGGTAATAGAGTTGTGCAATAAGTTATCAGAGAAGATCAATGAAACAGATAGAACGAATGGGTTCAAGAGACAATTGGATGTATGGATCAAGAAATTCTGGCAGGAAATGGTGCAGTTGTTCTATGAAAAAGGGGCAGGTTTGTTTTGACTTAGGTTTTTTCTT
The DNA here is from genome assembly GCF_035084215.1 of Heptranchias perlo. Lineage (NCBI taxonomy): Eukaryota > Metazoa > Chordata > Chondrichthyes > Hexanchiformes > Hexanchidae > Heptranchias > Heptranchias perlo. The sequence goes on along the minus strand of NC_090325.1, from coordinate 66,750,194 downwards.
GTTCCTAAAAATGTGTGATCTTACAGTAGTTTTCACTCTACATATGTATGTAGTATAAATGGTCTGATAACCACAAACCAGGAATGGGATCATTCAAACATCACTCTTCACACATACACACAAGCCATTTCCAACACTTGATTACAGTTGCTACAGTCCATATTAACTGCTTGTACTTTCATTGTCCTTTATCTTATGAACATATAACTAACTAAACCAAACTCTTAAAAAAATATAGCCTGGACTACATATCTCTAAACAACTTAGGCAGTATTAAATTTTGGTTGGCTAGTACCCAGTAAAAATCTCTCAATCCAATGAAAAATGGATGTACAGCAATATAATAAACAGGGAGCAGTCAAACCTTTGGATACCTGACATCTATGTGGTGTAGCATGCTCGCAGGAATAACAAAAAGTACAGCAAATAATAAAAGGAGCAATAGCAAATTACGTCAACTGGATCATCTGGGTACATAGTTACCATTTCTTTATCTATATTGTCTCCATCATCATGATACTCTTCACCAGCTTTGTCCTGTTTCAAAGTCTTCAGAAACTCACTCTTCTTATCAGAGCGCATGCGTGTCAGTTTCAACATACGAGGTTGACTTGTTATATCAATTGGTGAAGAAGAATTTGAGCGACTACTCTATTTAAAGAAATTAAATCAGTAAATTAATTTAAAGATGATATACAGCACCTTTAACATGTAGTGACATAGGCTGCTGATGCATTTGTTTGTACTGACAGGTGTTTAGACATACTATTTTGAATCAGCTGACAGAATCTTATTCAAAACTGCAGAAAAATGGACATGTCATAGATTGGAGTGAACACAGCAATAAAATATCAGCAGGAAACAGTGAGTATGGAATATTTGATACACAAGTTGCAACTCTACGCACATTTTTAAAAGACGCACTGCTGTATTTGGGGAAAATTTGGCTTTAAAATTAAAATGACAATTATAATAGGGATAGGACTTATAAATTAATGCAGTGATAATGTGCTGACTTGAGAAACACATTGGCACCCATGATATACAAGTCTACATGAAAGCTTGAGATTTGAGGGTAGACTTTCCTTCCACTGGTTTCCCTGCTATAAGTGCGCCCGGCACTCCGACCCCACAGTGAACCCATCCAATTCCTTGGGTTAGGGCTAATTACAGATTCAGAGTGGACTCTCAGTACTCTTCAGCGAGAGCCTGCCTCTGTGGGAGAGCAAGCCTCTGTGGGAGAGCAAAATGTTGCGGTGCAGCAGTGAGGCATATGCTGCAGCATTTGAAATGAGAAGGACTAATTTTAAAGGGAGCAGCAGCAACCCCCAGAAAGTGCAGAGTCCATCTTGTTAATTGGCTCTGAATGAGCCTCAGTTTCAAAACTCTCAGTCTCAGTCGGAGGGGTTGTAAAAAGGAGAAGTGGCCAGATTGCCTATCTTGGATGTATTAAAATTAATTGTGCCTGCCTCCTGCCGCCACAGCATCACGACCACCTTTTCTTTCCAGGCCTTCTCTACCATCAGCAGTGCAGAGGCAGTACAGAGAGACATCTGATGGAGACCTAGGCCCCGCCCCTCACCGTTATTTACACAGGGCGGACAGGCGTCAAAGTTAACAGAGGTGACAAAGGAAATCCCGGCTAATATTAGGGGCAGCGATTCAGCATAAGGCCTCCCCACCCCATTTTCCTCCATTCTCTGCCCCAAGACCATCCGTTCTTGGGCAATAATAATAAGTAACTTCACCCACTTGTTCTCAACACATTCTAGAGGTGCTTGTATATGAAAGATCAGTATGAAATTACTAGGCATATGCTTGCCAAGTTGTGTTTTCTTAAGGGGGAGAGTGAAGAGAAGGAGCATGCAGTCTAAAGAGCTTGGCAGAATAGGGGCATCAAAAATCAATAAAATGGGTGAAAAAAAAGTTTCAACTTTTTCTTCACATGGTGAAAGTCACATTTCAGGCAGACACAGTGAACAACATATTGGTTTCACATGTTGCAATAATTTCACATTATTAACATTGATTACTGGCAAATTTGTGACCAATCGAGGCCACAGAATATGGTTCCCAAAATGCCAACAATAATCCTGGATAATCCTGTAATCCCATATAATAAAAATAGAATTTGACTTATCAGTTGTTAAAAATGAAACAGCCTAATTATAAACTGTCAGAACCATGGAATTCTCATTGTTCCAGCACCTTCTAAGTAATTAAAAACACAATATGACTATTTTACTGTGGAACAGTGTCCCTGACAATTACTAATTAATAAAATGTATTGCTTTTAGCTATTTATTCTGCATGAACTTAATTTCACAATGTGGAGTGCACAGCCAGGTGATAGCCACTATCAGCTCAACCTCCTACTCTACAAAAATGATCCACAATTAAATAAACTCATACAATTAAAACAAAAAAAAAACCTCAAAGCAGTTCCAAGATAAATTATCTAATTTCAGGGTACAACCGAGTTATCTTAATCCTTTGATTGGATTACTGCCTTGCACTCTCAGGTATCCACTACAGACATAATGTGAATTCAAAAACACTTTTATACAAGAATAAGTACGATCATTACTTGTTTGTGCCCTATCAAATTGACTCATATAAACAACATTTTTTGCTGATGGTAATATTTTTAATCACAGAAAAATCAGTGTACATTCACATTCCCTCAATTCTAGACCTAAAATAATTGTGACTATACAGAACAGTATTACCAAAACTTGATCCAAATTAATGGAAGTAATTTCTGTTCAGATTATCTGTAGTAGATAATACACACATTTATTCAAAACTAATCTATCTCAAAATTGTGAGTGCAGCGTCAAAAAAAAATCCTTCTTCCAATTAAAAAAATTATATATTGTAAGCAACCACACTAAGTCACTTTACATACCATTTTTTTTTAAAAGTACTATAAAAATCCAAAACTTTGCATTTTGATGTGCGAGTCTCTTGCAGATAGCAACAATCTCAAATTCACTTAGGCTGGCCACTGGTAGAGCAGGTTTTTAAAAAAAGTATTCCTGGCTGCCAGTCTTAATGAACGTGACAAATTTGCTTCGGGTTCGCCCCTGGCTGTACTGGACCTACGCACTGGGAGCTGGTGGCCATAGCACCCCATTAAACCCAATATGAAAGCAGTTTTCTGTTCATGGCAGATGAATGCTGCTTTTTTGTTGCTGTAAACCAACATTTGCAGCTTTGAACAACTTTAGTTATGACTTCCTGTTTATGGAGAAGCAAATAAAACTTAGACTATTCTAAATGTGTCGATCCTAGTATCTGAAGAAATGAGGAATGTTTGTAAATTATTGAGGTGACGTGAATATTCAGAGGATGACCATAGTATGTTACATTTATCATCTCAGACCCTCTGCTGAGCACAAAGTGTCATTGTGATGGTAAAAGACTATAATTTGTTTTAGGCTAAATTTTAATCTTTTTCTCTCTACTAATTGATAGATCCAATATCTGTTGATCTGTTGAAAATAAATTAGGCAATTTAAGCTACATCTATTCAGCACTTTATAAATAAAACTCCTTTTAAAAGTCATCCATAGGCAGTTCATGAAAGGTAATAGCGAAAAATAAATTTTCTATTCCCAGAAGGAAACTTTAGCATGCTTTAAAAACTGCACACAGGCAGAATTTTGCATTACATGAAATTCTCCCTCTCTTCGACACATTAATGTAGCTGAATTCTCAAAGTATACAACTATTTTCCAATAAGGGTTCCATTTGAATTAGATTTTTCATACAATGAGCGGAATGGGAATGAGGCACTTAAATTCTGTACTTGAATGAAGTAGTAGTTTCTCTGGTCACTGCTGCAAGATGTCATAACAAATCAACCACTTCGGTTTTAGCAAAGCTACAGACCAAAAAATATTCAAAACTGCAAATATTGGTTTACAGCAACAAAAAATTGGCAATGGTCTGCAGAAAACTGCTTTTATATTGGGTTTAATAGGGTGCTATGGCCACCAGCTTCCACTGCATACGTCCAGTACAGCCAGAGACAAACCCAAAGCAAATTTGTCACATTCATTAAGATTGGCAGCCAGGAATACTTTTTTTTTTAAAACCTGCTCTACCAGAGGCCAGCCTAAGCGAATTTGAGATTGTTGGTGTCTGCAAGGGACTCGCACATCATGAGCCAGTAGCCATAGCATCCCACTAAACCCAATGTAAATGCAACTTAAGACCAATTCTATACCTTCCGAAAATGAGTGCTATACTTTCCAACAGTGTAATTTCTAAGAGCACCAAATGGAAATTTGATCCTAAATGATTGTGTTCATTTTAAAATGTGTTTTACAGAAGTATTCCGATAATTAGTTGAAGCATTAAAATTATACCTCCTTCAAAGAGTTTGGTGATGAACTGAAGGTCTGAGGTGCGGGTTTTAGGAGAGCATTGAAGCTGATAAACGGAGTCCCATGTTTGTTCTCCTTTGCTGAGCCTTTCCACTGTGCAGGCTAAATAGAAAATCAATAGTAAGTGGCATATAATTTACAAGTAGAACCATTAAGTGGTGTGGGGGTGGGGGATGGGAGAGGAGAGGGGGGCAAGGGGGAGAGATAGAGAGACAGAAAGATAGAGAGAGAGAAACAGATCGATCAAAAGAGATAGATAGAGATTGGGGAGAGTGAGAGAGAGGAGGACAAAGATTGAGAGAAAAAAATAAAGAGATTGATAGAGAAGTAGAGAGATGGACGAGAGAGGGGGATATAGAGAGGGGTGGGCGAGGGATACACACACTACTATAAATTTCATATATAGAATGGGTTTTCAGCAATTAATGACTACAATCTAAATCAAGGGATTCACAGAACATCAAACAGCACAACTCAAGTGGTTTGTGACCATTATTTGAATCACCAGATTAAATTTCAGTTCTGTCCTCACTGAACCAATTTTTAAACAAACTATATATACAAATTTGATTTTTCTCAAACCAAAATTGTTCAATGATGTGATTAGGAGGTTGTGTGGTGGAGGATCACTGTCTGAGAAGCTACGATGATTTAAATACAGAAATATTGTCACAGTTTATGGAAGGTATAATGAGGGAATTATTTCCCAGTGGGATGCAGTATTACAGGTAATAAGCAGCTGGCTCATATTAGCAGCAAATTGTATTGAATTTTGTATTTTTTATTAGTTTCCAATGGAACAGTTCCCAAGTGGAGAAGAGATTACAAATCCTGCAATGCCACCTCTCATAGCAACTAACATAAATATAAATTAATGAAAGTCTGTCATCTATTCAAGTATAACAAAGAATAATAATGCATCTTATATAAAAGAATGTAAATTAAAATATTTTAGGATCAGATGTCTATCACAAGAGGTTAGGTCAGGTCTCTATGGAGTGTGGATGTGTACCGGAAGACTGGAGAGTGGCTAGTGTATTGCCCAAAGGGATACACAAGGCTAATGGGGTAATTACAGGCCAGTTAGCATATCTGTGGTATGGAAAACTTGAGTCTTTAATTAAGGATGAAATTACTATATATCTAGATAAAGGGAAAATAGTTAGAAATAGTCAGCATGGGTTTCAAAAGGAATGATCATGCTTGACAAATATAGAATTCTTTGAGGAGGTAACAGACATCATAGATGAAGAAAATGTAATGGATGTAGTGTACATGGATTTTTGCAAAGCCTTTGACAAGATACCATACAGGAGATTACTAAAGATTAAGGGGTATGGAATTAGAGGGAAGATAGCAAACAGGATCAAAAATTGGTTAGAAAGGAGTAGGAGTTAAGGGCAATTTTCAGAATGGTTGGAAGTGGGTAGTGGTGTCCCTCAGGGTTCAGTTCTGAGGCCACTTCTGTTCACTGTATATTCCATATTCCAACAATCCACTCCATCAAGAAATTTCTCCTAACCTCTTTCCTCACTCTCAATGACAATTTTAAATTAATAACTCTCATTATTGACTCCCTAACTAAAGGATATGGTCTTTCCCTGTTCACTCTGTCAAAATCTTTCATAATTCAAAAAAAAACAATTCAATCTCCTTTTAGCTTTCTCCACTCCAGTGGAACTATCTCCCAGTACTCGCTCACGATCCATTCTCTTCATCTCTCCAATGCTGGACTGTATCGCTTCGCTGTGTGGTACAGTTGGTATCAGTACACTGATGTCTCTCAGTCCCCTCTCTCTCAGGGAGATATCTGTACACCTCTGAGTCAGAAGGTTGTGGGTTCAAGTCCCACGCCAGAGACTTAAACACAAAATCCAGGCTGACACTCCAGTGCAGTACTGAGGGAATGCTGCACTGTTGGAAGTGTCATCTTTCAGATGAGATGTTAAACTGAGACCTCGTCTGTTAACTCAGGTAGATGTAAAAGATCTCTTGGCATTATTTCGAAGAAGAGCAGGAGAATTCTCCCCGGTGTTCTGGCTAATATTTATCCCTCAAACAATATCACTTTTTTAAAAAAATAGATTATCTAGTCATTATCACATTGCTGTTTGCCAGACCTTGCTGTGCGCAAATTGGCTGCTGCATTTCCTACATTACAACACTTCAAAAGTACTTTATTTGGAAAATCCTCAGGCTGAGAAAGGCACTATATAAATGCAAGTCATTCTTCCTTTTACCTCAAGTCTCTTCTTATAACTAGTTTCTCATCGCTGGCATAATCCTGGTGATTCTACACTCTACGCTCTCTGTGGCTTGAATATCCTTTCTATAATGAGGCGCACAACTGCGTAATACCCTAATCCATCTTTCAGATGAAGCTCCATTTGTTAACCAAGGTGGATGTAAAAGATCAAATGGCACAATTGGAAGAAGAGCGGGGCATGATCCTAGTGCCCTGGCCAATGTTTATCCCTCAACCAACATCACCAAAATAAAACAGATTATTTGCTCATTTATCCCATTGTTGTTTGTAGGATCTTGCTGTGTACAAATTAGCTGCCTCGTTTCCCTACATTGCGACACTTCAAAATACTTCACTGACTGTGAAACACTTTGGGACGTTGTGAGGTCATGCTTGGCAAACCTAATAGAATTCTTTGAGGAGGCAACAGACATGGTCGATGTGGGAAAATACAGCAGATGTTGCATACATGGATTTTAGCAAAGCCTTTAGCAAGGTATCACACAAGAGATTACTAGAGAAGTTTAAGGAGTATGAAATTAGGGTGAGAATAGCAAACTGGATTAAAAATTCATTAGAAGGGAGAAAACAGAGAGTAAGAGTGAAGAAAAGTTTTTCAAAGTGGTTGGAGGTGTCAAAATTTGCAGATGATACAAACATAGGAGGTATAGTTAATTCTTTACAAGATCAAAGGGATATTGATAAGATGGAACAATGGGCTAAAAAGTAGCAGATGGAATTCAGTGCAAGTGTAAGGTGATGGAGTTTGGTATAAAAACAGCAGTAATTGTACTTTGAATGGAAGTAAGCTCGATGCTGTGGAAAACCAGAGGGATTTAGGATACAGGTTCACAGGACATTAAAGGCAGCATCTCCGGCTGCAAAAAAAGCCAATAGAATGCTAGGTTTTATCACAAGAATAAAGAATATAAAAGTCAAGTGGTAATGACGAGCCTATATAAAACTTTAAAAAGGCCTCAATTAGAGTACTGTGTGCAGTTTTGGGCTCCACACTATCGGAAGGAAAGTGATGCTTTAAAGAGGGTACAACACAGATTCACTAGGATGCTAGTGAAAGGAAGACTTGAACAATTGGGAATCTTTTTGTTAGAACAACGCATATTATGGGGCGATGTAACAAAAGTGGTTAAAATTATGAAAGGATGCGACAGGGTAAATAAAAGCAGACTGTTTCCAATAGTTGAATCAAGAAGGACGGGCCATAGATTCAAGGTTAAATGTAAAAGATTTAGATCAGAGAATAGAAGAAGCTTCTTTACACAGAGTTATGAGGCTGTGGAATTCACTTCCAGGGTTAGTGGTTGAGGCAAAAACTATGTCAACATTCAACATTAGACTGGATATTGAATGAAGGAAAAGGGGTTCAAGGGATATGGGATGGGTAAATTAATTAGAATTATTTGCTTATGTGGAGGATAAATGCCAACACGGACTGGTTGGATTGAATGGCCTGTTTCCATGTTGTAACTTGTGTATTTCTATGTATAAGATCCACACAAACAAAGTCCTCACACCTACTCTAGATCCAGGAAATGGATCAAAAAGTTTCCTCAGTTCTGGTTTTAACTAATTCTGTTAAAAGGTGTTTAACAGGTATGATTTCACAATAAAACTAGTACAAGAATATAATAATATTTAGGAACAGGAAAAGGACAAGACACAAATCAGTTTGGCATTTTCACAGATCAGCCCCACCTGCCTACTTTCTTACTATATCCCTCCATCCAGTCTCTAGAAATGCATCAAACTGTATTTTGAACCCAATTATATTGAATGTGTCTGTGGCCTTCCCTGGTCAATTAATCCTAGAACTCTATTATCCTTTGGATGATAAAGGTACTACACAACTTCCCTTCTTAATTCCCAATTTTTAAACATGCATTCCCTAGTATTTGAATCCTCCACTATAGTAGACAATTTCCTTTGTTACTTGCAAGCTGCTTAGCTCCTACTCTGCTGTTCCTGTAAATCGGATATCTGACTTGGGTAACTTGCCTCCCTCTTCCTAGGTAAAGAAGTTGAGGAAGTAATACTTCTTTACCCCTAGATTCTAGCTTCCCTATACCATTTTTAAATGGACCAATAATTTCTTTCATCTTTTGATTTATTTATACATGAAAATTTGAACAAATTTTTAATTGTTACGGAGATGTTCTGAGCAAACTTAAAAATTTCTTATTGGTTTTGCTTTTCTTTGTAATATACCCAATCCTCCCGATTACTGAAACACTTGTATGTTTTGAAAGCCTGCTAGTAACCCTTAATAGGACTCTTTATATCCCTACTTAACCACATTGGCCACTGTTGTCCTTTAAATCAGTTTAATTTGGCCTGAATCAATTTCAATTGTGGCCTCGCCAACATTTCCTTAAACACATTTTTCTACTGCAGATTTTTTTTTATTCGTTCATGGGATGTGGGCGCGCTGGCAAGGCCAGTATTTATTGCCCATCCCTAATTGCCCTTGAGAAGGTGGTGGTGAGCCACCTTCTTGAACCGCTACAGTACATGTAGTGAAGGTACTCCCACAGTGCTGTTAGGTAGGGAGTTCCAGGATTTTGACCCAGTGACAATGAAGGAACGGTAATATATTTTCAAGTCAGGATGGTGTATGACTTGGAGGGGACAGTGCAGTTGGTGTTGTTTCCATGCACTTACTGCCCTTGTCCTTCTAGGTGGTAGAGGTCACGGATTTGGGAGGTGCTGTCAAACAAGCCTTGGTGAGTTGCTGCAGTGCATCTTGTAGATGGTACACACTGCAGCCACGGTGCGCCGGAATGAATGTTTAAGATGTTGGATGGGGAGCCAATCAAGTGGGCTGCTTCGTCCTAGACGGTGTCGAGCTTCTTGAGTGTTGTTGGAGCTGCATTCATCCAGGCAAGTGTAGAGTATTCCATCACACTCCTGACTTGTGCCTTGTAAATGGTGGAAAGGTTTTGGAGAGTCAGGAGGTGAGTCACTCGCTGCAGAATACCCAGCCTCTGACCTGCTCTTGTAGCAACAGTATTTATGCGGTTGATCTGATTAAGTTTCTGGTCAATGGTTGGCCCCCAGGATGTTGACGGTGGGGGATTCGGCGATGGTAATGCCATTGAATATCAAGGGGAGGTGGTTAGACTCTCTCTTGTTGGAGATAGTCATTACCTGGCGTGAATGTTACTTGCCACTTATCAGCCCAAGCCTGGATGTTGTCAGGTCTTATTGCATGCAGGCACGGACTGCTTCATTATCTGAGGGGTTGCGAATGGAACTGAACACTGTTCAATCATCAGCGAACATCCCCAATTCTGACCTTATGATGGAGGGAAGGTCAATGATGAAGCAGCTGAAGATGGTTGGGGCTAGGACACTGTCATGAGGAACTCCTGCAGCGATGTCCCGGGGCTGAGATGATTGGCCTCCAACAACCACTACCATCTCCCAACCATTACTGTGCTCTAATAACTTAAAAAAAACATTTTGCATTCTGTTGAAGTCTGGCCCTATAAAGCTCAATATTTTTCTGTTTTTCCATACTCTTGAGTATTTCTGTTCCAAAGTATTTTTAAAAGCTTCAGGTTAGTTAGAGATTTTAATGCACTGTGGAGTCTGATTTAAATAGCAGTAAAAAGGAAGTTCCTGAAATCAAAATTAACATCAAATACCATCATGATTAGATTAACAGTTATTCCTGTTTCATTCTGTTCATCAAATATTCAAAGCTTCACAGCCTGGCATAATTGCTGTGGGTCTTTTGATCCCAGTTTGTATAATGACAGGAAGGTTCCAAATGCAGTAAGTGCCCTGGACACCTGAGGGCTATTCTAGCATGTGTACAAAGAGTCTGGTGGCAAGTCAGTAATTTGTTTCCACTTTCTTAGGTTCACCTCCCCCCCCACCAAAGTCCTTCTAAAATAATGTACAAAGCTTTAGATGCAGACACACACACAAAACAGGAATACAGAATTCCAACACAGGATTACAAATATTAAATATTTATCATGACATATCACTAATATTATGACATTTACTTAGTAGAGATGTATTTAGGATTTTTGCATCTTGACAACTAAAACCATAAAAATTAGTTAAAACTGTCATGCAAAGTATTTGATGGATATTTATCCAAATAATTGCAAATTAAAGTACTGCTTTAATCTAGACATTTATCAATATGTTGTCTAAGAGTTACCTATGCATTTAAAAAGCACAAAACTAGAGTTTCAAATTCCAACCTCTACTGGCATCTGAACCAGGCTACACTTAAATGGGTGAGAGGGAAGAAGAGACCAGAATACTAAACCCTCATTCCTGAAGAAGAAATGGGTACATACATTTTTTTTTAAATGGAAAGGTAGTTAGAAACTTCCCATACCATAAATTAAACTAGGATTGTTATTGTCCATGGAGGTGATGTTGCAACCTACCTTTGCTGGAGAACCAGCAGCCTTGGGAACCAATCCCTTATATACACGGGGTCCTGTCCCATTCTTCACAGGCTGGGGATGAGATCCCCCTGTCAGAGGGTATCCTGGTAGTATTGGTTCTTCTTTGAGGACCTTCTTAATGACCAGCATTTTAGATGTTCTGGATTTTGGATTTGGAGGATTTTCTGTATCATAAATAAGAAAAAGAAATTCATGTAAACTTGAATCTGAACAGATTATGGCAGTTATCAATGCTGCTACTGATTGTTCAAATCACATAAGACCATATCAGTATGACTGTAGGTGAAAGAGGCTTTTTTTGCACCGTCGTAGAAGAGAGAGCGAGAGAGAGGTCGAACGCTGAAGTGAGAGTTGGAAGCAGTGGCAGCTGTGAAGATTGAATAAAGTGGCAGACAGTAAGGGATGCAGTTCTTTAATCCACTGTACAATGGCTGTTATTACAGCAATAGCAGATTTTTTTCTCCCCTCTCAGGGAGAAACCTAAGCAAAGGGGCAAGGGCCATTGTTCTGGATCAAGATCGAAAAGAGAAGAAATTAGAAATTAGTGATTAGGAGACACCAAGCTTGGATTTAATATCCTACAGGGGAAGGAGCAGAGGAAAGTCAGCACTTTTTCATCCTGCAAGTTGAACCCAACAATACATAATCATTAAAACACTTCAGCACTGGCCATGGTGTAATACTGAGCATGATCGGATTTTGGCAACATTAATGAAACACATCTGACTATACAAAGACAGCTGGACCAAATCTCAAACATGTTTGTTGCTATGTCAATGTGCAGATGCATCGTCCAACTGTGGATTTGATCTGGGGGCAGGGCACACAGATCCCAGCAACAGCACTTACAGCTGAACTTATTTATGCACCACTTGGCTTATGAGAAGGCATATGGGATACTTTCCTTTATTAGCCAAGGCATAGAATAGAAGAGCAGGGGGGTTATGCTTGAACTGTATAAAACACCAGTTAGGCCACAGCTTGAGTACTGCATACAGTTCTGGTCACCACATTACAGGAAAGATGCGATTGTACTAGTAAAGGTACAGAGGAGATTTACAAGGATGTTGCCAGGACTGGAGAATTTTAGCTATGAAGAAAGATTGGATAGGTTGGGGTTGTTTCCTTTGAAACAGAGGAGGCTGAGGGGTGATTTAATTGAGGTGTACAAAATTATGAAGGGCCTAGATAGAGTGGATAGGAAGGACCTACTTCCCCTAGCAGAGAGGTCAATAATTAGGGGGCATAGATCTAAAGTGATTGGTAGAAAGATTAGAGGTGAGCTGAGGAAAAATGTTTTCACCCAGAGGGTGGCAGGGGTCTGGAACTCACTGCCTGAAAGGATGGTAGAGGCAGAAACTCTCATCACATTTAAAAAGTACTTGAATATGCACATGAAGTGCCATAACCTACAAGGCTACGAACCAAGTGCTGGAAAGTGGGATTAGGCTGGGTGGCTCATTTTCGGCCGCCACAGACACGATGGGCCGAATGGCCACTTTCCGCGCAGTAAATTTCCTATGATTCTATGATCCACCACAACTGAGAAGCAACAGTGCAGTCTGCACTATGGAGTCACCAAGGAGATGTCTCACAAAGACAAACCATTTGCTGATTTGGTCAGTCTCCACATACTGGGGCAATGAAGAGAGCGTCAAGATTATTGAGCAAGGTTTAGTTTTAATAGTATCCATAAAGAGCATGCGTTTAGAACCACCAAGATGGCAACAGCCACTGATCAGTGACTCAGGAATAGCCATCATCCTACTGAGGGTGGAGAATTCAAGCACGAGTGCTTAAGAGGGTATGCCCAGAAATGATTAAAATCAAGCAGATGTGCAGGGGACGATCCTGCAAAAACTCTAATTAGGATGTTTTACTAATTTATAAAACCCAATTTCACTAAATTTAGAGGGTTTAATGAACTGAGGTCTTCAAGTTCCTTCTCTGGATTTAGCATACAGGACAATCATTACGATAAAAGGTAGACACAAGAGATTGTTACACAAGATTAGGGCTCATGGGATTGGGGGTAATATATTAACATGGATTCAGGATTGGTTGACAGACAGAAAACAGAGAGTAGGAATAAACGGGTCATTTTCAGGTTGGCAGGTTGTAACCAGTGGGGTGCCTCAAGGATCAGTGCTTGGGCCTCAGCTATTTACAATCTATATCAATGATTTAGATGAGGGGACCAAATGTAATGTCTCCAAGTTTGCTGATGCTACAAAGCTAGGTGGGAAAGTAAATTGTGAGGAGGATGCAAAGAGGCTACAAAGGGATATCGACAGGTTAAGTGGATTGGGCAGTAAGGTGGCAGATGGAGTATAATGTGGGAAAATTTGGAGTGGTCTAAAGTCGAGAACAGATCTGGCCCAGGTAAATTGGAATCAAAGATTGGCAGGCAAAACTGTAATCGAACGACGGATGGCCTTTAAAAAGAGATGGTTGGGGAAAGTCTAGGTACATTCCCACAAGGTGGAAAGATAGGGCAACTAAAAGCAGAGCTCCCTGGATGACGAAAGAGATAGAGATAAGATGAAGCAGAAAATAGGGCCGTATGTCAGGTGTCAGGTCGATAACATGTGAGAATTAGGCTGAGTATAGAAAGTTCAGAGAGGAGATAATAGGGGCAAAGAGAGAGTATGAGTATAGACTGACGGCTAACATAAAAGGGAATCCAAAAGTCTTCTATGGGCATACAAACAGTAAACGGGTAGTAAGAGGAGGGGTAGGTCTGATTAGGGACCAAAAAGGAGATCTACGCATGGAAGCAGACGGCATGGCTGAGATACTAAATGAGTACTTTGCATTTGTCTTTTCTAAGGAAGAAGATGCTGCCAAAGTCACAGTAAAAGAAGGGGTAGTTGAGATACTGAATGAGCTAAAAATTGATATTGAGGAGATACTAGAAAGGCTGGCTGTACTTAAAGTAGATAAGTCACCCAGTCCGGATGGGATGCATCATAGACTATAAGACCATAAGAGATAGGAGCAGTATGCCATTCGGCCCCTCAAGCCTGCTCCGCCATTTAGTGAGATCGTGGCTGATCTGATTTTTACCTCAACTCCACTTTCCCCTGATCAAAAATTTGTCTAACTCAGCCTTGAATGTATCCAATGACTCAGCCTCCACAGCTGTTTGGGGTAAAGAATTCCAAAGATTCACGACCCTCTGGGAGAAGAAATTCCTCCTCATTTCCGTCTTAAATGGGCGACCCCTTAGTCTGAGACCATGTCCACTAGTTTTAGATTCCCCCTCTCAGCATCTACCCTATCGAGTCCCCTCAGAATCTTGTATGTTTCAATAAGATCTCCTCTCATTCTTCTAAACTCCAATGAGTATAGACCCAACCTGTTCAATCTTTCCTCATAAGACAACCCTTCCATACCCAGAATCAACCTGGTGAACCTTCTCTGAACTGCCTCCAATGCAAGTATGTCCTTCCTTAAATAAGGGCACCAGAACTATACGCAGTACTCCAGGTGTGGTCTCACCAGCACCCTGTACAGTTGTAGCATGACTTTCCTGCTTTTATACTCCATCTCCCTAGAAATAAAGGCCAATATTCCATTTGCTTTCCGAATTACCTGCTGCACCTGTATGTTGACTTTTTGTGTTTCACATACGAGGACACCCAGATCCCTCTGTACCGCAGCATTTTGTAGTATTTCTCCATTCAAATAATATTTTGCTTTTTTATTTTTCCTCCCAAAGTGGATGACTTCACATTTTCCCACATTATATTCCATCTGCCAGATTTTTGCCCGTTCGCTTAACCTGTCAATATCCCTTTGCAGACACTTTGTGTCCTCATCACAACTTGCTTTTCCACCTATCTTTGTATCATCAGCAAATTTGGCCACAAGATACTCTGTTCCTTCATCCAAGTCATTGATATATATTGTAAATAGTTGAGGCCCCAGCACTGATCCCTGCAGCACTCCACTAGTTACAGATTGCCATTTTGAAAATGACCCTTTTATCCCATAGGTTGCTGAGGGAAATTGCAGAGGTACTGGCCATAATCTTCCAATCATCCTTAGATACGAGGGTGAGGCCAGAGGACTGGAGAACTGCAAATGTTACACCCTTGTTCAAAAAAGGGTGCAAGAATAAACCTAGCAACTACAGGCCAGTCAGTTTAACCTCGGCGGTGGGGAAACTTTAGAGAAGGTACAGAAGAGATTTACTAGAATGGTTCCAGGGATGAATGACTTCAGTTACGTGGATAGACTGGAGAAGCTGGGGTTGTTCTCCTTAGAACAGAGAAAGTTGAGAGGAGATTTGATAGAGGTATTCAAAATCATGAAGGGTCTAGACAGAGTAGATAGAGAGAAATTGTTCCCACTTGCGGAAGGGTCAAGAACCAGAGGGCAGAGATTTACGGTGATTGGCAAAAGAACCAAAGGTGACATGAGGAAGAACTTTTTTTTTTACACAGCGAGTGGTGTGCACTGCTTGAGGGGGTGGTGGAGGCAGGTTCAATCGTGGATTTCAAAAGGAATTGGATAAGTACTTGAAGGGAAAAAATTTGTAGGGCTACGGGGAAAGGGCGGGGGAATGGGACTCGCTGGACTGCTCTTGCAGAGAGCCGGCACAGACTCGATGGGCCGAATGGCCTCCTTCCGCACTGTAACCATTCTATGACATTAGATCCAAAAGGGAATAACCCCACACTTCCCCACATTGGACTCCATCTGCCATAGTTTTGCCCAGTCAGGCTGTCTATGTCCCATTGTAACTTCCTGCTTCTATCTACACAACTTACTATGCCTCCAAACTTACCATCATTTGCAAATTTTAACATTCAACTCTCTATTCCTTCCTGCAAGTCCTTAAATATATGGTGGAAAGCTGAGGCCCAGTACAGATCCCTGGGAAACACTACGTCACATCCTGCCAATCAGAGAACGTTCCTCTTATCCCTACTCTGTCTCCTACCTCCCAACTAATTACCGACCCATGTTCACAAGGTTACCTCCAATTCTATGCGGCTTCATTTTTGATAATAATCTCATGTGGAACCTTATAAAATGCCTTCTGAATAACAGCCAAAGATACTCCCCTACCCAATATCCCTGTAATCTCCTCAAAAAAAGTCAGACTTGACCTAACATTCACAAATCCATGCCAACTCTCTTTGATCAGCTCATACTTGTCCAAGTGTTCAGTCACACTGCTTCTGACAGTTTCCAGTAACTTCCCCATAATTGATGTTAAACTGACAGGTCTGTAGTTATCTGGTTTCTTTCTCTTTCCTTAAATAACGGGGTGACATTTACAATTCTCCAACCCATAGGCACAATTCCTGGAAAATTATACCCATCACATCTGCAATTTCCTCATCTATTTCTTTTAATACCCTGAGGTGGAAACCATCAGGTCCTGCAGATTTGTCTATCTTAAGTTTCATCACTTTCTCCATTACTACTGTTTTTAAAAAAATTATATTAAATCCACGTGTTCCTTCGGTTGACTTATTTTTAGGTTGCCTTGTACCACTAGTAAATAAAGCAAACCCAGAAATAAGTCAGAAAAGAAGACTGAGATAACAAATTTAAAAGGAGTGAAATGTAAAATATAAAAACAGATATTAGGAAGAACTTCTTTACTCACAGAATGATCAGTGTTTGAAATAATTACCCAGGCACAGTAATCCAGTCAAAAACATTGGGGAAGTTACAAATGTAGTTCGATATTAAAATGGGAGTTAGGGTACTGGAAGGATGAGGTTCTATGGTCGAAAGTCCTTTCCTTCTATGGTCAAACAGCCTGCAGATGCTCACCACCTAAGATTACAAATGAGCGATGGGCATTTGGATACGGTGCTGTCCCATACCAAGTACCGCTCATCTGTCACAACCCTGTGCTTGCTGACCTATATTGGCTCACAGTCCACCAATGCCTCACATTTTAAATTTTCATCTTTGTGTTTAAATCCCTCCATGGCCTTGTTCCTCCCTATCTTTAACTTTCTCCAGCCCTACCAACCTCCGAGAACTCTGTCTTCCTCCAACTCTGGCCTCTTATGCATCCCCACTCTCTTCACCCCACCACTGGCGGCTAAATATCACCCTTCCTAATATCACCTTCTTTGGCTCGGCATCTAGTTTTTTGATCAAGCTTCTCGGAAGCGCCTTGGGACGTTTTTCTACGTTAAAGGCACTATATAAAAGCAAGATGTTGTTATACTTGACTTATGTTCTTCTGCGCTAATTAAGTACTGCCAAGTGACAGAAGAGTCCAATGTCTGATTCCCAAATCTGTGAGCCTAATTCAACTATTCTCTTGTACCTGCAGTCTTGTAACTGATTAAGTTGTCCTGTAAATCACTTTTACCTGAACTGCATATGCATTTTAGATATACCATTCCAAAGGTTCATACTGGAGTTGGATTATCAAACAAAACCTATTATTCTCAAAGATCACTTTCCATTGTTTTGATCTTTTGTGAAGCAAACAGAAGCTTGGCACACCGCGAAGTTACACTGCTGGCGGCACCAACAAAACAAAACACAAGACTGATCTACAACTATGGTTACAAAATGCACGAAGATCAGAAGGCAATAGCAAACAAAACTCAAACAGGTAATTTATCGTATGATTTCTCCTGTTAAAGAAAAGGCCTAGCCGTAATGTATGCAAAGGATAAAAAAGAGGAAAGATCTATTATAATTGTTATCCCAATTCTCATATCACGTCATTTAAGTCACAAAATTACTGACATTGAGGATAGCCTTCCACAGGAACTTAGCCCTAAACATATATTTGCTCAGAATTTTAAGATAAAGATATTGCAATAAGGAGACCCAAGTAAATTCACTTTGGGTGCTTTGACTAAAAGAAAAAGAAAGCTAAAAAGTTTTCATAGTTAAATAAATGGAAAGAAGAGTGAGCACTGAAATGAATTTTCACACTGGAATTCATGTACTCTTTATTATAATACTGAACCCAGATACAAATATACGATTAGTCAACTAAAAAATGTTTGCTTTTACATTTCCTTTAATTGTAAATAAAAAGTAAATTTGTAACACATTTTTAATCTAAATAAAAAAACATTTCAGACAAAAGTATGTAACATCTATTACTGTCTTCAGACTAAAAGAAAATCAGGAATACAGCAACTATTAAAAGCCAGATAACTGAGGAATATTCAGTGCTATTTTAGGAGTTTCATAAAATATGATAGTTAATAAAAATTACATCGTATGGGTAGTACTATTAAAATTTGTTTGTGGTTTTTGACTTGTGTGTTTTACTAATGAAACCATTGTTATCTGTCAGTTGGAAAAATAATTTTTTTATATGCATTATACTACTTATTACAATGACATGAATTTATTTACCTAGATTACTCCCAGTGCCACACACTAGGGAATACAGGAATAGTAGGATAAGACAGGTTAATGCATGGTTGGAGCAATGGTCGGGAGGGAGGTCTTCAGATTCCTAGGGCAGGAGGGCTCTGTTCAAGACGGACGGGGTGCCCAGGTGAATTGGAATCAAAAATTGGTAGGCAAAACAGTAATTGAACATGGGGAGGGCCTTCAGGGAGGAGTTGGTTCGGGTATAGAGTAGACTCATCCTGGATGACTAAAGATAAAGAGATTAAAATGAAACAGAAAAAGGAGTCTTATGACGAATGTAAGGTTCATAATACATGAGAGAGCCAGGCTGAATACAGAAAGTACAGAGGAGGTGTAAAAAAGGGAATAAGAGGGACGAGAGTATGAGAATAGATTAGCAGCTAAAATAAAAGGGAACCCAAAAGTCTTTTAGAAGCATATTAATAGTAAAAGGGTAGTCAAAGGAAAGGTGGAACCGATTAGGGATAAAAAAGGAGATCTTCTTATGGAGGCAGAGGGCATGGCTGAGGTACTAAATGAATACTTTGCATCTGTCTTCACTAAAGAGGATGTTGCTATTGTAGCAGTAAAGGAGGAGGTAATAGTGATATTGGATAGGATAAAAATAGCTAAAGAGGAGGTACTTAAAAGAATGGCAGTACTCAAAGTAGAAAAGTCACCCCGATCCAGATGGGATGCATCCTAGGTTACTGAGGGAAGTCAGGGTGGAAACTGCGGAGGCTCTGGCCACAATCTTCCAATCGTCCTTAGATATGGGGATGGTGCCGGAGGACTGGAGGATTGCAAATGTTACAGCCCTGTTCAAAACATAAGAACATAAGAAATAGAGGCAGGAATAGGCCATACGGCCCCCTTGAGCCTGCTCCGCCATTCAATCAGATCATGGCTGATCTTCGACCTCAACCCCACTTTCCTGCCCGATCCCCATGTCCCTTGATTTTCCTAGAGTCCAAAAATCTATCGATCTCAGCCTTGAATATACTCAATGACTCAGCATCCACAGCCCTCTGGGCTAAAGAATTCCAAAAATTCACAACCCTCACTGAAGAAATTCCTCCTCATCTCAGTCTTAAATGGCCGAACCCGTATCCTGCGACTATGCCCCCTAGTTCTAGACTCTCCAGCCGGGGGAAACAGCATCTACCCTGTCAAGCCCCCTCAGAATCTTATTATGTTTCAATGAGATCACCTCTCATTCTTCTAAACTCCAGAGAGTATAGGCCCATTCTACTCAACCAACAAAAAAAATAAACCCGGCAATTACAGGCCAGTCAACCTAATGTCGGTGGTGAGGAAACTTTTAGCGACAATAATCTGGGACAAAATTAATTAGCACTTGGAAAAGTATGGACTAATAAATGAAAGTCAGCACAGATTTGTTAAACTCGTGTTTGATTAACTTGATTGAGTTCTTTGATGAAGTAACAGAGAGGGTTGATGAGGATAGTATGGTGGTTGATGTGTTTATGAACTTTCAAAAGGCATTTGATAATACCACATATTAGACCTTGTTAGCAAAATTAAAGCCCATGGGATTAAAGGGACAGTGAAAGCGTGGATACAAAATTGGCTAGGGGACAGAAAGCAGAGAATCGTGGTGAATGGTTGTTTTTCAGACTGGAGGGAAGTATACAGTGGTGTTCCCCAGGGGTCAGTATTAGGATCACTGCTCTTTTTGATATATATTAATGACCTGGACTTGGGTATAATTTCAAAGTTTGCAGATGACACAAAACTCGGAAATGTAGAAAACAATGTGGACGATAGTATAAGACTTCAGGAGGACACAGACAGACTGGTGAAATGGGCAGATACATGCAAATTAAATTTAACGCAGAGAAGTGTGAAGTGATACATTTTGGTAGGAAGAATGAGGAGAGGCAATATAAACTAAATGGTACAATTTTAAAGGGGGTGCAGGAACAGAGAGACCTGGGAGTACACACACACAAATTTTTGAAGGTGGCAGGACAAGTTGAAAAGGCTGTTCAAAAAGCATATGGGATCCTGGGCTTTATTAATAGAGGCATAGAGTACAAAAGCAAGGAAGTTATGCTAAACTTTACAAAACACTGGTTAGGCCTTAGCTAAAGTATTATGGTCAACTCTGGGCACCACATTTTAGGAAGGATGCCAAGGCCTTGGAGAGGGTGCAGAAGGTACCAGGAATGAGTGACTTCAGTTATGTGGAGAGACAGGAGAAGCTGGGGTTGTTATAGAGTCATAGTCATAGAGTTATACAGCACGGATAGAGGCCCTTCGGCCCATCGTGTCCGCGCCGGCCATCAAGCCCAGTCTAATCTAATCCCATATTCCAGCATTTGGTCCGTAGCCTTGTATGCTATGGCATTTCAAGTGCTCATCCAAATGCTTCTTGAATGTTGTGAGGGTTCCTGCCTCCACAACCCTCTCAGGCAGTGAGTTCCAGACTCCAACCACCCTCTGGGTGAAAAAGTTCTTTCTCAAATCCCCTCTGAACCTCCCGCCTTTTACCTTGAATCTATGCCCCCTTGTTATAGAACCCTCAACGAAGGGAAAAAGCTCCTTAGTATCCATCCTATCTATGCCCCTCATAATTTTGTACACCTCAATCATGTCCCCCCTCAGCCTCCTCTGCTCCAAGGAAAACAAACCCAATCTTCCCAGTCTCTCTTCATAGCTGAAGCGCTCCAGCCCTGGTAACATCCTGGTGAATCTCCTCTGCACCCTCTCCAAAGCGATCACATCCTGTTCTCTTTATAGCAGAGAAGATTAAGGGAAGATTTGATAGAGGTGTTCAAAATCATGAACGGTTTTGACACAGTAAATAAGGAGAAACTGTTTCCAGTGGCAGAAGGAACAGTAACCAGAGGACACAGATTTAAGGTGATCGGCAAAAGAGCCAGAGAACATGAGGAATTATTTTTTTATGCAGCAAGTTTTAATGGTCTGGAATGTACTGCCCGAAAGGGTGATGGAAGCAGATTCAATAGTAACTTTCAAAATGGAATTTGATAAATACTTAAAGGGAAAACATTTACAGGGCTACGGGGAAAGAGCAGAGGAATGGGACTAAGAGGGTAGCTCTTTCAAAGAGCCGGCACAGGCATGAATGGCCGAATGGCCTCCTCCTGTGCTGTACCTGTTATGATACCTTTGCTTTGCTGAAGTCAGGAACAAGAAAGAAACATTGTGAACTAGCCCAAGATTCTGTACGGCCTAACCTAAATTATTCAGTGCAGACGCAGAACCCAGACCTACTTTTTTTTTGTTGAAAGGTGCAAAATGTAATTGACTAGTCAAGACCCAAAAGAAGTTTATATTGGTATGGTTTTAGTGACATCAGCTCCATTCCTAACCACTCTGTCCCTTGGTTTCAGCAAAAGATGGAAACTTGACTAGGACACATTGGAGATTTGGAGCAATGGAGAAGTCTGACACCCTTTCATGAACCCTACCAGCTGAACATTACACATTTAAGAAGATAAGAAGAAAGGAAGAATGCAGTAATTTAAAAAAAACAGCACTATTCATATTGTTGAATATCAGTATCCACTCCATAAAGCTGGTAAATATGATTTTAGCACAATAGAAAATAGTCACATTGATGTTACTTTTGGAAACAAATTCACATTGTTATTTAAAAATAAATTCAGGAAATCCAATTTATGATTTATTGGAAGCAGCTAACTATACGAGGAAGCAGTTAATATTCTATCGTATATTAAATGCGAGATTCCCAATTGTCAGCTTCTATAGTTTTTACTCAGTTGAATGAAAAATTTATATTCATTTCCCATAAAAACAATACAAGATTGAGTAGGGCCTGGTTTTAACAACCCTCTACCTAGGGAGTCCAAACTGCAGCCTGGGAGCCACCTGCAACCCAACCAACATTATGGCTCTTAAAGCTCTGGCAACTCAGGTCTATTTGCACTTACATTTTCTATTTGCACTTACATTTCACAGTAGCCGGTTTGTTCTGTTTGAATTTTATGGGTCTGTTTTTAGTGCTATAGCCTCATTGATAAGTAAATCAGAACGACAAGATTCGTTAATGTCAGCCACTTGAAATACATGAAAATTAATGGACTTAAACTGTGCGTGAACCAGAGGCTTCTTCATGTGCATTTATGCAACCCAAAAGACAAAAGGTTTGGACATCCTTGCTCTATACCAATATTAGCTGTGCATTTGTAGGCGACAACTAAGAAGTAGTCAGTAACTCACCCCATACTCCTGCAACAGATTTTTTCTTGCCAAGTTCTCTTTTCGCCTCAGGATTAAGTGATGGCTGGAAGGAAAAAATAACATATATAAGCTTCATTAGAAACTTGCTTGCAAGCATTTTCATTTTATTTTCAATTCTAACCCATATCATACATGAAAAATAACTTATTTTATTATTAGAACAACTTAAAAAAAAAACTAAGCCTCACTACATCAACACAATGCTCTCTGATTGATAAGCCTGGAAGCTGGACAATGCAAGTTTTTCTCTTACAGATGCCAATAATGACATTCTTTTGCTGGCCTATCAGGAGTGGCATTGGGGAGGGGGTTGGGGGGGAAAGAGAGCATAAGTGTAGTTACTCTCACTGAAGCAAGTTCCTCCTCTTTCCCACAAAAACCAGATGTAAAGGCAAAACTCTCTTCTAGGGAATCCAATGTAAACATTGGGGGAGACAAGAATCTGAATTTAGCACTCATTTGCAAATCAGACAATCTAGCTGAAGGACTACTCAGCCTTCTTATTTTATGCTCTTCCTCTGTAGGTTTTTTGCATCACTGTCGAGGCAGAGAGCAGACAGGTAGTCAGTTCCCAGGCCTCGATCAATGTTGCGTGTCGCCACTCAGACACACAATCCACCAGCGATAACTTGCCCTTTAATTACTCTCCAGGATAAATTACCAGTCATAGTCATGCTGCTAATTGAATGCTGGGCTTCACTTGGCAGCATGACTGTTTTCCTGAGGGTAAGTTACCAATCACAAAACCAAAAATGTATTATTGTCACAAGGCACTCAAACATTAACTTCCTGCACTGGTCCCCCTTAAGTTACAGCAAATGCTCCAGAACTAGCCACGTTCTAGCCAAGCTGTTCCAGTACAGCTACAACACAGGCATCCATCTGACAAAGTGAAAAATCGCCCAGGTATGTCCTATCCACAAAAAGTAGGACAATTCCAATCCGGCCAATTACAGCCCCATCAATCTACTCTCAACCATCAGCAAAGTGATGGAAAGTGTCGTCGACAGTGTTATCAAGCGGCACTTACTCGCCGATGCTCAGTTTGGGTTCCACCAGGGCCACTCGGCTCCAGGCCTCATTACAGCCTTGGTCCAAACATGGACAAAAGAGCTGAATTCCAGAGGCGAGGTGAGAGTGATTGCCCTTGACATCAAGGCAGCATTTGACCGACTGTGGCATCAAGGAGCGCTAGTAAAATTGAAGTCAATGGGAATCAGGGGGAAAACTCTCCAGTGGCTGAAGTCATACCTAATACAAAGGAAGGTGGCAGTGGTTGTTCGAGGCCAATCATCTCAGCTCCAGGACATTGCTGCAGGAGTTCCTCAGGGCAGTGTCCTAGGCCCAACCACCTTCAGCTGCTTCATCAATGATCTTCCCTCCATCATAAGTTCAGAAGTGTGAATGTTTGCTGATAATTGCACAGTGTTCAGTTCCATTCACAACCCCTCAGATAATGAAGCAGTCCGTGCCCACATGCAGTAAGACCTGACAACATCCAGGCTTGGTCTGATAAGTGGCAAGTAACATTCGCGCCACACAAGTACCAGGCAATGATCATCTCCAACAAAAGAGTGTCTAACCACCTCCTCTTGACATTCAACAGCATTACCATCGCCGAATCCCCCACCATCAACATCCTGGGGGCCAACCATTGACCAGAAACTTAACTGGACCAGCTACATAAATACTACGGCTACAAAAGCAGGTCAGAGGCTGGGTATTCTGCGTTAAGTGACTCTCAAGGGCAATTAGGGATGGGCAATAAATGCCGGCCTTGCCAGCGACGCCCACATCCCATGAACGAATAATTAAAAAAACCTCCTGGCTCCCAAAAGCCTTTCTACCATCTACAAGGCACAAGTCAGGAGTGTGATGGAATACTCTCCATTTGCCTGGATGAGTGCAGCTCCAATAACATTCAAGGTGCTCGACACCATCCAGGACAAAGCAGCCCGCTTGATTGGCACCCCATCCACCACCCTACACATTCACTCCCTTCACCATCGGCGCACCATCTACAAGATGCAATGCAGCAACTCGCCAAGGCTTCTTTGACAACACCTCCCAAACATAGAATTGCATAGAATGTACAGCACAGAAACAGGCCATTCGGCCCAACGGGTCATACCATTGTTTATGCTCCACACGAGCTTCCTCACTCCCTACTTCATCTAACCCTATCATTCCATAAACCTGCAATCTCTACCATCTGAAAGGACAAGGGCAGCAGGCGCATGGGAACACCACCACCTGCATGTTCACCTCCAAGTCACACACCATCCTGACTTGGAAATACATCACCATTCCTTAATCATCGCTGAGTCAAAATACTGGAACCCCCTACCTAACAGCACTGCGGGAGAACCTTCACCACACGGACTGCAGCGGTTCAAGAAGGCAGCTCATCACCATCTTCTCAAGGGCAATTAGGGATGGGCAATAAATGTTGGCCTTGCCAGCGACGCCTATATCCCATGAATGAATAAAAAAAAACTTCCACTCATTTCCTTTCTGAAGTAAGTTGCTAATGTGTCAACAGTTATCAAAGGTACTGATTTTCAGGGGTCTCATTATGCATGCCTCATTTAGAAAAGTCATGTATTGACATGTAACAGTCTATTAATCATTTCATGTTTAAAAGAGTTGCAGGTGATTTCCCTCCCCCTATAAAGTTCACTACTGTATAAGTGAAAAAAAGATTTTTGCATTAATGAACATATTTAATTAGTCAACTGATTTTCAATTCTTCATGTTGGTCTCTTATCAACATCAGTCCAGAAAATGTGTGCACGGTGCCAGGAGAAGTGGCTGAAAGAATCTTCCGAGTTCCAAAGCATGAGGCAGCTTATTATACCCATATCGGCTACTAAGATTCTAAATTTAGGTAAGGTCGACTTCAACGGGATGAGACAGAGACTGTCCACAGTAAATTGGGCAAATCTGTTAATGGGTAAAACGACAGAAAGTCAGTGGGAGGTGTTCAAAGAAGAATTTAATGTGATACCTCTAAGGGACAAGGGCTCTACTTGCCAAAAAAAAGCCATGGATGACGAGAGGTAAGGTACAACATAAAACTAAAAGAAAAAGCAAACAAAAATGCAAAAAATAGCACAGATCCTGGCAACTGGGAGAGATACAAAGAACAGCAAAGGGTGACAAAACAGATAGTAAGAGCTACAAAAAGGGAGTATGAAAAGAAACTTGCAAGGGATAACAAAATCAACACAAAAATTTTTTACAATTATATTAGGTAAAAGAGGATGGTCAAGAGCAATGTGGGCCTCTTAAAAACTGATAATGGTGATATTGTAAATGAAAATAAGGAAATGGCGGACATGTTAATTACTTTGCGTCAGTATTTAGAGTAGAGGAAGAGGATAGCATGCCGGACGCCCCAAGGAAACTCATTTTGAATCATGCCTGACGAGCCTGATTGAATTTTTTTGAAGAAGTGACTAAAGTAGTGGATGGGGGAATGTCTATGGATGTTGTTTATATGGACTTCCAGAAGACATTCAATAGAGTCCCTCATAAGAGACTGTTAACTAAAATTGAAGCTCATGGAATTGAGGGCAAATTAATGACCTGGTTAGGAAATTGGCTGAGCGGCAGGAGACAGAGAGTAGGGATAATGGGCATGTACTCAAATTGGCAGGATGTGACTATTGGTGTCCAACAGGGATCGGTGTTGGAGCCTCACCTAGTCACTGTATTTATTAACGACTTAGATGACGGGATAGAGAGCCATATATCCAAGCTTGCTGATGACACAAAGATAGGCAGCATTGTAAGCTGTATAGATAGAAGCACAAAATTAGAGAGATATTAATAGGTTAAGTGAATGGGCAAATGGATTTCAATGTAGACAAGTGTGAGATCATCCACTTTGGATCTAAAAGGGATAGATCAGAGTATTTTCTAACTGGTGAAAAGCTTGAAACAGTGGAGGTTCAAAGAGACTTAGAGGTCCATGTACATAGATCATTATTCCCTGGGTTGTATTACCTGGAATTTCGAAGATTAAGAGGTGAATTGATCGAAGTTTAAGATCTTAAGGGGAACTGATAGGGTAGATAGAGAGAAACTATTTCCGCTGGTTGGGGAGTTTAGGACTAGGAGACATAGCGTTAAAATTAGAGCCAGGACTTTCAAGAGTGAAGTTAGGAAACACTTCCATACGCAAAGGGTTAGAAGTTTGGAACACTCTTCCACAAATGACAGTTGATGCTAGCTCAATTGTTAATTTTAAATCTGAGATTGATAGATTTTTGTTAACCAAAGGTATTAAGGGATATGGGGCTAAGGTGGGTATATGGAGTTAGGTCACAGATCAGCCATGATCTCATTGAATGGCGGAACAGGCTCGAGGGGATAAATGACCTACTCCTGTTCCTATGTTACTTCAGTAGATGTAACCATTAACCCTAGGTGCTTCAGGAATCCACTTCATTCAAATATGTTGATTTAGCTGTCTCCAAAGTGTAAAGTTTAATCACTAAACCAAACCCATGATATAATCAACATTCACTGCTTGAAACAAAGATCAGAAGCTCCAAAAGGATGTTAATCAGAGTTTTTTTTTTAAGTGGTTAGAATTTTAAAAATGTTGCCTACAGTGAAACTCTCACTTTAAAAAAATATAAGAATTCAAAAATTAATTGGGTTCTGAGAACACTGTTAATTACTGTGAAGCCTAATGTATTGATCACACCTGATTTTTTAACATTGAGTTAGATGACTGCCCATTCACACCAATATATAAGCCACACTCTAGGTTCGTATTTCTTCAAAACTTACATTAAGATATAATGTATGGACCAGGTTTTATACTAGTGACATGGAATATCCACGGTGATGGTACTCCAACAACGTGACCTTATCCTCCAATGATAAAAATACTAATTGAACAAATCATTTTATAACATCTGATACCTTAATACAAGGAGATAGGACAGTAAAAGATAGAACTATTTAATTCCCGAGTAGGAATCATTAATGCTTTGATGTGTAGCCGAATAGATCAAACCTGGTTACAGGTTGACCTTTAATAAAAGATTAAATACAGGGTCAACCAGTTGCATTTCCGGAGTTTTCAACAGAAACTTTTTTTTTTTTTTGAGTATTCCACAAACAAAGCTTAGATAAATTTCCAACATTACTATAAACTAAATTTTCTATATATTCCAGCAGATCCCGTGGCATTGTTCACAGTGAGTCAGAGGACACAAAAAAGCGTGACAGCAGCAAATGTGATGTTCCCAGGAAGTGCATGCTATAGGCAAGACATTTAATATAAAATCAGCAGATCTACCTGGTGTTGCTTATGACGACTCAGAGGTTATGCTGTTTTATAACAATTGGGGCGCTTATGCAATGTAGAGCATAACACTAGGGCCACCGATTTAGAGAATGAAGCAGTCCAATTCTATCCTGTGATTTTACTTCTGCTTTGAGGATTGAATTCCATTATTCTATAAAAAGTTAATGAATGATTATATACATTATATATCCTCTGTATTTAATTTTTATTCTTTACCATTTTTGAAGTTGAGAATATAGAGCAAAGATGGTACGCAAGATGTACCAGCTGGAAGCAGATATTTAGGCCCTGAATTTCCTCAGGCAGTTCTCCAGCAGGTGAAGCATGGAGAGGGCAGGAAATGGGTCAGTAGTTTGTCTGCTTCTTAAAAAAAAGTCAAATATAATCTATACCTGAAATTTATCCTTTAGCTTTTCTTCATATAATTTTGAAAAGCAAATAAGCAGAAGCTGCCGAGGCAAAGAAAGCAGACAAACTGTCAGTTCCCAGGCCTCTGTCAATGTCGTGTTGAAGAAAAGTATTTCAGCAGTTTAGACCATAAGAGATAGGAGCAGGAGTAGGCCATACGGCCCCTCGAGCCTGCTCCGCCATTCAATGAGATCATGGCTGATCTGATTTTTACCTCAACTCCACTTTCCCGCCTTTTCCCCAGTGACTGAATAAACACTGCAGGTGCATCCTTGAAGACAGAGTACACTGCAGATTAAACATTTTGGGTCTGCACTAGATTTTTTCCCCTGTAAGCAGATCCTGCGTCCCTTGCAACCAGTTTACTTTGACTACATTACAACAGTGACTATACTTCAAAAAGTAGTTCACTGGCTGTAAAGCACTTTGGGAGTCCCAAGGTCATGAAAGGCACTATATAAATGCAAGTCTTTCTTTCTTTTACTCAACATCTAGACATACGATATTGTGGCCCGGAAACTGTGAAAAACCCTCGTAACGTGAACTGGGTTGGTAATCTCACACTTCCTCGTATATGCGTTTCTCCCATCGTCTGGAAGGCAGGCATAAGAACACTATGAGACTAGGCCAATGGTCAGACGCACAATTTGCATTCTGCTAACAGAGTCACAGCCATAAATTTCACTGCTGTGATCGCGCCACTGCTAACTTACTCCTAAATTTCCTGGTTTTCTAATTAGAATACATCGCAGCGAGCTTAGCAGTGAATCAGAAGTGGCGCAGCCATTATTTTCCAATGGCTCGATATTGTCAAAGAAACTGATTCATGCAATAGGGACTTAATTCTTCCTTTCTTCTGAAATAATTTAGTGAATAACTGTACAGAGTTGATTCCTCTTAAATAATGATGGGGTGAATTATTTATTTGAACATGGTAATGTAATTATCACATACTTTCAGCACAAGCATACTTGCCTTCCAACATCGAAAAAAGTATAAAAGTGTAAAAGGTTCAACCGTCATAATCCTTTAGGTCCTCAACAAAATATCACCCAGTTTTTGTTGTATCTAATATTTAAACTGCTATTAGATCAATAAGAATGTGACTTACCAGTGTATCAGGCAATGAAGAAAAGGAGAGATTGCTAACTAAACATTTTTTAAAAAACTGTTCACACCTGTAGGGTGGTTTGTACGATTTCCTGCTTCAGACAGCATTGTTTTACATTTATCCAAAATTATGATCTTATTCTTGAATATAGAAACATTTCAGATATCTACAAAATTAGGTTAAAACCTTTGCCTCAGATAGAATATAGCATGAACGTATCGTTCCATCACGCCCAAGTTTTACAATTATTGGAAACATCACACGCCGAGGCTATTACAGTGGAATTATATGCCACTTAATAGCATCAGAATTAATACCACTGTGCCTGCAAAGCATGAAGTACATGTGCTTCATGCAATGCTGTGCTTAACAGCGTGCAATTTTAAACTCAAGATCAAGACAACAGGTGCACATGACAGAGGTTTTATTTGTACTTGCATCATGCTTTGTTTTGTATAATGCGTTTAAAACTCAAACATTTAAGTACAAATCAACAACTTACATTTATTTGGTACCTTTAACATAGGAAAACATCCCAAGGCCCTTCACGGGAGTGTACATCAGTCAAAAACTGACACTGAGCCAAAGGAGGAGATATTAGGACGGGTAACTAAAAATTTGGTCAGAGGTAGGTTTTAAGGAATGACTTAAAGGAAGAGAGACAGACAGGGTATAGGGAGGGAATTCCAGAGCTTATGGCGTAGACGGCTGAACGCAAGGTCGCCAACAGTGGGGTGAAGGAAGTGGGGGATGCACAAGAGGCCAGAGTTGGAGGAATGCAAAGCTCTTGGAGGCTCATTGAGCTGGAGGAGGTTACAGATAGGGAGGGGCGAGGCCGTGGAGGAATTTGAACACGGGGATGAAAATTATAAAAATCAAGGCAGTGGTGGACCGGGAGCCAATGTAGGTCAGCGAGCACAGGGCTGATGTGTGAGTGGGACTTGGTGTGAGTTAGGGTACGAGCAGCAGGCTGTTGGATGAGTTCAAGTTCATGGAGGGTGGAAGATGGGAGAACATAAGGAATAGGAGCAGGAGTAGGCTATACAGCCCCTTGAGCCTGCTCCGCCATTCGATAAGATCATGGCTGATCTTCTATGTCAACTCCACTTTCCTGCCCGATTCCCATATCCCTTAACGTCCAAAAATCTATCTATCGCAGTCTTGAATATACTCAATGACTGAGCATCCACAGTCCTCTGGGGTAGAGAATTCCAAAGATTCACAACCTCAGTGAAGAAATTTTTCCTCATCTCAGTCCTAAATGGCCCACCCCTTATCCTGAAACTATGACCCCTAGTTCTAGAATCTTCAGCCAAGGGAAACAGCCTCTGATTATCTACCCTGTCAAGCCCTCTAAGAATTTTGTATGTTTCAATGAGATCACCTCATTCTTCTAAACTCCAGAGTATAGGCCCATTCTACTCAATCTCTCCTCATAGGACAATCCTCTCATCCCAGGAATCAATCTAGTGAACCAGGGAGGGCAGCCAGAAGAGCACTGGAATAGTCAAGTCTGAAGGTAACAAAAGCATGGATATGGACTTTGGCAGCAGATAAGCTGAGGCAGGGGCAGACAGGCGACGTTACGGAGGTGGAAATAGGCGGTGTTTATGAAGATGATGATATTGCTCAGTATCTCAGCTCAGAGTCAAATAGGACGCAGACTGGTTAGCCTGAGACGCTGGCCGGGAAGAGGGATGGAATTGATGGTGATGGAACGGAGTTTGTGGTGGGAGCCGAAGACAATGGTTTTGGACTTCATTTTAATTGGAGGAAATTGCAGCTCATCCAGGACTGCATGTTCAACAAGCAATCTGACAACAAAGAGGCAGTGGAGGGGTCGAGAGAGGTAGTGGTGAGGTAGAGCTGGGTACATGTGGAACCTGATGTCATGTTTTCGGATGATGTCGCCGAGGGGCAGCATGCAGATGAGAAATAGAAGCGGGCCAAGGCTAGATCCTTGGGGGACTCCAAAGCTAACTGTGCGAGGGCAGGAAGAGATGGGATAGGTAAGAGTGGAAGCAGCTGGACAACAAAGGAGGAGAGGTGCTGGAGGAGGATGGTGTGGTCAACCATAGTAAAGGCTGCAGACAGATCAAAAAAGGATGACGAAAGATAGTGCATCACAGTCACAGAGGATGTCATTTATGACTTTGATTAGGGCCAGAAACCTGATAGGAGAGGTTCAAACATGGAATTGCAGGAAAATAGACTACAATAAACCTTTTCCTATTCCTTGTGGTGGTGGGCCACAGGGATAAACGACAGTGAGAAATCATATAGAGCCTTAAAAGTCATGTATGTAAGGAAGGTCTCAAAACTCCAATATAGGATACAAAGTAACATTCTCTGTTATATTTCCAATGTTTAGTAAAAGAGAAGAGTTCACCAAGAAAATTCAAGGATGCAATTAAGTGGTTGGCAATCTGGGGTGAAAATAGTGTCAATTTCATAAGTAGTTGGGAATATTTTCAAGACAGTAAGACTGGTACAAGACAGATAGGGTGTACCTAAACAAAGCAGGAGACTAGCAAGGAACACTGGAGCAGCTATTGAGAATCATTTAAATAGAATACATGGTTATGGGGGATGAAGCAAGAGCAGGGAGGAAACAGAATCCCAAATGAGACTGAACAGTACAAACAGTATATTTACAGTGATTACAAACTTTACTACTATAGGAAATAACCTACTTGTCCTCGTACTACCTTGTACTCGTCCTCACCAATCTACCTGTCGCAGATGAGACTGTCCATGACAGCATTGCTAGGAGTGACCACCGCACAGTCTCCGTGGAGACCAAGCCCCGTCTTCACAGAGGACACCCTCTATCATGTTCTGTGCATTACCACCGTGAGGCACAATGAACATCCCCGCCCTCAATGATGGCAGACTCCAGCACACAAGTGCAGAAGACACGGCTGAAGCATTTTTAACCACCTTCAGTCAGAAATGCTGAGTGGATGACCCTCCTCGACCTCCTCCTGAGGGCCCCACCATCACGGATGCCAGTCTTCAACCAATTCGATTCACTCCACGTGACATCAAGAAACGTCGAAGTGCACTGGACACAGCCAAGACTATGGGCCCTGACAACATCTAAGCTGTACTGCTGAAGACCTCTGCTCCAGAACTAGCCCACCCCTAGCTGCTGTTCCAATGCAGCTACAACTCTGGCACTGATCTCACAATGTGGAAAATTGCTCAGGTATGTCCAGTCAACAAAAAAAGGACAAATCTAAACCGGCCAATTACCTATCAGCCTGCACCCAATCAGCAGCAAAGTGATGGAAGGAGTTGTCAACAGTGCTTTCAAGCGGCACTTACCATAACATGCGTACCGATGCTCAGTTTGGGTTCCATCAGGACCACTCAGCTCCTGATGTGTTTACAGCCTTGATCCAAACATGGATACAAGAATTGAATTCTAGAGGCGAGTTGAGAGTGACTGCCCTTGACATCAAGGCAGCATTCAACCGAATGAGCATCAAGGAGCCGAAGTAAAACTGAAGGCAATAGGGATCAGTGGCTGGGGTCATACCTGGCAAAAGGAAGATGGCTGTGGTTGTTGGAGGCCAATCAACTCAGCCCCAAGTCATCGCTGCCGATGTTTCTCAGGGCATTGACCCAGGCCCAAGTATATTCAGCTGTTTCATCAATGACCTTCCCTCCATCATAAGGTTAGAAGTGGGGCTGTTCACTGATGATTGCAGTGTTCAGCTCCATTCATAATTCTTCAAATAATGAAGCAGTCCATGCCTGCATGCAACAAGACCTGGGCAACATCCAGGCTTGGGCTGATGCAAATATTACTTGCCACCTAAGTGTGAGGCAGTGACCATCTACAAGAGAGAGTCCAACCACATCCCATTGACATTCAATGGCATTACCATCACCAAATCCCCCACCATCAACATCCTCAGGGTCACATTCACCAGAAACGCGGCTGGACCAGCCACACAAATGCCGTGGCTACTAGAGGTCAGAGGATGAGTATTCTGCAGCAAGTGGCTCACGTCCTGACTCCCCAAACCTCTCCACCACCTGCAAGGCATAAGTCAGAAGTGTGATGGAATATTTTCCCCTTGCCTGGACGGGTGCAGCTGCAACAACACTTAAGCTCGACACCATCCAAGATGAAGCAGTCTGCTTGATTGGCACTTTATCCACTAGCCTAAACATCCACCCCCACCACCACTAGTATACCGTGGATAATGTGAATACTATCTACAGCATGCACTGCAGCAACTCGCCTGGGCTTCTTTGGCAGCACCTCACAAACCCACGACCCAGAAGGACAAGGGCAAGAGGTGCATGGGAACATCATTTCCAAGTGCCCCTCCAAGTCACAGACCATCCTGACTTGAACAGATATCGCCGTTTCTTCATCGTAGCTGGAACTTCCCAACCTAACAGCATTGCAAGAGCACTATCACCACACAGATTGCAGCGGTTCAAGGCGGCGGCCCACCATCACCTTTTCAGGGGCAACTAGGTCTAGCCACTGTGCCCAAGGCCGGAAAATGAATTAAAAAGCAAAAGAAGCTTCTTTGTGCTAACACACAATATAAAATTGCTCCTTGAAACATACTCATTCTTTTATTGCTATATGCTATCACAAAGACTCTGATTGTCTCTAGAAAGAGTTTGGTGCTATTATAGGGAGGTTCTTGTCATTATTAAGTCAAAATATAAATTAACTCTCAACATCCTTAACGCAATTGGTCAGAAAGCAGCCATGCATTACATTTACTAGCTCTGATCACTTGGGCATTCCCAATTTATATCGGGTTGGTTAAAATCCCACTTGATATTCCTATTTGCACCTACTTTCCTGATCTCTTCATAGAATAACCTGCCCACTTTTTGTGCTGACTTGGTGGTCTATAGCAAATACTTAGAATTATCTTTGCTCCCTTTGAACTACTTATGTCCAGTCAGGTAAACTCAGTGGGAAGCTTATGGTGTACAAATGGATCTACTTTCCTTACTTCAGGTGTCCCCGACAGAAAAAGGTACCTCATTTCCTTCCCTATCTAATCTGTCATTCTCTAAACCCTTGTATTTTGTGCTGGTCTCCATCATTAGGGGTTGGCCATTTTTGGGAACTATGATGTAATAGCAATATATTACAAAAGCTTTATGTTCAATCGTTTTATTACGAATTGTCCCAGTATATATGCAGCTTAGTAGGGTAAGCCTCTTCAAAACATTTTTCTTATTTGATTTTTCTGCTATTGATGTGACAGACTGGGGCAAGGGATGGGGAAGAGCACTGAACCAACAAGATCTCATCAAAGCATGAAGCTCAAAGAGACAGTGACCCTAGGCGTTCGTCCTACATTTGGACATCAGACTATTCATTTTTCTGTAAATGCTGAAGTAGTAAGGATGATCTCATTGAGAATGAGAACTAATGCAACATTTGAACATTATTCAAGTTGTTAAGAGGTTATTTACAAGAATTTAAATTATAATGGCTGCTTTGCTCAAATCCAAGTCTCAGCATTCTTTAAACTTGTCTATTACTGTTCAGCTTGCATTATTTTGTTTATACGTTCCACCCCAAATGTCATTTGGTTTCTATTATCGGCTTGTACTGCATAATAGGGGCGTTTTCTAACTTTGTGCGCCGAGCAGGGAGCCACACCACACCACCAAGGGTGCATACAGACCATTTGTTTGTCCAATCATTCAAAATAATGGCCAGAAAATGGCCGCCAGTGTGCGCCTGAGTTTCTGATATGCGCATTAGTGGGTAAAGATCAGCCACAACAGCACAAAATCAGAAAATTACCCCTAATATTAGCTTGCTAATCTATTAATGGAGGGAAAAACAACTGATTGAGAACCAAAAATTGCTTTTAAAAAAGGGGAAAAAAAAATAAAGCAACTTAAATTCAAATTATAGAATTTATTGCATCGTGCATTCATATTTTGTGAAATGGCTTCCAAATACATACCTAACATCTTAAATCAGATGGTGATGACCTAATGCACAACTACATAAATGTCAGATTATTTGATGAATTTACAATTTAAGTTAAAATAAGAGATGTTAACATTAAATCTTAATCTAAGATTTTTTTTAAAAATCAACCTACAAAATCCTCAGCCTCAAACTGCTTAGGTTTCTCCTTTTCTTCCTTTTTTCCATTTTCATCTTCCGTTAAGTTATTCTCATGCAATGCTGGGGCTTTTCCTCCATGAAAAGTACCACTTCGAGGACGGGGATTTCCTCCATGGTAGCCACTTCGTGGATTTACAGTTTCTGTGCCCCTTCCTTGTGACCGCCAACCATTCTTCTCTTTTCTTCCAAAGTTTCCTACAAACCAAACATATTTTATTCCCACTCTGCAAACAATAATAAAAGTAATAAGAAAGCAGTACATTAGTTTGACAATAACATTTCCTAAAAAGAAAGAAAATCCCACAATGCAAGACCTTGTCTTCAATATATTCTCAAAGAGGATTCCCCCTTAGAAAATAAGGATTCAAGTTTTTAGATCAATGAAATTAATTTAAAGGTATTTTGTGCAAAACCAAGTCAACAGAACCAGGTGGCATGATTATAAACTAAAACCTCAAGCCAAACTGAAGGAATAAATTGACATAGTGCAATAAATATCCACTCAACCGAAGCATTCCAAAGAGTAACTGGATCAATTGCTGATTCAATGAAGAGTGAGAGGACATAGGTGGGGGTAGCAAAGATGGTCAAATTAAGTCTGCCAAAAGTCTTGGATGACCAAGAAAGTAAGATGTGCTATATGGGTCTTTATTGTTCCTACATTCCTATGTACTAATTAGTTCAACTTCAAAAATTGAGAGAATATTCTAAACCCACATCACAATGATAATCCAGTTCTGTACTTACAATCATTAGCTGCACTGGAAACAAACCACAAAGGGATACAGGGCACCATTAAATCAATTCCACTTAATTAGCTTCATCCAATTGTAATATAGGATATAAAAAGAGTACATTGAAAATACCCATGGTATATGATTTACATCCGATGAGTGAGTTGAGCAGCTAATTCACAGGTTTTGCAATGTATCACCATTTGTCCATACAAACCCAACCAAATGCTGTACAAACAACAGAGCCACACGCTATGATGAGGTCAGTTTGCTGGATCAACACATCCAACGTGTACATAGCAAACTTCATTATTACAGTGTTTAAATATATCAAGTAAAAAATAAAGACAAGGGACTTCACAACAAATTAATTTGATGCCACTTATGTCAAAAGGACAACACACGTAAAATCATGCCTATAAGTTTTACGTAATAGGCTGGACAAGTCATCCCAGATTTAAGTATATTCACTCATGACTTACTGAACAAGCTATATTTATACAGTTCTGTTGTTGCCTGGACACTCAACTACATTACAGGAAATAAATTACAAAGTGAACTGAATATTCAAAATGAGTGACTGAGATTTAAAACATTTTACATTAAGGTATCAATTCCAATATTTAACAAAGCCAAGTACTACTGTAATATCCTATTTCCAACCCCTGCCCCACACATGCTAACTCTAAACATGCTTTTAATTTTCTCACCACACTAATTAGTTGATGAATTAACACACCTCCGCCAGAACGTGCACCAGCAGACTCCAAGCTATCTGAAGAGTTGTGCCGCCTGCGATTCACATCATAACGATTCTCTGGTCGGACAAAAGTTTCAGGATTCTTTTCAACATTGAGTGACTGCTACAAGTGCAAAAAAAAACAAATATCAACAAATGAAATTGAAATCAAATATTAACAATTTTAGTAGCAAAAGATCTAAAAGAAAGACTTTCATATGGCACCATATCATATCTTTCAAAGGACACAAAATACTTCACATAAAATGAATTACTTTGAGGTAAGATGGCTTGCTATTTGAACACAGTAACCGTTTTGTGCACAGCAAGAATCCACAAACAGCAACACGGTGACTAGCAGCTAATCTGTTTTTAGTAGCGTTGGTTGAAGATAGGACCATGATATGCAGAAAGGGCTTCGACTGAACATCCCATCTAACAAATGGTATCTTAGACAGTGCAGTACTCCCTCTTTACTGCATTGGAGTATAATGCCTAAGTGAGAGAGAGAGAGAGAGAGAGAGAGAGAGAGAGATACACACACACACACACACACACACACGTCCTGAAGTGGGGCTTCAAACCACAATTTTCTGATTAAGAAGCAAGAGTGCTACCGACAGAGCCAAACTGACTTTGCAGGTCAAACTTTTAGCTGCACCTGTAATCACAGGTAATTACTCTCCATCTAGCCCAAGAATGAGTCGATTTAAATTTGACCATTTCACAGTTCTTAAGTGTGTTGCTGCCTTGCAGCTTGTTCTGTCTTCTATTGTAGCACAATAGATGATAGAGCAAGCTACAATGCAACAATTCACTTGAAAAAATCAAATAACTCTATGAACTGTAAAAATGAAGAGCTTGAGTGGTTTATGAACATATGAAGATTAAATTACTACTTAAACTGCATGCATGACAGGTTATTCTTTGCAATACTGTGATTTTTTTTCAGTTATATATGACACAATATGCTAAGCTCACTAGAGGCTGTACATAAGTGAAAAAGGAAATGACAGTGAGAATTGAAGGAATCATTTGAAACCATATGCTTTCAGTTCCCACGTCACCATCTAGCATTGCTAATTTCCTTAAAAAGAGATTAAAAGGGAAATGTACTGATTGTATGCTCTTAAATGAGATGGTGGGTCTCCATTCATGAGCTCTTGTATGGTTCAGTAGTGTAATACACATACAAGGGGCAGATGCAACCACATACAGAACAGGTGAATTCAAAGCATTGTTGTTGCAGTCCAGTTTATAATTTATCTTGCTCCACTGTATCTTCCACACAGCCGACCCAAGTAGCATCCCTTGGTGAATGAAATGCCGCTAACTTTCTACCAGGAAAAAGTACAATGGCTTAAATAATGGAGGACATTTTTACCCCCACCACGTGAATGGTCACCTGAGAGCGCGAGAGCATGTGCACGAGAAAGGAAGAGAGTGAGAAAATGTGCGAGAAGAGAGAAAAAAAGAAAAAAAGAAATTTCAATTGGGTTTCAGTGTTTAAGATCTAACAGCGTTAAATGCAACTTTAAATTATCAAAGCCACCAAAAGCTGATCCCGCCTGAAATCTAGCTGCACCAAATAATGGTGAAATATTACTCTTTCTGTTCATCATATATGACATAAAATGCCCAGACAATGCCTGGAAAAAGATACAAAAGATTCAAGTCCATATTTCCCAAAGTTCCAATCTCCCCAGTGATAAAACAGCCCAAAACGTCTTCAAGGAACAAGAGAAGGCTTTAGACCCAATAAGTTCATTCTGTTTTAACCTCTTTCACCCCATCTACCCAGCATGTCACCCTATGACACAATCCATTTTATGCCACAAACCACACAAATTGCCTCTTGAATTCACATATGTACAGTGTGCTTCAAAGATGTTCCCTGGTAACTTATTATCTTACTTAAAAGATATCCCTCCAACTTCCCTGCTTACTCTACCAAATTTTTAAAACTCATTCACCAATATTTGAACATTCACTGCAGTAAGCACTTTGCCGAGAATAACTTTTGTTAATCACAATATTGACAACTTCAGTGAGATCACCTCAGTCTACTCTTTTCTTAAAACCAATAGTATTCAATGATAACATGTATTTATACAGCAGCTTTAATACAAAAAAAAATGCCAAGATTCTACACAGAAGCGTAATTAGACAAAAAAGCATGCCACACCAAAAAGGAGACGTTAGGAGGGCTGACTAAAAGCTTGGTCAAAGAGGTGGACTTTAAGGAGGCTCTTAAAAGGAGAGGGAGGTGGAGAGGCAGAGAGGGATTTCCAGACCACATAGCATAGACGGCTGCCAATGGTGGGGCGAAAGAAGTACGGGATGGACAAGATGCCAGACTTGGAGGAACGGAGAGTTCTCAGAGGGTCTCAGGGCTGGAGAAGGTTGCAGAGAAAGCAAGGCCATGAAGGAATTTGAACACGAGGATGGAAATTTTAAAATCAAGGCGTTGGGAGACTGGCAGTAAATGTAGGTCGGCGAGCACAAAGGTGAGCGGTACTTGGTGTGGGATAGGGTACAGAAGTTTTGAATGAGCTAAAATTTATGGCGGGTGAAGGATGGGAGGCCAGCATGGAGAGCATTGAGATAATTAAGTCTGGAGGCGAAAAAGCTATGGATCGGAGCCAAAGACAATGGCTTTGGTCTTTCCAGTGTTTATGTGGAGGAAATTGTGGCTCTGCAGGATTGAATGTCAGACAACACAGAGGCAGTGAAGAGGTCGAGAGAGGTGGTTAAGAGATAGGGTTTGGTGACGTCACTGTACACATGGAACCTGACTCCAGGTCTTTGGATGATGTCTCCAAGGGGCACCCTCTAGATGTGGAGGGGATAAATCCTTGGAGTACTTCAGGAGACAATGGTGTGGGGGTGGGAAGAGAAGCCATTGCTGGAGATGCTCTGCCTGTAATTGGATAAAGAGTGGAACTAAGTGAGGGACAACAGAGGAGGAATGAAGAAGATGGTGTGGTCGACCGTGTCAAAGGCCAAGAGATCACGAAAAACAATGAGGGACAGTGCACCACGGTCACAGAGAATGTCATTAGTGATTTAGATTAGTGCCATTTCAGTGCTGAGGCAGGGGCTGAAACATGATTGGAGAGATTCAAACTGGAGTTGCAGGAAAGACGAGCACAGATTTGGGAGGCAATAACATGTTCTTATGTAAGTCCTTGAACATAAGAAATAGAAGCAGAAATAGGCCATACGGCCCCTCGAGCCTGCTCCACCATTCAATCAGATCGTGGCTGATCTTCAACCTCAACTCCACTTTCCTGCCTGATACCCATATTCCTTGGGGCCCAAAAATTTATCTATCTCAGCCATGAACATACTCAACGACGCAGTGTCCACAGCCCTCTGGGGTAGAGAATTTCAAAGATTCACAACCCTCAGTGAAGAAATGCCTCATCTCAGACTTAAATGGCCGACCCCTTAACCTGCATCTATGGCCTCTAGTTCTAGACTCTCCAGCCAGGGGAAACAACCTCTCAGCCTCCACCCTGCCAAGCCCCTTCAGAATCTTATATGTTTCAATGAGCTCATCTCTCATTCTTCTAAACTCCAGAGTATAGGCCCATTCTACTCAACCTCTCCTCATAGGAGGACCCTCTCATCCCAGGAATTAACCTAGTGAACCTTTGTTGCTCCGCCTCTAAGGCAAGTATGTCCTTCCTTAGATAGAGAGACCAAAACTGTATGCAGTACTCCAGGTCAGGTCACACCAAAGCCCTATACAACTGTAGTAAGACTTCCTTACTCTTGTACTCCAACCCCCTTGCAATAAAGGCCAACATGCCATTTACCTTCCTAACTGCTTGCTGTGCCTGCACGCTAACTTTTTGTGTTTCTTGCACCAGGACACCCAAGTCTCTCTGGACACCAACATTTAATAGTTTCTCACCATTTAAAAAATATTCTGTTTTTCTATTCTTCCCACCAAAGTGAATAACCTCACATTTCCCCACATTATACTCCATCTGCCACCATCTTGCCCACTCACTTAACCTGTCTATATCCCTTTGCAGACTCTGTGTCCTCCTCACAGCTTACTTTCCCACCTAGCTTTGTATCATCAGCAAACTTGGATACACTACACACGATCCCTTCATCCAAGTCATTAACATAGATTGTAAATAGCTGAGGCCCAAGCACCGATGCTTGTGGTACCCCACTAGTTACAGCCTGCCAACCTGAGAATGACCTGTTTATCCCTACTCTTTGTTTTCTGTCCGTTAACCAATCCTCTATCCATGCTAATATGTTATCCCTAACCCCATGAGCCCTTATCTTGAGTAACAACCTTTTATGTGACACCTTATCGAATGCTTTTTGAAAATCCAAATATACTACATCCACTGGTTCCCCTTTATCTTCCCTGCTAGTTATATTCTCAAAAAACTATAATAGGTTTGTCAAACACTATTTCCCTTTCATAAAATCATGTTGACTCTGCCTAATCATATTTTAATGTTCTAAGTGCCCTGTTACCATTTCCTTAATAATGGATTCCAGCATTTTCCCAACAACTGATGTCAGGCTAACTGGCCTGTAGTTCCCCGTTTTCTCTCTCCCTCCTTTCTTGAATAGCGGGGTTACATTTGCTACCTTCCAATCCGCTGGGACCGTTCTAGTATCTAGGGAATTTTGGAAGATCATAACCAATGCATCCACTATCTCTGCAGCAACCTCTTTCAGAACCCTTGGATGTAGGCCAGAAAAATGCAGAGAAATGAGAGAAAAGGGCAGTAGTTTGCAAGGTCAGAGGGGCCGAGGGTGGGTTTTGTAATGAGGGTGTGATGACGGCGATTTTGAAAGGGATAGGGAGAATATCGGAGGGGAGAGAACTATTTAAAATGTCTTTGACAGACTTAGGCTTTATAGAGTTAAGCACTGTTGAGGAGAAAAATGTTCAGCACAAAAGAAGAAACCATGCTCCTTGGAGGCAACTTTAGCAATAAAAGGAGTCACAGGAGCTCCATTTGAGACCAAGAATGTCAATAGTTGAAGCAGAATTAAGGGATTAAGGATAGAATCAAAAGGTAATAGATGGCAGCTATTGGTTAGACAGTTAGCTGGTGCCTTACCTGTAGTTTGAGCTGGTGATGGGTCAATTAGTTGATTAAGTAAGTGGTATGGTTAGCTGCTTTCTGATTGTGTTTTTTCTTTTAGCAGTTGAGCATTTGTGCAAGTTAAAAATATAAATTTGAGTTTACTAATGTTTGAGCTGGTGATATTAAAGTCACCAATTACTATAGCTCTGTTATTCCCGCATTTTTCTCTTAATTTCAATAGGTTGTGGTTTTCAGGGGCTCGTCATCACAGTCCCCGAACATCACTGCAGGAGTTCCTAAGGAAAGCATCCTTGTCCCAACCATCTTCAGCTGTTTCATCAATTTACTCCATCATAACGTCAGGAGTGGGGCCATTCAGTGACTACTCCACAGTACTCAGTTGCATTCATAACTCCTCCGATAATAAAGCAGCCCATGCCAGCCAACAGCAAGACCAGGATAACATCAAGGCTTGGGCTGAAAAGTGGCAGGTAGCATTCACACCGAGCTGCAAGTAATGGCCATCTTGAACAAGGGAAAGCCCAGCCATCTACCCTTGACCTTCAATGGCACCACCATCAACACAAAATCATTTTTTGCATAGAAGGCGGATGATATTCACAGGGACACGCTTCAGTCCCAATGTCACCACTGAGACAGGAGTCAAGGCGATTGTGACAATAAGGCTTATAAGAGTACCACTTTAAACTGATAACTTCAGACTGGATTTGTATGTTGGAAGAGAATCCATATTCACAATTCTGACTAAAGCTTAAAGAAAGTTTCAGGCGTTTCAGTCACCTGTTGTGAAAGCTGGTTCGTCCCACCCACACAAACAAATAGCTCTGAAAGGCTGCGTGTCAAAATATGCAAATGTTATCAGACGATAGCAGTTAAATTCTTTGTTTTCACTTTGGCCAGGAAATTGTCATTGTTTGAGAAGTTGTTTACAGAGGCTGCAAAAACAGCCCAAGCTAATTGTAGATTTACCAGGAGGGATAGGGTTGTTGTTGCAAAAATGTCAGCCAGGCTCTTGACAGCACTCACTGTCTAACCGACAGCTCTACGCCCAGGCGAGAAATATATACAGCAGCTTTTGGCTCGTTCAGCAGTTCCTCCTGTTCTACTATACTGCAGCCCATGTGGAGATGAGTAGGCGAGGCTCCAGGAGGGGTTCAACCTCACATATAAAACTTTGTATTACATGTACTAATCCAGCCTCAGTATTATTAGGAGAGTTAGAAAAGCAATACAGCTTTTTTTGGTTTTGAAACTGGGAATTCAGAGTGTTAGGTTATAAGCTAATGAAATCTACTATTCCAATTTCTTGCTATTGTTTAATGTTTACCTTTTGAAAACTTGATTCATAGATTGCAGCCTAAGCCACAAGGTCAGACAGTGATTATTCTTCTGTTATCTGAAGATGAGGATATGAGAGAGAGCTTGTATCATTTCTAAACTGAAAATTATATTAGCAAGGGTGTTCTGCTTAATCCTGGGCAATGCTAAATTACCGGATATTGTAGTACATATAAAATCACACTTAGGGCTTGCTTATGGAAATGGTCCTTCATACCGAGTAGGCGGGAAATATCTAACACAGCCTGAAAATCATAACAGAGATGTTCAAGTGTTAGTTGGTAATCAACTCCAAATTTGAAACTTTATTTTCCAAACCTAAATTTCAGATGTGAACCCTCTACCATATCACTGAATATTACAATTTCCCACACTAGCTATTTTTACTGCTCCTCTGAGCGAGATTGCCACTATAGGATTTGAAACACCTTTGCATAAAATTCCTCTTT
This sequence comes from Heptranchias perlo, assembly GCF_035084215.1. Taxonomy (NCBI): domain Eukaryota; kingdom Metazoa; phylum Chordata; class Chondrichthyes; order Hexanchiformes; family Hexanchidae; genus Heptranchias; species Heptranchias perlo. The sequence goes on along the minus strand of NC_090325.1, from coordinate 66,706,181 downwards.
TTGCTATTTTAACAAAATCTGTTTAAAATAAATAGCTTGATGACTTAATTAAAATAAAAAAAGTGGAGGAATTTCATGCAAACACATTAGCCAATGTATTACAAATAATGCAAAGGGGAATTTCAACCAAACTGTGGGCAGTTTTCACCTATCATCCTACAGCTATTACAAACTGAGTTGATACTACATGGATTAATTTTATGCAAGGCTCTTACAGCTGCAGAAATGGATATGTTGATCAACTAGTGTGTTGGATTTGAAGTGAAGTCCTATGCCAACCAGGTATGTGTGTGAATGTATAAAATATAAATATATAATTAGTTACTCATAAAAATATATAAAATTAACTGATTAAGCACCTTCGCATCACCATGATGAACCTTTATAAAACACTGGTTCGGCCACAGCTGAAGAATTGTGTCCAGTTCTGGGCACCGAACTTGAGGAAAGATGTGAAGGCCTTAGAGAGGGTACAGAAGAAATTTACTAGAATGATTCCAGGGATGAGGGACTTAAATTACGTGGATAGACTGGAGAAACTGGGGTTGTTCTCCTTGGAGCAGAGAAGGTTGAGAGGAGATTTGATAGAGGTATTCAAAATCATGAAGGGTCTAGACAGAGTAGATAGAAAGACGCTGTTCCCATTGGCGGAAGGGTCAAGAACTAGATAAGGACATAGATTTAAGGTGATTGGCAAAAGAACCAAAAGGTGACTTGAGGAAAAACTTTTTTACACAGCGAGGGGTTAGGATCTGGAATGCATTGCCAGAAAGGGTAGTGGAGGCAGATTCAATCATGGCCTTCAAAAGGGAACTGGCTAAGTACTTGAAAGGAAAAAAAATTGCAGGGCTCCGGGATAGGAAGGGAGAAGTGAGACTAGCTGGATTGCTCTTGCATAGAGCCGGCACGGACTCGATGGGCCGAATAGCCTCCTTCCGTGCTGTGACCATTCTATGATTCTATAACTGAGTTTACTCCACCTATAAATTAGTATGAATGTACAGAGCACAAATACTAATAGGGTAGCTTATGATTTTTGACAGACAAAATGGTGAACCTACTTAGCAATTCATACATCTCAATCAATATTTTAGTACTAATATTTTATTAAGAAATTCAGCATCCTCCTTTTCCATGCTCTAATCGTGTTACTTACTTGTGTGTTATCCACACACACAAGTACTTTCTTTCAATATAAGATACTGCATCAGAGGACAGAAGAGAAACCCAAAGCATATGGATATATAAAGCACACTAAACCCAGAGATATCTCAGAGCATTCACAATAACACTTCTGCAGGTAAAGAAATTCAAACAGCACAAGACAACAAATCTGATCAAACTGATAGCAACTATGTCTTTGTTCAACAAGGAACAATTTAAAGTTTGAACAATATACCAGTTAGCACCAATCTCTGCAAAGGACCATGGGCAAATTAAGAAAAACATTTTATACTTGGGTTAATCCAGAAACAGAAACTAGATAATACAACCACTGGCATACGTATAACTATTTTTCAGCACCGTGGCTGCAAATAGCAATACAAATTATGGGGACTGAATCTTCCTCATTATTCTACAAATTGATGAAGTTCATCCTAGATGAATGTGCAATCTGACATGCTATTCCAAATGGTGTAACCATTCCATGATCTTTCAAACTATCAGCATCTACGAATGTGAAGAAAATCAAAAGTCACATTCAGCTTTCATACTTAAGACAAAATAGGAACATTTTAAATGAAGTTTCAGATTATGACAAATAATCTACAAAAAAATGTACTTCTTACAAGCATATTAGGCAAATGTATGCAGATTTTTTGAAGATATACTATGGTGAAGAAGGGGAGGCTGAAAATTATAACACCCACAGCTTACTGTTTGTGTTATGTAATCAATGAAAAGCCACATGTCAAGCCTCCTACTCTATTCAGCGAGAAAAACACTGAAGTAATACTAATATAATAGAGATCAGTCAATAAAGAAGTGTTATTTGCGGGTTCTTGCATTCAGATGTTTTGCTGGCTTCAAACAGATTAGCAGGTACATAATTTCAAATGATAAGTTAGCAGTCCCAATGCAGTATGATAAAGGACCCAGAAAGAGAGCAAATTCTACCATTTATATAGCCTATGTATCTCAAAAGGACACCAATGTCTCAGTGGGGATAGTAATTTGACGACCAAGAAATGGACATAAGTAAGATCTCAATATGATTACAACAACAACTTGCATTTATATAGCACCTTTAACATGGTAAAACGTCCCAAGGCGCTTTACAGGAGCGTTAAGTCAAAATTTGACAGCGAGTCACATAATGCGATATTAGGACAGGTGACCAAAAGCTAGGTCAAAGAGGTAGGTTTTAAGGAGCGTCTTAAAGGAGGAGAGAGAGGCGAGAGGTTTAGGGAGGGAATTCCAGGTTTTAGGGCCTAGGCAGCTGAAGGCAAGACCGCCAATGGTGGGGCAATGGAAATCAGCGATGCACAAAAATCCAGATTGGAGGAACGTAGAGATCAATTGTAGGGCTGGAGGAGGTTAGAGATAGGGAGGGGCGAGGGCATGGAAAGATTTAAACACTAGGATGAGAATTTTAAAATTGAGGCGTTGCTGGACCAGGAACCAATGTAGGTCAGCGAGCACGGGGGTGATGGATGAACAGGACTTGGTGCAAGTTAGGATACGGGCAGAGTTTTGGTGAGCTGAAGTTTATGGAGGGTGGAAGGTGCGAGGCTGGCCAGGAGAGCATTGGAACAGTCGAGTCTGGAGGTAACAAAAGCATGGATGAGGGTTTCAGCAGCATAAACAACAACATTGCCTGAGCTAATGGACTCTACTACCCAAGATGTGAAGTGACTTTAGTTGTTTTAGGTACTCCAACAAATAGGTCATAGCCTTCAACTCAGAAGAATATCCAGTGAAGGAATAAAAGATTTACATGTTGGATGCTGGTCAGAATAAGACAACATAGGTAGGAACCTGCAACCCCCCCACACTTCATCCAAGTGGCCTTTCTTCACATATAAGCCACGACAATAAGTGCTGGGAGGTAGGGTTTCTGCTCCATCCAGTGATCTTTTAAGCATCTATTATTTGTATTCATATAAAGAAAGCATAACACCACTGGGAATTGTTACTGTATATTATTCTAGTGAAGTTTTTAAATTTAAAAAGCATTAACTAGGCCAATAGCATACAGCTTCCCCTTTTTTGTTTGCCAATTTTCTTCTTCTGCCTGCCCTTCCCATTTCCTCGATGTTTTCACTCTTGCTGGGTATGGCTGAATGAGTGCCAGCACCCTTCTGCTACCTCACCCAAGTGACCATTCTTCACGAGACTTGACACTGATTGTGGCAAATTATTCATTTATGGAGCGGGGGTGCGGAGAATCACAATCATGCCCAAACATCACCCAACATCTACACGTGCACTTTCCAGGTGTCAATGGATGGCAATCAGAAGCTGGAACCAGAACCCTAGCTGATTTTCCCCTCCCTGGCTGAGGGACATTGAAGCCAATTGTAGTATCCCTACTACTATCATGGCTGAGATCAGGGACTGGGAATCTAACTTGAGCTATGGGGGCAGTTCAGCACAGACCTCCATTAAGCATCTAAACTTTGCATAACACTACGTTCTTAAGTTCCACCATTGTATCAACATTAGCCAATTATCATTATCAACTGTTTTATATACTGACTCAGGTATTACAAAGCTAAAATGTCATGTCATTTCTATATGCATCACTTCAAGGATTGAGGATTACTGTACATTTGCCAGAAATCTTTTTAAACTTCAGAAAATGCCATGAATCTTTTGAAAACAGATCTAAGATGATTAACATTTGACAGAATACTGTGATACTCACCACTAACAATAATGCGCTAGGTTGTAACAGCACAAGAGAGAACAAATCACAATAACACTGTCTACATATACCCTATGACAGCAAAATCCAACAGTGTACATGTGGAAAGAACAGGTACCAAATAGATGACTTTGATTTGCACAGCTAAATAAAACAAAACATCCAATGTCTGACTGCTTTTAATGTCAAGTATAAAATAAGACAAAAAACATACCACTTTTTTCCAAACTAAAATAACCTTCAGTTTTACATGACTGGGTAAATTAAGTGATTTCAAGTAGAATTGAAAGACTAACAAGGCTTAACTTTTATAGCCCAGAATGCTTTAAAGATGCTCAAGTTCTTTCATGTTTTTCAGTCTTTACTATAGATTTATTTCTATTAGAATTCTCTGGAAGTGTGTCTTATCAACACATTTCACTGCTATTTCAACAGTGCTCAGGACCCAAACATTTTGCACATTGTGACAAGACAGATATTATAGCATCCCTAATACAGCAACCTGAAGAATCAGTAATAAACAACTTGCATTTATAAAGCATCTTTAACATAGAAAAACATTGCAAGGAACATCACATAGGAGTCAAAATATATAGACGCCGAGCCAAAGAAAGAGATATTAGGAGGGGATAACCAGACGCATGTCAAAAAATGTCGGTTTTAAGCAGGGTCTTAAAAAGGAGAGAAAAGGGTTTAAGGCGGTGAAGGGGGGGGGGGGGGGGGGGGAAATTCCAAAACATGGGGCCTAAGCAGTTGAAGCCAAGGCCACCAATGGTGGGGCAAAGATAGGGGGATGCACAAGAGACCAGAGTCAGAGGAACAGAGTATGGGGGAAGATGAGGGTTGTAGTGTTGGAGGAAGTTTTAGAGATAGGGAGGGACGAGGATATGGGGGAATTTAAACATAAGGATGAGAACTTTAAATCTGAGGTGTGGAAGACCAGGAGTCATTGTAGGTCAGTGAAGATAGGGGTGATGGGCGAGTGGCATTTGGTGCGGGATAGAGTATGGGCAACAAAATTTTGAATGAAAGAGAGCTTATTGAGGGTGCAGGCTGGTCTCCTATCTAGGAGATAAATGGAATATTCGAGTTTGGAGGTGACAACAGCAATGAATGAGGATTTCAGCAGCGGATGGATTGAGCTAGGGGCAGATGTAGATAATATTATCTTTGTGGTGGAGAGGATATGGGGCAGAAACTCAGCTCGAGGTTGAATTGACATTGAGGTTGCTAGACTTTGATTATGCCTGATACAATCACCAGGGAGGGAGATGGCGAGGGTACAGTTTGTGGTAACATAGGAAATAGGAGTAGGAGTAGGCCATATGGGCCCTCGAGCCTGCTCTGCCATTCAATAAGACCATGGCTAATCTTCAGCCTCAACTTCACTTTCTCGTCCGATCCCCATATCCCTTGATTTCCCCTAGAGTCCAAAAATCGATCTATCTCAGCCTTGAATTTACTCAACGACTCAGCATTCACAGCCCTATGAGGTAGAGAACCCCAAAGATTCACAACCATGAGTGAAGAAATGCCTCCTCATCTCAGTCTTAAATGGCCGACCCCTTATCCTGCAACTATGCCTCCGTAGTTTTAGACTCTCCAGCCAGGGGAAAGACCCTCTCAGCACCTACCCTGTCAAGCCCCCTCAGAATCTTATATGTTTTAAATATGGTGGGGCTGAAAATTGGTCTTCCTACTGTTTAGATGGAGAAAACTTCAGCTCATTCAATACTGCATGTCATATGAGTAGTCTTGACAGGATAGAGGCAGTGGTGTAGTCGAGAGGTAGATCAGGGTGTCAACTGCATTCATGTGGAACCTGATCCCATATCTGTGGATGATGTAATCAAGGGGCAGCATGTAGATGAGGAAGAGGTGGGGGCCAAAGATCAATCTTTGGAGGGATGCCCGAGGTGATGTGGGAAAGGGAAAAGAAGCCAAAAGAGGAACGAAGTAAGCGCAATCTCAGTAAGTTGGACAATGGAGGACAAGCTCGAGAGGAGGATGGTGTGGTCAACTGTGTCAAAGGCTGCAGAAAGGTCAAGGAAGGATAATGCACCACAGTCACAGAGAATGTCATTCTTAAAACTTTGGTTACAACCACTTCAGTGCTGCGGCAGGGCAGAAACCTGATTGGATGGATTCAAACAGGGAATTACGGGAGAGATGAGCACAATTGGGGAAGCAACACATTCAAAGACTTAGAAGAGGAAAGGGACGTTAGAGTTGGGGCAATAGTTCACATGGTCAGAGGGGTCAAGGGTGGATTTTTTGAGAAGGGGGTGATGACAGTGGTTTTGAAAGGGAGGGGGGTGGGGGGGTGGGGGAAGTGCCTAAGGAGAGAGGATCACTTACAATGTCAGCTAGCATGTGGGTCAGAAAGAGAAGTTGATTCTGTGAATGAATTCCTGTAAACACATCCTGAAGAGGTGTTTGCAAGAAAGAGTATGTTTAAACTTGCAGAAAGTGAACATGTAACCAGGTGTGAAAATATATTTGCAAATTTTATAAACAAGCACAAACACAGAAACAGCAAGATAGGTTTGTTTTCATAATTTAAGTTTTTTAACTGCTGCCTTAAGACTGGTGTGCCATTGAAACACTATCTTTAACTATTTACCTTTCATTAAAAAACTAGGCATGAGATCCATAAAAGGAAATCCTGCAATACTATCTAAATTTCCCCACACAGAAACAGAGTCATCTAAAATGAATGAAAAAAGGCAATGTGGAAATGAGAGATTCTAAAAAGCTCTGTTGTAGAAGGGACAAGGGAGATCAAAAAATTAAATGAGAAAACCTGGAGAAAGTAGAAGACTCAAGGTTTCAAAAAATTGGAGTCAGGGTTGAATGGTATGTATGTGAATGCATAAAGCATTCAAAACAAAATTGGATAGTTAGAAGTATTAATAACTATGAAAGGGCATGATGCAAAAGCTACAATATAGCGGTATTACAAAATTATAATACAGCAGTAGGTTTGGACAGGACCAGGACCTTAATATTCCTATTTATAATATTTTCCGCAGACATAGGGATACGGGAGCGGGGCGGGGGCGGAGAGATGTGATGACAGTGATAGTAAAGGAATGTATCACATCGCGAGAATGCCCTGGGGTTTATGTTAAGATGGAATTGATGTGGATAAAGTTAACAAATAGGAAGGGAAATTCTACAATTCTCAGTGTGTATTACAAACCACCAAAGGTGAAGATCCACAGACGGTTCAGAGAGATATGCAAGAGTAACAAGGCAAGTTGGGTGAGTTTATCTAACCTCGAATAGATTGGGATAAAAGTAATGCATGCGGTCAAAGTGAGGAATGCTTTTTAGAATGCATCAAAGACTGCTTCCCAGATCAGTATGTTTGTAGTCCAACAAGGAAAGAAGCATTGTTTGATTTGGTTCTGAAAAATGAAGGTGGTCAAATTACTGACATGGGTGTGGAAGAACAATTGGGATATAGCAATCACAACAAAATTAGGTTCAATGTAAGAACAGAAAAAGATAATAAGAGTCATAAGGTGCTGGACTGGAAAAAGGCAAAGTTCAGTGAGATAAAAAGGATACAGGCCCAAATTAACTGGGTAGAAAAGTTAGGAAACAGGTAGATGGATCCTCAGTGGGAAATCTTCAAATATGAGATGGATAGAGTACATAGTAAATACATTCCTATAAAGGGGTGCATCAAAGAACAGGGTTCTTTGGAAAAAGAGAGATTAAAACTAAATAAGCTTAAAAGGAGGCATATGATAAAATTAATGTCATGAGGAATGTAAAAAGTGTAATGGGGAAATTAGAAGGGCTAAAAGGAGTATATAAAACAAGGCTAGCAGATATTATGAAAGGAAATAGTACAAGCTTTTATAAACATAAGAATAAGAGGGTAGGACAACTCAGGGACGAAAGACATCGAATCGTGGAGGATGAAGGTATGACAAAGATATTAAATATGTATTTTGCAATTTTTACAAATGATGGTAGAACTAAGAACGTAGGTGTACTAGAGGAGGATGTGGAATGATTGTTAGAGGTAACAGAGCAAAAGGAATTTGTTCTGAAAAATTAGCAGAACTCATGGTGGATAAATCACTCGGCCCTGCTAGCATGAACCCTAAGCTGTTGAAAGAAGTCAGAGGAGATACCAGAGGATCTAGCCACACATTTTCAATTCATTTTAACTATGTAATGTTTTCTTTTTTTTTAAATGTATTTCTTCTTGGGATGCGGGCGATGCAGGCAAGGCTGCATTTATTGCCCATCCCCTGTAGCCCGGAGAAGGAAATGGTAGTCTTTCTCCTTGAACTACAGTCCTTGTGGTGATGGTGCACCCACAGTGGTGTTAGGTACAGAATTCAATGATTCAGAGCCAGCGATGATGAAGAAATGGCGATGTATGTCCAAGTCAGGATGGCATGTGACTTGGAGGGCAACCTGGAAGTGATGGTGTACCCACAACTTGGCTTCTCTTGTTCTTCTCAGTGGTACAACTCACAGAGGAAGGAGCTGCTGTCAAAGTAACCTTGGTGAGTTGCTGCACGTCCTGTAGATCGTACATAGTGCGCCAGTGGTGGAAGGGGTGGATATTGAGTGCAGTTGCAGGAGCACCAAATAAAGCAAACTGCTCTGTCCTGGTTGTTGTGAAGCTTCGAGTTTTGTTGCGGCTGCACCCATCCATACACCTGGTGAGTACTCCATCACACTTCCTACGAGCCTTGCAGATGGTGGAGTGGCTTCGAGGGGTGAGAAGGTGAGCCACGCATCAGAGTACAGAGCCTCTGTCCTGCTTTTGTAGCCACAGTATTGATGTGGCTGGTCCAGTACACCTTCTGGTCAGTGGTGACCCCCAGTATGTTGATGGTGAATGACTCGGCGATGGTGGTGTCACCAAAGGGAGGTGGCTGGGCTTTCTCTTATTCAAAGTGGTTTTACCCGGCACTTAAGTGGTAGGTTACATTCGGGCCACATGTCAGCTCAAGTCTGGAATGTTATCCAGATCCCGTTGTAGGCTCTTTTGTTATCGGAGTGGTTGTAAATGGAGCTGAACACTGAAACCATCAGTAAACTCCTTAGGATAAAGGGAAAATCACTAACGAAGCAGCTGAAGATAGTAGGACCGAGGATGCTTCCCTGAGGAACTCCTGCAGTGATGTACTGGGGCTGTGAACACTGGCTTTCGACAATCACGGCCATCAGGTCGTTAGATATCACGCTAGCCACTGGAGGGTTTTCGCTTTGACCCCCAGAGTTCGGTTTTGTCATGGCTCCTTGGTGCCATACTCGGTCGAATGCTGCTTTGATATCGAGGGCAGCTATTCTCACCCCTCCTCTGGCATTCAGCGCTTGTGTCCACATCTGGATCAAAGCTGTGGTAAGTTCTGGAGCCCAGCAATTCTGTCAGACCCCGAACTGAGCATCGGTGAGCAGGTTATTGGTGAGTAGGTGCTGCTTGATGGTACTATTGATGACACCTTCCATCACGTTACTGATGATTGGGAGGAGGCTGATAGGGTGGTATTTGGCTAGGTTACATTTGCCCCATTTTTTGTGGATCGGCCATACCTTCCACATCGTTTGATTAAATGCTAGAGTCAGAGCTTAGCGAAGGGAACGACCATCTCTGGTACACAAGTCTGCAACAATAAACAACTAACTAACTAACTGCAACAACTAACTTGATTGAGTTTTTTGATGAGGTAACAGGGAGGGTCGACAAGAGCAAAATTAGCTAAGTGACAGGAATCAGAGTAGTGGTGAACGGTTGTTTCTCGGACTGGAGGAAGGTATACAGTGGTGTTCCCCAGGGATCGGTACTAGGACCACTGCTTTTCTTGATACATATTAATGACTTGAACTTGGTTGTACAGGGCACAATTTCCAAATTTGCAGATGACACAAAACTTGGAAGTGTAATGAACAGCGAAGAGGATAGTGATAGACTTCAAGAGGACATAGACATGCTGGTGGAATGGGCGGACACATGGCAGATGAAATTTAACGCAGAGAAGTGCAAAGTGATACATTTTGGTAAGAAGAACGAGGCGAGGCAATATAAACTAAAGGGTACAATTCTAAAAGGGGTGCAGGAACAGACAAATCTGGGGGTATATGTGCACAAATCGTTGAAAGTGACAGGGCAGGTTGAGAAAGCAGTGAACAAAAGCATACGGGATCTCGGGCTTTATAAATAGAGGCAGAGTACAAAAGCAAGGAAGTTACGATGAACCTTTATAGAACACTGGTTCGGCCATAACCGGAGTATTGTGTTCAATTCTGGGCACCGCACTTTAGGAAGGATGTGAAGGCCTTAGAGAGGATGCAGAAGAGGTTTACTAGAATGAATCCAGGGATGAAGGACTTCAGTTACGTGGATAGACTGGAGAAGCTGGGGTTGTTCTTAGAGCAGAGAAGGTTGAGAGGAGATTTAATAGAGGTATTCAAAATCAGGGAGGGTCTAGAGAGAACAGGTAGAGAAAAACTGTTCCCGCTGGCGGAAGGGTCAAGAACCAGAGGACATAGATTTAAGGTGATTGGCAAAAGAACTGAAGGTGACATGAAAAATGTTTTTACACAGCAAGCAGTTATGATTTGGAATGCAGTGCCTGAGGGGGTGGTGAAGGCAGATTCAATCGTGGCTTTCAAAAGGGAATTGGATAAGTACTTAAAGGGAAAAAATTTGCAGGGCTATGGGGAAAGGGAGGGGGAGTGGGACTAGCTAGATTGCTCTTGCAGAGAGCCGGCACGGACTCCATGGGCCGAATGGCCTCCTTCCGTGCTGTAACCATTCTATGATATGATTCAATACCGCTGGGATGTTGTCAGACTTTGCTATGTACATTGCACTTAGCTGCTTTTTAACATCATGTGGAGTGAACCAAATTGACTGGACACCTATATCTATGATGGTGGGGATCATGCGTGGACGCCATGTTAGCTCATCCATTCGGCACTTTTGACTGAAGACACTTACTAACGCTTCAGACTTGTCTTTTGCACTCACATGTTGGGCTCCACCAGGAATGAGGATGGGGATGTTCATAGCGTTTCCTCCTCCTCCTGTTAGTTGCCTGGTTGTGCACATTTTTGACTCGACACGGTAGGGCTACAGAGCTTTGCTCTGATCCATTGATTAAAGAACCACTTTGCTGTCTATATCCTATGCTTTAGGTATGTAGCATGCAGGTAGCCCTGTGCAGTAACTTCACTAGATTTGTACCTCATTCTAAGGTATGCCTTTTGCTGTTCTTGACACGTCCTTCTACATTCTGCACTGAACCAGGGTTGGTCTCTTGGCTTGATAGTGACTATGGAGTGAGGAACATGCCAAGCCCCTAGGATACAGATTGTGGTATACAATCATGCTGCCGATGATGATCCACAGTGCTTCACTGTTGCCTGGGCTTCGGTTACGAGATCTGTCCTTAGTCCGTTCCACTTAGCACAGTGGTAGTGCAACATCACATGGTAGATGGTGTCTTCACCATGGAAGCAAACTTTGCCTTTGCAAGGTGGTCACTTCTGCCAATGCTGTTTTAGACAGACATGGCTGCGACAGATCGCTGAGGATGAGGTCAAGTAGGTTATTTCATCACCAGGCCCAGGACTTGTCTGGCAGCTATGTCCTTCAGGACTCAGCCAACTCTGTCAGTGGTGGTACTACCAAGTACTCTTGGTGTGCACATTCAAGTTCCCCCACCCAGATTACATTGTGTGCCCATGCTTCCCTCAGTTCACTTCAACTAATGTTCAACATGAAAGAGTACTGATTCATCAGTTGAGGGGTGCAGTAGGTGGTGAACAATAGGAGTTTTCTTTGGTCTTGTTTAACCTGAAGCCTTAAGACTTCATGGGGTTCAGGGTCAATGTTGAGGGCTCCCAGGGTCACCTCCACCCAAATGTATATCACTGTGTGCCCCACCCCAATCTCTGGTGAGTCTATCCTGCCAGTAGGACATGGCATACCCAAGAAAGATGCTGGAGGAGTTTGGAATATTGGCGATAGATATGACTCTGAGTACAACTATGTCAGGCTGTTGCTCAAGTAGTCTGTAGGCCCGTTCTCCCAATTTGGGCACCAGCTCTCAAATGTTAGTGAGGAGGACTTTGACTGGGCTCTAGTTTCTTTAGTTTCATCCTAATACAATGTCTGGATCATAGGAACATGAGTAGGCCATTCAGCCACTTGAGCCTGTTCCACCGTTCAATTAGACCATGGCTGATCAGTCGCTCAACTCCATTGCCGATAGGTCTGTCCGATTTTCTTCTTATGGTTGAACTTTGTAATGATTGCTTACAATTGACAGCTTGCTAGGCCATTTCAGAGGGTGGCAAGAATCAACCACATAGTGTAGGACTGGAGTTACATGTGGGCCAGACCAAGTAGGGGTGGCAGGCTCTGAAGGACATTAGTGAACCAGTTGGGTTTTTACGACAATCCGGAAGCTTTCATGGTTATTTTTCTGGTGCTAGCCCATAAATTACCAGAATTATAAAATTCAAGTGCAAAACTTGCTATGGTGGGATTTGAACTCACCACCTCTGGGATGCTAGTCCAGTATTATAACCACTAGGCTACCGAACCCGTAGATTCTGCCATTGAACTGGAAAGTTGCCAATGTTCCTTGAACACCTTTATTCTAGAAGGGAGAGAAAGATAAAGCGAGTAACTTAATGACTGGTTAGTCATGGACAAACCCTTGGAATCCATTATTCAAGATAAATTAGTGAACATTTAGAAATTTATAGGTTGATCAAGGACAGCCAGCATAGATTTGTTAAAGGTAAGTCATGTTTGATAAATTTAACGGTTTTTTGAAGAAGTGACAGAAAGAATAAAGGGAATGCAGTAGATGTGCTGCATATGGATTTTCAGATACCATGTCTCACAATAAGTTTGTTAGAAAGTTTCAGATGTATATTATAAAAGGAAATGTAACAGCGTGGATTGAAAGCTGGTTGGAAAGGTTACAAAGAGTTAAGTATAATGGACAATAGGCTCAGATTGGAGAATGTTGGAAGTGGTGTTCCCTTGGGATCAGCATTGAGTGATGATAGGGAACACAGTATCAAAATTTGCTGACAAATTTGCAAACAGCAAAGAGGATTGTAAAAGACTTCAGTAAAACAGACAGGTTAGCAAAATTACAGGCAAAAAAAAGATGCAATTTAATGTGATACAAGTGTGCAGCAATACATTTTGGGAGGAAAACCAAGGGATGGGAGTATATAGTCAATGGAAAGATGAAGAAGGGAGTAGATGAACAGCGACCTAGGGATTCAAATACATAATTCCCTGAAAATGTGAGATAAACCGCAAAAAAGACCAATAGCATTTTGAGTTTCATAAACAGAGGTATAAGATTACAAGATTAAAGCAGTAATGATAAATTTGCAAAACTGGTACGGCCATAGTTAAAGAACTGTGTGCAGTCCTAATTATGGAAAGGACATTAAAGACAGAGGCATTGTTTTGAAGGCCTCCACCAGGCAGGACTGGAGTTGTAGTGCTCTGAAAATCACAGCAAAACATTTACCGCTCCATTCCCACTTCCAATCCACCTGCCAACATTTTTGTTAGGGCCCTCACATGGGTGGCCCAGGCACCCACCTGTTTCAAGCAGGACCTGACTTGTAATATGCTAACTGAGGTCCGATAACATAATAGGACTCGGCCGCAATTTTGAGATACCAAGAGGTGGAGCATGCACCAATCACATTTCGCCCACTGGTACCAGGCATTGAGCAACCTAACCAGCGATCCTTAAAGGGACCGCTGCAGGTTGCTCAGAAAACATTAAGTACAAGTTTTGTTAGAGATTTTCAGCCCTGCCCATGCACCCTTTCCCTTCCCCCCTCATGACTGCCTCCCCACCCCACCCATTAGCACGGTACTTCCAGTTTGGATCTGCAGAGAAGCTGCCCCCCCCCCCCCAATCTGACAAGCTGCCAGCACTCCTCAAAATCACTCAGGCTTCTCAACAAGGACCACGAGCAGTCAGCACAAGCACTCGTCCCACCGCCTGCCCAAACTTAAAATCGCCCCCAAAGCCCATACAGTGTAGATTCATCATAATGATACCAGGAATGAGAAACTATAGAGGAGAGACTTGAGATACTGGCAGTATTTCCAATGGAGCAGAGAAGGCAAAGACGTTTTTAAAATTATGAAGGAGTGAATAGGGAAAACTATTTCCTCTGGGTGGTGAGTTAGTGACGAGGCATCATCAATTTCAAATTGTCACTAAGAGACTGAGGAGAAATTTCTTTAAGCAGAGACTTATTGGAGCATGGAATGTGGGTGAGGCAGAAACTATAGCACCTTTTAAGGGAAAACTGGATAAATATTTGAAGCAAATGAAGACACAGGACTATGGGGAAGAGTGCAGGGAAGTGGGATTAGTTTTGAATTCTCTAGCAAAGAGCTAGCACCGACACAATAGGCCGAATGGCCTCCTTCTGTGCACTGAAAGTCTATGGTTCCACTTGTCCCAGTGAAAATGAAAACATTCCAATTTATGCTAACTGAATGCAAAGCTAGAAAGTCCCTGCGTATTCAAGAGCTATCACATCATCAGGAAATAACCTAATTCCTTCTTGCTGCTTTTAAATGGATGCTTGATAAATCTGACTATAGCTCAAAACAGCCCAATCAAATCCATTAAGAATTCACAAGCCACCTTAATCCAACTAGAAAAGCAAATTTTTACAATTCTTACAAAATTACAATATATCACAGTTCTGAATTTTTTTTAAAGTTTCTCCTTGTACACATAAGACAAAACACATTCTGTGCACCAAAAACAAGGAGTGAAAAAATGGGCAGAAGTATTCAAACACTTTAAAGTGCAAAATTTAACAATTGCAATACCTTGGTTGATGAAGGTGGAGTTGGAAAGTTAAGCCAGGCTGGAGCAAAGTCATGCTGCGCCATTTAGGTCCTATGTCTCAAAATTTTAAAATAAGGTATCAACACCTCATGGCAAATCCCTGTAAAAGTGAAAATTTAGGATTACATTGAGTTCAGTTATTTGTTTCCCTAATGCAAGTTATCAAATATAATGGAGCCTTTCCTTTACCAATTTCTTTTTCATTAGAAATGTTTCTTCCTTCATCTTTAACTATTGATAAATATCTACAAATAGACCAATGCACTATTCGCTAAAAGCAATTCAGAATCTATCAGCATACCTTTCTCCAAAAAAAGGGAGCAATTCCACAGTGTGAACTTCCCAGCAACAGCACCACAAGACTCTGCTTCTTTTCATCGCAGCACAACGTAAGGGTCATTCAAAGATTCATTTTTCCAGTTTTAAGCACACCAGCATTTATTGCTGTATGAACCTGGCAAAAGGTTTGAAAACTGTAGGAAGACAAATTTAAAATGAAATTCAGACATCTTCATGGAATTCATCTATTTTTTGTTAAGAAACACTATCTGCAAAATAAAATCTGTTTGATAGTTGGGATTTTACACTGAAAGGGCTTTTTTTTGCAGTGAAGTGACTGCTACAATATAACTTAGGAAATGCCATGAGTGTAGATAGTCATCATTGTTGCCAGACTGGCGTCCAGACTGGATAATTTGCTATGTACAGATTGTGAACATTTTCAAATACCACACCACCAACATGCAACCCTGGCTCTCATGAAACTTGTCATATTATCTCCTGTTTCATGGACTGCTCAAGAAAGATTTATACAAACATAGCACTCACTTAGGCCCATCCAAACTAGTATGAAAAAAAAATGATGAAATATCAGAAACCCTTTACAGCTTCAGAAATGTTACCTTGGGCTTTGCTGTTTTTAACTGACCCATGCTGAGCAATACAAACAGTGGGCGAGGATAAGCACTCATATCAAAGAGAACTAAAAACTTAATACTAAAAGGAAAATCAAGTGACAAAGTTAATAAGTTTATTGCCAGACAGGAAATAGGTGAAAGTTACAAGATCACAGTTAGCACAAAAGACTATTGCAGCAATCAATACTTGGCATTGAAGACATTTATCTAATTAAATCATGTAACACATTTAACTCTAAAATGTATACTATATTCATTCACAAACTCAAGGTTTCCACCAAGTAGTATTTAAATTGAAATCAATGAATTCAATTAAATACAAAAAAGAAAGCATAACTATTTAAAATATGTTGAGCTCCAATTAAAAGGAAATAGATTAGTGATTTCTGAACACCCCTGAAAGGGAACTAAATTAACCTTGAGATAGCAGCAAATCATAAAACTATGACACACAGTAAGAGGGAGATTTTCTGTGAATTTACTACTGTAACTAGGCACAATGTCAGAACATTATAAATCAAAAAGTGAGGCAAACAAAAGTGATTGGACTTAGCTGACAATTTCCTTAGATCCAAAAACACAACATTTGTTTTAATTACAAAATTTTAAATGAGAACAGTATAATACAATTTACCAGAATTTAATCAAGACTCACTAATTGGTCATGGATGTCATTTCTACATAATTTCTCATCAAACTAGACAGACACATAAATATCTAATATGAATGCCTTCATGGCAAAGAACTGAATCTTCATTATGAATTTACATAATACATTACCCTTAGTAAGGGTGAGAAAGCAAAAATGTAGAAACTGCAAACAGGTGATATACTGGCAACCACCAATTGAACTCACTCCACAAACCTCTTTCTTCCCCACGAGTCAGAAATGAATGTAGACTGCCACCACTGTATTTTAACTAAGTACATTAAAAACTCAACACTACCAACACCTGGCACCAGACTCCTACTTAGAAAACAGCATCATATATAAATAGAAGAGACCAAAACTACAAACATTCTTTCCGTTCACACTGAGCTCATGTGAATGTTTGTGCTCATCAAGGTGAGGAATGTCAATGCTGAAGAACAAAACATTTTTTCCCACTTTTGGCAGCAGGTGTCAGCATCAAGCATTCAAATACGTACAGCATGGCCAGAAGCAGATTAAAACTCCCTGTTTGCCTTTCCAACATAGTCGTTCAACTCTAAGTTCAGAAAAGTATCACCAAATGTATCAATGTGAATTTTCCATTTCTTACACCAGTCATCCCTTCAGCCTCTAACTGAGACTGCTAATTTAGTGATCGCATCTAACAGAAACTGAATTGAGATTGCCCAAACCCATTTCAAGAAGGACCCTTACATCTAACAAACTTGAGAATTACTTTCATCCTATCAGTTTGAACTGGGCTTGAACCCAGGTCCCAAAGGTGAGAGGTTCGTGCATTAACCCACTACGCCACATCATCCCTTTCAAACTATAAACCACTCTTAATCTGGACCACAATTCTGATTCTTCCCACTGCACCAACACAATCACAAAAAGGTCATGTTCTGACCAATTCAGTTCAGTCCATATTCCTAACCAGCTAACAAAGTTTAAATATTGTATTAGCCACACTACTTTACATTCTTTTCAGAAATGAAGCTGCACAACTCCTCTCTAATTTACTACAGGTACTATAAAGATCATATTCATTCATGTCAGAATGGCTCAAAATCAACATAATCTCCTAGACTTTATATAATACACTGACAACTCACATTTATATAGCACCTTTAACGTAGTAAAATGTCCCAAGCCACTTCAACATGGGGGTAATGAAACAAAAATGAACACCAAGCTAAAGAATGAGACATTAGGACAGATGGCCAAAAGCATGGTCAAAGAAGTAGGTTTTAAGGACATTGATTGAATTCAATTCACCGGCTAGATTTGAATTTACAGAAGTTTAAAAACTTCAAGGCTCTGGAGTTCTAAAACTCCAATTAACAACCCTCCTTTTAAAGGAAAAAATCTTTACCTTAGCTGTAGCCCTAATTTCTTCAGCAACTACTGGAATTTAGTGTCTTTGCAAATTCCACACAATGAAATACAAAAACACTTTGTTACACCAATTAAAAAATATCAATTAATTTCATAAGCAAATTTTTCCAAATGGTTCTAGACCACAAACCCCATGAATCTGAAAATTACATGATCGAATCATAGAAAATTTACAGCACAGAAGGAGGCCATTCGGCTCATGTCAGCGCCAGCCAAAAATGAGCCATCCAGCCTAATCCCACTATGGCACCTCAAGTGCATATAAATGTGATGAGGGTTTCTGCCTCTACCACCCTTTCAGGCAGTGAGTTCCAGACCCCCACCACCCTCTGCGTGAAAAATTTTCTCCTCAGCTCCCCTCTAATCCTTCTACCAATTACTTGTAAATCTAAGCCCCTGGTTATTGACCCCTCTGCTAAGGGAAATAGGTCCTTCCTATCACTCTATCTAGGCCCTTTATAATTTTGTACACCTCAATTAAATCTCCCCTCAGCCTCCTCTGTTCCAAAGAAAACAACCCCAGCCTATCCAATCTTTCCTCAAAGCTAAAATTCTCCAGTCCTGGCAACATCCTCGTAAATCTCCTCTGTACCCTCTCTAGTGCAATTACATCCTCAGAATCTTCTGATTTATCTTCAGAAGTAGCTGTTTATGCATATTTAATCAATCATGTTATTTAGTAATGTTTATACACAAAAGTCAATATGAAAGACTTTATTCATAAAATTCAGCATTTAAAAAATATGAAATATATACTTACTGTTGCAGATATCCCGCGGCATAACAGTGAAGTTGCGTTACCTTAACCAATAATATGATGTAATTAATGCAGATTCAAAAATCTTCAGATTGAACACAAGGAAGTTCTGACAAGAACTCGGCAGCAGAAAGTGAAGTGTTAACAACAAACAAGAAGATTTTTTAAATTCTTGTTTACAAATAACGATAATTAGGCCTCAGATATTTTTCACGGTTGTAAATATTTGGGAAAGCGGAATGAATGAAAAGATTTAGGAAATCTGCCAATGTGAAATCGAGAATAAGCCGCAAACACACGGACAATAGGGTTTCATCGCCAACAGATAACGGCGCAACGAGAGTCAAGCACGGAAGACGACTCCTTTCTTGATTCTAAATTAAATCCTCAAACTCTTCCACTGCCTTCAGAATCTGTAAAGTTGGACGACCTCAGGCAACGCATGATGACGTAATCTGCCCTGGTCGCTTCGCTGACGTCACGACGAAAATAAAAATCCAACAAAAGACAAAGTGGAAACCCCCATTCTCCTTCAGTGACCACGGGGGCTGGTCACACCGACTGCTGCTTTGAGGACAATCAGCTGTGCGCCCTTATCTTTCCCCCCTCTTAATTGATGTAACATATTAAGTGAAGAATAAAGGTGATTTAGAGATTGACCTTTCCGTGGGTGACGTTTACTCAGGGGTCACCCAATTGGAAAATATTTTTAAAAGGCAGCGCCACAGATCTCGCGAGAGAAGCGCGTTGCCCGGTGGGACCGCTGAGCGGCTGGAGGCTGCGCGTGCTCGGAGTGACCGCGAGAAGTGGCGGCGGTTAGATTTAAAAATCAAATTAAAACCGAACACGGAATCATTCAGAGCGGGGGAGGAGAGAGAGAGAGAGAGAGACAGACAGACAGACAGACAGACAGACTCAGTGACCCGTCCACCGGGGGGGGAGAGAGAGAGACAGTGACCCGTCCACCGGGGGGGGGGAGAGAGAGACAGTGACCCGTCCACCGGGGGGGGGAGAGAGGATCAGTGACCCGTCCACCGGGGGGGGGGGAGAGAGGATCAGTGACCCGTCCACCGGGGGGGGTGGGGGGTGGATCAGTGACCCGTCCAGCGGGGGGGGGGGGGGGTGGATCAGTGACCCGTCCAGCGGGGGGTGGATCAGTGACCCGTCCAGCGGGGGAGGGGGGGTGGATCAGTGACCCGTCCAGCGGGGGAGGGGGGGTGGATCAGTGACCCGTCCAGCGGGGGGGGGGTGGATCAGTGACCCGTCCAGCGGGGGGGGGTGTGGATCAGTGACCCGTCCAGGGGGGGGTGGATCAGTGACCCGTCCAGCGGGGGGGGTGGATCAGTGACCCGTCCAGAGGGGGGGGGGATCAGTGACCCGTCCAGAGGGGGGGGGGATCAGTGACCCGTCCAGCGGGGGGGGGGATCAGTGACCCGTCCAGCGGGGGGGGGTGGATCAGTGACCCGTCCAGAGGGGGGGGGGGGGATCAGTGACCCGTCCAGCGGGGGGGGGGGGTGGATCAGTGACCCGTCCAGAGGGGGGGGGGATCAGTGACCCGTCCAGCGGGGGGGGGGATCAGTGACCCGTCCAGCGGGGGGGGGGTGGATCAGTGACCCGTCCAGAGGGGGGGGGGGGATCAGTGACCCGTCCAGCGGGGGGGGGGGTGGTGGTGGATCAGTGGCCCGTCCAGCGGGGGGGGGGGTGGTGGTGGATCAGTGACCCGTCCAGCGGGGGGGTGGATCAGTGGCCCGTCCAGCGGGGGGGGGGGTGGTGGTGGATCAGTGGCCCGTCCAGCGGGGGGGGTGGTGGTGGATCAGTGGCCCGTCCAGCGGGGGGGGGGGGGGGTGGATCAGTGACCCGTCCAGCGGGGGGGGGGGGGGTGGATCAGTGACCCGTCCAGCGGGGGGGGGGGTGGATCAGTGACCCGTCCAGCGGGGGGGGGATCAGTGACCCGTCCAGCGGGGGGGTGGGGTGGATCAGTGACCCGTCCAGCGGGGGGGGGTGGGGTGGATCAGTGACCCGTCCACCGGGGGGGAAGAGAGGATCAGTGACCCGTCCAGCGGGGGGGGGGGGGGGGTGGATCAGTGACCCGTCCAGCGGGGGGGGGGGGTGGATCAGTGACCCGTCCAGCTGGGGGGGGGGTGGATCAGTGACCTCTCCAGCAGGGGGGTGGGGTGGATCAGTGACCCGTCCACCGGGGGGGAAGAGAGGATCAGTGACCCGTCCAGCGGTGGGGGGGGGGGTGGATCAGTGACCCGTCCAGCGGGGGGGTTGGTGGATCAGTGACCCGTCCACCGGGGGGGAAGAGAGGATCAGTGACCCGTCCAGCCGGGGGGGGGGGGGGGTGGATCAGTGACCCGTCCAGCCGGGGGGGGGGGGGGGGGTGGATCAGTGACCCGTCCAGCGGGGGGGGGGGGTGGATCAGTGACCCGTCCACCAGGGTGGGGGGGGGGGTGGGGAAGAGATTCAGTGACCCGTCCACCAGGGTGGGGGGGGGGAAGAGAGTCAGTGACCCGTCCACCAGGGTGGGGGGGGGGAAGAGAGTCAGTGACCCGTCCACCAGGGTGGGGGGGGGGAAGAGAGTCAGTGACCCGTCCACCAGGGTGGGGGGGGGGGGGAAGAGAGTCAGTGACCCGTCCACCTGGGGGGGGGGGGAAAGAGAGTCAGTGACCCGTCCACCAGGGTGGGGGGGGGGGAAGAGAGTCAGTGACCCGTCTACCAGGGTGGGGGGGGGGGGAAGAGAGTCAGTGACCCGTCCACCAGGGTGGGGGGGGGGGGAAGAGAGTCAGTGACCCGTCCACCAGGGTGTGGTGGGGGGGGAGGAAGAGAGTCAGTGACCTGTCCACCAGGGTTGGGGGGGGGGGGAAGAGAGTCAGTGACCCGTCCACCAGGGTGTGGTGGGGGGTAGGAAGAGAGTCAGTGGCCCGTCCACCCATGGGGGGGGGGGAGAAGAGAGTCAGTGACCTGTCCACCAGGGTGGGGTGGGGAAAGAGAGTCAGTGACCTGTCCACCAGGGTGTGGTGGGGGGGGGAGGAAGAGAGTCAGTGACCCGCCCACCAGGGTGTGGTGGGGGGTAGGAAGAGAGTCAGTGGCCCGTCCACCCATGGGGGGTGGGGAAAGAGAGTCAGTGACCTGTCCACCAGGGTGGGGGGGGGGGGGGGGAAGAGAGTCAGTGACCCGTCCACCAGGGTGTGGTGGGGGGGGGAGGAAGAGAGTCAGTGACCCGCCCACCAGGGTGGGGGGGAAGAGAGTCAGTGACCTGTCCACCAGGGTGTGGTGGGGGGGGGAGGAAGAGAGTCAGTGACCCGCCCACCAGGGTGGGGGGGAAGAGAGTCAGTGACCTGTCCACCAGGGTGGGGGGGGGGGAAGAGAGTCAGTGACCCGTCCACCAGGGTGGGGGGGGGGGGGAAGAGAGTCAGTGACCCGTCCACCAGGGTGTGGTGGGGGGGGAGGAAGAGAGTCAGTGACCCGTCCACCAGGGTTGGGGGGAAGAGAGTCAGTGACCTGTCCACCAGGGTGGGGGGGGAGGGGAAGAGAATCAGTGACCTGTCCACCAGGGTGGGGGGAGGGGAAGAGAGTCAGTGACCTGTCCACCAGGGTGGTGGGGGGGGGAAGAGAGTCAGTGACCTGTCTGTCCACCAGGGTGGGGGGGGAAAGTGAGTCAGTGACCCGTCAACCAGGGTGGGGGGAAGAGAGGCAGTGACCTGTCCACCAGGGTGGGGGGGGGGGGGGAAAGAGAGTCAGTGACCTGTCCACCAGGGTGGGGGGGGGGGGGAAGAGAGTCAGTGACCCGTCCACCAGGGTGGGGGGGGGGGGGGAAGAGAGTCAGTGACCCGTCCACCTGGGGGGGGGGGGGGGAAAGAGAGTCAGTGACCCGTCCACCAGGGTGGGGGGGGGGGAAGAGAGTCAGTGACCCGTCTACCAGGGTGGGGGGGGGGGGGGGGGAAGACAGTCAGTGACCCGTCCACCAGGGTGGGGGGGGGGGAAGAGAGTCAGTGACCCGTCCACCAGGGTGTGGTGGGGGGGGAGGAAGAGAGTCAGTGACCTGTCCACCAGGGTTGGGGGGGGGGGGAAGAGAGTCAGTGACCCGTCCACCAGGGTGTGGTGGGGGGTAGGAAGAGAGTCAGTGACCCGTCCACCCATGGGGGGGGGGGGGAGAAGAGAGTCAGTGACCTGTCCACCAGGGTGGGGTGGGGGAAAGAGAGGCAGTGACCTGTCCACCAGGGTGGGGGGGGGGTGGGGAAGTGAGTCAGTGACCCGTCCACCAGGGTGGGGGGGAAGAGAGTCAGTGACCTGTCCACCAGGGTGGGGGGGGAGGGGAAGAGAATCAGTGACCTGTCCACCAGGGTGGGGGGAGGGGAAGAGAGTCAGTGACCTGTCCACCAGGGTAGGGGGGGGGGGAAGAGAGTCAGTGACCTGTCTGTCCACCAGGGTGGGGGGGGAAAGTGAGTCAGTGACCCGTCCACCAGGGTGGGGGGAAGAGAGGCAGTGACCTGTCCACCAGGGTGGGGGGGGGGGGGGGGGAAGAGAGTCAGTGACCCGTCCACCAGGGTGTGGTGGGGGGGGAGGAAGAGAGTCAGTGACCCGTCCACCAGGGTGGGGGGGAAGAGAGGCAGTGACCTGTCCACCAGGGTGGGGGGGGGAAGAGAGTCAGTGACCTGTCCACCAGGGTGGGGGGAAGAGAGGCAGTGACCCATCCACCCGGGGGGGGGGAAAGAGAGTCAGTGACCCGTCCACCCAAGGGGGGAAGAGAGTCAGTGACCCGTCCACCAGGGTGGGGGGGGAAGAGAGGCAGTGACCCATCCACCGGCGGGGGAGAGAGTCAGTGACCCGTCCACCGGGGGTGGGGTGGGGAAAATGAGAGTCGGTGACCCATCCACCGGGGGGGGAGAGAGTCAGTGACCCGTCACCGGGGGGGTGGGAACGAGAGTCGGTGACCCATCCACAGGGGGTGGGTGGAAGAGCCAGTGACATGTCCTCTGGCGGGCAGTGGGGTGGGGGCGGAAGACAGCCAGTGACCCGTACTTTGGCAGGGGGGCGGAAAAGAGCCAGTGGCTCGTCCTCTGGTGGTGGGCGGGGAGGAGAGCCACTGACTCGTCCTCTGGAGGGAGAGAGAGAACAAGATCCAGCAAACGGGAGGGAGGGAGTCAGTGACCCATCCAAATGGTAGCAGAAATGAGTTAATGTCCCATCCATAGGAGGTATAGTAAATACAGAGGAGGACTGTGACAAAATATAAGAAGACGTTAACAAACTTGCAGAATGGGCGAGTAATTGGCAAATTAATTTCAATATTGATAAGTGTGAGTTGGTGCATTTTGATAGGAGGAATAAGGAGGCCACCTACTCCTTGGTAAATAAGAGTCTAAACGGGGCAGGGGTGCAAAGGGATCTCGGGGTACATATTCACAAATCATTAGAAGTAGCAATCCGGGTTAACAAAGCCATAAAAAGTGCAAACGAAGCACTGGGGTTCATTTCTAGAAGTATAGAATTCAAAAGCAGAAAAGTTATGTTAAACTTATTTAGAATCTTGGTTAGACCACACTTAGAGTACTATGCACAGTTCTGGTCTCTACATTACAAAAAAGATAAAGAAGTATTGGAGCAGGTGCAAAAAAGATTTACAAGGATAAAAACAGAGCTGAGAGGGTACAACTGTCAGGAAAGACTGAACAGGCTGGAGCTCTTTTCTCAAGAAAAGAAGAGTGAGAGATGACCTGATAGAGATCTTTAAAATTATGAACGGATTCGATAGAGTAAACATAAAGAAGATGTTTCCACATGTGGGGAATCCAAAACTAGAGGCCATAAATACAAGATAGTCACTAAAAAACCCAATAAGGAGTTCAGGAGAAACCTCTTTACTCAGAGAGTGGTGAGAATGTGGAACTCGCTACCACATGGAGTGGCTCAGGCGAATATCATAGATGCATTTAAGGGGAAGCTAGATATGTACGTGAGGTAGAAAGGTATAGAATGGTATGTTGATAGGGTGAGATGAAGTAAGGTGCGAGGAGGCTCATGTGGAGCATAAACACCGGTGTAGACCTGTTGGGCCGAATGGCCTGTTTCTGTGCTGTAAAATTCCATGTAATTGGAAGGGAGAGTCAGTGACCCACCCAAATTGGGAGGGGGGAGGGAATCAATCACCCAAATTGGGGGGGGGGGGTGGATAGAGGGAATCAATTACCCAAATAGGGGTCGTAACCCAACCAAACAGAGGGAAAGAGTCAGTGACCTATCCAAATTGGGGGGGGGCGGGGGTAAGGATAATGAATCAGTGGCCCACCTAAACGGGTGGTGAGGGAGCGGAGAATCAGTTACCCATCCAAACAGCTGGGGAGAATCGCCTACCCAAATAGCGGGGGAAGGGGGAGTCAGTGATCCACCCAAATGGGAGGGAAAGGAAGTCAGAGACCTACCAAATGTGAAGAGGGGGTCAGTTACCCACCCAAATAGGGGGAGAAGGTCAGTAACCCACCCAAACGGGGAGAATCAGTCACATACCCAAATGAGGCGGAGTAAGGATAGCGAGTCTGTGACCTACCCAAATGGGGGTGAAGGTCAGAGTCAGTGACCCGCCCCTGAACAGAATAAATGACGTTTTCAGATGGGAGCCTATTTGTAATAACAACAACTTGCAGTTATATAGCGCCTTTAACATATTAAAACATCCCAAGGTGCTTCACAGGAGCGTTATCAAACAAAATTTGACACCAAGCCACATAAGGAGATATTAGGACAGGTTACCAAAAGCTTGGTCAAAGCAATAGCTTTTAAGGAGCGTCTTAAAGGAGAAGCAAGAGATAGAGAGACAGAGGGGTTTAGGCAGTGAAATCCAGAGCTTAGGGCCTAAGCAGCTGAAGGCACGGCCGCCAATGGTGGACCGATTAAAATCGGGGATGCGTAAGAAGCAATATTTGGAGGAACGCAGAGATCGTGGAGGGTTTTGGGGCTGGAGAACGTTACAGAGCTGGTAGCAGCAAGGCCATGGAGGGAATTGAAAACAAGGATGGGAATTTTAAAATCGAGGTGTAGCCAGATTGGGAGCCAATGTAGGTCAGTGAGCACAGGGGTGATGGGTGAATGGAATTTTGACCAAGATGAAGGAATGACAATATATGAACAAGTCAGGATGGTGTGTGACTTGGAGGTGCTGCACAAGCACCTGCTGTCTTTGTCCTTTTAGGTATTGGAGGTCACGGGTTTGGGAAGAACTGCCAAAGAAGCCTTGGCAACTTGCTGCAGAGAAAAGAAGGGCATCCAAAGCTAGAGCTCCCTGGATGAATGAAGGTATAGAGATTAAAATGAAACAGAAAAAAGAGGCTTATGACAAATGTCAGGTTCCTATTACAGTACATAACCAAGCCATCTACAGAAAATACAGAGGAGAACTGAAAAAGGAAATGAGGGGCAAAGAGAGAGTATGAGAATAGATTAGCGGTTAACATAAAAGGGAACCTAGAAGTCTTTCATAAACACACAAATTGTAAAAGGGTGGTCAAAGGCAGCGTGGGTCCGATTAGGGACCAAAAAGGAAATCTTCCTGTGGAGGCAGAGGGCATAGCTGAGGTACTAAATGAGCACTTTGTATTTGTCTTCAAAAAATAACAGGTTGCTGCCAATGTAAAGGGGGAGGTAGTAGTGATATTGGATAGGATAAAAATAGATACAGAGGAGGTACTTAAAAGATTGGCAGTACTCAAAGTAGAAAAGTCACCCGGTCCAGATGGGATGCATCCTAGGTTGCTGAGGGAAGTAAGGGTGGAAATTGCGGAGGCTCTGGCCACAATCTTCCAATCTTCACTAGATAGAGGAGTGATGCCAGAGGATTGGAGGATTGAAAAATGTTACACCCCTGTTCAAAAAAGGGGAGAGGGATAAACCCGGCCACTACAAGACAGTCAGTCTAACGTCGGTGGTGGGGAACTTTTAGTGACAATAATCTGGGACAAAATTAATTGGCATTTGGAAAAGTATGGGTTAATAAATGAAAGCCAGAATGGATTTGTTAAAGGCAAATTGTGTTTGACTAACTTATTGAGTTATTTGATGAAGTAATGGAGAGGATTGATGAGGGTAGTTTGGTTGATGTGTATGTGGACTTTCAAAAGGCGTTTGATAAAATACCACTTAATAGACTTGTTAGCAAAATTGAAGCCCATGGGATTAAAGGGACAGAGGCAGCGTGGATACAAAATTGACTAAGCAGCAGAGTAGTGGTGAATGGTTGTTTTTCAGACTGGAGGGAAGTATACAGTGGTGTTCCCCAGGAGTCAGTATTAGGACCACACCTCTTTTTGATATATATTAATGACCTGGATTTGGGTATGCAGGGCATAATTTCAAAGTTTGCAGATGAGACAAAACTCAGAAATGTAGTAAACAATGAGGAGGATGGAAATAGACTTCAGGAGGACATAAACAGATTGGTGAAATGGGCAGACACATGGCAGATGAAATTTAACACAGAAAAGTGTGAAGTGATACATTTTGGAAGGAAGAATGAGGAGAGGCAATATAAGCTAAGTAGTACAATTTTAAAGGGGGTACAGAAACAGAGAGACCTGGAAGTATATGTACACAAATCTTTGAAGGTGGCAAGACAAGTTGAGACGGCTGTTAAAAAAGCATATGGGATCCTTGGCTTTATTAATAGAGGCATAGAGTACAAAAACAAGGAAATTATGCTAAATTTTTATAAAACACTGGTTAGGTCCCAGCTGGAATATTGTGCCCAATTCTGGGCACCACGCTTTAGGAAGGATGTCAAGGCCCTACAGAGGGCACAGAAGAGATTTACTAGAATGGTACCAGGGATGAAGGAGAGTCATGTGGAGAGACTGGAGAAGCTGGGGTTTTTCTCCTTAGAGCAGAGAAGGTTAAGAGGAGATTTGATAGAGGTGTTCAAAATCATGATGGGTTTTGATACAGTAAATAAGGGGAAAGTGTTTCCAGTGGCAGAAGGGTCAGTAACCAAAGGACACAGATTTAAGGTAATTGGCAAAAGAACCAGAGGTGACACGAGGAAACAAATTTTTTTGCAGCGAGTTATTATGATCTGGAATGCACTGGTGGAAACAGATTCAACAGCAACTTTGAAAAGGGAATTGGATAAATACTTGAAGGGTAAAAATTTGCAGGGCTATGGGGAAAGAGCAGGGGTGTGGGACTAATTGGATGGCTCTTCCAAAGTGCCGGCACGGGCATGAAGGGCCGAATGACCTCCTTCTGTGCTGTATCATTCTATGATTTTATAACTCTATCTTAATTTCATATCATCTGCAAATTTGACCAATTTGCATAAAATTTCCAAATCCAAATCATTGATGTAAATTAGAATCAGTAGTAGTCCTAACACCGAGCCCTGGGGCTGCTCTCTCAATACTTCCCTCCACACTAACATTACTCCTGTAACAAGTACCCATTGTTTTCAACCCTTTAGCCAATTTGAGCTTTGATCTTAACTTCATCAAATGCTTTTTGGAAGTCTACCCTGAAAATGTGTTGTTGAGCCTTCTTCCCAGCTATCTGCAGTCCCTATGTTAATGGTTCTCCCATGATTGTGTTAGGCAGAGAATCCCAAGATTTTGACCCAGCGACAATGAAGGAATGGTGATACATGTCCAAGTCAAGGTGGCGTATGCCTTAGAGGTGACGATATTCCAGGTCACAGTTGCACTTGTCTTTTCCGGTGGTAGAGGTTGCAGGGCTAGGAGCTGCGATGCAGATTAATAAGTCCATTTTTAAAAAAAGCAAACTAA
Organism: Heptranchias perlo; assembly: GCF_035084215.1. Classification (NCBI taxonomy): domain Eukaryota; kingdom Metazoa; phylum Chordata; class Chondrichthyes; order Hexanchiformes; family Hexanchidae; genus Heptranchias; species Heptranchias perlo. The sequence goes on along the minus strand of NC_090325.1, from coordinate 66,677,933 downwards.
GCACTGGGGTTCATTTCTAGAGGAATAGAATTGAGAAGTTGCAAAAAATATTTACAAGGATGATACCAGAACTGAGAGGCTATACCCATCAGGAAAGATTGAACAGATTGGGGTTCTTTTCTCTGGAAAAGAGAAGGCTGAAGAGTGACCTGATAGAAACTTCAAGATTATGAAAGCGTTTGATAGGGTAGACATGGAGAAGATATTTCCACTTGTTGGGGAGACGAAAACTAGAGCCAGAAATATAAGATAGGCACTAATAAATCTAATAGGGAATTCAGAAGAAATGTCTTTACCCAGAGAGTGGTTGGAATGTTGAGACAAATAGCATAGGTACATTTAAGGGGAAGCTGGATAAATACATAAGGAAGAAAGGAATAGAAGGTTCTGCTGATAGGGTTAGATTAAGAGGGGTGGGAAGAGATGCATGTGGAGCTTAAGCAACAGCATGGACCAGTTGGGCCGAACGGCCTGTTTCTGTGCTGTACGTTCTATGTAATGTAAATAAGCTTGGATTATTTGCTGCAGTGTACTCTATGGATAGCACATGCTGAAGCCACAGTGCATCACTGATATAAAGGTATTATAGGAACAATGCCCTATAAATTGATGACAGGACTCTTCGAGGTTCATGGAGGAAATGCCCTAAATAGACTTTTAGCTTGAAAGCTGACCACACAAAATGGAGTTCAGCTGTTCAACAGAGGACAGGTTCTGCCCCAATTTCCAACCCCTACGCTGCAACAACGCCTAACTCAGGGATTCTATAATTAGAGGGATAGATAGTGTCCTCTGCAGTCGTGACCAAGAGGTCAGGAGGGTGTGTTGCCTACCTGGTGCAAGGGTAAAGGACATCTCGGAGCAACTGGAGAGGAACTTGGAAAGAGAGGGGGAAGCTTGTCGAAACTTAACACTATACCAATGCATTAACACCCAAACCAGTAGTACAAAGAGAAAATTTTATTTTAACTTGTATACAAGGGAAGAGCACCTCAAAACAATGGTTGAAGGTACAGCTTCTTCGAGTCAGTGAAATAGCTCATGTTTATACAGTTCAATAAAAAACGCCCATCTGCTACAGAATATGGGTGTACACATACATTCTTTATTGGCTCAGGTAGTTGGTCAATCAAGTAGTGAGCCTGTCCCCCCCCCCCGAACGTCCATAGCCCTTTATTACTTTGGCATGTAGGCCTGAGCATTCCCATCCTCCCCACATTTCTGTCCTGGTTATCAGTAGGGCTGAAGTCAGTCTCAAGGCCACATGGCCTTTCAAGAAACTGTATTCTCATTTTATTTTTGTAGTCAGCAATACCCTTATCTGCTAGGGGGGCCAGACGGTACTAAGCACCTGCTCAGCTAACTTAATTATCAACATACCAAGGCTTAAACGTAATTACACAATTGTGCTTCTCTGTGTGCTGTAGCTAACCTATTATGTGGGTTAATAAAGAGTTAATATGGTCAAGTATCCCTTCATGCATTTCCACATTCCCCCCCTTTGTCCTTCATAAAGGACAATATCCTAGTAGAGCCTTACCTTAGCTAAGCGTTCAAATTCTTCCTGCTCCTCATCTCCTCCCGTCTCTACTTGTACCATTAAATTAGTGGGTGATATATTTGTACCCAAATTAGACATCATAGCACAGCAACATTTAAGTAAGCAATAAGCTATAAGAATTATAACAACGAATATGATTAAACTTTGAACTAGAGAAGTCCCAATAGAACCCAGCCATCCTGTTGCCCAGCCCCAAAGAGTGAACGAAGGGGGCTGCTTAAGTTTCTCAATTTGCTTTTGGATGTGATCGGCCAAATTAGTAATCTCTTCTGAACTATCAGGTATGTAGGTACAACATTCAGATCCAATTAGTGCGCATGTCCCCCCTTTTTCTGCCAATAGGTAATCAAGGGCCATACGGTTCTGTAAGGTGACTGTTCGAATGGCTATCATCTCTGCGCTCATTTTCTTTAAGGCTTCTACCGTATCGTTAGCAATCTCTTCCAAGATTTTGGCCATATTAATGATTTCTCTGGTGACCTTACCCATTCCCCACCAAGGGAAAGCAATGGCCCAGAACCGGTCGGTGTCAGTAATTACCCTTTTTACTCGTTGCCAGGTGGGACCGTTGGGGCAGGGACAATGAGTGTCGGATATATGGTATTACATATCCCAAGTAACATGATCATGACCAATTTTGGGGCGACCATGGATATGCCTTGTGGCCACAAATAAACTAAGTGCCATTGTACGCCGTCATTGCAGAAAAACTTTCTTCATGTATAAGGTCCGTGGAATTTTGGCCGCCTGTGCAATTTTCCCACGTGATGCGGCTACCGTCGTTGTTTGTGGTCATGTTCACATACTGAGTGCAATTACTCCATCCTACCGTATCTCCTTCTGTAGAGTTCTTACTCAAACATATTGTTCCATTAGGTCTTGATGTATTTGTGAGGATTAAAAACGGGGGTTTATGGATCCGATTATAATTGGGTTGGTACCACCCATGAAATTTGGTTTCACATTTTGTTTTGTTTGTATACTCCTTCCACATTCCTCTCGTATATACCTGATATGATCCTCCGGTAGTGCTCGCCCCCTTCCTTTATTCGTCCTTATCGGTTCCATTTTGATTTAATACCCATTCTGCCATTTCTGGGGAAGTTAAGGGGACTGGTTTGAGGGGAATGCCTCCCTTGGAATGGATGGGGATATAGGAGCACACCCAGCAACTAGAGATATTTAGGCGTTTTGCATAAATATAGGACATATATAAGAAAGCATTTACGTGTAATTCCCTTGAAGCGCGACTGGTCCTACTTGCAGCGGGGGTTGTAGCAGGTCCTACGTTAATTCCCACCCATAGGATCAGGCATGCAAAGCCAATCATTCCCAAATGATTTAACAGTTTAGGACATGCCATGGTGCAACAGTCTCTTATGATGGTTTAATTAATCAGTCTTTTCCTTCAGTTCGGCTGGTTCGCCGCCGCCGGGGTCCTTGTATGGGGATTTCTTACAGTGGGACGCATGTATCCTCGTAGGTCGTTCCTTCACTTTCACGGCGGTGTTCGTTGTGAGGAGTACTTGATAGGGTCCTTCAAACCGGGGCTGGAGTCAATTTTTTGGCTTAAAGATCTTTATGTAGACAGTATCTCCTGGCTCGATACTGTGACACTTCTCTCCTGTGGGTTCAAGCTGTGCTTGTTTGACCTGTCGGTGAAAACTAGAAATACAGTTAGTTAACGTGACACAATACTGTAGCATGTCCTCCTCCATTGTGTGTACATCCATCTGTTTTACAGACAGGGGTGCTGAGAACGGCAGACATTGTGGCCGTCCCATCACAATCTCATGTGGTGACAATCCTGTCACCCTGCTGGTTGAGGACCTCATGACCATGAGGGCTAAAGGTAGTGCATCTACCCACTTAAGCCCCGTTTCCTCACAAAGTTTAGAAAATTTGTTCTTCAACATGCCGTTGTATCGCTCAACTGTACCTGATGACTGTGGGTGATAACTACAATGAAAGTGTTGATCAATCTGTAGTCCTTTACACAGTTGCTTTACAACAATCCCTGTAAAATGTGCCCCGTTGTCGCTTGACAACTTATGGGGTATAACTTCTCTAAGCAGACATTTAGCAACAGCTGTAGTACCATTCTTTCTACAAGGAAAAGCTTCAATCCATCTAGAAAACATGTCAATTATTACTAATATATATTTATATCCCATACATGGGGATAATTCAATAAAATCCATTTGCAAGTGTGTAAAGGGTCCTTCAGGACCCGGATGCACAGAACGTACTGTCTTTTCAGTTTTACCAGGATTCATTCGGTGACAGATGGTACATTGGTTACTAATTGGTGTGAGAGCCTTGGTTAGACCTGGCGCAAACCATGTTTGATTCACATAGTCGGTCATTCCGGTCTTACCAGCATGCGTAAAGGTATGAACACATCTAGCGAGCCAGGGTAAAAGTTGGCGAGGGGCCACCACGCGGCCGTCATGGTGGACCCACAAACCCTCCCGGTTCTTTGTACAGTTATGATTAACCCATTCCACCACTTCGTTTTCCCCCGCCCTGGACTGATGTTCAATGACATCTTTTAATGATGGGGGTACCGATTCTGGATCTTTCTCTCTGGAAACCATAAGGGGGACCAGAGGTCCTGTGTCAGAAAGTGCTGCTTGTTTTGCTGCGAGATCAGCTCTTTCATTGCCCAGAGAGACTTGGTCTTGTCCTCCGGTATGGGCTTTACATTTTACCACAGCCACCAAAACGGGTTCCATTAGTGCTAGCAAGAGATGGTTGATCTGTTCAGCATTTTTAAAGGTTGTTCCATTTGATGTCAGGAATCCACGCAATTTCCAAATCTGTCCATAATCATGTGCAACGCCGAATGCATATCGTGAGTCTGTGTAAATGGTGGCTGTTTTCCCAGTAGCAACAATACAGGCTCGTGTGAGGGCGAATAGTTCTGCCTGTTGCGCTGAAAAGGTGGGTGGTAGTGAATAGGCTTCTATAGCAAAATGGTCATCAACAATCGCGTAGCCTGCACGAGGGGACCCTTCATCGTCTCGCAATGCTGACCCATTGACATAGAGGTTTAATTCACAGTTCGAAATAGGTTGTTCAGAAAGGTCAATTCGTGGCTTGGTTACTAGCTGAGTTACTGCCTCGCAGCAGTGTGGTTATCCACCTTCTTCAGTAGGCAGCAGAGTAGCTGGATTCAGGATAGTACAGCGTTGTATAGTAAGATTGGGATTTGACAACAGTTCCACTTCGTACCTGCTGCTTCTAGCAGTAGTGATGTGATGGGTAGCACATCGAGTCAGCAGGATTTCCACTGAATGGGGCACATACAAGGTGGTTCAATGGTTGAGTGTAATGGTCTGTGCTTTCTGCACCGCATATGAGGCAGCAGCCAATGCCGGTAGGCAGCCAGGTAGTCCCCTAGCGACTGGGTCCAGCTGGACACTATAGTATGCTAACGGTCTCTTATGGTCACCGTGAGATTGGGTGAGGACTGCTTGTGCAAACCCAGCTTTATGATGGACATACAGGTGGAATGGTAGCTCATAATTGGGGAGTCCGAGTGCAGGTGCAGATATTAATGCCTGTTTCATCTGCTCGAAGTGGTCTCGTGTTTTATCGCTCCATATAAGATAGACTGGCTTGTCGTCACCCATCATGTCCAGTAAAGGTCTTGTTATTTCAGAATAACCCATTATCCATTGCCTACAGTATCCTGTCATTCCAAGAAAATGTTTCAATTGTTGTTGGGTCTGTGGGACAGGAGTGTCACAAATAGCTATGACTCTTTTCTTCGATAATCATCGAGTGTCTTTATATAATTCGTGTCCCAAATACTCTACAGTTTCCGAAACAAACTGAAGTTTAGACCTAGGGACCTTGTGTCCTTTTTTAGCAAGGGCACATAACATGGTAATAGAGTCAGCCTGACAGGCAGAAGAATTAGGTGAGGCTATTAACAGATCGTCTACATACTGGATCAGAGTGGAACCTGCTTCTAAGACGATGTCCTGCAAGTCTGCCTTTAAACACTGTGAAAATATGGTTGGGCTCTCAGTGTAGCCTTGAGGCAATCGTGTCCATGTATATTGTCTTCCCTTAAACGTGAAAGCGAAAAGAAATTGGGAGTCGTGATGAATTGGGACACTGAAAAATGCTGAACATAAGTCAATCACTGTGTAATGGGTGAAGCCACAAGGTATACTGGTGAGAATTCCAGCAGGGTTGGGCACAATAGGGTAAACAGGGAGAACAGAGGCATTCACTTCCCGTAAATCTTGTTCGAGCCGCCATTTGCCTGTTTGCCTCTTCTGAACAGGCAAAATAGGAGTGTTGCAAGGACTTTTAGTTGGTATAATGATTCCCTGATTTAACAAGTCTGAGACCACCATGGAGATGCCTTCTTCTGCCTCTGCTGACATGGGGTATTGAAACACTCTAGGGAAGGGCACTCCAGGTTTCATAGTAACCCTGTATGGCTGAGCAGTTAGCATTTTTCCCACTTCATTCGAATGTTGGGACCAGAGTTGCTCCGGGACCCTTTCTAACAAATTCGCTGTTTCCGTGGTACATACATATTCACTCCGGTTTCCGAGTAAGTCTCTGTCTAACACCTTTCGTTCAAAGGTTGAGTGATTGTTTACAGAAGGATATATGAAAATGGCAAAGCCAGCTCCTTCATCCAGCCGTATTACGGTACCTCCTCGGATATCCGCGACTTTAGTCCACATTAAATGGTTTAAGCGCTTTACCATGGGTCCAAGGTCCTTTTGACTGTGGCCTTCTGCAACTGCCAGAGTGCAGTGGGGCGCACTGTCGGCTACCTTAAATAAGGGTTTTACCTCGCTGGGTAGTATGATTGACACAGCTATGCCAGCCAGACCTATCAGGATCGTATCGCATGTGAGATTAAATTCGCGTCCTTCAAATGTTTGATAAAAACATTTTTCACAAATATCGTGTCCAGTTTTATCAAAGTAGGCTGTACAGTGTAAATTGTATTTCCAGGAGGTTAAATTAAGGAATGCTAGGTAATCAGATGCCGCCCTAGATACGAATTGCAGGGACCCCACCAATCTTCGAAGTTTTGTGGCCAGAGAGCCACTGTTGTTCATTGACCATTTATAAATGACGGGTGACTCAAATTCTCGAAGGGAATACATTCCATAAGTTTCTTCAGGGATAGACACTTCTAATCCCCTATCTGTACATATGATGGTGGCTCTCATTTTGCATAAGAGATCACGTCCGAGTAAATTAACGGGTGCGTCCTCTGATAGTAGGAATGCATGTTGTCTGTGGAATACTTCTGATTTTCTGTCTAATGGTTCTGACCATTGCATGGTTTGTGTAACTCCTGACAGGCCAATACATTGTACGCTTTTATCCGTTTTGGGGGCTTTTTTTGCCATTTCTTTGGACAATAAAGAGTTAGTAGCACCCGTATCAACAAGGAAGAGCACTTGTTTTCCCCCATGTGTAGATAGAGGCATGGTTCTTGACCAGCGTTCACAGAGACTATCGGCATTTGACAATCAGGTTTCTGACACAGGGGGGTTCGAAGGCGTCACGCGGGATAATTTCCGGGATCATTACCATTTGAATTACCCCATGGATTCCCAGTCGAAAATTGAGCTTGGGGTCGAGTGGTGGGTTGATCAGCATAATTTCACGGTGGACCATTGGCAGACCTTTTGTCGGGCTGAGGACAATTCGATCGCCAATGTCCACTTTTTCCACAATTAAAACACAGACCATAAAAAGGTTTTTAAGGATTTCCAGCACCGAGATGCCCCAAACCTCCTGGTTGAGGTGGGCCTAATCCGCGTCCGCGTTGTGGGCGTCCCCTCCCTCTATTATGTCCCATATAATACAAGGTGAGCGGGTCATTTGGAGTCATTTTTGTTTCTGCGTACATTGAGGTTTTACTTTGCTTTCTCTACTACGATCCTGGACATTCTTTAGAATGGACGTCAATTGGGGCATAGTTTTGTGTCTCCAATCTAAGCATATCAAAGTCAGTGGGTCTTTTAATTCTGGTCTGAGTCTTTTAACGAGGGCGTTAACGAGTGGCACTTGGTATGCATCTTTAGCCATACCAGAACACTGGTCAAAAATATTCTCCATTCTTTCTATATAATCCTCAACATCCTCATCTTTCCTTTGACTGGTTTCTGTAATCTTAGTCCAATTTGTTTTCTTTGGGAATTTTACGTGCATTACACCATACAAACTTGGCAGAATGCATCATCTGCCACTGCCTCGTCCGGTCCGTTAGCTGCCCTATGTTCTCGGATAAGGGCAAAACTTTCATCGCCCTCACACAGTCTTTTATATTTATTATCTTTCAACCATGCGCGCAATAACTGATCCATATCTACTATAGTTGGTTGGTGACAAATGACTATCGTTTTCAATTGGTCAATAGATTTTTCTAAGTCTTTGGAGGGGTCTGGTAAGTCCTGAATGATTCCTCTCAATTCGGTGGCTGTCCATGGACGGTGGATGGAAACTGGGTCTCCGTCTGCGACATGGACATTGGGGAAACGTCTTAAGGGCAGTTGTGTTACGGCTGGGATGGGCTTAGGTTCCCCTTCGTCTCCCTCCTTCGCCTCTCTGCGACTTTTGGCACCCCGGGTACCCTGGCTTGGGCCCGCAGTCTGGGAGAGTGTCTGGGCAGCTGTCCCACCAGTAGCGCCGCCCTCAAGATTAAGTGGAGGTGGGGGATTTGAAGGGTTAACGGGGTTCCCTTCGTTCTCAGGCAGTGCGGGTGCCCGCTCCTGATAAGCTGGAGGGTTTCGCGGGGCTCGCATCTGTCCTATGAAATAATCGTCATCTTCGTCTGAGGCAGTGGGTATGGCAGGATATAATGGCACAGCTAACGGCGGCTGTTTCTTCATTAACATTTGTTTAATTTTTATATCTTGCTTAGTATTGGCTGTACTGGCTGCCTTACTTTGTTCGTGTCGTGATTCGGCTTCTTTCTTCCAATCTCAGAATGCCGCCCACTTAACCCCTTCTAAGGTCTCTGTTCTCTAAACATTCCTCCAAACATTTGATTCTATCCATATTAAATGTACCGTCTTCAGGAAAGGAATATTTCCTAGTTTTTGTCCATTTTGACCAAACTATCTACTCGTCAGTTGTTTCTTTCCCAAAGTTTTTGTACATGTGAGCAGCAGGTGTTCCCTTTGGAGGGACATTGCTTGCTCTGGCGCCCATGGCTTATAGTCTATACAATTCTTCACACTATAATGACACAAATGACACAATAATCAAGGCCTATCTTAACTCTATCGCAATTCTATACTGGATAATTCAGCTGATCGGACAAGACGTCATGTGTTCTCTACACCTACTTTAGGGTCCTGGCCTTCACGTGGGGTTCAAACCCTCTTAATAACCAGCTCAGGCTAGGTGTGTGAGAGAAACGTCTGCAATTGGTTGGATCAGCTGACTTACACAGGATTCTTGTATATCTTAATTCTGTGCGACATTAACACCAGTCTGCGTTTGTCGCCACTACAGACTTGTTCAAATTACAATCTCACTCAGTTCCGAATATTAATTTTACTCTAAACGTCTGTAACTTTGTTACCTTTTTTTTTCTGGCGCCTGTCTAGCAGTGCCCGTGTGTTGGCCCAATACAGCAGCCTCAACGTCACTCTAGTTACCTTACCGGTTTCACAGATCTACTTCGCTATTGTTCTCTCTTAGCCCGTTACTACAACACCGCAGCTGACAATATCGAATAAGCTGACAAGTTCCTTTTCCCCTTCATTTTCTCCTTGTCTATACGAAACACATTTCCTATGATCGCCTTCCAATTCCTAAAGGCAAACAGAAGAATTAGTCATGTCAGTTAATGCATATATTTACTAATCACAGTGCGTCCGCGGCTTGCACAGAACACCTAGTTGTAATAACAACATGTGTCCGTACTTACTGGGGTTCACAAGCGATCTCAGTGGAACCTCCAAGAAACTGTCGAAACCTAACACTATACCAATGCATTAACACCCAAACCAGTAGTACAAAGAGAAAATTTTATTTTAACTTGTATACAAGGGAAGAGCACCTCAAAACAATGGTTGAAGGTACAGCTTCTTCGAGTCAGTGAAACAGCTCATGTTTATACAGTTCAATAAAAAACGCCCATCTGCTACAGAATATGGGCGTACACGTACATTCTTTATTGGCTCAGGTAGTTGGTCAATCAAGTAGTGAGCCTGTCCCCCCGAACGTCCATAGCCCTTTATTACTTTGGCATGTAGGCCTGAGCATTCCCATCCTCCCCACATTTCTGTCCTGGTTATCAGTAGGGCTGAAGTCAGTCTCAAGGCCACATGGCCTTTCAAGAAACTGTATTCTCATTATATTTTTGTAGTCAGCAATACCCCTATCTGCTAGGGGGGCCAGACGATACTAAGCACCTGCTCAGCTAACTTAATTATCAACATACCAAGGCTTAAACGTAATTACACAATTGTGCTTCTCTGTGTGCTGTAGCTAACCTATTATGTGGGTTAATAAAGAGTTAATATGGTCAAGTATCCCTTCATGCATTTCCACAAGCTCCAGTTGTCGTGGTCCATATTGGGACCAATGACATAAGGAAGAAAAGGGAGGAGGTCCTGCTAAGAGAATATCAGAAGTTAGAAGCTAAATTAAAAAGCAGGACTTCACGGGTGGTAATCTCGGGATTACTACCCAAGCCACATGCTAATTGGCATAGGGATAGACAGATCAGGAAGGTGAATGCATGGTTGAAAGAGTGGTGTGGGAAGAAGGGGGATTCCATTTCATGGGAGATTGACACCAGTACAGGGACAGGAAGGAGCTGTACCGTTGGGATGGGTTCCACCTGAACCGGAATGGGACCAGTGTCCTAGTGGAAAGGATAAATAGGGCTGTCAATAGGACTTTAAACTAATAAGATGGGGGGAGGCATCTGGTGAAGATAACATAAGTCTGAAGAAAAAATAAATAGGAAATGAGAATAAAGGTCAGACCAAGTTAGGAATAAGGGTAACACAAACAGTCAGGGAACAAATACAGTTACAGAACATTAATGCAAAATGACTGTCAAAAACAAAGGGAGAGGAACAATTATAAAAAACAAATTAAATTGCCTGTACAGTAATGTGCACAGCACCCAAAACAAAATGGGGAACTGGAAGCAATAATTCATAGCAAGGAGCCAGATGTTGTAGGGATAACTGAAACATGGCTGCATAAGGAACAGGAAAGGCAGTTAAATATTGCAGGATATAATGTATTTAGAAAGGGTGGGAAAGGAAGAAGGTGGGGAAGGGTGGGGTAGCTGTACTAATTAGAGACAACATAATGGCAATAGAAAGAAGGGACATAAGTAACATTACGATAGAAACAGGATCCATATGGATTAAGACAAAGGATAAGAAGGGATCGATCATGTTAATAGGTATACTCTACAGACCAGCTAAGAGTGGAAAGGAAGTGGAGGATGAAATATGTGGACAAATCAATGAAATGAGTAAAAAAATCAAATAATAATCATGACAGATTTCAACTACCACCAAATAAACTGGCAAAAAGGAGAAAAGGGAATGGATTTTTTACAGTTTGCACCTGACTCCTTTCTTACCCAGTATGTGAGAAGCCCAACAAGAGAGGAATCACTGCTGGATCCAGTAATGGGAAATGAACCAGAACAGATAAGAGAAGTAAGCTTAGGGGAACATCTAGGCAATAGAGATCATAACATAATAAGGTTTAAAATAATGATTGAGAAAGACATAAGTAAGACAAAGATCAAAGTGATAGATTGGAAAAAAGCTAATTTTGAGGGGATCAGAATGGAACTAGGGCAGGTAAATCGGGAAAAAAATTGATAGAGAAAGAAATGGTAGAGCAGTGAATAATATTCAAAACAGTGATCTATAGAGTTCAGCAGAAATATATTTCTCTTAAAAAGCAAGAACAAACTAGACAATAATGAAATACCATAGATGAATAAAGATAAGGGTAACTTTGAAACTAAAGAAAAAGGCATACACTAAGTACATAGACAATAAAGGAGAGGATGACAAAAGGGAATATGAAGAGGTTAGGAAAGAAATAAAAAAAACAATTAGGAAAGCAAAGAGGTTAAATTATCAAGGAATATAAAAAGAAAGAGTAAAGTATTCTACAGACACATAAATTAAAAAAAGAAAAATCAGGATAGGGATAGGGCCACTAAAGGGTGCACAAGATAAACTCTCAGGTAATGACAGCGAAATGGCAGAAACATTGAATAGTTACTTTGCCTCCGTATTTACCAGGGAGACTAACAAGATGGGCAGGACATTAGACAAAGAGGTCGAAAAAGATATTAAAACATTTAAGATAGAAAGCGAGGAGATAAGTGGTAAACTAATCATACTTAGGGAGGATAAAACCCCTGGTCCGGATGGATTGCTTCCGCAAATATTAAAAGAAGTTAGGGAGGAGATAGCAGAGGCACTATTACATATATATAAAAAAGCAGCCCGCTTGATTGGCACCAAATCCACTACCTTAAACATTCACTCCCTCCACCACTGGCGCACCATGGCTGCAATGTGTACCATCTACAAGATGCACTTCAGCAACTCGCCAAGGCTTCTTCTACAGCACCTCCCAAACCAGCGACCTCTACCATTTAGAAGGACAAGGACAGCAGGCGCATGGGAACACCACCACCTGCACATTTCCCTCCAAGTCACACACCATCCTGACTTGGAAATATATCGCCGTTCCTTCATCGTCCCTAGGTCAAAATCCTGAACTCCCTACCTAACAGCATTGTAGGAGTACCTTCACCACACGGACTGCAGCGGTTCAAGGAGGCAGCTCACCACCACCTTCTCAAGGGCAATTAGGTATGGGCAATAAATGCTAGAGAAGTCCACATCCCATGAACGAATAAAAAAAAGTCCGGTCGCTGCTGTAGTTGATGCTCAGCATCTGTTAGTGCTGATTTACACTGATACACTGAATTGCCTTTGTAACCATTATTTGCTGATTTATAGTGATACACTGAATTGTCTGTGTAACTCGTTTTGTTAAGTAGCTCTGTCCATTAATGATTTGCTAAAGCAACTGCTAGATAACTCTGACTACATTTATACATTTGTATTAAATATTCATATACCCAACTTTAACTTTAAATTGTGATATGTAACCAATAAATAGTGTTTAGTGGTCTGACTTCTTTCTTGATGATTTGGCAAGAAAGAGTTAATTCACTCACCCAATAGCTTGAGGGTAACTCAACCAAGGGTTAATAAATTAAATTAATTTTGATCTGGACTGGGTTTAATGTAAGACAGTTAAGCGAGCATTGTCAGGCATCATTCGTCCCTTGACCCACACTGGGGGGGGGGGGGGGGGTAAAACCCCAGATGATTCCTTGATGAGGAGTTAATGGTGGGTATTAAGGATTTGTGTAATTCCTTTGCTTATATTTGTCAGGATACCGAAACCCACCTTTCTTACAGTATCTATTAACAGAATGAAATATTTAACTTCTGGGCTCTTACATATTCCACTTCCGAACCAAATTCAGGTCGTAGCTGCTGGGAACTCAGCAATTCAATACATTACTATAAGTTTTCAGCAGCAAGCACTTAATCTCATAATAATTGCTCTTCAAATGAAAGCAACATGCTCTTTGGCAATGGACATCTTCATATTATTATTATTTGACAAACTGATCACTGGAGACATTGGATGTAATAAATCTTTCTTTTAAACTTAGCACGCAATAGATGAAATTTCAGCTTTCAAACATGAGTTCTGGAGCTGGACCAAATCAAGTCATGCATATGTTAATCCTTGTAAGTGCAATAATTGGGTATGTCTTGTGGAGAGTTATGTTTGGTTGAAGTAGATCCTTCAGTCCATTTGATCTCATCCTTCTTAAGTACCAGCTTCCCATTGCAGCATCTAATTGTTTCTCAAACAGGTCAAGTGTCCTGGCCTCAGCCACTCTTCCTTGGAAACTATTCCAGCTGTTGACCAGCAATTGTTGATCATCCTTTAAGTTTGCCCCTCACCACCCTGAACTTGTGTCCTACTGATTTGGTTATAAACCCAAGCTTATCATGTTATTGCACATAGCTCTTCCATCAGCAGCAGGGATGAGTCTCATTGCTCTCTTCTGCACCGCCTCCCAGAAAATTTTGCTTCCTTTAATTGACTTTGGGCCATGAGGGTGACAGTACTGAATCCTAAACATTAGATCAGCAGAAAACCACCAGACTTTTTTAATCTTACAGTTTTTTTTTTCAAGATGATATACCTCTTTAATCCACAAACACCTCCTCCATCATGTTGAATGATCAGGATATTGTCTCACTCATTGTGCTTCCATTGGGAAGTATTGCTCTGTACTGTTGCCGTATTGTGGAATAAAGCAGCTGAATGATGCAAACCGAGCTTTGCCTCACCTAGTTTAACTCATTGTAAACAATTTTACAACACCAAGTTATAGTCCAGCAATTTTATTTTAAATTCACAAGCTTTCGGAGATTTTCTCCTTCCTCAGGCAAATGTTTCAAGAGCTCCTTGAAGCCTACGCATTTATACATATTGAACAATACATGGTGTTTACAGATTGCCACTGCAACTGCCCGTTGCCAAGGCAATCACCGTGTTCAGACAGAGAGGTGTCACCTGCAGAACCCCCGAATACACATTCAACAAAAAAACAAACAGGGAAAAAAAACAGAGAAAAAAAAACACAGAGAGAGGCAGAAACATCCGGAAGGCAGAGAGAGCCAGCAAATGACCCATTATATTAAAAACAGATAACATTTGTTCGCTGGTGGGGTAACGTGTAGCGTGACATGAACCCAAGATCCCGGTTGAGGCCGTCCTCATGGGTGCGGAACTTGGCTATCAATTTCTGCTCGACGATTTTGCGTTGTCGTGTGTCTCGAAGGCCGCCTTGGAGTACGCTTACCCGAAGGTCGGTGGATGAATGTCCATGACTGCTGAAGTGTTCCCCGACTGGGAGGGAACCCTCCTGTTTGGCGATTGTTGCGCGGTGTCCGTTCATCCGTTGTCGCAGCGTCTGCATGGTCTCGCCAATGTACCATGCTCTGGGGCATCCTTTCCTGCAACGTATGAGGTAGACAACGTTGGCCGAGTCACAGGAGTATGAACCATGCACCTGGTGGGTGGTGTCATCTCGTGTGATGGTGGTATCTGTGTCGATGATCTGGCATGTCTTGCAGAGGTTACCGTGGCAGGGTTGTGTGGCGTCGTGGACGCTGTTCTCTTGAAAGCTAGGTAGTTTGCTGCGAACGATGGTCTGTTTGAGGTTGGGTGGCTGTTTAAAGGCGAGTAGTGGAGGTGTGGGGATGGCCATAGCGAGGTGTTTGTCCTCATTGATGACATGTTGAAGGCTGCGGAGAACATGGCGTAGTTTCTCCGCTCCGGGGAAGTACTGGACGACAAAGGGTACTCTGTTGGTTGCGTCCCGTGTTAGTCTCCTGAGGAGGTCTATGCGATTTTTTGCTGTGGCCCGTCGGAACTGTCGATCGATGAGTCGAGCGTCATATCCCGTTCTTACTAGGGCGTCTTTCAGCGTCTGTAGGTGTCCATCGCGTTCCTCCTCGTACAGGGAACCCCCAGCTTCTGTCGTGACACTACAGACTTCCTACAAAAACTCAGTACCCACGGACCAGTAGAACCAGGAACACTTCTCACCACGATGGACGTCTCGGCACTATACACCAGTATCCCCCACGATGACGGCATCGCTGCGACAGCATCAATACTCAACACCAACAACAGCCAATCTCCGGAAGCCATCCTACAACTCATCCGCTTCATCCTGGATCACAATGTCTTCACCTTCGATAACCAGTTCTTTACCCAAACACACGGAACAGCCATGGGGACCAAATTCGCACCCCAATACGCCAACATTTTCATGCACAAGTTCGAGCAGGACTTCTTCACTGCACAAGACCTCCAACCAACACTATACACCAGATACATCGACGACATTTTCTTTCTATGGACCCACGGCAAGGAATCACTAAAGAGACTACACGATAACATCAACAAGTTCCATCCCACCATCAAGCTCACCATGGACTACTCCTCAGAATCAGTTTCTTTCTTGGACACACGAATCTCCATCAAAGACGGGCACCTCAGCACCTCACTCTACCGCAAGCCCACGGACAACCTCACGATGCTCCACTTTTCCAGCTTCCACCCTAACCACGTCAAAGAGGCCATCCCCTATGGACAGGCCCTGCGAATACACAGGGTCTGCTCAGACGAGGAGGAACGCGATGGACACCTACAGACGCAACCAACAGAGTACCCTTTGTCGTCCAGTACTTCCCCGGAGCGGAGAAACTACGCCATGTTCTCCGCAGCCTTCAACATGTCATCAATGAGGACAAACACCTCGCTATGGCCATCCCCACACCTCCACTACTCGCCTTTAAACAGCCACCCAACCTCAAACAGACCATCGTTCGCAGCAAACTACCTAGCTTTCAAGAGAACAGCGTCCACGACGCCACACAACCCTGCCACGGTAACCTCTGCAAGACATGCCAGATCATCGACACAGATACCACCATCACACGAGATGACACCACCCACCAGGTGCATGGTTCATACTCCTGTGACTCGGCCAACGTTGTCTACCTCATACGTTGCAGGAAAGGATGCCCCAGAGCATGGTACATTGGCGAGACCATGCAGACGCTGCGACAACGGATGAACGGACACCGCGCAACAATCGCCAAACAGGAGGGTTCCCTCCCAGTCGGGGAACACTTCAGCAGTCATGGACATTCATCCACCGACCTTCGGGTAAGCGTACTCCAAGGCGGCCTTCGAGACACACGACAACGCAAAATCGTCGAGCAGAAATTGATAGCCAAGTTCCGCACCCATGAGGACGGCCTCAACCGGGATCTTGGGTTCATGTCACGCTACACGTTACCCCACCAGCGAACAAATGTTATCTGTTTTTAATATAATGGGTCATTTGCTGGCTCTCTCTGCCTTCCGGATGTTTCTGCCTCTCTCTGTGTTTTTTTTTCTCTGTTTTTTTTCCCTGTTTGTTTTTTTGTTGAATGTGTATTCGGGGGTTCTGCAGGTGACACCTCTCTGTCTGAACACGGTGATTGCCTTGGCAACGGGCAGTTGCAGTGGCAATCTGTAAACACCATGTATTGTTCAATATGTATAAATGCGTAGGCTTCAAGGAGCTCTTGAAACATTTGCCTGAGGAAGGAGAAAATCTCCGAAAGCTTGTGAATTTAAAATAAAATTGCTGGACTATAACTTGGTGTTGTAAAATTGTTTACAATTGTCAACCCCAGTCCATCACCAGCATCTCCACATCATAGTTTAACTCAGTCTGCCTTTGGAAAGATTGAGGAAACTTGCTAAAGAAACAAGTACGTGCTCCAAATCGCAAGGGGATGCTATTGTTATCTCCCCGTTATGCTATTGTACATGTAGATATAGGGCGGTGTGTGTCAACTCCCATAAAAGTAAGATGCTCAGACCATTTACATGAGTGACTGACCCCACTGATTCACTTAGTAGTCATCAAATTTGCTTAGTTCAATTGACACAAACTAGCTTCGCACAATGATACAAAAATAAAATGAACATGCGATGCTATCCCCCTTCAATGGGTTGTCTCATTCAACTTAACTGACCCAACTGAACCCTAGTAGGTCAAAATTTGTAACAATTAGTGGCAGCTACCTGGGCTACTGAGTTACACACGATGAAGATGATTCAAAAGGTTTTAAATTTATAAGTGAAGGGAACAAAAACAGTAATATCTAAAAATGTCAATCAGGTCAAAAGAGGAATAAATTGAAATGGCACATTTAGTGGCAGAAGGATAAGCAAAAGAGAGTGAGAATTTAAGCTAAAGAAGAAAGAGTTTAAGTTCAGAGAGCGAGAGGGAGAAATGGCATCATTATGAGTCCCAAAGGGAGCAGGAGCATCTTTGTGCTTTCGAACTGGGAGAAAAACACACATCAGCAGTGAGTATGGTAAGTGAGGTCACAGAACTCGGGACCTACCATTATATTAAGTCAAATCTTATTCCAAATTTTAAAGCTGGGCATGATATTGGTAGTTTTATGCAGGCATTTGAATTGTTTGCCAGTCACCACAAGTGGCACAGAAATGAATGTATTTGGACAGTGGGGAGTAAAGGGGTGGAGGAGGTTGCAACGATGAGGATGGGTGAGGTCATGCAGTGATATAAGGATGAGGACAAAGATTTTACATTTGAGGCATTGAGGGATGGGTAACAATGTAGGCCATTGGACAGGCGAACAGGATATAGTATGGGATATAATATATGCAGCAGAGTTTTGGATAGGCTGGGATTTATGAAGAGTAGGGGATGGGCGGCCAGCAAGGAAAGCATTGGCAGTAGCCAAGGCATTGGAAGGGGTTCAGCAGTGGCTGGGGTGGGGGTGGCTGAAGTGGACAATGTTGCAGAGGTGGAAGTACGCAAGCTTTGTGATGGAGAGGATATAAGGTCTGAAGCTCAGCACAAAATCAAACATGACTCCTAGGCTGCATTGAGAACAGTCTGGTTCAGCCTGAGACAGTGACTGGGGGTGGGGTGAGGGAAGGAATCTGTGACAAGGCAGGAGAGTTTGTGGCAGGGATCAAAGATTATGGCTTCGGTCTTCCCAATGTTGAGCTGGAGGAAGTTATAATTCATCCATGACTGGATATCAGACAAATAGACTGACAGCACAAAGGCAGTTGAGGGGTCAAAAGAAGCAGGAGACAGGCAGAGCTCAGTGTCATTGGCATACATTTGGAAGCTGACCCAGTATCTGCAGATGGTGTCACTAAGGGGCAGCATGTAGATGAAGAGGAGGAGACAAAAATAAATTTGTGGGGGGGACACCAGAGGTAATGGTGCGGGGCAGGAAGAGAAGCAATTGTTAGAGAGGCTCTGGCTACATTCAGAAAGGTAGGAGTCAGTCACACAGATTTGGACAACGGAGGAGGATGGCATGATTGACAGTGTTGAATATCACAGAGAGGTCGAGGAGGACGATGAGGGATAATCCATCACAGTTTGCTCTTGCATAGAACTGGTGCGGACTCGATGGGCCAAATGGCCTCCTTCCATGCTGTAACCTTTCTATGATTCTTGAGAATGAAGCCAAACTGGACAGATTTGAACAGGGAGTTATGACAGACATGGGTATGGAGCTGGGAGGCGATGATGTAAGAACGTTGGGATTAATACCCTGACAAGAATATTAATCAAAGGCACCAGACGAATGCTCAACCCATCACCTTAACTCCTCATCAAGGGACCATCTGGAGTTTACCACCCAATTTATGCCTAAGAGGTAATGACACCTGAAATTGACTCTCTGAAATGTCTTACATCAACCAGATTGGATTATATTAGCATTTACACTACTAATCTTCCATCAGGATCTGCACAAGCTACGGAGTGAATGAGTTAACCCTTTCTTGTCAATTATCAAAAAAGTCAAACAACAAAGTCATGAACTAACAATTAATCTTGGAATAATTAGCAGCATTTCAACTTAAACATGGAGTATAAATGTAGTAAATAATTAGTAGATAGAGTTAATTGACAAAATAAATAACCGAAGTTACACAGGCAGTTCAGTTATGTCACAGTAATTCAGTATTAACTGTTTGCTGATTATAAATTTACAGTTGAGATCAGTGTCTGAGATTGATATAAATTGAGGAAATTAATTTAGGATTAGATTCCTTAGATAGCCACCAAGTTAATGGGTTTAGATAGCCAGTCTATTAAAAAGGTTAAAATCTATATGCTTGTTGTGAACAATATTTCCAGAACTTATAAGATCTTGTCCTTATGAGCTCGCGTTCCTCTGGGAGGATGGCATTAGTCTTCTGAGATGTTGTAAGGGATTAGCCTCCATCTGTAGAGATGCTATCCATTCCTCCTGGATATTCTGCTCCTGGGTAAATTCACCTTTCCTGCTGGTAGCTGTATCTGGACGAGCTGGCTTAAATCTCACCTCCCTTGACCTCAGGGAAATTTGTACATCTAACAGTCACATTTATATCTGTCTGGTATAGCTGTACAATCTTCTGTAACCTTTTTCTCTCCCTGTCAGAGATGCACTTTCCGATTTTACAGAGACCCTCCTGCAACAGAAAAGACTACTAAAAGAACTAAACTAAGAACCAAGAGCTGAAAACTGAGTACTTAGAACTGCACTTGTGTCAAAAACACTACCTTATATATCTGTAATTTCCAAAGAAACCTTCTCAATTCTATTGACCAATCTAATTGGCACAATTGTTAGAAGAATTCAGCCCTTCTGGTGCCAATCACCTCACACAGCCATGTTGGTACACTTGATGACCTCCAAATCAATGAAGCACCAACACCTAAATATACCAGGCTGTTGGTTTACTTCCTAGCTTCTCAGGTCCTTGCTAACAAAGGGAACACATTCAGGTTGTTCTATAAATGCCTTGACGGCACCCTTGTCTTGGACATCTGGATAAGCATAAGCAGAACATACTTTACAATACTTGCAAAAAAAAACCTTGAAACGTAGCTACACATGGCAAGAGGTTGCAGTGTGTTACACTGAAATGCTGCAATGTGGACCTGTGTGTGGAAGTGAATGAGTAAATAATGAATAAGTAATGAAAAACAAAGAATATTAGCCATGATTTTGCGGGAGGCCTCCAAATTCACCTTCCCACTCTATTGTTTTTATAATTCATTCTCAGTAGGTGGCGGTGGGCCGTCTTCTTGAACTGCTCGGAGCAGTTTGATACAACTGAGTGGCTTGCTAGCCCACTTCATAGGGTAGTTAAGAGTTAACCATGTTGGTGTGGGACTAGTGTCACATATAGGCCAGACCGGGTACGGTCATTCATTCCCTGAAGGACATTAGTAAACCAGTTGGGTTTTTACAACAATCTAACAGCTTCATGGAAACTTTTACTTTTTACTTTACTTCTACTGCTACTGGCTTTTTATTTCCAATGTCTTAAAACTGAATTCAAATTCTCAAAATGTCATGGTGTGATTTGAATTTAAATTCTCTGGATTATTAGTCCAGGCCTCTTGATTACTAGTCCAGTAACCACTATGCTACCATACCCTATCGGCATGTCTCCATGCCTTTATTCTCAATAGCTCCAATTTCATAAGGAGTTAAAGGTGACACCCACCCTCTTATGTGCAAGTATTGCTTACTGCTATGTACAGCTTTCTGCTTCAAGCAAATATGAAAGGTACATATGTAAAAAAAAAAGCAGATTGTGAGAGAAGGCAAGTTCTACTCATATGTGAGTATCTAAGAAAGAAAGAACTTGCATTTATATAGAGCCCTTCACGAGCTCAGGATATCCCAAAGCACTTTACAGCCAATGAAGTATTTTTGAAGTATGGCCACTGTTGTAATGTAGGAAATGCAGCAGCCAACTGAGCCATAACTGACATTTAAAGCTGTATTGTACCTTGTGCTGATACATTACTTGGTGCTTGAGCTCAGTGGTAGCACTCTCACCTCTGAGTCAGAAGGTAGTGGGTTCAGGCCCCACTCCAGAGACTTGAGCACATATCTTAAGCTTAAACTTCAACTTTGTACTGAGGGAGTGCTGCAATGTTAGAAGTGCTATCTTTCGAATAAGATGTTAAACCGAGGATCCATCTGTCCTCTCAGGTGAACGTACAAGATTCCTTGCACTATTCAAAGAAGACCAAGGAAGTTCTCCCAGTGTCGTGGCTAATATTTATCCACAATCAACATTGCTAAAATAGATTATCTGGTCATTATCTCATTACTGTTTGTGGGACCTAGCTTTGCACACATTGGCTGCTGTGTTTCCCTACATTACAACAGTAACTACATTTCAAAACTTAATTAATTGGCTGTGAAGTACTTTGGGTCATCCTGAGGTCATGAAAGGTGCTACATAAATGCATATTCTTCTTTGGTACTTGATCCATTTAATGGCGAACATGGCCAGGTGGACTACATAACAACATAAGAAATAAGAGCAGGAGTCGACCATATGGCCCCTTGTGCCTGCTCCGCCTTTCAATAAGATCATGGCTGATCTTCGACCTTAACTCCACTTTCCCTATATTCCTTGATTCCCTGAGAGTCCAAAAATCTATCGATTTCAGTCTCGAATATACTCAACGACTGAACATTCACAGCCCTCTGGGGTAGAGAATTCCAAGTATTCATGACCCTCTGAGTGAAGAAACTCCTCCTCATCTCAGTCCTAAATGTCCAACCCCTTATGCTGAGACTATGTCCCCTACTTTTAGACTCTCCAGCCAGGGGAAACGTCCTCTCAACATCTACCCTGTCAAGCCCTCTTAGAATCTTACATGTTTCAGTGAGACCACCTCTCATTCTTCTAAACTCCAGGGAGTCTAGGTCCAATCTACCCAATCTTTCCTCATAGGACAACCGTCTCATCCCAGTTCTAGCTTTATTGTTTTAAATATTCTGCTGTGTTAGTATTTTGCTGTTTCATTATGCTTCTATGTAATATTTGCCATATATTTTCCAGTATGTGGTTTACAATTAAGAGCCCACTTTTAAACCTGGGTACACTATCCAATGCATGACAGTGAATAAAAATGCAAGTTTTGGTTCCTAAGGGACTTGATCTTTTTATGAAAACTGCAATCTGGCACTTAACACAAGAACAAGTGTTGGGAAAAAGCCTAAATTGTAATAGATTCTCTTTAACAGTCTCTTTAACTGCTTTAACAGTGGCTAACATCCTTCTCACCTTTCATAAACCTTCCTATTCAAGACCTACAAATTTAAAGTGACAAAAAAATTCACCCAATTGTGTTCCAGTAGACTGATCAATCCTCTCCCTGTGACCTTCTTCCCTGTGGCCTATCTTCCAACTAAGGATACCTTCACCGTCCATTTGACCTCAACTCGCATTGCAGCTCCATTTGAGTGCATCTTGCAGCTATTTCAGTTTTTCAAAACCACCTGTATCAACAGGACATACCCTTTAGCATCACAATTTGTCACCACATCACAATCCAGAATTTTATTCCACCACAATCTGTAACCTCATGGCCCGGCATATCCCTCACTCTACCATTTCCATCAAGCCAGGGGATCAACCCTGGTTCAAAGAGGAATGTAGCAGAGCATGCCAGGAGCAGCACCAAGCATAAGTAAAAATAAGGTGCCAACCTGGTGAAGCTACAACACAGGACTACATGCATGCTAAGCAGTGGAACCAGCATGCTATAGACAGAACTAAGCGATCCCACAACCAATGGATCAGATCAAAGCTCTGCAGCCTTGTCACATCCAGTCGTCAATGGTGGTGGACAATTAAACAACTAACAGGAGGAGGAGGCTCCATGAACATCCCCATCCTCAATGATGGTGGAGCCCAGCATATGAGAGCAAAAGTCAAGGCTGAAGCGTTTGCAACCATCTTCAGCCAGAAGTGCCGAGTAGATGATCCATCTTGGCTTCTTCCCGAGAACCCCACCATCACAGAAGCCAGTCTTCAGCCAATTCGATTCACTCCACGTGATATTAAGAAATGGCTGAGTGCACTGGATACAGCAAAGGATTTGGGCCCCGACAACATCCTGGCTGTAGTGCTGAAGACTTGTGCTCCAGAACGAGCCATACCTCTACCCAAGGTGTTTCAGTACAGCGACAAGACTGGCATAAAGCCAACAAAGTGGAAAATTGCCCGGGTATGTCCTGTCCACAAAAAGCAGGACAAATCCAATCCAGCTAATTACCACCCCATCAGTCTACTCTCAATCAACAGCAAAGTGATGGAAGGTGTTGTCGACAGTGCTATCAAGTGGCACATACTCGCCAATAACCTGCTCATCAATGCTCAGTTTGGGTTCCACCAGGACAACTCGGCTCCAGACCTCAATATGGCCTTGGTCCAAATATGGACAAAAGAGCTGAATTCTAGAGGTGAGATGAGTGACTGCCCTTGACATCAAGGCAGCATTTAACCGAGTGTGGCACCAAGGAGCCCTAGTAAAATTTAAGTCAATGGGAATCAGGGGGAAAACTCTCCCGTGGGTGGGGTCATAACTAGTACAAAGGAAGATGGTGGTGGTTGTTGAAGGACAATCATCGCAGCCCCAGGACATTGCTGCAGGAGTTCCTCAGGGCAGTGTCCGAGGCCCAACCATCTTCAGCTGCTTCATCAATGACCCCTCCATCATATGGTCACTATTGGGGATATTAGCAGATGATTGCAACATCCAGGTTTGGGCTGATAAGTGGCAAGTAACATTTGAGCCAGAGAAGTGCCAGGCAATGACCATCCCCAACAAGGGAGAGTCTAACCATCTCCCCTTGACATTCAATGGCATTATCATCGCTGAATCCCCCATCATCAACATTGTGGGGGACACCATAGACCAGAAACTTAACTGGACCAGCCACATAAATACTGTGGCTATAAGAGCAGGTCAGAGGCTGGGTATTCTGCGGCAATGGACTCACCTCCTGACTCCCTAAAGCCTTTCCACCATCGACAAGGCACAAGTCAGGAGTGTGATGGAATACTCTCCACTTGCCTGGATGAGTGCAGCTCTAACAACACTCAAGAAGCTCGACATTATCCAGGACAAAGCAACCCACTTAATTGGCACCCCATCCACCACCTTAAACATTCACTCCCTCCACCACTGGCACACTGTGGCTATAGTGTGTACCATCTACAAGGTGCACTGCAGCAACTTGCCAAGGCTTGTTCGACAGCACCTCCCAAACCCGCGACCTCTACCACTTAGAAAGACCTCTACCACACAACCCTGCCACGGTAACCTCTGCAAGACATGCCAGATCATCGACACAGATACCACCATCACACGAGAGGACACCACCCACCAGGTGCATGGTTCATACTCCTGTGACTCGGCCAACGTTGTCTACCTCATACGTTGCAGGAAAGGATGCCCCAGAGCATGGTACATTGGCGAGACCATGCAGACGCTGCGACAACGGATGAACGGACACCGCGCAACAATCGCCAAACAGGAGGGTTCCCTCCCAGTCGGGGAACACTTCAGCAGTCATGGACATTCATCCACCGACCTTCGGGTAAGCGTACTCCAAGGCGGCCTTCAAGACACACGACAACGCAAAATCGTCGAGCAGAAATTGATAGCCAAGTTCCGCACCCATGAGGACGGCCTCAACTGGGATCTTGGGTTCATGTCACGCTACGCGTTACCCCACCAGCGAACAAATGTTATCTGTTTTTAATATAACGGGTCAGTTGCTGTCTTTTCTATGTTTCTACCTCTCTATCTCTGTTTTTTTTTGTTTGTTGTTTTTTTTGGTGATTTGTATATTCTGAGACCTGGCAGGTAACACCTGTCTGTCTGCACACTGATTGCCTTGGCAACGGGCAGTTGAAAAAACTGTCTGTAATCACCAAGCATTGTTCTGTGAATTATAAATGCGATTTCATTTCGAGGATTTCATTTTCACATCGTTCACCTGAGGAAGGAGGAAGCCTCCGAAAGCTTGTGAATTTAAAATAAAATTGCTGGACTATAACTTGGTGTTGTAAAATTGTTTACAACTTAGAAAGACAAGGGAAGCAGGCACTTTGGAACACCGTCACCTGCACGTTCCCATCCAAGACACACACCATCCTGACTTGGAAATATATCGCCGTTCCTTCATCGTCGCTGGGTCAAAATCCTGGAACTCCCTACCTAACAGCACTGTGGGAGAACTTTCACCACATGGACTGCAGCGGTTCAAGAAGGCAGCTCACCACCACCTTCTCAAGGGCAATTAGGGATGGGCAATAAATGCTGGCCTTGCCATCGACGCCCTCATCCCATGAATGAATTAAAAACAAAATTACAAAACTGGTTGTAAGTTTAACCCTACCAGACCTTCCTTTGATCCAATTGAGATCTAAATCTAATCCTGAACAAGCTATGTGCCATTATTTCGAACACCTTTCCATGTGCAAGTTGAAGCTTCTGTCTCAAAAATGCACTTTTGATGTCTCTGGTTTCAACCAGTGATTTAGTGAAATCCATTATACTGTGTATTGATCAGACTTCTGCCATTAAAGTCATAAAATAATGCTGCACAGGAGGCTATTCGTTCCATTGTGCCTGTGCCATCTCTTTGAAAGAGCTATCCAATTAGTCCCACTTGCCTGCTCTTTCCCATAGCCCTGGTATTTCTTCCTTTTCAAGTATATATTCAATTCCCTTTTGAAAACTACTATTGAATCTGCTTCCACCACCTTTTCAGGTAGTGCATTCCAGATCATAACAACTCACTGTGTGACAAAAATTCTCATCTCTCCTCTGGTTCTTTTGCCAATTATCTTAAATCTGCATCCTCTGGTTACTGATCTTCCTGCCAGTGGAAACAGTTTCTCCTTATTTACCCTATCAAAACCCTTCATAATTTTGAACACTTCTATTAAATCTCCCCATAACTTTATGATTTTAAGGCAGACGTCTTAAGACTTTCAAAAGGCATTTGATAAAGTGCCGCGCGGCAGGCTTATCAATAAGATTGCGGCCCATTGAATAAAGGGGGCAGTAGCAATGTGGATATAGAATTGGCTAAGGGACAGGAAACAGAGAGTCGTGGTAAACGGTTGTTTTTTGGACTGGAGGGAGGTGTACAGTGGCGTTCCCAAGGGGTCCGTGCTGGGACCACTGCTTTTCTTGATATATATTAATGACTTGGACTTGGGTGTACAGGGCACAATTTCAAAATTTGCAAATGACACAAAACTTGGAAGGGTATTATACAGTGAGGAGGACAGTGATAGACTTCAAGAGGATATAGACAGGCTGGAGACATGGGCAGACACATGGCAGATGAAATTTAACACAGAAAAATGCAAAATGATACATTTCAGTAGGAAGAACGAGGAGAGGCAATATAAACTGGAGGGCACAACTCTAAAAGGGGTACAAGAACAGAGATCTAGGGATATATGTGCACAAATCGTTGAAGGTGGCAAGGCAGGTTGAGAGAGTGGTTAAAAAAGCATACGGGATCCTGGGCTTTATAAATAGAGGCACAGAGTACAAAAGTAAGGGATTCATGATGAACCTTTATTAAACACTGGTTCGGCCACAACTGGAGTACTGTGTCCAGTTGTGGGCACCACACTTCAGGAAAGATGTGAAGGCCTTAGAAATGGTGCAGAAGAGATTTACTAGGATGATTCCAGGGATGAGGGACTTTAGTTACGTGGATAGACTGGAGAAGCTGGGGTTGTTCTCCTTGGAACAGAGAAGGTTGAGAGGAGATTTGATAGAGGTATTCAAAATCATGAAGGGTCTAGACAGAGTAGATAGAGAGAAACTGTTCCCACTGGCGGAAGGGTCAAGAACCAGAGGACGTAGATTTAAGGTGATTGGCAAAAGAACCAAAGGTGACATGAGGAAGAACTTTTTTACACAGCGAGTGGTTAGGATCTGGAATGCACTGCCCGAGGGGGTGGTGGAGGCAGATTCAATCATGGCCTTCAAGAGGGAACTGGATAAGTACTTGAAAGGAAAAAATTTGCAGGGCTACGGTGAAAGGGCGGGGGAGTGGGACTAGCTGGATTGCTCTTGCAAAGTGCCGGCGTGGACTCGATGGGCCGAATCTTTCCGTGCTGTAACTTTTCTATGATTCTATGATAACCTTCTCTGCTCTAAAGAGAACAATCCCAGCCTCTGGCCCAAAACATTGTTACTCTGTGCTTTTATTCCACTCTCATTCTTCGTAGATCTGCCTTACTTTGTGGACATTCATAGTGCAAAGCTTTGATAAATCAGACTTACTGCATCATTTACTCTATCTTGGCAACTTTTATTTCTTCTAATTTTGAATCCTTAGGTTGGCTGCTTTTGAAACAACAAATTTTCAAATGATTCGTACAATGCATACTCCATTGTAACCATCTTTTCAGCAGAAAACTCAATTGTTCTATTCAAGGCCTCTCCACATATTCCATTATTGGCATCAATAAAGAATGTCTCTATTGATGACCAATGTGAAGCCTCATCGCGAAGTAGTCTTCACACATTTAATAAGCATTCCTTTCTGGCTTGGCAGTCACAGGTTGCAATGCCATCAATAGACCACAAATTCACAAGATAGATATAGATGAGGAAGGTCGTTCTTCGCATCCTAAATCATCCTTCCAGAAAGACTTACAGTCATCCACCACAACATCTAAAGGTCAGCTTTGCATTGTTGATCGTACTCTCGCCTCTGAACCAGAAGGTTGTGTATTCAAGTCCTATTCCAAGCCTTGAGTATATAAGCTATAGTTAATACTTTAGTACTTTAGGAATGCTGTATTTCTGGAGTCGCCATCCTCTGAATGAGATGTTACACCAAGGTTCCGTTTGTTTGTTCTCATGGTTCGGTTGTGTGTGAAAGTTCCTATGTCACCATTCAAAGAAGAACAGTGAGTTTTCTGAATATCTTGGCCAACATTCTACCCTCATCCAACATCACCCAACAAAATATAAACAGACTATCTGTCCAATTCGAGTTAGTGGCATCATGGTGTATGCAAATTAGCTGCTGCCCTTGCCTACATAAAAACTGTCACTGCACTTCAAAGGAATACATTGGCCCAGAATTTGCTGGCAAAATAACAGGAAGGCTAATGGAGCTCTCCATCGTTTTTGAGCAAATGCTACAGCAACTTCAGGCTAGGGCAAATGTGCAATTAAACGCGGAAATCCAGAAGTTGCTGTCAGAGATGCGCTGCTCTGCCGTTAGCTTTGCAAAAACGGCACCTCGCTGTCTGTTTCACCATTGAAATGCACTGAACGGCGTGAAGTTCCTGTGTTTGCGCGGTAGATAAGAACTAAATTCGCCACAGAAAGTGAAGTCCTGTCCATTTCAGTCTAAGTACCCTTTTAACAACGTGATAAGTGTTAATTGCTGTCAGTCAACCTCTCTGGCACTGAAAATGAACTATTATAAGTGTGGAGTCTCATTCCTTCAGGTTTTAATTGTTGGAGATTTTTTTTAAAAATGTAAATTAATTTTTAAAAAACTTTTCCTTTCTTTCTCCCTCTTAATCCAATCTTTCTTTCCCTCTCTTCCTGTACCTGATTTGACATTGAATTCATCCATTCTAATTTACACTTCCTTTTCAGATTTTGTGCTGTAAATTTCACAATCCTTCAATCTGATTGGTTAAGGAGATACACAGTTGCTTGCCCTGTTTCCCTTGCTGCGATGTTTCCATCTCACAATTGCAGCAACTTGTGGTGCAAAATATTAAATGAGCAAGGAAAAGTCTAACTAACGGTGGATGCTGTTCGTTGCCCTTTTACAGCAAATTCTGGACCAAAGTTTAAAGAAAAACGTACTAATATCAGTACTAAATTTGGCCTCATTCTTCAAATTATTGCATTCACCAGACACCAATTACGCCCCCAGCCATTCCATCATCCTTCTAAGGTATATACGTATATAGTTTTGTTATTTATCTCGCACTCACAGACCTACATGTATGTATATTTGTTTTGTCCTGCTCATTATCATCGTCGTCGTCGTTGTCATCTCAGTTTTCTAAACAAAATCAAAATGCGATCCCACAAGCTTCTGTGATATTTATAGGTCTCAATAATGAGAGGAGACCAAATTCATGGTCAAGGTTGACAAATGTTACTGGGAAGCCATCTTGTGCTTTCCCCAATACTGACCCTGCCGGCTCACTTCCAGCACATGAGGAGGGCATAATCATTTAATGAATGAGGAAGACCCTGTAAGGTAGGTAATCTCTATTTTCAATCTCAAGAGAAATCACTTGCAAGCCATAACAGGAAGGCAAAATATATATATATGAGAGACAGAGAGAATAAGAATGCAAACAGAAAGTAAACTTTTATTTTGGATCAATAAACATTTAAAAAATATATAAAACTGTATATAGCTGTATTTCATTTATATCTGAAATAAAAACAGAAAATACTGGAAATACTCAGCAGGTCAGGCAGCATCTATGTCTACCTCATACGTTGCAGGAAAGGATGCCCCAGAGCATGGTACATTGGCGAGACCATGCAGACGCTGCGACAACGGATGAACGGACACCGCGCAACAATCACCAAACAGGAGGGTTCCCTCCCAGTCGGGGAACACTTCAGCAGTCAAGGACATTCAGCCACCGACCTTCGGGTAAGCGTACTCCAAGGCGGCCTTCGAGACACACGACAACGCAAAATCGTCGAGCAGAAATTGATAGCCAAGTTCCGCACCCATGAGGACGGCCTCAACCGGGATCTTGGGTTCATGTCACGCTACACGTTACCCCACCAGCGAACAAATGTTATCTGTTTTTAATATAACGGGTCAGTTGCTGTCTTTTCTATGTTTCTACCTCTCTATCTCTGTTTTTTTTTGGTGATTTGTATATTCGGAGACCTTGTAGGTAACACCTGTCTGTCTGCACACTGATTGCCTTGGCAACGGGCAGTTGAAAAGACTGTCTGTAATCACCAAGCATTGTTCTGTGATTTATAAATGCGATTTCATTTCGAGGATTTCATTTCCACAACATTCACCTGAGGAAGGAGGAAGCCTCCGAAAGCTTGTGAATTTAAAATAAAATTGCTGGACTATAACTTGGTGTTGTAAAATTATTTACAATTGTCAACCCCAGTCCATCACCGGCATCTCCACATCACAGCATCTATGGAGAGAGAAATAGAGTTAACGTTTCAGGTTGATGACCTTTCATCAGAACTGTTTGTATTGATTCAACCTATCCCGTATAAAGGCTCAAACTACATAAAAAGCTCGAATGCAGTAAAGTTTTATACAATAAATACTACCCAATGTAGATATGCTTATTTTTCGTCCTCCAGGTCAAGCATGATACTCTTTACACTTGGTTTTCAAACGAAAACAGACAAGATGGTCTCACATTCCTGAGGCAGAAAAATAAAACCGCTGAACTACCATAGCTTTAATTATTAAAAACCAAATAAGCAAAATTACAAGTCAGGAAAACCTGTGCTGAGCTCACCTGAAGTCAGTCTGAAAGGTAATCATCGCAAACGCTGAGACTTCAACAATATTAAATTATTATTATTGGTCTGACATCGTAACCAAGTGCGGCCAATCCACTCAGCGAAGGGCGGGACATCTCATCGCCAGGTTGGGGTTTTTTTTTTCCTGTTTCCTAAAACTTGCGTTCGAGTTTTTTTTTTCCAGTCCATTCTGTTTGTAGAGAATCTCAAATTAGAATAAGAAGCCCGGTGGAAGCAGCAAAATCTTAATTAGTGGGGGGGGGGAGAGAGAGAGAGAGAGAGAGAAGCGGCGATGGTTGTGTTGGGACAGGAGAGGAGATGAAAGCGGTAAAGTTGAAATGACATTTTCCTTTTTTTCCCCGCAGCTCCACCAATTGCAACAAATGTTGCAGAGCTCCGTCTGCTGCATCCGGGTCTCGGGCTGGGCAGCTCGCTCTCCGGGAGAGGTAACAACATGGCGGAGGTAAGGAGACGGCAGCCCGGCCCCGGGCCCGAGCCCGAGCCCGAGCATCGCGGGGGGGGCCACACCCACACCCCGACATCGGCAGCCGCTCCCGCTACCGGGACAGCAGGAGCCGGCCGCGGGTCCGAGAAGCGGCCGGCACCCTGGAGTCGGTTCCATCGATCGATGGATGGATCGATGGTTGGATGGGGAGGGAGGGAGGCGGTGCCGGTGGCGGCCCCGGGACCGGGCTGTGTGTGGTGTGTGTGTCTTATGAGCGCGGGGCGGGACGCCGGAGCCGGGCCCCGCTAGGCCGCGGATCTTCTCCACCCAGCGCGGTCCTCCTGGCTGCAGCTTGTGTCTGTCAGGCGGAGTTCTTGATGGAGCTGAGTGTGCGACGCCGTCCCGCAGCCTTTGGCTCCGGGTTAGTGGGTGGTGGAGGAGCAGGAGAAGGCGCGGCGGCCGCCCCGAGCCCAGTAACTTTTAGTTTGTGGGAAAGAGGCGGCGCAGCGGCACCTGGCCAGAGAAGAAAAAAGTCAGTAAAGGGTGGGAGAGAAACACAAGCAGAGAGAAGGGGAGATGCAGAGAAGACGGGGCGGGCGATGGGCGAGGGAGCGAAGACGGGGCGGGCGATGGGCGAGGGAGCGAAGACGGGGCGAGGGAGCGAAGACGGGGCGATGGGCGAGGGAGCGAAGACGGGGCGATGGGCGAGGGAGCGAAGACGGGGCGATGGGCGAGGGAGCGAAGACGGGGCGATGGGCGAGGGAGCGAAGACGGGGCGATGGGCGAGGGAGCGAAGACGGGGCGATGGGCGAGGGAGCGAAGACGGGGCGGGCGATGGGCGAGGGGGCGAAGACGGGGCGGGCGATGGGCGAGGGAGCGAAGACGGGGCGGGCGATGGGCGAGGGAGCGAAGACGGGGCGAGGGAGCGAAGACGGGGCGAGGGAGCGAAGACGGGGCGAGGGAGCGAAGACGGGGCGAGGGGGCGAAGACGGGGCGGGCGATGGGCGAGGGGGCGAAGACGGGGCGGGCGATGGGCGAGGGGGCGAAGACGGGGCGGGCGATGGGCGAGGGGGCGAAGACGGGGCGGGCGATGGGCGAGGGGGCGAAGACGGGGCGATGGGCGAGGGGGCGAAGACGGGGCGGGCGATGGGCGAGGGGGCGAAGACGGGGCGAAGACGGGGCGGGCGAGGGGGCGAAGACGGGGCGGGCGATGGGCGAGGGGGCGAAGACGGGGCGGGCGAGGGGGCGAAGACGGGGCGGGCGAGGGGGCGAAGACGGGGCGGGCGAGGGGGCGAAGACGGGGCGGGCGAGGGGGCGAAGACGGGGCGGGCGAGGGGGCGAAGACGGGGCGGGCGAGGGGGCGAAGACGGGGCGGGCGAGGGGGCGAAGACGGGGCGGGCGAGGGGGCGAAGACGGGGCGGGCGAGGGGGCGAAGACGGGGCGGGCGAGGGGGCGAAGACGGGGCGGGCGAGGGGGCGAAGACGGGGCGGGCGAGGGGGCGAAGACGGGGCGGGCGAGGGGGCGAAGACGGGGCGGGCGAGGGGGCGGGCGATGGGCGAGGGGGCGAAGATGGGGCGGGCGAAGACGGGGCGGGCGAGGGGGCGAAGACGGGGCGATGGGCGAGGGGGCGAAGACGGGGCGATGGGCGAGGGAGCGAAGACGGGGCGATGGGCGAGGGAGCGAAGACGGGGCGGGCGATGGGCGAGGGAGCGAAGACGGGGCGATGGGCGAGGGAGCGAAGACGGGGCGGGCGATGGGCGAGGGAGCGAAGACGGGGCGGGCGATGGGCGAGGGAGCGAAGACGGGGCGATGGGCGAGGGAGCGAAGACGGGGCGATGGGCGAGGGAGCGAAGACGGGGCGAGGGAGCGAAGACGGGGCGAGGGAGCGAAGACGGGGCGATGGGCGAGGGAGCGAAGACGGGGCGATGGGCGAGGGGGCGAAGACGGGGCGGGCGATGGGCGAGGGAGCGAAGACGGGGCGATGGGCGAGGGGGCGAAGACGGGGCGGGCGATGGGCGAGGGGGCGAAGACGGGGCGGGCGAGGGGGCGAAGACGGGGCGGGCGATGGGCGAGGGGGCGAAGACGGGGCGGGCGATGGGCGAGGGGGCGAAGACGGGGCGGGCGATGGGCGAGGGGGCGAAGACGGGGCGGGCGATGGGCGAGGGGGCGAAGACGGGGCGGGCGATGGGCGAGGGGGCGAAGACGGGGCGGGCGATGGGCGAGGGGGCGAAGACGGGGCGGGCGATGGGCGAGGGGGCGAAGACGGGGCGATGGGCGAGGGGGCGAAGACGGGGCGATGGGCGAGGGGGCGAAGACGGGGCGGGCGATGGGCGAGGGGGCGAAGACGGGGCGGGCGAGGGGGCGAAGACGGGGCGGGCGAGGGGGCGAAGACGGGGCGGGCGAGGGGGCGAAGACGGGGCGGGCGAGGGGGCGAAGACGGGGCGGGCGAGGGGGCGAAGACGGGGCGGGCGAGGGGGCGAAGACGGGGCGGGCGAGGGGGCGAAGACGGGGCGGGCGAGGGGGCGAAGACGGGGCGGGCGAGGGGGCGAAGACGGGGCGGGCGAGGGGGCGAGGGGGCGGGCGAGGGGGCGAGGGGGCGGGCGAGGGGGCGAAGACGGGGCGATGGGCGAGGGGGCGAAGACGGGGCGATGGGCGAGGGGGCGAAGACGGGGCGATGGGCGAGGGGGCGAAGACGGGGCGATGGGCGAGGGGGCGAAGACGGGGCGATGGGCGAGGGGGCGAAGACGGGGCGGGCGAGGGGGCGAAGACGGGGCGGGCGAGGGGGCGAAGACGGGGCGAAGACGGGGCGGGCGATGGGCGAGGGGGCGAAGACGGGGCGGGCGATGGGCGAGGGGGCGAAGACGGGGCGGGCGATGGGCGAGGGGGCGAAGACGGGGCGGGCGATGGGCGAGGGGGCGAAGACGGGGCGGGCGATGGGCGAGGGGGCGAAGACGGGGCGGGCGATGGGCGAGGGGGCGAAGACGGGGCGGGCGATGGGCGAGGGGGCGAAGACGGGGCGATGGGCGAGGGGGCGAAGACGGGGCGATGGGCGAGGGGGCGAAGACGGGGCGATGGGCGAGGGGGCGAAGACGGGGCGGGCGATGGGCGAGGGGGCGAAGACGGGGCGGGCGAGGGGGCGAAGACGGGGCGGGCGAGGGGGCGAAGACGGGGCGGGCGAGGGGGCGAAGACGGGGCGGGCGAGGGGGCGAAGACGGGGCGGGCGAGGGGGCGAAGACGGGGCGGGCGAGGGGGCGAAGACGGGGCGGGCGAGGGGGCGAAGACGGGGCGGGCGAGGGGGCGAAGACGGGGCGGGCGAGGGGGCGAAGACGGGGCGGGCGAGGGGGCGGGCGAGGGGGCGAGGGGGCGGGCGAGGGGGCGAAGACGGGGCGATGGGCGAGGGGGCGAAGACGGGGCGATGGGCGAGGGGGCGAAGACGGGGCGATGGGCGAGGGGGCGAAGACGGGGCGATGGGCGAGGGGGCGAAGACGGGGCGATGGGCGAGGGGGCGAAGACGGGGCGGGCGAGGGGGCGAAGACGGGGCGGGCGAGGGGGCGAAGACGGGGCGAAGACGGGGCGGGCGATGGGCGAGGGGGCAAAGACGGGGCGGGCGATGGGCGAGGGGGCGAAGACGGAGGGGGCGAGGGAGCGAAGACGGGGCGGGCGATGGGCGAGGGGGCGAAGACGGAGGGGGCGAGGGAGCGAAGACGGAGGGGGCGAGGGAGCGAAGACGGGGCGGGCGAGGACGGGGCGGGCGAGGGGGCGAGGACGGGGCGGGCGAGGGGGCGAGGACGGGGCGGGCGAGGGGGCGAGGACGGGGCGGGCGAGGGGGCGAGGACGGGGCGGGCGAGGGGGCGAGGACGGGGCGGGCGAGGGGGCGAGGACGGGGCGGGCGAGGGGGCGAAGACGGGGGCGGGCGAGGGGGCGAAGACGGGGGCGGGCGAGGGAGCGAAGACGGGGGCGGGCGAGGGGGCGAAGACGGGGGCGAAGACGGGGGCGGGCGAAGACGGGGGCGGGCGAGGGAGCGAGGGCCGGGGGAGCGAGGGCGGGGCGGGCGAGGGAGCGAGGGCGGGCGAGGGAGCGAGGGCGGGGCGGGCGAGGGAGCGAGGGCGGGGCGGGCGAGGGGGCGGGGCGGGCGAGGGAGCGAGGGCGGGGCGGGCGAGGGAGCGAGGGCGGGGCGGGCGAGGGAGCGAGGGCGGGGCGGGCGAGGGAGCGAGGGCGGGGCGGGCGAGGGAGCGAGGGCGGGGCGAGGGGGCGAGGGAGCGAGGGCGGGGCGGGCGAGGGAGCCGGGGCGGGCGAGGGAGCGAGGGCGGGGCGGGCGAGGGCGGGGCGAGCGAGGGCGGGGCCTCGAGCCTGCTCCGCCGTTGAATCAGATCATGGCTGATCTTCGATCTCATCTCCACTTTCCTACCTGATGCCCATATCCTTTGATTCCTTTAGTGTCCAAAAATCTATTGATCTCAGCCTTGAATAGATTCAACGACTCAGCATCCACAGCCCTCTGGGGTAGAGAATTCCAAAGATTCACAACCATCTGAGTGAAGAAATTTCTCCTCATCTCAGTCCTAAATGGCCAACCCCATATCTTGAGACTATGCCCCCTAGTTCTAGACTCTCCAACTAGGGGAAACAGCCTCTCGGCATCTACCCTGTCAAGCCCTCTCAGAATCTTATATGTTTCAATGAGATCATCTCTCATTCTTCTAAACTCCAGAGAATATAGGCCTATTCAACTCAATCTCTCCTCATAGGACAAGCCTCTCATCCCAGGAATCAACCTAGTGAACCTTTGTTGCACCGCCTCTAAGGAGACCAAAACTGTACACAGTACTCCAGGTGTGGTCTCACCAAAACTTCCTTACTCTTGTACTCCAACCCCCTTACAATAAAGGCCAACATACCATTTGCCTTCCTAATTGCTTGCTGTACCTGCATGTTAACTTTCTGTGTTTCATGTACAAGGACACCCAAATCCCTCTGAACACCAACATTTAATAGTTTCTCACCCTTGACAAAAATATTCTGTTTTTCTATTCTTCCTACCAAAGTGAATAACCTCACGTTGCGACATATTATACTCCATCTGCCACCTTCTTGCCCACTGGCAAAATTTGTCTATATCCCTTTGTGTCCTCCTCACAGCTTACTCTCCCACCTAACTTTGTATCGGCAGCAAATTTGGATGCATTACACTCGGTTCCTTTATCTAATTCATTAATATAGATTGTAAATCCTTGTGACACCCCACTAGTAACAGCCTGCCAACTTGAAAATGACCCGTTTATTCCTGCTTTGTTTTCTGTTCGTTAACCAATCCTCTATCTACGCTAAAATATTACCACCAACCCCATGAGCCTTTATCCTGTGTGGGAAGGGGCGGGGAGAGGGGGAAGGGGCGGGGAGAAGGAGAAGGGGCGGGGAGAAGGGGGGAGGGAGAGGAGAGAAGAGAAGAGAAGAAGGGCGGGGAGAGGGGCGGGGCGAGGGGAGGGGCGGGGCGAGGGGAGGGGCGGGGCGAGGAGAGGAGAGGGGCGGGGAGAGGAGAGGGGCGGGGAGGGAGAGGAGAGGGGCGGGGAGAAGGGGGGAGGGAGAGGAAAGGGGCGGAGAGAAGGGGGGAGGGAGAGGAAAGGGGCAGAGTGGAGAGGGAGAGATGACGGGGAGAGGGAGAGAAAATTGACAGGGGAGGGGAATGGGCAGATAAGGCAGAGGGAAAGGATTCGGGTTGGGGAAGGAGAAAACAGGAAGGGGAGAGGGAGAGAAAACAGGCAGAGGGAAGGAGAGGGAGAGAAAACGGACAAAGGGACGCAGACGGAATGGGTGGGAGAGAAAACGGGCAGAGGGAATGGGCAGGAGAGGAAACGGTCCGAGGGAATGGGAGGACATGGAAACGGGCAGCAGGAATGGGAGAGGGAAAGAAATCGGAGAGATGGCGATAGAATGGGCAGGGAGAAGGAGGGCAGGGAGAAGGGGCGAGGGAGAGAAGAGGGGCAGGGAGGAGCGGAAGGGGAGAGAAAACCGGCAGAGTGGAGAGGGAGAGATGACGGGGAGAGGGAGAGAAAATTGACAGGGGAGGGGAATGGGCAGATAAGGGAAGAAGGAGAGGAAAAGCGAAGAGGGGGAGAGTGAGAGAAAACGGGCAGTGAGGTGGAGGGAGAGAAATCGGACAGAGGGAAGGAGAGGGAGATAAAATGGGCAGTGGGACACAGATGAAATGGGAGCGGGAGGGAGAGGGAACGGGAGGGCGTGGAAACGGCAGTGCGAATGGGAGAGGGGGAGAAATCGGAGTGACGGTGAGTGAACGGGCAGAGAGAAGGGGAGATGGAGAATAAACGGCAAAGGAAGGGAGGGAGAGAATAGGGGTGTGAGAGAGAGAGTTACCGGGAATGAGAGGGAGAGGAAAGGGCCTGAAAGAAGGGCATGGTGAGAAAAGGGGCAGTGCGAGAGGGAGAGAAAAGGGGAGAGGGAGAGAAAACGGGCAGAGGGAAGGGGAGAGGGAGACTAAATGCAGGGAAGGGGAGATAGTGAGTAGGGGTGAGGGAGAGAGTTACCTGGAAGGAGAGAGAGAGGAAACGGACAGGGTGGGAGGAAAAGGGCCGAAAGAAGTGAATGGTGAAAAAACGGGCGGGGAGAAGAAGGGGAGAGGGAGAGAAAACGGGCGGGGAGAAGAAGGGGAGAGGGGGAGAAAACGGGCGGGGAGAAGAAGGGGAGAGGGGGAGAAGAAGGGGAGAGGGGGAGAAGAAGGGGAGAGGGGGAGAAGAAGGGGAGAGGGGGAGAAGAAGGGGAGAGGGGGAGAAGAAGGGGAGAGGGGGAGAAGACGGGCGGGGAGAAGAAGGGGAGAGGGGGAGAAGACGGGCGGGGAGAAGAAGGGGAGAGGGGGAGAAGACGGGCGGGGAGAAGAAGGGGAGAGGGGGAGAAAACGGGCGGGGAGAAGAAGGGGAGAGGGGGAGAAAACGGGCGGGGAGAAGAAGGGGAGAGGGGGAGAAAACGGGCGGGGAGAAGAAGGGGAGAGGGGGAGAAAACGGGCGGAGGGGAGAGGGGGAGAAAACGGGCGGAGGGGAGAGGGGGAGAAAACGGGCGGAGGGGAGAGGGGGAGAAAACGGGCGGAGGGGAGAGGGGGAGAAAACGGGCGGGGGGAAGAGGGGGAGAAAACGGGCGGGGGGGAGAAAACGGGCGGGGGGAGAAAACGGGCGGGGGGGAAGAGGGGGAGAAAACGGGCGGGGGGGGGGGAAGAGGGGGAGAAAACGGGCGGGGGGGGGGGGAAGAGGGGGTGAAAACGGGCGGGGGGGAAGACGGGGAGAAAACGGGCGGGGGGGAAGACGGGGAGAAAACGGGCGGGGGGGAAGACGGGGAGAAAACGGGCGGGGGGGAAGACGGGGAGAAAACGGGCGGGGAGAAGAAGGGGAGAGGGGGAGAAAACGGGCGGGGAGAAGAAGGGGAGAGGGGGAGAAAACGGGCGGGGAGAAGAAGGGGAGAGGGGGAGAAAACGGGCGGGGAGAAGAAGGGGAGAGGGGGAGAAAACGGGTGGGGAGAAGAAGGGGAGAGGGGGAGAAAACGGGCGGGGAGAGGGGGAGAAAACGGGCGGGGAGAAGAATGGGAGAGGGGGAGAAAACGGGCGGAGGGGAGAGGGGGAGAAAACGGGCGGAGGGGAGAGGGGGAGAAAACGGGCGGAGGGGAGAGGGGGAGAAAACGGGCGGAGGGGAGAGGGGGAGAAAACGGGCGGGGGGGAGAAAACGGGCGGGGGGGAGAAAACGGGCGGGGGGGAGAAAACGGGCGGGGGGGAGAAAACGGGCGGGGGGAAGAGGGAGAAAACGGGAGGGGGAGAAAACGGGCGGAGGGGAGAGGGGGAGAAAATGGGCGGGGGAGGACGGGGAGAGGGAGAGAAAAGGGTGAGAGAGGACGGGGAGAGGGAGAGAAAAGGGTGAGAGAGGTCGGGGAGAGGGAGAGAAAAGGGTGAGAGAGGTCGGGGAGAGGGAGAGAAAAGGGTGAGAGAGGACGGGGAGAGGGAGAGAAAAGGGTGAGAGAGGACGGGGAGAGGGAGAGAAAAGGGTGAGAGAGGACGGGGAGAGGGAGAGAAAAGGGTGAGAGAGGACGGGGAGAGGGAGAGAAAAGGGTGAGAGAGGACGGGGAGAGGAAGAAAACGGGCAGAGAGAAGGGGAGGAAGAAAACGGGCAGAGAGAAGGGGAGGAAGAAAACGGGCAGAGAGAAGGGGAGGAAGAAAACGGGCAGAGAGAAGGGGAGGAAGAAAACGGGCAGAGAGAAGGGGAGGAAGAAAACGGGCAGAGAGAAGGGGAGGAAGAAAACGGGCAGAGAGAAGGGGAGGAAGAAAACGGGCAGAGAGAAGGGGAGGAAGAAAACGGGCAGAGAGAAGGAGAGGAAGAAAACGGGCAGAGAGAAGGGGAGGAAGAAAACGGGCAGAGAGAAGGGGAGGAAGAAAACGGGCAGAGAGAAGGGGAGGAAGAAAACGGGCAGAGAGAAGGGGAGGAAGAAAACGGGCAGAGAGAAGGGGAGGAAGAAAACGGGCAGAGAGAAGGGGAGGAAGAAAACGGGCAGAGAGAAGGGGAGGAAGAAAACGGGCAGAGAGAAGGGGAGGAAGAAAACGGGCAGAGAGAAGGGGAGGAAGAAAACGGGCAGAGAGAAGGGGAGGAAGAAAACGGGCAGAGAGAAGGGGAGGAAGAAAACGGGCAGAGAGAAGGGGAGGAAGAAAACGGGCAGAGAGAAGGGGAGGAAGAAAACGGGCAGAGAGAAGGGGAGGAAGAAAACGGGCAGAGAGAAGGGGAGGAAGAAAACGGGCAGAGAGAAGGGGAGGAAGAAAACGGGCAGAGAGAAGGGGAGGAAGAAAACGGGCAGAGAGAAGGGGAGCGGGAGAGATAGCGGGCGGAGGAGAGAGGGAGAGAAACAGGCAGATAAGGGGAGACGGAGAGGAAACGCAGGGCGAGGGAGAGCAAACAGGCAGAGATGTGGAGAGGGAAGGGCAGAGGGAGAGCAAACGGGCAGAGATGTGGAGATGGAAGGGCAGGGGGAGGGGAGAGGACGAGGCAGAGCAGGGGGGCAGAGGGAGAGGAGGGGAGAGGCAGAGGGAGAGTAAAGGAGCAGATGGAGGGGAGAGACAGAGGCAGAGATGGGGGGCAGAGGGAGAGTAAAGGAGCAGAGGGAAAAGGGAGGGGAGAGGGAGAGAAAAGAGACAGAGGGAACAGGCTCTGAAAGGGAGGGGGAGAGAAAATGGGGAGGGGAGGGGGAGAGAAAATGGGGAGGGGAGGGGGAGAGAAAATGGGGAGGGGAGGGGGAGAGAAAATGGGGAGGGGAGGGGGAGAGAAAATGGGGAGGGGAGGGGAGAGGAGGGGTATGGGGGAGAGAAAACAGACACAGAGTGGGAGGGAAAGTGGGAGTGTAGAAAGGCAGAGACATGGAGGTGCAGTGAAGATAGCTAAATGGAGAAGGAGGGCAGTCAGAGGGGAGGAGTGAATACAGAGAACAAAAGAGAAGGAGGTGGGGTGAATCAGCTAGAGACCACGGAAAGAGGGAGAAAACAGCCAGAGAAAGTTGGAGAAGCAGAGCCAACAGCCAGAGAGTGGGAGATGGAGGGAGAAAACAGCCAGAGGAAGTTAGCGATAGAGCAAACAACCAGCAAGAGGGAGAGTGCCATAGAGATGTGGAAGTTGGAGAGAAAACAGACTGAGAGAGAGAGCGAGAAAAAAGAAAACTCCCAAGGATACAGATATAGAAAACAACTGGGGAAGCACTTGGGAGAGAGAGAAAACATTTTGGGAGAGGTGGCAGAAATAGTAAACGGGGGCAGGTAGAGTGAGATAGAAAACAGCTTTGAGGGAGTGGTAGAGAGATATATATTAAACAGCTTATGAGGGAAGAAAAGAGAGAAATAGAAAACTGCCAGGGATAGAATTGGGGAGAGAGGTGTCAAACAGCTGGTGGAATGGAGAGAGGTGTCAAACAGCTGGGAGGAGACAGATATTGACAGTTTGGGAGAGAGATAGAAAGCTTTGGGGGAGGGTAGAAGACAGATTGAAAGGTGATTTGAGGGGGAGAGAGATGGAAAGAAATTGCCAGGGGAGGAAAGAAGGAAGGGGGAAGGAGAAAATTGTGAAGCGATAATAATATAAAACAGCCATGAAGGGGGAGAGAGATAGATAGAAAACAGCTGGGTGAGGAAGGGAAGAGATAGTAAACAGCTGGGAAAATGGGTGGAAGTTATGTTGCAGCTGTACAGAGCTCTGGTTAGAGCCCATCTGGAGTACTGCATTCAGTTCTGGGCACCGCACCTCTGGAAGGATATATTGGCCTTGGAGGGGGTGCAGTGCAAATTCACTAGAGTGATACTGGGGCTAAAAGGGTTAAATTATGAGGCCAGGTTGCATAGTCTAGGCTTGCATTCCCTTAAATATAAAAGGTATGGGGGGGATCTAATTGAAGTGTTTAAGATGATTAAAGGATTTAATAGGGTAGATAGAAACTATTTCCTCTGATGGGAGAGTCCAGAACAAAGGGGCCATAACCTTAAAATTAGAGCTAGGTCGTTCAGGGGTGATGTAAGAAAGCACTTCTTCACATTAAGGGTAGTGGAAATCTGGAACTCTTTCCCCCAAAAATCTGTTGAGGCTAGGTCAATTGAAAATTTAAAAACTAAGATTGCTGGATTTTTGTTAGGCAATGGTATTAAGGGTTACGGAACCAAGGCGAGTAGATGAAGTTAAGATACAGATCAGTCATGACCTAATTGAATGGCAGAACAGGCTCGAGGGGCTGACTGGATAAAGTAATATAAAACAGTCAGAGGGAGGAGAGAGGAAAACAGCTGGGGAACTTTGAAAATAAGCTTGGGAGGAAAAAGGTGACTTTGGACATATGGTTCCTAAAGCTCTCCACCACTAGAATTTTCCTCGTATGTAAGAACATAAGAAATAGGAGCAGGAGTAGGCCATACGGCCCCTCGAGCCTGCTCCGCCATTCAATAAGACCATGGCTGATCTTCAATCTCAACTCCACTTTCTCGCCCAATCCCCATATCCCTTGATTCCCCTAGAGTCTAAAAATCTGTCAACCTCAGTCTTGAATATACTCAACGACTCAGCATCCACAGTCCTCTGGGGTAGAGAATTCCAAAGATTAATAACCCTCTCGGTGAAAAAATTCCTCCTCATCTCATTCTTAAATGGCCAACCCCCTATCCTGAGACTATGTCCCCTAGTTCTAGACTCTGCAGCCAGGGGAAACAACCTCTCCGCATTTACCGTCAAGCCCTCGTGTCATTTCTGGATCTGTCGTAAACTAATTGATAGAGATTAATTGCTGTGATTAGTCAACAACTCCATTATCATTGTATTATATGACTACCAGGATAGTAGAAGGCAAAGTATGGTGGTCTTACTTTGTCTAGCAATTCCTATGTACCAACAGAGGTGCAAAACAGCTGGAGAACAGAGAAAAGAACTTGGGAAGAAGGGTAGAAAGCATTGGTGAAGAAAGATTAAAAAATAGCTAGGTGGAAAGAAAGTAAGCTAGAAAACATGGAGGGGTAAGAGACAGAAAATAGCAAAGGGGAGTAAGATGGTAAACAGCTGGGAGTAGGGGCAGAGAAAACAACTGGGGGAGGAGAGATAGAGAAAAAAACAACCAAGGGAGGGGAGAGCGAGATGACAGATA
This sequence comes from Heptranchias perlo, assembly GCF_035084215.1. NCBI lineage: Eukaryota > Metazoa > Chordata > Chondrichthyes > Hexanchiformes > Hexanchidae > Heptranchias > Heptranchias perlo. Next base: position 66,635,234 of record NC_090325.1, on the reverse strand, counting down.
CAGAAAGCAGCCAGGGAATGAAATAGAAAACGTCTGCTAGGAGGGGCGGAGAGCAAGACGGATAGAAAACAGCCTAGGAGTGAAATCGAAAACAGTCAGGGAGCAGGGAGAGAGAGAGAGAGAGAGAGAGATAAGACAGAAGCAGCCAGAGAGCAAGATGAGAAACTGCCAGATAGTGAAGTATAAAACAGGTGGGTTAAGAGCAGGGAGAGAGCGATAGACAAGAGATGAACACAGTTGGAGGGAGAAAGAAAGAAACAAAACTGCTGGGGAGTGAGACGCAAAGTCTAAGAGTGAGAAAGGTTGGACGAAGAGGGGAGAGGTAGATGGATAGAAAACTTCCCTGCAATAGATACAGATAGAAAGTAGCAAGGGGAGAGAGGGAAAGAAAACCCCGGAGGAGGAAAGAGCAAGTTACAAAATGAACTGGGGAGGGGGAGGAAGAGAGAACACTGTCTTGGAGTGTGGGAGAGCAAAAACAGCTAGGGAGAAAACATTCAAACAGCCGGGGTAAGAGAGAAAGCACAGCTTGGGAGAGAGGGAGCAAACATTCAGAACAGCCCAGGGAGAGACCATCAAAGCAGTTGAAAGTGGGTGAAAGCATGAGAAACAGGTGGGAGGGAGGGAGAAATGTGTCCAAAACAACTGAGGGGGAGATTGTTCAAATCAGCTAGAAGGGAGAAAGCTTTAAAACAACTAAAGAGAAAAAATGTGGAGAAGATGTGAAAAAAAAACTCAAGGTGGGGGAAAGGAATGGAAAAAATATTTTTTTGTATATAAAACACAGCCTGCTAAAATGGCTAGGACAGAATAGGAGATAATGTTGAAGAGCTGGGTGGTGAGGTTAAAGAGAGAGAGCAGTGAAAATATATATAAAATAAAGTGAGTCACAGAGGATGGAGAATATTGCAAACAGCCAGGTAGGAGGAATGGGGAAGAAAAACAACCATTCAGAGAGGAAAGAAAATAACTTTTTAAAAAAAACACTAGCTGGAGAGACTAGTTGGGGAGAGTTACAATAATATGCAACCAGAGATAAAGAATTTAAACAAAAGTACTGCGGGGAGTGGGAAGGGGAGCCAGAGATTGAAAAATCTCTCCAGAGTGAGAGGATAAGAGATCATGAAAAGCTGACCAGAAGGAGAGATAATGTAAAAACGAAACTGGCCAGAGGGATTTTTTTAAAAATTTAAATTGTCTGCCAGTCTAGGGGGAAAGGAAAGGAGAGGAGAGGTTTTTAAAAAAGTACAGTCAAAGTGAGGGGGGGAAGAGAGATTAAACAACATCTGGATTTGTGTCCAACTCCAACCAGCAAATTATGGTAAAGATCGTGTGTACGGTGTTTGGCATGTTTTATGCAGGAAACCTGAATGTGTTTTTTTAATTAATGCATTTTAAACATTTTGTTTCAGGCTTCCTATGGAAGTTCGAGTCCAGGTACGTGCTGATCTACTTCACTTCCATCCCTGCTCCTAGTGGGAAATCGATTTCAAGGTGTTTGGGTGCGGCCCTTTGTTACATAATGTGGTTTTAAAAGTTTTATTTAAAAATAATAAATTGACTTGGAAGAAAATAATATACATGATTTTAAGTGGCTCCATCCTCCAGCCAAAGTAAGAGTGAAATACAGGGTTGGGTCTTTTATTATAAAGAATATATTACATTTAATGATTATGCATATACAGTTTAAAAAAATTTAAACTGGTGTCCTTCTGAGCAATTATATTTTGATTTTATTTCTTCAAAAGTCTTTTATTTTGCAATGACTAGATACAAATTCTAAATTTCATTAAAACTTTATTTGAAGAATTACTGTATTGTTCAGCTTTTGTTAAAAGCCTTTCAGTTGTTTGATAGCATTCTGGAAGTCATTCAGTTCTTGCTTTAACTTTTGAACATTCACTCTAATCCATAAACTCACAGACATTTGTTACCTTCCACGAATTCAGTTGATGTCTAAACTGCTCTTAAAATTTAATGTATCTACAATAAAATGGTGGGGCAAGAATTAGAATAAAAATATTAATATTTAATATCCTGAAAATATAGTATAACAATGGCAACCTCTTCAGGCAAAGAAACTCTTCAGCTTTTTATTAAATTTCTTGGCTGTGGCATTTAATCAGCATATGTACTGATGATTGCCTCTTGCAAATCTGAAACATTTAAGATACTGTTCAACATATGAGGGAGGAGCAAGAATAGATACTAATTTAATTCATAAGAGGTTGAGGCAAGTGATGCTGCTTTTGTTAGGGTATTTGGGCCAGATTTTGCTGTCAAAATAACGGTGAGGCTAATGGCGCCATTATTTATGTGCAAATGGTACAGCAAATTCATGCGAGGAGCAAATGCGCGTTTATATGCCAGTATCCAAAAGTTGCTGTCCGAGTTGCGCCACTCCGCTGTTAGCTTCGTGAATATGGCATTTCACTGTCTGCCCCACCATTGACACGCATTAAATTAATCAGGTTTCTGCTCCTGCCGCAGTTCTGAAATAGCCCTTATCAAAGTCACAAATGACATCCTATGTGACTGTGACTGTGGTAAACTATCCCTCCTCATCCTTCTTGTCCTGTCTGCAGCCTTCGACACAGTTGACCACACCATCTTCCTCTAATGCCTCTCCGCCGTCCAGCTGGGTGGGACTGCCCTCGCCTGGTTCCATTCTTATCTATCCAGTCGTAGTCAGAGAATCACCTTCAATGGCTTTTCTTCCCGCTCCCGCACCGTTACCTCTAGAGTTTCCTAAGGATCTATCCTTGGCGCTGTCACATTTCTCATCTAAATGCTGCCCCTCGGCGACATCATCCAAAAACACGACGTCAGGTTCTACATGTACACTGACAACACCCAACTCTACCTCACCAACACCTCTCTCAACCCCTTCACTGTCTCTGATTTGTCACACTGCTTGTTTGACATCCAGTAATGGATGAGCTGAAATTTCCTCCCATCTAAATATTGCGAAGACTAAAGACATTGTCTTCAGTCCCCGCTACAAACTCCGTTCCCTAGCCACCGACTCCATCCCTGTCCCTGGCCACTGTCTGTGGCTGAACCAAACTGTTCACAACCTTGGCGTCCTATTTGACCCTGAGATGAGCTTCCGACGATACATCCGCTTCATCACCGAGACCGCCTACTTCCACCTTAGTAACATCACCCGTCGCCGCCTCAGCTCATCTGCTGAAACCCTCCTCCATGCATTTATTCCCTCTAGACTTGGCTATTCCAATGCTGTCCTGGCCAGCCTCCCATTTTCCAGCCTCCATAAACTTTAGCTCATCCAAAACTCTGCTGCCCGTATCCTAACTCGCACCAAATCCTGTTCACCCATCACTCCTGTGCTCGCTGACCTACATTGGCTCCCGGTCTGCCAGCACCTCAATTTTGAAATTCTCATGCTTGTTTTCAATTTCCTCCACGGCCTCACCCCTCCCTATCTCTGTTAACTCCTCCAGCGCTAAAATCCTCCGAAACCTCTGTGCTCCTCCAATTCTGGCCTCTTGCTCATCCCCGATTTTAATCGCTCCACCATTAGCAGTTGTGTATTCAGCTGCCAAGGTCCTAAGCTCTGCAATTCCCTTCCTAAATCTCTCCGCCTCTCTCTCCTTTAAGATGCTCCTTAAAACCTGTCTCTTTGACCCTGTCCTAATATCTCCTTATGTGGTTTGGTGTCAAATTTTGTTTGATAATACAACTGTGAAGCACCTTGGGACATTTTACTTTGTTAAAGGCGCTAAAGAAATGCAAGTTGTTGATGTTGAATGTCGTGAAGTTGCTGTATTTGTGTGGTAGATAGGAACTAAACTCGCCACAGAAAGTTAATTCTTGTCCATTCCAGTATAAGTAGCCTTTTAATGATGTGATAAATGTTAATTACTGCCAATCAACTTCTCTCTGGCACAGACAATTAACTATTACAAGTGTGGAATCTCATTCCTTCAGGTATTAATTGTTGTTGGAGATTTTAAAAATGTAAAGTTAAAGAAATGTTTTCACTTTTCCTTTCTGTCTCTTTTTTTCTCTCTTTTAATCCAATATTTCTTTCCCTCTCTTTATTTCTCTTTCTGTACCTGATCTGACATTGACTTTACCCACTCTAGTTTACACTTCCTTCTCAGTCCTTGTGCTGTTTATTTCTCAATCCTTCAATCTGATTGGTTAAGGAGATACATAGTTGGTTGCCTTGTTTCCCTCGCTGCGATGTTATCAGCTCATACTTTCAGCAACTTACCATGCAAAAAATTTTAAAACATAAACGTACAAGGAGCTGAATTCCAGAGGTGAGGTGAGAGTGACTGCCCTTGATATCAAGGCAGCATTTGACCGAGTGTGGCACCAAGGAGCCCTAGTAAAATTGAAGTCCATGGGAATCAGGGGGAAACTCTCCAGTGGCTGGAGTCATACCTAGCACAAAGTAAGATGGTAGTGGTTGTTGGAGGTCAATCATCTCAGCCCCAAGACATTGCTGCAGGAGTTCCTCAGGGCAGTGTCCTAGGCCCATCCATCTTCAGCTGCTTCATTAATGACCTTCCCTCCATCATAACATCAGAAATGGAGATGTTCGCTGATGATTGCACAGTGTTCAGTTCCATTCGCAACCCCTCAGATAATGAAGCAGTCTGTGCCCGCATGCAACAAGACCTGGACAACATCCAGGCTTGGGTTGATAAGTGGCAAGTAACATTCGCGCCAGACAAATGCCAGGCAATGACCATCTCCAACAAGAGGCAGCCTAACCGCCTCCCCTTGACATTCAATAGCATTACCATCATCGAATCCCCCATCATCAACATCTTGGGGGTCACCGTTGACCAGAAACTTAACTGGACCAACCACATAAATACTGTGGCTACAAGAGCAGGTCAAAGGCTGGGTATTCTGCAGCGAGTGACTCACCTCCTGACTCCCCAAAGCCTTTCCACCATCTATAAGGCATAAGTCAGGAGTGTGATGGAATTTTCTCCACTTGCCTGGATGAGTGCAGCTCTAACAACACTCAAGAAGCTCGACACCATCCAGGACAAAGCAGCCTGCTTGATTGGCACCCCATCCACCACCCTAAACATTCACTCCCTTCACCACCGGCGCACCGTGGCTGCAGTGTGTACCATCCACAGGATGCACTGCAGCAACTCGCCAAGGCTTCTTTAACCCCACCTCCCAAACCCGTGACCTCTACCACCTCGAAGGACAAGAGCAGCAGGCACATGGGAACAACACCACCTGCACGTTCCCCTCCAAGCCTCACAGCATCCTGACTTGGAAATATATCGCCGTTCCTTCATCGTCGCTGGGTCAAAATCCTGGAACTCCCTATGTAACAGCACTGTGGGAGAACCTTCATTACGTGGACTGCAACGGTTCATGAAGGTGGCTCACCACCATCTTGTCAAGGGCAATTAGGGATGGGCAGTAAATGCTGGCCTTGCCAGCGACGCCCACATCCATGAATGAATAAAAAAAAGGTCAAGTCTAACTGACAGCAGATGCCGTTAGATGCCCTCCAACTGCAAAATCTAGGCCTTTATATTGGAGATTATTTTATTTTGAGATTAATTAGACTTCATAGGAGCAGAACACCTCCTACAGATACACTTGAGGTTGGCAGGTTTGTTATTATGCCCACTTTTTTGCACTGGATAGGATATGTATGTGCACTTACAGTTTGGAACAGGCTGCATGTGCATTCATAAACACTTAGAGTTGAGGCCTACTCATTCTAGTTAATGTTTCCTGGGTATGTTTCTTTTATAAGCTGAACATAATATACTTTTAGGTACCCAATTTTTGTATTACATTACCAAAGCTAAATCAAAAGTAGAGGAAATTGATGTAATGGTGAAGCAGCCCTCTTAACAGTATAACTGGTTGAAGTAAAAAAATAACATTAAGATAGTGTAGCATTTATTTTTGTTGAAATACTAATGGGTAAAAAGCATGGGCCAGCATAATTCTAGTCTGTTGATAAACAGCTTGGTGCTGCTGTTACTGTGTACATATCACAAAGTTAATCTTGTATCTCAAAAAAAATTTTAATAGCTGTCTACCAATTAAGAAATTTAGCACTTTTGTTTACACGTGTTCTTGTACTGTACATGGACAGAGAAAGTGTGTATATATAAGGAAATACAGGTTCTTGTGTAAGTGAAAGCTAAGTTGGGGATGTTGGGTTCAGACTTTGTAAACTGTTTTGAGATCTTTGTGAGGTTTGACATTTCCTAAACCAATTCTGTTGCTGACTTGTAAATTATTTTTGTTTTTAAAAAGTGTGCATATTCAAATTTGTTTGCATAAATTGGTTCATTTGGACCGGATACATTTTTACCTGAGGGAAGCACTCTGATCACATCTGTCTGTATAATTTAATTCATAGTGCAGGTTGTTTGATTTGGTGTTCTCTCTAAATTTGAAGTAGGTGTTTCAGTAGAATACAATAGTCATGGAACTTGAGTAGATGTATGGATGGTCAGGCCAAAAGTTCACTTTACACCCTTGTTGCTATGTAGTCATTAATGGGACTATTGTCTCTCCTATTCTTGCTGGCTTTAGAAACTTTAAAGCTGCGAGCCTATGCGCAGTTGGGATAACAGTGGGATCGTTTTGGCAGGCGAGAACATAAAATTTGTTCAGCATGTAAAATGTTCTGGTATATTTATTACATCTCTAGATATCCACCCCTGACATTTTAAGCTCTCTATAGCATTATAGTTTTCTGTCCTGGTACAGAATCAACTGCACAAAATCATAAGCCATGATGCTAGGCATTTTCCTCCTTGCTATGGTTTTTCAATCCTTCTAATTCAATTGAATCAGTTCTGTTTTTGATATCTGATGACTGGCACCATCTGTGCCCTCTGATTTTTATTTGTGTGTCATCCATCATGATGTGAAGTGATGGATTCTTGTTTTCTTCTTCGTTCTTTGAGAGGATCAGTGTCCTGAAGATGGGTATTATTCCTAATACATAGTTCAAGTGCTCCGTTTTAAGCTAAAGCCACCTTTTTGGAACTGGATCATAGCTTTATTTGGAATGGTAAATATCCCTGCATTTGAGAAAAACCCTTGCTTTGATCTATTGATCTTTCCACAATGTAATCTTTTGTTGACCAATTTAATCTTCAGACTTGGATCCCTGAGTGAGATGGAGCAGATTTGCACCCCAATTCTCTTGTTTGCCTTTTGTAGTAGATTCTACTGTTGCTACCTTGGCTAAGTTATGTAGGTGTGATCCTGAGAGTCTGATGGGATGTGTTGGTTAGTTTCATTAATAGCAGGGTTTATCCCCCTGCTCTCACTTTAATCCAGAGATTTCTCCTTCAGTTGCAGCTAGTGGGAAATTCCAGTGTTTGAGTTTTTTTTCTTTGCCAACCCTCTCTTTAAAGGTGGAGGAGATATATTTTTATATTATCTTCAGGTCTGCCCTTTTCCTTCCTCTCCGTAGGCCTCCTTTCATGTTTCCACATGGTGTTGAACAATGCAGTATTTTTAGGGAGTTCTTTTGAAGGGGATAAGCTAATCTGAACTTCACTCTTTCTTCCTTTCTATTGATTGTGGGAGCTCATCGTATCTACATGAAATGTGGATGGCTGATTTGGGAATTGAAACTTCTGGTGAAGACTGGGAAGCCATATGCCTGGAAGTCTTTTAAGTTATCACCTAGGAATTATCAGCAGAAAACTAATTTAAAATTTGATATTACATTTCTCACACCTCTGTTCACTAATGTCAGCCTGAAATCCCAGGATGGGCTTTGTCGAGGTTGGCATGTATACTCTTAAATTTCCTGGGTATGTTCCCTCATTTGGCACTTTTGGGTTGTAATACTGGTAGAATTCAAGGCTATCATTGGATTAGATTAGACCTCAATCCATTGCATTATTTTTGGGATCTCCTGATGGAAGTCTCAATGGACTACTTCATGAACATGGCATTGCGTACTATGTCATAGGACTCTAGTCCTCTGTCATAGGACAGTCTGTCGTTTGCAATCTGCTTGAGTTGAGAGGTGTTTTTGGAGATCCTTTAGAGGGTTCATTATTAGTGACCTTTCTTTCCCCATCCTCCATTCCCTATATTTTGCTTCTTTTGGCAATTGTTTATGGCATTCAGTCTAAGGTTCTTTCATTTTCTCTTAATTGTGTTAACCTTTTTTAATTTCCTGATTTGGGCATGCTTTGGTTTTCCCTTGCATGCTTTAATTTTTGTTAATTTATCTCTCCCTCCTCTCCTCTTTACTTCCTTCTGCCTTTGAATTATGCCACTGTTTACTTATATATTCTCACATGTTTAATGGTCTTTTGCCTATAATGGCTATATGTTCTTGCTTATTTTGGAATTGACTACTTTGTTGTACATTTTTTCTTCATTTGTATAAAAAAGATCTTGATAACTTTTTTTTTAAAGTGTACATTTTGGCACTGCATATTTAGTACCAAAAGAATCAAAGCTAACCTACATTTTTTGCACTAAATAAATGGTATCTGGAGCCATCTAATTCAAATCATACAGGCTTATACTGGTGCCTAGTATAAGCATTAGTTAACGCAGTTTCCATTTTTTGAAGTGATTAATATGCTAGAACGCAAAATGTAAAAATATACCACAGATTTAGTATACACTCATTTCATTGTTTTTACTTTGTAGTTGGCTCATTGTCTTCTGAGGATCATGATTTCGACCCTACAGCAGAAATGCTAGTGCATGATTATGATGATGAGCGAACACTTGAAGAAGAGGAAATGTTAGAGGGAGGGAAGAATTTCACTTCTGAAATTGAAGATTTGGAAAGGGTATATAAAATTTTTTTTTAAAATAAACTAAGCTTAAATTTGAACTGTTGAAAGTGATATTTAATGTTACAAAATTGATCAGTAGTCTTTCTTTATACTTCAAAAATAATTAAAGATTTGTAATGTTGTAGGGGAGTGCCTTCCGATATTTGGGATCAATAGTGTGTGGAAAAGAGCCGTTGGTGCTCTTGGGTCGCATTCAAATATAGTTTTTTTTTTACAGAGTGTGTGTCTTACATCCTACACGCTGTTTCCTTCACACAAGGCTAACAATTTTGTTATACTTTTATTAAAAGAAAAGGAAAGGCTAAGAGAGTATCTACTGTACAAAGTATATCTCCATTAAAGGAAAAATAGGATACCTCCTACCTGTTCACCTTTTCTCAGGTCAGTCTGATGTGCAACTCTCACACAAATGGTTGGACTTTGGCCATCCCATGGTGATATGTCACTGGAGTGACTTTGGATTTGACCAGATATGATCAATTTTCAGTGTCAGGCAAAATAATTTAAAAACAGATGGGAAGTACCATGTTTCTTTCTAACTGTGGATTGGAGAGTACTTTGTACAGAATTTCTTTTTCTTCTAATAAGTTTAGCAATGAGATATCTTTCCCATAGAGAGTATGAGTCTTGGCTGTTCAGAATGAGGGCTGAGTGCTACCTGAGAGGAGGAGGAATCAGAAAACAAGTCACCCTAGGCTGAACTTATGCACCTCCTGTCAGCAAGCCAGGGCGTCTTTGGCAGAGGAGTTTGGAGCAGGTCTTCAGCTTGTCCTCTTGGCAAAGCAAAGTACTGGGGATTATGAACAGAAAAAAGGGGAGAAAGCAAATTATCTCTTCTCGCCTCTAAGAAATTAGATGGTATGTATGGTCTGTCCAGAACAAACCAGTACTCATTCAAGACTGACAATCATTAAAGCTCAAATTTCAGGCAGGTTTCTGGTGGAAAAATTTGTGATTGTGGTGTCAAAATTCCATCTAAAGATACAATTAAAATAATGTCCATATAATGCTGCAGTCAGTGGGAGTACCAACACACTGTGTATGAATTGGTATAATGTGGGTTTGCACTTGTGTCTCCCTATACTGATGTCCCTATTTCAACTGTACCACTGTGGAGAGGTGCTGAGCTGGAGGAGAGCATCTTCCTCAAAGGAAGAGAAAAACAAATATAAGTCCAGTCAGCATGGGCACCTCTTGTGCACTATAAGTAGGACCCAGATCTCCAGTTTGTTATTTGGTGTATAGTCGAGTGCCTCTGGAAGACAATAAAGGTGATAGAAGTGGCAATAACAGACCTGTCTCAAAGAAGGGGAAAATTGGGTATTCAATATTCCTGGCTACAAGGTATTCAGGAAAGATAGGGAAGGAAAGAAAGTTGGGGGGGTGTACAGTATTGATCAAAGAAACCATTATAACACTGGAAAGGGTTGATGTAGTTGAGGGGTCAAAGACAGAATCTATTTGGTAAGAATTAAGGAACAATAGAGGAGCTATTACACTACTGGGTGTATACTATAGGCTACCAAATAGTGGGAAGGAGATAGAGGAGAACTTTTGCAGGCAATTTACAGAAAGATGCAAGAGCTATGGAGTAGAGATAATGGGGGACTTCAATTATCCCAAGATAGATTGGGACAGTAAAGTGTAAAGGGTAATGAGGGGGAGGAATTCCTGAAATGTGTTCAAGAGAACTTTCTAGAACAGTGTGTTTCCAGCCCAACCAGGAAGGAAACAGTGCTGGATGTAGTTCTGAGGAATGATGTGGGGCAGGTGGAGCATGTTTCAATGGGGGAGCATTTGGGGAACAGTGATCATAATATCATTAAGTTTAGAATAGTTATGGAATAGGACAAGGAACAATCAAATGTGAACATGCTTAACTGGAGGAGGGCAAATTTCAGTGAGTTAAAAAGGAATCTTGCCCAAGTGGATTGGAATCAACAATTGATAGGCAAAACAGTAATTGAACCTTCAAGGAGGAGTTGGTTCGGGTACAGAACAGATGCATCCCTACAAGGGGGAAAGGAAAGGCATTCAAAGCTAGAGCTCCTTGGATGACTAAAGATACAGAGATTAAAATGAAACCAAAAAAGGAGGCTTATGAAAAATGCACGGTTCATAATACAGTTGAGAACCAGGCTGAATACAAAAACTACAGAGGAGATCTAAAAAAGGGAATAAGAGGGGCAAAGAGAGAGTATGAGAATAGATTAGCAGCTAACATAAAAGGGAGCCCAAAAGTCTTTTAGAAACATATAAATAGTCAAAGGAGGGTGGGACTGATAAGGGGCAACAAAGGAAATCTTATGGAGGCAGAGGGCATGGCTGAGGCACTAAATGAATACTTTGCATCCGTCTTCACTAGAGAAGAGGATGCTGCCATTGTAGCAGTAAAGGAGGAGGTACTAGTGACATTGGATAGGATAAAAATAGATAAAGAGGAGGTACTTAAAAGATTGGCAGTAAGATTGTCTGGAACGAGCTGCCAGAGGCAGTAGTAGAGGCGGGTACAATTTTGTCTTTTAAAAAGCATTTGGACAGTTACATGGGTAAGATGGGTATAGAGGGATATGGGCCAAGTGCAGGCAATTGGGACTAGATTAGTGGTATAAACTGGGCGACATGGACACGTTGGGCCGAAGGGCCTGTTTCCATGTTGTAAACTTCTATGATTCTACTCAAAGTAGAAAAGTCACCCGGTCCAGATGGGAAGCATCCTAGGTTACTGAGGGAAGTAAATGTGGAAATTGGGGAAGCTCTGGCCACAATCTTCTAATCCTCCTTCGATATGGGGATGGTGCCGGAGGACTGGAGGATTGCAAACGTTACACATTTGTTCAAAAAAGAGGAGGGGGATAAAACCGGCAGTCAGGTCAGTCAGCCTAACACCGGTGGTGGGGAAACTTTTAGAGACAATAATCCAGGACAAAATAAATTGGCACTTGGAAAACTATGGACTAATAAATGAAAGTCAGCGCGGATTTGTTAAAGGAAAGTTGTCTTTGACTAACTTGAATGAGTTCTTTGATGAAGTAATGGAGAGGGTTGATGAGGGTAGTGCGGTTGATGTGTATATGGATTTTCAAAAGGCATTTGATAAAGTACCACATAATAGACTTTTTAACTAAAGTAAAGCCCATGGGATTAAAGAGACATTGGCAGCGTGGTTACAAAATTGGCTAGGGGACAGCAAGCAGAGGGTTGTGGTGAGTAGATGTTTTTCGGACTGGAGGGAAGTATACAGTGGCATTGCCCAAAGGTCAGTATTAGGACCACTGCTCTTTTTGATATATATTAATGACCTGGACTTGTGTATAGAGGGTACAATTTCAAAATTTGCAGATGACATCAAACTCGGAAATGTAGTAAACAATGTGAAGGATAGCAACAGACTTCAGGAGGACAAAGACTGATGAAATGGGCAGACACTTGGCAGATGAAATTTAACGCAGAGAAGTGTGAAGTGATGCATTTTAGGAGGAAGAATGAGGAGAGACAATATAACAATTTTAAAGGGGGTGCAGGAACAGAGAGATCTGGGGGTGCACATACACAAATGTTTGAGGGTGGCAGGACAAGTTGAGAAGGTTGTTAAAAAAGCATATGGGATGCTGGGCTTTATTAATAGAGGCATAGAGTAAAAAAGCAAGGAAGTTATGCTAAACCTTTATAAAACACTCATTAGGCCTCAACAGGAATAGTGTGTTCAATTCTAGGCACCACACTTTAGGAAGGATATCGAGCCTTAGCGAGGGTGCAGAAGAGATTTACTAGAATGGTGCCAGGGATGAAGGACTTCAGTTATGTGGAGAGACTGGAGAAGCAGGGATTGTTCTCCTTAGATCAGAGAAGATTAAGGGGAGATTTGATAGAGGTGTTCAAAATCATGAATGGTTTTGACAACTTAAACAAGGAGAAACTTTCCAGTGGCAGAAGGGTCAGTAACCAGAGGACACAGATTTAAGGTAATCGACAAAAGAGCCAGAGACGACATGAGGAAACATTTTTTTACGCAGCGAGTTGTAATGATCTGGAATGCACTGCCTGAAAGGGTGGTGGAAGCAGATTCAATAGTAACTTTCAAAAGGGAATTGGATAAATACTTGAAGGGAAAAAATTTATAGGGCTATGGGGAAAGAGTAGCGGAACGGGACTAATTGGATAGCTCTTTCAAAGAGCCGGCAAAGGCACGATGGGCGGAATGTCTGCCTCCTGTGCTGTACCTACTATGATACTTCGAAGTTGCTCAGTGTTAGGCACCAAGTAATATATTTTGTAAATAATACATATTTGAATTTTAAAAATGTTTTTTTAAAACTCCCATCTCGGACTAAGCCCATAAGCGTGGAACCTTGGTGTACTGCTCTGTCCTGAGCTTAGTTTTCTTCTCCACAGCCACGCAGCACTAAGACTTTTCATTCAACTTCGTGACATCACCTACCTCTTCCCCACCAACCAGTGCTGAAACTCTTATCTACCCTTTTTTCACATTGTAGCCTGAGTTCCCCACAAACTAAAACCCACTCAAAATGCCACACACTACTTCCTTGCTTGTACTCCAATCATTCCCATATTTGTGAAGCTTTGCTGGCTCCCCTTTCACCAACAAAATGACTGTAAGATGCCATGCTTGCTTTGAAATCTCTCTCTGATGTTAACACCCCCTCCACCTGCAAGTCCTTGCGTTCACCCTCAACTCCTCTACGCTGGCTCACTTACTCTCAGCTCCACCGTCGTTGGTTGCTCCTTTAAACATTATACCCCGCCCTATGAAATTCTTTCCCTAATACTTCTAGCTTGCCATCTCGCCACCTCTATCCCTTCAAAAATCCCTTGCCCCTCCTCAATCCTTTCTCGCTTTTCCACTCCTCTGTGTTTACTCTTTATCTGCCACCTGTTACACATATTGAAATGCCTCTCTGCACATGAACACCATAGAAATACAAGTTTTTCAGATTGTTTCTGGATCTTGCCTCTTGTCCTACCAATATCTAATTTGTTTAACTAATTGTTTTGCTTGGGATTTATTGAATAATAGGTTTTTTATTGTTCATGGGTGATACTGGCAAGTCTGCATTTATTGCCCCATAATGTTAGTTAGGGAATTCCAGAATTTTATCCCAGCAATAAATAAAGACTAGCAGTATATGCCAAGTCAGGATGATGTGTGATGTAGAGGGAAACTTTTAGATGATGGTGTTCCCATGATGTTGCTGCTCTTGTCCTTCTCAGTGATTGAAGTTGTGGGGCTGGCAGGTACTGTCAAAGTGATACTGAAAAATTGTTTAAAAGTTAGTCTTAAATGCAAAAGCAACCATATTAAGGCTTTATAAATTGCAGCTATTTGTGCTTAACAGGAGAGCAACATGCCACTCGATGATTTGCTGGCACTTTATGGGTATGAACCTTCTGTTCCGGTGATAGAAAATGAAAATCCAGGGAGTTCGCCAAGTGAACTCGCTGATGAGCTACCTGACATGACTCTCGATAAGGCAAGTTTACTAAAGCCCATCTTTTTGTAGCAATGTATGCAAATAGGATTTAAGAATTTTATTTGAGGTGTGCATTTTGAATTATGTCTAATAAATAAAATTCCTTTTATCTGGACTCAATAGGAGGAAATAGCAAAAGACCTACTTTCAGGTGATGATGAAGAAACACAGTCTTCTGCTGATGACTTGACTCCATCTGTCACTTCTCATGAAACAACAGATTTATTTCCCCGACATTTAAGATGTAAGTTTATGGATTAGAAACAAAAGTAACTTGATCAAAAACCTTAGGGCTAGAGTGGAATTTTTAAGTTGTGGTAAAATATAATTAGTTCCATCAAGTAAATTTTGAGGTGGGGGGGGGTAGAAAAACAAGGAGGTGGTTTGTTAAATTGCAAATAAAATTTAGCCACTGAGTGGACAAGCTAAGAAACTAATCTTTGTTTCCCTTTCATCAAACTTAGCATGTAATATTTACTTTATGTAAATTTTCATAAGGCTATAAAAAGGTATTTTTTAAATGTATTAAGTCAATTTAATATGAATTTCACTCATGTATAAAATCACTTCTGACATATGTAGCATTGTGGAACCAAATGCAAAAATATCTGACAAATCTCGTGACCTGCTGGACTGCCATATGCTGTTTCAGGTGGTTAGACTTACAACCGGTGGATATATTTTTGTCATCCTTCCACAGGCATGATGTAATCAACTACTAATGCTAAGTTTTGAATACCAGCAACTGCCCTTTCTTGGTTTTAAGGGGGCAGTGGGAACCACAACCAGTTCAATACTTTCAACTCGCCCGTATTTCTAAACCAGCACGCACTATTGGGTACATGATTTTGAATCGTGTGCGTAACCGTACATGATATGTGCCTCTTGGGGATGCAGATGTCATCTAAGTAATGTGAGAGTATGGAAGGTCTTTTATTTGAGACGGTATAAAGGAAAATTGAGTGTTTTTTAATTTGAGTATTTCTGATCTTGAATAAGTTGACAGATATATTTTTCAATTTTTTGTTCGTCAGAGGGAGGGATTCTGTGTTGGGGAATGGTACATTTTTGTACTTTGTGCTCCTGTTGTTAGCACTGAGCGTCAGCAAAGCTGTCTATCCTGCCACATCCCTAACCCCCAATCTCAGCCATATTACCAGTACTGCACCATAATAGCTATCCCGATGGCCTTGCTGAGAGTTTAGTTTAATGGCAGTTAGTGAATGAACGTATGTTTTTGTAGTGTGTAGTTGCACCCACCAAGAATTATATAAAATCATTTCAATACAACCATCGTATCTGTTGATGGAACGTCTCATCCTATCAGTTTGGATGGAATTGGAAGCCAAGTCCCATTGATGTAAAAAGAAATGTGTTCCAACCCATTGAGTTGTTAGTTTCCAGTGCTTCTAATATTGCAAAGTTTTAATTTTTTTTTTAAAGTTGCAGTATTGATTGAAGTATGTGGGAGCTTGCATTACAATTTTGTTTTTGCTGCAAACATGAAAACCACAAACAGCATGTACGGTTCCTTGATATCATGGACTATAATTTAGATACTTTTTTCAATTTTTAAGCAAGCTATGATGAAACACTTTACATGAACGTATTTTGAAATTCATCAGTTTCTCTATACATTTAATTAATGCAGACTTGGTCCTGTTGATGTACTTCTTTTTCGCAAGCTGTCATGAACTTACAGACAGCAACCATATCAGCGTACAACACTGAAATTGGGGAACTAGTCTTTTCTAGAATGATTTCCGGAATCTGTTTGTCCTTGATAACTTGTGTAAAGAAGAAATGAAGTATGGAGACCATGGATCATACGTTATGATTTAAAATTTGTGTGTGGAGTTCCTAGATATAAGAATTTTACTCTCCAAAATGAATTGCAGCTTCTGCCATGTGGAAAAGCTAAACATGAGTATTATATGTGGATTATAGCTATTGTTATGCCCAAGATGGAGGCCACATAAGCTGGTCTTTACTTTCAGCACTCATTTTTAAAACTAATTGACATTTCATGTGGATGTTCATTGACAAAAACTATTTTTAATATAAGCTATGAAAATAAATTTATTCATCCTTGTACTATAGGAGTAAGCCAAGATTTCCAGTGGTGAGAATAGCTATTTAAAATGCTTTTTTAGTTGAGCTACACTCCATGTTATTTACATAGAATTACATAGAATGTACAGCACAGAAACAGGTCATTCAGCCCAATGGGTCAGTGCCAGTGTAATTATTTAATATTTCTATCATTTTGTTGTCATTAGCTGTGAGTTTATTGTGTGTATCCCTTAGTGACCCCATCCCTATCCTGATTCTTTTGTTATTTATATGTCTGTAGAATACTTTACTCTTTCTTTTTATATTCCTTGATAATTTAATTTTTTTTCGTTTGCCTTCCTAATTTTTTTTAAAACTCCTTTCCTAACCTTCTCGTATAACCTTTTGTCGTCATCTCCTTTGTTGTCTATGCACTGAGTGTATGCCTTTTTCTTTAGTTTCAATTTTGCCTTTATTTCTTTATTCATTCATGGTTTCCCTTTCCTCATTCATTTAAACACTCTTCCCCTCGTCTGATGTGTCGTAATGTTTCCCCTTGCAGCATATAATCACTCGCCACTATTTACTCGCATGGTTGAGTTCTGTGTTCTCTTGTTTTCCTGCTTGGAAAGATCATTGATCTTCAAACAAGTTGTCTGTAGTTTTAAACATTGCACAAAATGTAATGGCGTCTTTGTGGTGGCAGATGGCCAATTCAGGTACTTGCAATTTTGTTTGAAGCACAACATGGCATTGTGCACTATATTCTTGGATGTCTTCTCCCGCACTAGATGCAAGTGTCTACAACAATTCCCCAAGAAAAGAGTCCACTGTAGGAGTGAGGTCTGGGAGCCAGGTCAGTTGGCCCCCACCACAAACCAGCTCCACAGGTACAAAAAGCATGAATCATAGATAGCTTACAGCATGGAAGGAGACCATTCGGCCCATCAAGTCCACACTGGCTCTATGCAAGAGGCATCCAGCTAGTCCCACTCCCCTGCCCTATCCCCATAGCCCTACAGGTTTTTTACTTTCAAGTATTTATCCAATTCCCTTTTGAAGGCCATGATTGAATCTACCTCCACCACCCCCCAGGGCAGTGCATTCCAGATCCTAACCACTTTCTGCGTAAAAAAGTTTTTCCTCATGTCACCTTTGGTTCTTTTGCCAATCACCTTAGATCTATGTCCTCTGGTTCTTGTCCCTTCCGCCAATGGGAACAGTTTCTCTCTACCTACTCTGTCTAGACCCTTCATGATTTTAAATACCTCTATCAAATCTCCTCGCAACCTTCTCTGTTCCAAGGAGAATAACCCCAGCTTCTCCAGTCTATCCATGTAACTAAAGTCCCTCATCCCTGGAATTATTCTCGTAAATCTCTTCTGCACCATTTCTAAGGCCTTCACATCTTTCCTGAAGTGCAATGCCCAGAACAGGACACAATACTCCTCAGGACACCATTCCTGCAGTGGCTCAGCTTACTTCGCACTGGCTTGTACGAGGAATCAATACCGCTTGGTGCCAGGATGTCGTCATCTTCCACACTTGTTCCTCCCTCCACTCTCTGTTGCATGGTGTTCTCGGGCATCAAGACTGTCAGGAATGTGCAGCATTTGGTCAGCTATCAATCCATATCTGCATCATTTTTGGCAAATCAGGTGGTGGTTGAATTCTACTTAGGGATACAAGCTGGTGATGACAAATGCTGCAGTGCTGGCAGGCATTTTTCCTTGTTAAACTACATGTGCTGAGTGGAGATTAGATCATGTTGCTGTCCAAAAAAAATTCTTAACAGCTGGTACTACGTTTCGCAGTGCCAAAGTAGGTTCCAGGAAGCTTGCTGATGCTGACTTCTGCTCCCGTTCAAGCACTCCTTTATTTGAGGATGAGCCAGATGGTACTTAGAAGTGAGACTTCATCCATGATGGAGTGCTATTTAAATCAGTCTTAAAGCCTTTCTCCATCAGGGTAACCAAGTTAGCCCACATCAACTCCTGGGGTCAAAGTGGGTGAGGAATCCTAACTTAGTGCCATCACATTTTGTTCTTCCCAATCTCCAGAATCTTGATCATTTACAGGAGTGGGTGAGAGCATTGCCAATTTTACTCCATTGTGCCTGTAGTTGCTAAACTTCTGATGGAGTCAAGGAAACCCTGTTTGCTTGTGGTGAAAAAAGGAGAGGTGATTCTTGGACTCAGTTTTGTATCTTAAGCTTTCTGTGGTCATTAGTCCAATCCTTCATGGATTGTTTTGGAGATAGAAGCAAAACATTAGTCGATGTGGCAGATGACCTGCAGGAAGCTTCTGAGATTTTGCATTCGGAGAACATCTAAAACAAAATATTTCCTTTCAGCCTTACCTCTGATCTCAGGTTATAGCCTTTCTGTGTCTGCAACACTTGCAGATCTATCTGCATTTAGATTATTGACTTACCAGAGCTTCCTCTTGAGCCACAGCAAGTACTTCAATCTAGCAAGTCCTCTTTCAGAATTGTGGGGTTTCTCACAACTTAGAGAAACCTCAATTTGAGGTAGTTCAAGATCATGAGAATTTAATTTCCTTTCATAGTACAATATTTAATGTGTTTGACAGAAGTTTCTTTGTGTACTATTGTAATGCAGTCGTTAACCTGTCTAAAATAAATGGGTTAATGACTGCATTAAAAATAGAGTCCAAAGAAATTTTACACAAGCATGTTCATTAGGTTACAAAGGAGGTTATATGGGTGTTATTTCATGTACCTCTGGGAACGAGATTGATTCTGGAAGTGCATTGTTTGCTCGTGAGCAGAGTAAATGTTTGTGCTCTTCAAGAGGAATGCAACACCCTTCTACCCTGGAACCTAATGCCATCGAGCATTGCCAGGTGGTGTAGATCGCAGCCAGATACAGAGCATAGCTCCCCTACTCCAATCAACAATGCACTTTTAACCACAAGCTTAGAAGAGCCCCCTCTGCCTACACTCCACCAAAGTGAATTTTTCAGTTTTCCACACCAATCATTGTTATGTATGATGTCTTTTCTTTATAAGAGACCAGGGTATTAGCAAAGCTTTGTGTATTCTTGGTATGATGATTGGCTTATTTTTGTATTACCCAGATGCAAGGCTCTTTGAGACCTCTTTGTTTAAAGTCTTCTCTGCCGGTCACCTCAAGACCAATGACTTCTGGCTTGTTGGAAGTCATACCAGATGTCTGCTTGAGTTTTGAGATGAAGATTCAGAAACTGCATGCTCTACTCAGGTTCAGGTTTCAGCTTTCTATCAAAAACCTTGACTTAATAATTGTTGCATCCCTGTCAGGTTAGGATACCCATGTATAGGGTGTGTGAACCCAAGGTCTTTCAAATATTGGATTTACTTGCACCCTTGAGTACGAACCTACTTCCAAATCTCTGTTCCAGGAACAAGTTAGCATGGAAGCTAAACAACTACAGTATTTGCCAGCTGCTGTGCTTGCAAATTTGATCTTTACTGGCCTTAGATCTGAACTGATTTTTACTTGCTCACTGCAGAGTTGTTGTCTGAGCTTAAGGGTTACATCCATCATCAGGACCCACTAGGCTTTTCTTTGTTTGCCTAGGTAATGAAATGCAGCTAGCCCTCCAGTGGAAACTGGTCATCTGGCGTACAGCTAGACACCTGGATTCTTGGTCTTGAGGTCCTTTCAGTTCTGGAGTATCTTCAACACTTGCTTAATTTAATCTATTGCAGATTTTACATACATCTTTTAAAGAGAGTTTGATTGGGATCTATTTTCTGAAGCTAATTTGGAAGTCTAATCCTACCAATTTTTCTTCCTAGTTGGATTTTAATTGGTGCACACGAAGTTAAGTGAAATGCATTAATTTAATTGTGTTATTTGAGGTGAAGTTTTTTTGAATGGAAGATTGTTCTTCTGGTAGCCTTGATTTTTACCAGACAAGTTAGTGAACTCCAAATAATTTGATGTGAAGAATATACCTCCATAAATTGCACATTATTTTCTTAAGTTAAGATGATTTTGAAATGTCAACAGTAATAGCCAATCCTTGTCAACAGTAATAGCCAATCCTTACTCTATTAATTCATTATCTCATGAAATGGAAGAACAGCCCATGTTCCACTGCAGGGATGCCAGAAGAGCTTTCTTATTGAATTACAGTAGTTTATGAAACTAGACAGTTTATATCATGTGGAATGTGTATAGTGACTTCTGTCATTTCCAAACTAAGACTGGCAGAGTGCTGCTATCTTTTCTGTCCTGCTTATCTGCAGTGCTGTTAGTTGAAGCAGTCTTCATTACATATTAGCGTGCATTGTTGTGACTTGGTAGTGTTTTGGCGCATCTATTTTGTCCAGACAGACAAGGCTTCCTGTTTGTAAGTCTGACCCAGCATACTCCATTGATGCATGGAGGGTGCTGAATTAGCAAGAAAACTTTAAGAAAAACTAAGATGCTAAATGAATAAACCTTATTTGATTCCTGTATAGTTAAAGCAATTTTCACCATTGAAATTTTATTTCTTCCGTATAAAATGGTTGCACTCAAACATCATGCAGGAACAAAAAAGGGTGGTTCAGTCCACATAGCTTGCCTAGATACTTCAATCTGTTTTCCAGGTTTGACGCCAAACTTGCATTCTTTTACTCCTTGTTGAATCTGGAATCTGTTTAATGATTCAACAGAATCCACGAAGGTGATAATCTATGCAAAGATTTGCAGTTAGTAAGTGCGATATAATTGCTGCATGAGTTGTATTTAGGTTTCTGTTTTTATTGTATAATTATGTTTATTAGTTGTTATCCGATATGTTTGAGGAAAAGTCGATGTATTAAAGACCAACTGGTAAGTTTATCTCTAGGATTGCGTCCCTAATGCCAGCAAGGGAGGCTTTTTTTGTCAAAAAATTGTGCTAGTAATTTAGAGACTTTAATGGGGTAAATCTAGAATTAATCAGAAACTGACAAAGGGAATGATGTAGATGCCTTGTTATCGTCTGCTTCCCAGAAAAAAAAACAACTTGGGGCATGCAAAGAGAAAAATAGGGCCTGCTGAGTTTTCTGTTTTTCTTTTCCCTCTCTTTGCAATCCCAAAATAAAGTAGAAGACTACCCTTTTTGTCACTTCTATTGAACTCCAGTGTACTTTGCCATGGAGTAGTAGGATACAGTTTTAACCCCAGAGTTTCCAAATGACAAGTTAATTTTAGCCACGCAGTTGGGCAGGTAGTGCGCAGGGTTTAGATGCTTTTATACAGGGATGGGCAGTTGTTGCTCCTCACCATGTCTATTAATATAGCCCTCCTCCCAGCTGGCTCAAAAGCAGCAATGTCTGAGCGCTGCAGCTGCTTGTTTTCTCCTGCAGGCACCTTTCACGACCTCAAGACGTCACAAAACGCTTCACAGCCAATGAAGTACTTTTGAAGTGTAGTCACTGTTGTAAATGTAGGAAAAAGGCAATGGTGTCTTTTTTGGTGTCAGGTAGGGGGGAAAAGAGACATCCAAATGTATATTTACTTTGGCGGTGATTCAGAGGGTAGTTTATGTGTTGAAAAAAATCTTGTGAACACCCTACATCTATACAACCATAATAGCTTGATGAAGGTAAGATAATGTGTAATTATATTTACAGAATAACCTCACTGACAGGCCTCCAAAATGTTTTGGCATTTGATCAATTAATTTTGAGGGGGTATTGGACAAAGTTTATATTTACTTCCTACAGGTAAGATCAGTCTTAAGAATAGTCTTGAGCCTGTAATTTTAATGTCTCCATTGGGGTGGAAGAAATCTTGGATCTTCAAGAATAAATATCTTAGTTCAAGACCTTTGGAAAAATAGGGCATCTTAATTGCTGTTATCGGGATAGTGGTCCAGGGAGTATATATTGAGTTAGATGGGCAAAACTTACATTAATGCCCAAGGATTTCATAAGAACATAAGAAATAGGAGCAGGAGTAGGCCAATCGGCCCCTCGAGCCTGCTGTGCCATTCAATAAGATCATGGCTGATCTGATCCTAACTTCAAATCTAAAGAACACAAGAAGTAGGAGCAGGACCCGGCCACTCAGCCCCTGGGCCCGCTCCGCCACCCACAGGGCCTTGACCGATCCGAACTCAGCTTCATGTCCAATTTCCTGCCGGCTCCCTGTAACCCCTAATTCCCTTTACTTCTAGGAAACTGTCTATTTCTGTTTTAAATTTATTTAATGATGTAGCTTCCACAGCTTCCTGGGGCAGCATATTCCACAGACCTATTACCCTCTGAGTGAAGAAGTTTCTCCTCATCTCAGTTTTGAAAGAGCAGCCCCCTATTCTAAGATTATGCCCCCTAGTTCTAGTTTCACCCATCCTTGGGAACATCCTTACCGCATCCACCCGATCAAGCCCCTTCACAATTTTATATGTTTCAATAAGATCGCCTCTCATTCTTCTGAATTCCAATGAGTAGAGTCCCAATCTACTCAACCTCTCCTCATATGTCCATAGAATCATAGAAAGTTACGGCACAAAAGGAGGCCATTCGGCCCATGTCCATGCCGGTCGAAAAGAGCTATCCAGCTTCATTCCACTTTCCAGCACTTGGTCCGTAGCCCTGTCGGTTACAGCACTTCAAGTGCACATCCATGTACTTTTTAAATGAGTTGAGGGTTTCTGCCTCTACCACCCTTTCAGGCAGTGAATTCCAGACCCCCACCACCCTCTGGGTGAAAAGATTTCTCCTCAGCTCCCCTCTAATCCTTCCACCAATTAAATCTATGCCCCTTTATCACTGACTCCTCTGCTAAGGGAAATAGGTCCTCCCTATCCACTCTATCTAGGCCCTCATAATTCTATACACCTCAATTAAATCTCCCCTCAGCCTCCTTTGTTCCAAAGAAAACAATCCCAGCCTATCCAGTCTTTTCTCATAGCTAAAATTCTCCAGCCCTGGCAACATCCTCGTAAATCTCCTCTGTACCCTCTCTAGTACAATCACATCTTTCCTGTAATGTGACCAGAACTGTACGCAGTACTCAAGCTGTGGCCTAACTAGTGTTTTATACAGTTCTAACATAACCTCCCTGCTCTTATATTCTGTGCCTCGGTTGATGAAGGAAAGTATCCCGTATGCCACCTTATCTACCTGTCCTGCTACCTTCAGGGATCTGTGGACATGCACTCCAAGGTCCTTCACTTCCTTTACACCTCTCAGTATCCTCCCATTTATTGTGTATTCCCTTGCCTTGTTTGCCCTCCCCAAATGCATCACCTCACACTTCTCCGGATTGAATTCCATTTGCCACTTTTCTGCCCACCTGACCAGTCCATTGATATCTTTCTGCAGTCTACAGCTTTCCTCCTCATAATCAACCACACGGCCAATTTTTGTATCATCTGCAAACTTCTTGATCAGGCCCCCGACATTCAAGTCCAAATCATTAATATATACCACAAAAAGCAAGAGACCTAGTACTGAGCCCTGCAGAACCCCACTGGAAACAGCCTTCCAGTCGCAGAAACTCCCGTCAACCTTCCTGCCACTGAGCCAATTTTGGATCCAACTTGCCACTTTCCCTTGGATCCCATGGGCTTTTACTTTTCTGACTAGTCTGCCATGACGGACCTTGTCAAAAGCCTCGCTAAAATCCATGTAGACTTCATCAAACGCGTTACCCTCTTCGACCCTCCTTGTTACCTCCTCAAAAAATTCAATCAAATTAGTCAGGCACATAAGTACATAAAAGATAGGAGCAGGAGTAGGCCATTTGGCCCTTCGAGCCTGCTCCGCCATTCAGTGAGATCATGGCTGATCTGATTCTGGCCTCAACTCCACTTTCCTGCCTGTCCCCCATATCCTTTGACACTCTTGCTGATCAAAAATTTGTATATCTCAACCTTGAATAGGCTTTCTCTTAACAAATCCATGCTAACTGTCCTTGATTACCCCGTGCTTTTCTAAATGACGATTTATGCTGATCCTCAGAATTGATTCCAATAATTTTTTCACCACCGATGTTAGATTGACAGGCCTATAATTACTCGGTCTATCCTTTTTTCCTTTTTTAAACAACGGTACAATGTTAGCAGTTCTCCAATCCTCCGGCACCACGCCTGTAGCCAGGGAGGATTGGAAAATGATGGTCAGAGCCTCCGTTATTTCATCTCTTGCTTCTCTTAACAATCTGTGATACATTTCATCCGGGCCTGGTGATTTATCTACTTTCCAAGATACTAAACCCTTTAATACTTCCTCTCCCACTATGTTTATCCCATCCAATATTTCACACTCCTCCTCCTTAACCATAATCTCTGCATCGTCCCCCTCTTTTGTGAAGACAAACGAAAAGTGTTCATGAAGAACCGTACCCACCTCTTCCGCCTCCACACACAGGATACCTTTTTGGTTTCTAATAGGCCCTACTCTTTCCTTAGTTATTCTTTTGCTCTTTATGTATTTATAAAACCTCTTCGGTTTTTCCTTGATTTTATTTGCCAGTATTTTTTCATGCCCTCTCTTTGCTTTCCTAATTTCCTTTTTAATTTCACCCCTGCACTTTCTATACTCCTCTAGGCTTTCAGCAGTATTGAACTCTTGGTATCTGACATAAGCTTCCCTTTTTTGCCATATCTCACCTTGGATGCTCCTTGTCATCCAGGAGGCTCTTGATTTGGCAGTCCCACCCTTTTTCTTTGTGGGAACATGTTTGTTCTGAACCCTCACTATCTTGCAGTTGAATGCCTCCCACTGCTCTGACACTAATTTACCTTCAAGTAGCTGTTTCTAGTCCACTTTTGCTAAATCACTTCCCAGCTTAGTAAAATTGGCCTTTCCCCAATTGAGAACTTCTACTCCTGTTCTGTCTTTGTCCTTTTCCATAGCTGTGCCAAATCTGATTGAATTATGATCACTACCAGCACAATGCTCTCCCACTGATACTCCTTCCACCTGCCCAGCTTCATGCCCTAAAACTAAATCCAGAACTGCCCCCCCTCTTGTTGTGCTTGCTATGTACTGGCTAAAAAAGTTCTCCTGAATGCAATTTAGGAATTTTGCGCTCTTTATACCTTTTACACTGTTTGCAGCCCAGTTAATATTAGGGTAGTTGAAATCCCCTATTATTACTCTGCCCTGTTATTGCACTTCTTAGAAATTTGCTTACATATTTGCTCCTTTATCTCCCTCAGACTGTTTGGGGGTCTATAGTACACTCCCAGTAGTGGGATTGCCTCTTTTTTGTTCTTTAGCTCAACCCATACGGTCTCATATGATGATTCTTCTAACATACCATCCCTCCTCATAGCTGTAATTGTTTCTTTAACCAGTATTGTCACCCCCCCCCCATCTTTTTTAATCCCCTCTCTATCTCGTCTGGGTTTCTTCCAGATGTTTCTTCTGACCTGCAATTGTGCACTTCAAAATTATACAGGGTATACCTTTTTCCACATAATGGTTTATTTAAAATTTATATTAAAAACCTTACATCTGCAAACACTTCCTGACAGCTTTTTCTATTATTAATTCTTGTTTACGTTTATAATATAAACTGCTTATGTAAACTTGTCAAGCTGTAATTGCACCCTCCCACCAGTTGAGGTGCTGCAGTGCTACCACTGTTGGGAAGGTGTAATGCAGTGTGACAGTTTACACATAGTTTCCATTATAAATGTCATCAGAATTTATAACGGCAACATAAAAATAGGGACAAATTTTATGACTTTAAAATTAGGAACTGAATTACATATGTGCACACTGATCCAATTATGCCCTGCTTTACCTGAAGACTGCACTAGGTCTTGACTCTCCTGTGCAGTGCCTCGGCAGATTGACTAGTAAGGAAGTAAAAGTGGATTAAAGCTGTATACTTTGAGAGTGCACATTTTATTTTAAGATTTGAGGAAAGGGAGGAGGAAGTAATGCAGTACATTAAAATATCCATTATTAGAATCCATAATAAATCAGGAAAAACTATGCTAATGCTTTTGGTCAATAATAAAATTCTCTTTTGAATGATTTTGAATGGCCTTTTTGTGACAGCTGTCTTTATTTTTTTACATACAGCAAGCACGACCTTTGATGGTGATAAAGAATCTGAAGATGAAGAGGGACAAGATGATTGTGTTCCACCTGAAGACTTGAAAAAGGTACTCTAAACTCAGCATGTAAGTTGTAAGATGTTGCACTAAAAGATCAAAAATCAGCAGTTTCACTTTGAATTTGCTGTTTTGGAGAATAAGTGCTGCTTGATAGTCTTATTGTCATGTGTATAAAGAAGCTTTGTGGAAGTTGTCTTTGGCCCTTCGTTTATTGGCGATGAGGTGAAATGTTAGTGTTAGCTACATGAATACATGCAATGAATCTGAATCTACAGTTTAACTAACTCCCTATCTAAATGTTCCTGAAGGTTAGTAAGCTCTGGACAAATTGATCTATATTGCCTCAGTTTAAAATTAATCCAGATGTAAGAGCCCAAGGAAGCATGAGTTGAGTACTGTCTTCTGTTCCTAAATGGTATTGTGATTTGTAAGGACAATGTCATGGATTTTATAAAAAGCATTTTAGACAACTGGTGGCCACTGCACAAACAAGCATTACAAGGTTGTCCAAGGTTGGAGTTTTGAATGGTTTCGAAAAGAAAGGACGTATTGGCTTAAATCTTGTGGTTCATCATATTGATGTACTGCACTGCGATTTCCCTCGTGATTCACTATAAAGGTAGGTCTAATAAGCTTTTGAATTCCAAAACAATAATGTTCCTCCATTTTGTCTAGAAGCTTGAATAAAGCTTTAACCTAAGGTTTGCATAATGGCATATAAATAGTTCCACATATTCTTCAGAAAGATTGCATAGCTTTTGAATCTCAAAATTTTGTATTAACCCAAATATTGAAGACGATGTGCAGTTTTGCCTGTTCAGGTTACATAATGAGGCAGTGACCCACAGTTGTATTTCACTTCCCCCTACCCCATCTCTCCTAAGGTAGTAGCTCTTACTTAGACAGGTTCTATAGCAGTTGGTGGCCCTTTGGTATCTTTTTCTAAGTGGATGTACTTCATTTATGAGCTTCTTGATGAATGCTTTTGTGATACTGCCACAATTGAATTACCTGACTGATTCTGTCCTCACCTGATAAGCGCACATCCAGCAGGAGTCACTAGATAGTAATCGAGAGTGGGAATGATGGCTAGTGTTTTGTTTTCTCTTCGCTAGCCTGGGCCAGTATAAAATTTCCATTTTCTTCTCTTCTGGCTGAGATGTGACTCAGACTGGGTAGTTTTTTGCTAAGCTTAAATCATGAAAAAGTTTAATTTGCTAGAGAAGGGAACGACTTGAGTTTAAATTGTGCCTTTCGTGATCTCAGGACATTCCAAAGTGCTTCATCCCCAATGAAATCGATTAAGTCCAGTTTGAACTCCAGATTTACTATAGAGTAAAGATGCATTCCTTGAGATGATTGTATTATCCCATAAGGACTAGACACAGAAGAGAATTATAGTTGTATGTTGTTACTGAGCTTCTCTTAATAAATGTGCAAGATTTGTAGCTTGTGAGATCTATAGGTTGGATGAATTATGAAGCTCTTGCTCATGATTGCAATAAATTCAAATGTTCCATTTAGTTATAAATTCTGTGCAGGTCTTTAAAAGAGACAATTATTTGACCAGTTTTTTTTTTAAATCTTAACTTTGAACTTCATCTGTGGTTCCCATAGATGATGTCAATTTCCACATACAATGTAGATTGTTTTCCTGATTTCAACTGCTACAACACATGTAAAGTGATTTGTTTCCTTGTGGCTGGAGCTGTAAATTAGTTTCTATAGAATATAATTCTGAAGACAAATCTGATTGATGTTCTGCAAAGTATTGGCTTTTACCATTTGTATTTAAACCATTATCTGTGGTCTTCTGCAGTGTAAAGTGAGGAAAAACAAAGTGAAATAGAATCTCAGGATGCTTAGTTACAAGTAAATAGATCTTAAGCAACTTTTAAAAAGTAAACTACCAAAAGCAAATCTATTTGTTGAATTAAAATTATTTAACATCTTTGTAGAAAGTACTTACGGCATCAGAATTTGCAGATTGTTGGGAATCAAGGGATATGGGGATAGGGTGGGAATGTGGATTTGAGGTAGAAGATCAGCCATGATCCTATTGAATGGGGCAGGCTCGAGGAGCCATATGACCTACTCCGGCTCCTATTTCTTATTTTCTCATGTTGTATATTTTCATGATATAAAACTAGAATCTGTCTTATCCCCATGTTGCTTAGTGAAAAAAAAGTAGTTTGTTAGCTGAATGATTATAATGACTGATGTGGAATTGTCTTTATTTAGGAAATAATGGTGGGTTCAGAGTATCAAGCTGAAATTCCATCCAGTCTGTGCAGATACAAAGATAGTGAAAAAGGTAAGGCATGTGCTTATGAATTAAAAATAAATAAATTCTGTGCCTGAAAGGCAGAGACAATTTTAGAGGTAAATACCCAAGTGAATCTGTTTTTTCTTGTAACACCCATAATTTATAGAACTCTTGAGGAACCATGTAGTGATCTATTTCAGGGAGATGGTATGGAGTGGGTGCACTGGGGTAACATCAGCTTTGGGAATCCCCTTTAATAATTCTGCCCCATGGAATGGAATCTGCATCAGTCAACCATCGGCTGTGTATTTTCCTTTTACCTCCTCCCCAAGTCTCCACAAGGTATCAGCTCCCTGAAATGGTTTACAGAACATAATGTAAGTATCTTATGAATGTAGGTAATTAGAAAATAAACTTCAAAAACTTGTTAGAATTCAGGAAATAACTCACAGTGAAGGTAATTGTCCACAGAGTTACTTCCCCTTTTTAAAGGGATACCCCCAGGCTCCAAATGAATTCCATTTAATATATACTTCTGCAGCTACCGATCTGCTCAATCACACCATCACCTCCATCTTTTGATGCTGTTGTCCCCAGTAAAACTCTTACGCTCCCCCAGCCTGGTTATTCCCCTTGATACGTCCCACATCTTCACTCCTTTAAGTCCAAGGGATGCAACTGGTTTAGCCATTCATCGCCAGATCTGGCTGGACTACATCAAGCACTATTCTGCTCTCCTCTACCAAAACTACTCGCTATTCCATGATCATCCTGGAATGCAAAGATAACACTCAGCTTCTTTTCTCCACTATCAACCATCTCTTTAAACCCCTTTTCCTGGCCCCCTCCATCCACGCCTCCAACAACAAGGGAGAGGAGCTTATGCTTTGTCAATAAGATTGAGACCATCTGTTCAGCTGCATCTGCCGCATCCGTCCCTTCCCCTAACTCACCAAGCCAAACTTCTCCCATGGTACCCCCCCTGCCCTAGCCCTGAACCCACATCTTTCTCCAGTTTTTATCCTATCTCCCCTCATGCCGTCTCTGAACTCATCTTGTTCATGAGACACACCTCTTACTCTTTCGACCCTATTCCCACCAAACTGACCACCCAGCTTCCCTTCCTGGCTGCTATGCTAGCTGATATTGTCTCCTCAAGTACTGTCCCCCTTCCTCTCAAATCTGCCGTAATCATCCCCCTCCTCAAAAAAAACCCACCATTGATCCCTCTGTCCTCAAACTACTGCCCCTATCTCCAACCTCCCTTTCCTCTCCAAACCCCTTGAATGTGTTGTCCCCTCCCAAATCCGTGCCTATCTTTCCCGCAACTCCATATTTGAACCACTCCAATTAGGGTTCCACCTCTGCCACAGCACAGAAACGGCCCTAAACTAAATCACAAATCACATCCTATGTGACCATGGTGCACTAGCCCCCCTCATCCCTCTTGACCTGCCTTTGACACGGTTGACCACACCATCCTTCTCTAATGCCTCTCTTATGTTGTCCAGTTGGGTGGGGCTGCGCTCGCCTGGTTCTACTCTTGCCTATCCAGTTGTATCCAGAAAATCTCCTGCAATTGGTTTCTCTTCCTGCTCCCGTACTGTTACCTCTGGAGTCCCCTATCTATTCTTGGCCCCGCTCCTATTTCTCATCTACTTGCTGCCCTTGGCGACATCATCCGAAAACACGACTTCAGGTTCCACTCTGCCTCTGCTCATCTGCTGCTGAAACTGATTCATGCTTTTGTTACCTCCAGACTCAACTATTCTAATACTCTCCTGGCTGGCTGCCCATCTTCCACCCTCCATAAACTATGGCTGATCCAAAACTCAACTGCCCGTATCCTAACTCGCACCAAGTCCCGCTCACACATCACCCCTGTGCTTGCTGACCTACATTAGCTCCCAGTCCTCGAATGCCTCAATTTTAATATTTTCATCTTTGTGTTCAAATCTCTCCATGGCCTCACCCCTCCCTATATCTGTAACCTCCTCCAGTTCTATAACCCTCCCAAGAACTCTGCGTTCCTCCAACTCCGGCCCCTTGTCCATCCTCCGCTTCCTTCACCCCACCATTGGTGGCCGTACCTTCAGCTGTCTAGACCCTAAGCGCTGGAATTTCCTCCCTAAACCTCTCTGTGTCTCCTCCTTTAAGACACTCCTTAAAACCTACCTCTTTGACCAAGCTTTTGGACACCTAGCCTAATGCCTCCTCCTTTGACTTGGTGTCAGTGTTTGTCTTAGTGCGACAAAACGCCTATGAAACGCCGTGGGACATTTTACTGCGTTAAAGGAACTATATAAATGCAAGTTGTTGCATATTTAAGATATAATTCTTCTAGTTTCTAGCACTAATTTTCATAATGCATTTGTATTTTTTTTAAAAATCACTTGATGGCAGATGCTTATTACTGGTTGAAATATGTGAAAGATTATTTTATTGTGTAGAATTTCCATTAGCATGCAGAAGAATCCTTTTTTAATTGCTGGTAGAATCCATTTTATGAAATATAATCAAAAAGCTTTAACATGATATTTCTCATATGCTATGTGTGATTCTGAAAATACAGTAGTAGCAAGTAGGGTGACATCTATCCAAAAAGGTTAATGACAGCAATCAATAAGTAATAGCTGTTTCGAGCTCAGAATTTTTATCAACACCTTATGCTCAACACATTTTGTTTTCTTAAATTTTTAACTGCATGATGTGTTTGAATGTATTCATGTTTCAATAAAGCGTTTTAGAAAGTTACTGTAACCTGTACTTTATTTCTAGTCTATGAAAATGAGGACCAATTACTTTGGACTCCCTATTTGCTTCCTGAAAGTACGGTAAAGGAGTTCTTGCATGAAGCGGCTAAGAGATCTGCAGATGAGAAAGGTGTTGGTGGTATACCTGAAGGGGCGCATATAAGGGACAATGAACAGGTGAATTACAGATTTGATACACAAGTGGAAAACTATATTAAGCAATTGGGTGGATAACATTTCACCATGAACTGCATTGATTATTTTATTTCCCATAACGGAGGCCTGGCTCAAACAAGGAGAGAATTGGGAACTTAATATTCCTGGCTACAAGGTATTCAGGAAAGGTAGGGAAGAAAAAAAAAGGATGGGGTGGGTGGTTGCAGTGTTGATCAAAGATACTGTTACAGCACTGGAAAGGGATGATGTACTTGAGGGTTAGAATTAAGGAACAATAGAGGAGCTATTACATGGCTGGGTGTACACTATAGGCCACCAGATAGTGGGAAGGAGATAGAGGAGCAAATTTTCAGGCAAATTTCAGAAAGATGCGAGAACTATAGAATAGTGATAATGGGGGACTTCAATTAGAGACATTAATCTGGGACAAAATTAATTGGCACTTGGAAAAATATGGGTTAATAAATGGCAGCTAGCACAGATTTGTTAAAGGCAAATCGTGAGTTCTTTGAAATAATGGAGAGGATTGATGAGGGTAGTGATAAAGTACCACATAATAGACTTGTTAGTAAAATTGAAGCCCATGGAATTAAAGGGACAGTGACAGCATGGATACGAAATTGGCTAAGAGACAGAAAGCAGAGAGTAGTGGTGACTGGTTGTTTTTTAGGCTGGAGAGAAGTATACTGTGGTGTTCCCCCAGGGGTTGGTATTAGGACCCCTGCTCTTCTTGATATATGTTAATGACCTGAACTTGAGTATACGGAGCATAAATTCAAAGTTTGCAGATGACATGAAACTTGGAAATGCAGTAAACAATGAGGAGGATAGTAACAGACTTCACGAGGACATAAACAGACTGGTGAAATGGGCAGACACATGACCGATGCAATTTAATGCAGAAGTGATGCATTTTGGTAGGAAGAATGAGGAGAGGCAATATAAACTAAATGGTGCAATTTTAAAGGGGGTGCAGGAACAGAGAGACCTGAGGGGTTATGTACACAAATCGTTGAAGGTGGCAGGACAAGTTGAGAAGGCTGCTTTAAAAAAAACCTACGGAATCTTGGCTTTATAAACCGAAGCATAGAGTACAAAAGGAAGGAAGTTATGCTAAATCTTATAAATCACTGGTTAGGCCCCACCTGGAGTACTGTGTCCAATTCTGGGCATCACACTTTAGGAAGGATGTCAAGGCCTTTAGAAAGGGTGCAGAGGAGATTTACTAGAATAGTACCAGGGATGCGGGACTTCAGTTATGCGGAGAGACTGGAGAAGCTGGGGTTGTTCTCCTTAGAGCAGAGAAGGTTATGGGGAGATTTAATAGAGGTTCAAAAATCATATGAAGGGTTTTGATAGAGTAAATGAGGAGAAACCGTTTCCAGTGGCAGAAGCGTCAGTAACCAGAGGACACAGATTTAAGGCAATTGGCAAAAGAACCAGAGGTGCGATGAGGAGCATTTTTTTTGGATAAATACTTGTAGGGGAAAAAATTTCAGGGCTATGGGGAAAGAGCAGAGGAGTGGGACTAATTGGATAGCTCTTTGAAAGAGCAGGCACGATGGGATGAATGGCCTCCTTCTATGCTGTAACATTCTATGATTCCTTTAGGAGCACAGTTCTGCATCAACCTTAATGTTTTAATGGTGTTTCTTCAAAAATTACACTAATACTGCTGATAAATGGATTGAATTTAAGGATTTTTAACATAAAAAATGTATAACTACTTTGTAAATAGAATTTCATTAATCCATCCTGGTTATTCATTGCAAAAATAAATAGCAAGAGGTTGGTTATTGCAGTATTCAAAGTTTTGATAAAGGCTATAACTATACTAATTCAGAGCAAATGAAGCTTTTTGATGCAATAAGCAAATAAAGGTACACTCCTTTGCTTTTTAAACTGGGTATGATGTAATTGAGCAGCAATCACTGTGTGAGCCATGCATGCTCCTTTACATAAGAACATAGGAAATAGGAGCAGGACTAGGCCATACAGCCCCTTGAGCCTGCTCCTCCATTCAATAAGATCATGGCTGATCTTCAACCTCAACTCCACTTTCCCACCTGAACCCCATATCCCTTGATTCCCCTAGAGTCCAAAAATCTATCTATTGATCTCAGCCTTGAATATACTCAACGACTCAGCATCCACAGCCCTCTGGGGTAGAGAATTCCAAAGATTCATAACCCTCAGTGAAGAAATTCCTCCTCATCTTAGTCTTAAATGGCCGACCCCTTATCCTGAGACTATGCCCCTTAGTTCTTCACCCCTGTGTTTTTTTCAAAATTAATACTTCTGTGTTTTTGGTTGAGGGTATTACATGTGATGATTTGCCTCTGATATCACAAGTCCATTGTTCTATCTAAATGATCTCATTTTTTGTAATCAACTCAAACTGGTGGAATCCAGATAAGAGGAGAGAACTAATGGGCCAGAAATTGCAGCAATGGCGGGTTTTGTGGCAAACGACGTTAATTGGACTTTCTGCTCATCACACTATATTTGCGTTGCAAATTGCTGGAACATCAATAGGATAACGGTGCAGTGATATCAATGTCTTATCTGGGTGCTCATGAACGTCGTGCCCAATGGCTTAGCTCCTTAACCAATGAAAGAAAAGGATAGCGAGAGAAACAGAACGGACGACTGAGAAGGAAATTGGTTAATTAGAGTCAAATTAGAGACAGAGAAATAGAGGGAGAGTAAGAGAGAGAGAAATAAGTGACAAAGGGAAAGTAAGGAAAAAATTAGAAAGAACAAGCAGAAGAGGAGGACAATATAACCCAGTTGTGTTTGGGAATTGCTATATTGGTCCTTGAGAAGTTAATGAGTGAATGGCAGGGTAGGTGTGTGAAATGTGCAAACATTCTTGACCCATGCAGTATAGAACCAGCCATCCCGTCCACCATGATCAGGAACAGTGGAACACCCAGTGGGTACGTCATTGCACTGTTTTCGTAGGAACATAGGAATTGCTAGACGAAAATAGACCAAGGTCCATCTAGTTTGCCTTTGACCATTCTGTAGCTGCAAAATACAATGATAATGGAGTTGTTGACTAATCATAGCGATCAATCTCTATCAGTTAGTCTACAACAGACCTCAATACGAGGAAAACTCCAATGATGGAGCGCTTTGGGAGCCATAGGTCCAAAATCACCTTTATCCTCTCCAGCATGATATACTTACCACATGTCATGTCTCAATTTACTCATATACTATATCCCAAAATGTTATTTTCTGAAAGAAATATATTTAATTTGCATTTGAATGAGTGATCAGCTTCTGAGTCAAAACAACTTTGTGTCCTGAAACTTACTGCTTCTGACACTCACTGGAGTGTGGATGGCAAGACTGGAACAAAGCACTATCAAGACAGATAAAATGTTTTTAAAAACCTCTAGGAACAAATCACTACCTGCTGGAGTGAAACTCCACAGCTTCGTTGTTCCCTTTCTGGATCCCCAAGGTTGAGTGTCATGTCAGGACCATAAATCACATCATTAACAGGGTTCTCTACGACATTAATTACCAGTCCTGCAGACTGCGGCGAGTATAATTTTTAATAACGTCGTAAATCCAGCAATTTCACGATTGCCATTAAGTTCAATGGGAAGCCTCACGACGAGAAGGAGCTTTTTGTCCGTTTTGGCAATGCTAGGAGCGCAAATCGTCCAGCAATTTGCGGGGAATTGGAACTCATGGCTATCTCTTTTACTCTATAAATTTCTAGATTTTTTAATGAATTAGTAATGGCGAGTGCTGTTAATGCATCACTGTAATGATGCAACATCCCAGCAATTTTTTCCAAACTGAAGTTCATGAATGACTTAAATGTGTTTCATTCATTCTTTTGATGACTGAATGTGCATGAATTTCAGAGTACTGACCTTGAACCAGTGAAGGACCAAATAAATTCTTGACTATTCTTTAATCTCTTAACTGCTGTACTTAGAGAAGGATGCGCTGGAAGATGTCGTCCTCCTAATTCCCCCCCCCCCCCCCCCAACTGAAGCATGTGCACCCCATGCATGTTTTACTTTGAGCTAGTTTTTGGATAAAGGATGTCTTCATTGTGTTCCTGTTATATGCCATTTCTTCAAACAGGCCTGAAAGTATCTTTGCCTGAATATCCTGCAATGCTCCAAATCCTGAATTTGAACAGATTATTGCTCCACTTGAACCTGAAAAATACAATTGCATAACAATGTATTTGCAAGACTTGAAAAAGTGCGAGATTGCACAGATTGTTCCTGCTACTAAACACAATGGAGTTGAATTTCTGTTTGCGCGTTTTTTGGGGGGTTTTCCACATATCTTCTGCCAAACTCAATGTGCACAATTGGAAGAAACCCTCTCCACGAAAATTCAACCCTAATGAATCCAAGCACAATGTAAGGGGGAGTATTTTCAATGTAAAGTAACTTCCCTCTTTTCCCTTCCCTCACCCTACCCTGTCAAAAAAAATAATTGTGGTGGATATTTAAAATGTAGGACATCTTGCCCTCCTCCATGGAGACTCAATATTTCAGGTCTTTTATTTAGTAGGAGCTGACAATCAACTGCCTATAGCTATGGGACCAGTCAGTGAGCAGTTCCTTATAAAAATTACAGATCACGATCATTTACTGTCCTACATTTGAGCCAGATAACTAGTTTTCAGGATGGGAAAGGTATGCTAATTTTTAAATGGCTTTATATATGAAAGTATTCTTTGTCACCACGTTCTTCCCCATTTTTCTTTCTTTAATACTCTATTTTACAGAGTTTTTCATCTGCTCCTTGTGGGAGCTACTGGACAGTTTTTTTCAGGGCGACTACATCTGCGGTAAGTGTCTGCAGCTCGAGGAACTTCGGCTCCGAGTTGAGGAGCTGGAGTCCGAGCTACAGACATTGCAATGCATCAGGGAGGGAGAAAGTTACCTGGACACTTTGATCCAGGAGGCCGTCACACCCCTTAGACTAAATACTGTAGAATTGGCACGTGGTCAGGGAAAGGAGGGTGTGACTGCAAGTGAGGCAGGTACGGAGATCCAGGAGGTAGCGTTGCAGGAGCCTTAGCCTCTGCACTTGTCCAATAGATATGAGGTTCTTGCAGCTCTTGTGGACGAGTGCAGGGACTGCTGGGAGGATGAGCAAACTGGCCACGGCACGTGGTTCAGGGGGCCATTCAAGTGGGGGGAGTAAAAAGGAATGTGGTTGTAGTAGGCGACAGTATAGTTAGAAGGATAGACACTGTTCTCTGCAGCCAAGAGCGAGAGTCCCGAAGGCTGTGTTGCCCACCCGGTGCCAGGGTTAAGGACATCTCCTTAGGGCTGGAGAGAAACTTGTAATGGGAGGGGGAGAATCCAGTGGTCGTGGTCCACGTAGGTACCAACAACATAGGTAGGACTAAAAAAGAGGTTCTGCTGAGGGAGTTTGAGCAGCAAGGGACTAAATTAAAAAGCAGAACCACAAAGGTGATAATCTCCGTATTATTACCTGAGCCACGAGCAAATTGGCACAGGGTAAATCAGATCAGAGAGATGAATGCGTGGCTCAAAGATTGGTGTGGGAGAAGTAGGTTTCGATTCATGAGGCACTGGCACCAGTACTGGGGAAAGAGGGAGCTGTTCCGTTGGGACAGGCTTCTCCTGAACCATGCTGGGACCAGTGTTCTGGCAAACCGAATAACTAGGGCGGTAGAGAAGGCTTTAAACTAAATAGGGAGGGAGGGCTCAGGCGGGGCAAAGTTTAGATTGATGAGAAAAGACAAGGAAGTAGTACAGGAAAGTGATGGGGAGTAATGATAAATAGAGTGTGTCAGGAAGGGACAGAGTGTACAAACATAAGAGTGCACTAGCAAATGGGGCCGGAGTAGGAAAGAATGGTAAAAAGGCAAAATTAAAGGTTCTTTATCTGAATACGCGCAGCATTCGTAATAAGAAAGATGAATTGACGGCACAAATAGAAACAAATGGGTATGATCTCGTGGCCATTTCAGAGACGTGGTTGCAAGGTGATCAAGGTTGGGAGCTAAATATTCAGAGTTATTTAACTTTTCGGAAGGATAGGAAAAAAGGTAAAGGTGGTGTGGTAGCTCTGTTAATAAAGGATGAAATTGGTATAATAGTGAGAAATGATCTTGGCTCAGAAGATCAAGATGTTGAATCAATTTGGGTAGAGGTAAGAAATAGCAAGGGAAAGAAATCACTGGTGGGAGTAGTATATAGGCCCCCTAACAGTAGCTACACTGTAGGGCAAAATATAAATCGGGAAATAAGGGGGGCTTGTAAAAAAGCTAATGCAATAATCATGGGCGATTTTAACTTTCACATTGATTGGACAAATCAAATTGGCAAAAATAGCCCTGAGGAAGAGTTCATAGAGTGTATTAGGGACTGTTTCTTAGACCAATACGTCGGGAACAGGCCATTTTGGATCTGGTAATGGGTAATGAAACCGGATTAATTAATGATCTCAAAGTGATCCCTTGGGAAGCAGTGATCATAACATGATAGAATTTCACATCCAGTTTGAGAGCAAGGATCTTGGGTCTGAAACTACTGTATTAAACTTAAATAAGGGCAATTATAAAGGAATGAGGGTGGAATTGGCTAAAGTGGACTGGGTAAACAGATTAGATGGTATGATGCTGGATAAGCAGTGGCAAACATTTAAAAAGATATTTTATGACTCGCAACAAAAATATATCCGTGTGAGGAGGAAAGACCCCACAAAAAGGGTGAACCAACCATGGCTAACTAAGGAATTCAAGGATGGTATCAGGTTAAAAGAAAAAGCATACAACGTGGCAAAGATTACTGGTAAGCCCGAAGATTGAGAAAACTATAAAAAATCAGCAATGGATGACTAAAAGAATAAAAAAGAGGGAGAAAATAAATTATGAGAGTAAACTAGCAAGAAATATAAAACTGACAGTAAAAGCTTCTACTAGTATATAAAACGGAAGAGGGTAGCTAAAGTAAACATTGGTCCCTTAGAGGATGAGACTGGGGAAATAATAATGGAAAACAAACAAATGGCAAAGGAATTGAAAAGGTATTTTGTATCTGTCTTCACTGTAGAAGACATTCATAACATCCCAATAATAGTAGAAAATCAAGGGGCAAAGGGGAGGGAGGAACTAAAAACTATCACTAGAGAAAAAGTACTAGGTAAACTAATGGGTCTAAAGGCTGTCAAGTCCCCTGGACCTGATGGCTTGCATCCGAGGGTCTTAAAGGAAGTGGCTACAGAGATAGTGGATGCATTGGTTGTAATCTTCCAGAATTCACTAGATTCTGGAAAGGTCCCAGCGGATTGGAAAACCGCAAACGTAACACCCCGATTCAAGAAGGGAGTGAGACAGAAAGCAGGTGACTATAGACCTGTTAGCCTAACATCTGTCATTGGGAAAATGGTAGAATCCATTATTAAGGAAGTAGTAGCAGGACATTTGGAGACTCATAATACAATCAAGGAGAGTCAACATGGTTTTATGAAAGGGAAATCATGTCTGACAAATTTATTTATTAGAGTTCTTTGAGGAAGTAACGGGCAAGGTGGATAAAGGGGAACCAATGGATGCAGTATATTTGGATTTCCAAAAGCCATTCGATAAGTTACCGCATAAAAGATTACTGCACAAGATAAGAGCTCATGGTGTTGGGGGTAATATACTGGCATGGATAGAGGATTGGCTAACTAACAGAAAACAAAGAGTCGGGATAAAAGGGTCATTTTCAAAATGGCAATCTGTAACTAGTGGGGTGCCGCAGGGATCAGTGCTGGGGCTGCAACTATTTACAATATATATCAATGATTTGGATGAAGGAACAGAGTGTCTTGTGGCCAAATTTGCTGATGATACAAAGAAAGGTGGAAAAGCAAGTTGCGATGAGGACACAAAGGGCTCGATTTTTGGACGTCCGAGACGGCGGGTTCGTGGTGGGGGGGGCTCTGAAAATCAGGGATTCCCAGGGCGGGTCCAGAGCCTGGCTCCAACCCGCCCGCTTCCAGGTTCCCCTGTGACGCGCTTAGATGCGCGCGCAGCCCCCGCATGTGGGACTCCCGCCGGCAATTAAAGCCGGCGGGATCCCACTTAAACCAATTATTTACATCGTTCAGGTCGTTTGCAGACCTGATTGACATGATATTTTAGGAGGGGTGGGATTTTCAACTCAACTGAGACTGTTTCCCGTACTGGGGGAAACACTCCCAGTTGAAATGGACGTGTTGCAGCCACCAGCCTGTGGCAGCTGCAGAGGTCCATTTGACAGCTTGGGGGTGGAGGGGGGGGGGGGGGAGACCCTCACTCATTGCAGGAGGCCACTCTATCACTTTGGACAAAGTTTGGCCTCCACCACCCTCCTCCTAACAATAAAATTCACCAACTCGCACCCTCAACCCCGGTGTGCAGACACATTTACCTACCTTGCGGACCCCCTCAAACGTACATCTTCTGGATGGGGGCCATCATTGCTCCAGTCATGACCTCCTTGGAGGACGAGCGGCATCACCACCCTCGCCGGCCATGCTGTCCACCTCTGACACGTGTAGCTCCACAACACAATGCTGTGACACATCCACCTGCACAGCAGGAGGGAGGGCAACCGCAGAGAGAGATGCGTCGCAGAAGGTACTACCCTCACCACAGGGACTACAGACTGAGACTCAGCTTGCTGGACCTCTCTGAGGAGCAGTGCACACGGATACTCAGAGTCACTCAACATGTAGTTGTGGACATCTGCAGCCTCCTTCATGCCGAGCTGCTCCCAGCTGGCCCGAGCACCATCTTCTTACCTGTCGCTGTCAAAGTCACCACTGCCCTCACCAACTTCTCCGCATCCTTCCAGTGTGCCACCGGGGACATTGCCAACGTCTCTCAGTCGTCTGCACAAAAGAGCCCTGCAAATACACCTACACCCACTCTGCAGTGACACAATGGGTGGCATCAGTTGTTGGTCTTCATAGTGATCCTCAGGAATGGGCATTGTTGCCCATAGTGGTGACAATATAATATGTAATGAGAGTTGATCAGAAATCAAATATAAGTAAAAACCATGACAAACCATCAAACACCCTTGTACATCCCCTTCATGCTCACGACACGTTTGCCTTACGCTTCCTACTGCACATATGTGATGCATGCCATGTGGCTGCAGCACAGGTAGTGGCAGGTTGGGTGAGGCTGACCGTGAAAGAGATGCACGAGAGGGTGAGTATAAGATAGAGCCATGAGGTTGTATGAGGATTGGGTTGAGTGGTAGTGGCGGGATGAGTACTGGCGAGGTGAGTAAGTGCAGGTAAGATGAGGATGAGCTTTGAGTGGGTGTGAGGAGTGATGTGATAGAGTAGTGTTGGCAGTGCAGAAGGAGATGTGGGGTGGGGGCGGTGATGTGGCAGACGGAGTGTAGGGGAATGAGTAAGTGTACTCACTTCGGCTGACATACTTAGGTCGTTGAAGCGTCTCCTGCACTGTATGCAGGTGCGCGATATGTTGCTGCTGCTGGTGACCTCCTCTGCCACTTCGAGCCAGGCCTCCGTGGTGGCAGAGGCAGGCCACTTCCTCCCATCCGCCGGGGAGAAGATCTCTGTCCTCCCCCTCTTCCTCACCCCATCTATTAAGACCTGGAGTGAGGCATCATTAAACCTGGGAGCAACCTTTCCCCTGGGCTGCTCCATGCTGTAATTTTGCCTATTTTCTGCGGCATCAGTCAGTGGAGGACTGCCCCTTTAAATAGGGCTCCTCCAGCTGACAGCCTATGATGCGGCTGCGCAGTCCGCCCGCTGCACAGCCTTCCAGTACAAAACCCGGAAGCCGAGGTAGTTGCCTTCAATTAGGCTGCAATTGCATGTGGAGCACCCCGAATTCACTGGGTGCCTTACCCACGCGCCCAGTCGACCCCCCGCTGCCAACCCACCTCCCTCCTAAAATCGAGCCCAAAGTGTCTGCAAAGAGATATTGACAGGTTAAGCGAATGGGCAAAAATTTGGAAGATGGAATATAACGTGGGAAAATGTGAAGTCATCCACTTCGGGAGGAAAAATAAAAAACTAAAATATTATTTGAATGGAGAAATACTACAAAATGCTGCAGTACAGAGGGATCTGGGTGTCCTCGTATATGAAACACAAAAAGTCAACATGCAGGTGCAGCAGGTAATCCGGAAGGCAAACGGAATATTGGCCTTTATTTCTAGGGGGATGAAGCATAAAAGCAGGGAAGTGATGCTACAACTGTACAGGGTGCTGGTGAGACCACACCTGGAGTACTGCATAAAGTTCTGAAAGGACATACTTGCATTGGAGGCAGTTCAGAACTGGGTTGATTCTGGATATGGAAGGGTTGTCTTATGAGGAAAGATTGAACAAACAGGTTGGGTCTATACTCATTGGAGTTTAGAAGAATGAGAGGAGATCATATTGAAACATACAAGATTCTGAAGGGACTCAATAGGGTAAATGCTGAGAGGATGTTACCCCTCATGGGGGAATCTAAAACTAGGGGGCATAGTCTCTGAATAAGGGGTCGCCCGTTTAAGATGGAAATGAGGAGGAATTTCTTCTCCCAAGGCGTCGTGAATCTTTGGAATTCTTTACCCCAAAAAACTGTGGATGCTGAGTCATTGAATACATTCAAGGCTGAGTTGGACAAATTTTTGATCATTGTAAGCAATTTTACAACACCAAGTTATAGTCCAGCAATTTTATTTTAAATTCACAAGCTTTCGGAGGCTACCTCCTTCGTCAGGTGAACGATGTGAAAATGATCAAATTTTTGATCAGCAAGAGAATCAAAGGATATGGGGAAATGGCGGGAAAGTGGAGTTGAGGTAAAAATCAGATCAGCTATGATCTCATTAAATGGCGGAGCAGGCTCGAGGGGCCGAATGGCCTACTCCTGCTCCTATCTCTTATGGTCTTAATTAGTAGTTTACAGGAAATTAACTTGGCACATGGTTGAGGATGTATTGTGAAAGATGAA
Organism: Heptranchias perlo; assembly: GCF_035084215.1. Classification (NCBI taxonomy): domain Eukaryota; kingdom Metazoa; phylum Chordata; class Chondrichthyes; order Hexanchiformes; family Hexanchidae; genus Heptranchias; species Heptranchias perlo. The sequence continues at coordinate 66,592,662 of NC_090325.1, read as the reverse complement.
CATTTAAATAGTCATGCCTAACCTCAGAGCATCTCCTACTGCATCATAATTCCAGAAGCTCTTAAGCTACTTAGTTATTTTAGATCCCTCTACCCCCAGAAAACTTTAAATTGCATAAAAATGCATCCATATACTGTGTTGAAGCATATGATTTTTAAACTTAAAAATCCTACTTGCCGGATTCTGAGACTTGCGAAGGGCCAGGTTGCTCCTTATCTACGCATGATATATGATGAAGTTTATTGAGATCATCCGTTCAGCTGTCTCTGTTGCTTCGCCCCCCATTTCCTTTGCCCACCAAGTCAAACCTCTCCCAGGCTCCCTCCTGCCTAGGCATAAATCTGGATCTTTCTCCATTCTCTTCTATTTCCCTTCGTGGCCCCCCCCTCTGTTGTCCAGCTTAGTGGGACTGCCCTCGGTTGGTTCCATTCATAGCTATTCAGTTATAGCCAGAGTATCTCCAGCAATGGTTTCTCTTTGCGCCCTTGTATCATTGTCTCCAGATTCTCCCAAGGGTCTGTCCTTGCCCCCCTCTTCCTCATGCTGCCTCTTGACGACATCATCCAAAGATGGGTTCCACATGTATGCTGATGACACCCAGCTCTACATCTCCACTATTTCTTTCGACCCCTCAACTTCCTCTGTGTTGTCAGACTGCTTGTCTGACGTTCAGTCCTGGATGTGCCTCAATTTCCTTCAGTGAAGACTGAAGCCACAGTTTTCTGTTCCCACCACAAACTCCGTATCCTTGCCACTGATTCAATACCCCTCCCTGGCCATTGTCTCAGACTGAACCAGACTGTTTGCAGTCTCGGTGTCCCATTTGACCCCCAGCTGAGCTTCTGACCCAATGTGCTCCATTAGAAAAAATGCCTACTTCCATCTCTAACGTTGCCCACCTCCGTCCCTTTCTCAACCCATCTGAAATCATCCATGCCTTTGTCACCTCCCGACTCAACTATTCCAATGCTTTCCTGGCTGGCCTCCCAGTCGCCACCCTCCGTAAACTTCAGCCCATCCAAAACTCTTGCCCGTATCCAATCCCTCACCATCCTGCTTACCCATCACTCCTCACCTTGCTGACCTACATAACTCCTAGTCCCTCAATGATTCAAATCTAAACTTCTCATCCTCGTGTTTAAATCCCTTCATGAAAATGCAGCACTGCTATTTAATTTACATTCAAACTTTTGCACACATTTTGTGGAAATCAACAAAAAGCCACTTGAATTCTTTGTACATTTGCCTGTTGTTGTGATATCAACATTTAAAATACCTAAAAGTGTTTCTTTTTGTTTTCCCAATTTCCTCCATCACTATCTTCAAGGGATACAGTTCAATGAGTGCTGGTTGACCTCCAGTTCTTTATCCAAGTGGTAACAATTCATGTGTAAGCCTCAATTGCAAGTGTCGGCAGAGAGTCTGCAGAGTGTATCACAATCAAGACCAATCCTGTTCCTGCTCTACTTTATACAAGTGTAAAGTAAAGTACAACTGGGTAAAGACCAGGAGTGAGGATTCTGGCCAAATTTTCTCCTGCCTAATCCAGCACCCCTACCATAGCTTCAGCTGAAATTGGCTAATTCAGCACAGACCAGCAATCAAACCTGGGACCTTCTTGGCCTCTCTATCTCAGTTTTCAGAAGGGAGAAAATGCAAAGATTTATGGAGTAGATTGTCAGGTCTTTCACAAGCATTTGGAGTTTCCCCAAAACAATTTGATTATTTTGACAAATTAAAAGGAACAGGCAAACATTGATGTTACTGATTTTGTTTTCAAGCTGAATCATAATTGTACGCAATGGCACAAGTGGTATTAAGTTTCACATAAGATAAGATCTGCAGAATTTACTTTGTTGTATTTGAATTTAGTATTTCACTCGTTTTTTTCAGTAGCCCTTTAAACTGCACTGAGTTGGGAATGAGTGTATACATAATCAGACAATGTTTTAAGTATGTGGGGTGAACAAAATGTGTAAAGGAACTGAGTAATAATAGATGAATGAGCAGTGCTCACTGGAATTATTGGAGAGTTCTATATGGAGATTACTTTAACTTGTACTTTGCACTCCAGCTTTATTATTCATCCCTTAGGACCTACGAAGGAGAGGGGAAAATGTAAAACACAAATGTTAACTGTTAAATTTGCATATAAGCAATAAGAATAAAGGAGATTAAACATATGTGAGGAATGTTTTAACGTGCTGCAGGTTGGGGGTTGGAAAGAGGCACTATAGCTGCAGGTTAATAGAATTTTTGTTTAAATGAATGAAACCATGACAGTTGGTAATATCTAAAATATTTACATGTAAATTAAAATAAAATTTGAGATACTCTGAACATTATTGTAAATAGAACAGTCAACAAATAAAAATATTACACAACAATGTACTAGATTACATTTTGGGAAATTTTGTTTTGTTAAAAAATATGAATGGGGTTCTTTCCACTTTAGTCATACATTATATATTTCAGTGACAACTATCTGACAGGGTTTAATAATTGACACAATTAATGTGACTTTTTGAGGGATATTGAGTTGACTTCTTTAGAACTGTTCAGTAGTGTGTAGAAAACACTGCTAGAGAAGGTCAACTCTTGGAAATGCACCAGAAACAAATGTTTTTAATATCTGTTGATCATTTGTCAAAAAATTGACCTTATTTAGCAGTGAAGTAAAATAGTCAAATTGTTTTATATGTGGATTTAGTACTCTGTTTTTTCCCCTACCCTCTCCAGGCACTGTATGAACTTGTAAAATGTAACTACATCGTTAAGGAGGCACTCAGAAGTTACCACTCAAATGTAAAGACTACACGAGGTAAGAATATTAAATACAGTTGGAGCTTAAGCATGAAACGCTTGTAGACTTTTATGTTCTATGATCCTAATTTCAATTTCCACAATCCACAGATGAGCAATCTGCTTGGACAGAAGAGGAATGCAGAAACTTTGAACTTGCACTTCGACTCTATGGTAAAGATTTTTACCTAATACAGGCAAATAAGGTAAGATAGTTATGTGGTACTCATTTTTTTGTTTATAAATCTTAAATTACAGTTCAAGATTATTTATTTAATTTTGGAATAGAATTAGGATGTGTTCTCAAAACTGATCTCAAATTATCAGATGGCTAAAGTTTATATTAGTATACATAATATTTGAAAAGTAATTATGTATGTAGGCAGCATCTGTATTGTGTTTATAATGGTTTGGTCAGAGTAGTTGTGGTATGAAGCATGAGTAATGGTTGGAAGGTGTCTTACCTAGTCCTGCTGCAGTGGGTTTAATGAAGACGCCTGTGAATCTTCCATCCCAGTGATATTTGATTGCTTGAAACTATTTAAGCATTGTATGGTAATTTTGTCAATTAAATGATGTTGGATGGAACCTGTTCAGCAGACAGGTTGGGTTCTGTTCTCATCACTAGTAATGCAGGTGTTTTGCCTGCAGAATTGGGCTGTGTGCTTCTTAATTTACCACAGATATATCTTTCATCCACCCAGTGCAACTTCCATTTTTTTCTCGAGCAATGTAACCTAAAGGATAGCTGTGGAAACTTGGAGGAGCTCATTTAGCAACTACTTAGTTGTAGGCTTGTGTATATGTACTGTCTTACTAAAGCCCTCTAGCCACACTTACACTGATTTAAAATCTTTTCAGACTGTGAAGAAACATCTAAAGAAAGTACCTTCTTTTACCTCTCCTACCTTCCTCCCTCACCAAAAATCATAATTTTAAAAGCAAAGCAAGGCAAATTCCTATCTGGCAGGAGATTGTTGATTTACTAATTAATTTTTCCTGTACTTGGATAGTGCCATTCAGGTCTGGCAAATCCACTGCACTGAATTACATGTAAGTGAAGGGAACCAATACAGGCCCTTGTTGCCCACATTTTGGAGAAGCTTTGGGTAGGAGCAGAAACCTGAGACATTTCTAAATTCAGGATCTTGTTCAGTGCTTTTTTTGTTTAAGTAGTATGTGGATGCACCTGGAAAAATACCTTGTACTGAAGGTGTACCCTAGGCTTCCATTTCCATTCAAGATACATGTTTCTATCTTTAGGTCAAGAATCGCTCTGTAGGGGAATGTGTGGCTTTCTACTATATGTGGAAGAAGTCTGAAAGATATGACTACTTTGCCCAGCAAACCAGGTTTGGGAAGAAGAGATACAATCTTCATCCTGGAGTTACGTAAGTAGATAAGTGACTAGATTACACTAAGTAGATAACAGCAGTCACTGGGGAAGCTAACTTAAGATAAAGCTGGTTGTGTTGAGGAACTTGAATTAATATCAGTACATTTGTTATCATTAAGTTTATCTGCTCTGTTTATCATTCTTCTAGCCATTAACTCCCTTTTTATCAGGCAAAATTAAATCTATCAACACTAAACTCTTTTTCTGAAATTATTATTCTTGCCACTGTATTGATAGCAATAACATCACTTCTGATTAGATTGACATAAATGCCAACTCCTTTTCTATCATAGATGACCTTTTTAAGAACTCGTTAATTAACCTAGCTATTGGACTAATGATTCAAGTAATCTAGCCTTTTCCTCACCTCCAATCCTAATTCTTTATGCTAGATGTTTCTTCATTGCTAAGATCTTGTGACTATCATCTCAAATCTGCCACTTGCTGAATAGTCTGCAACAAATTGAGCGCTGTGAATCAGTCCTGTCTTTGGTCCGATTATCAAATTTTGTTTGATAATCGTTCCTGTGAAGCACTTTGAGACATTTGACTACGTTAAAGGCGCTATATAAATGTAAGTTGTTTAGTTAACTAACAGGAAGAATTTTTGAGAATTCATTACATCTGTTCCCTGGTCCAACTGTTTTTGCTCCTCTCCTACATCTCTGTGCCAGTGAACTGATGTTCTAGCTGCCCTGGAAGGTTTCATACCTTTTAGCCAGATGTGATACTTGGTTGAATTGAAGCTTTAAATGCGGTATGTCAGTTAATTGAAGCTTCACTTCAGGAAGTCGCTATTTACCTTGTTTTGTCACACTTTTCAGCCTTGGTGGTGTCCTACACTATGGGTTACCTGGGTCTGCCAATAAAAATTATAATTTAAAAAAATGGTAGACAACATGCTTAAATTATGTACATGAGAAATAAAGATAATAAAATAATCTTGCAGACCTTTTCATGGATAGACTTTATAAAACACAAGGGAAAGACTAAAAGGGCAAATGTTTGCTTTGAAAGTACTTCCCGCTACAATACAGCTTTAAATACGGTACGTCAGTTAAGAGGATCCAAAGAGTCCCTGTATTTAGGAATTATTGGGCCTTTTTTTCGAAATGCTTTAAATTTTAATATTTTATTATGCAATAGTTTAATTTTAAATCTTGTATTTTTAAGGGATTACATGGATCGCCTGGTAGATGAGGCTGAGATGGGAATGTTAAGTCGAGCAGTACATTCTCCATCTATGTGTCCTTCTGTCAGCAGACCAGAAACAATTTCTGATCAGCACAATCTAATGAGCTCTGGACATGAGTTTTCTGGTAAGAACTGTACGTGTTTAGAGTTTTCAAGCAACAGTTATAATATGAGAATTCAAAATACTTCAAAGTACAATCTTTGAGCTTTTATGATGGCCTAGTTGGTAAAGACTTGGTGTACCTGTTGTCTAAGTTTTTGCATTTGTGGGCCACGTAGGTGCACACCATAGTTTTTTTTTTATTTTTTTTATTCGTTCACGGGATGCGGGCGTCGCTGGCAAGGCCGGCATTTATTGCCCATCCCTAATTGCCCTCGAGAAGGTGGTGGTGAGCCGCCTTCTTGAACTGCTGCAGTCCGTGGTCTCAGTGACCTTGTATAGGCTTATTTGTATGTTCCTACTAATCTGCATGTACCTCAATTTGATACAATTTGGTGTTCTGATTGACAGTCCATTCCAATCTCCCAAGCCTGCGAAATAAGAAATATATGTGCACATAAGACTGAGGTTGCCTGGGCTTTCATGGCTGAATTGCCAGGGCTCAGGAGCTACATGTGGCCCTGGCACAGCTGGTTGGACACCCCTGTACTTGGCTACCAGTTGAAAAGTTCCAAGGTTTTATCACTGATCTCTGTCGAGTAAGCATGTCTAGCTTTATTTGTGAACGACAGCCCTTTCTTTGAGATACTGAAGAGCTGCCAATGCCTGAGAGTTGGTGCTTTCAGGGGAGAAAAATGAGGCAGGGCTTTCTACTAGACAGTTGGACAACATAAATTAGGATTACTATAATCAAAGTATGCTTCTAGAAAACTTAAATCATAAATTCTGGTGCTACCTAGAATTGTATATGTGTAGATGATGGACGGGCAGGTCCATTGTAGCCTAAAGTGAAGCTCCATGCTGAAAAGACCTTGTTGGATTTAAAACCTAAGTTTTAATGAATGGACATCTTTTATATTCATTGCAGGTAGATTATTAGAGCAAACATTTTCTTTTATTTGTCAAAACTGCAATAAAAAGTTACATTTAAATCTAAAATATCCTTCACCCCAGTTATCATTAATTTTGTCTGAAGAATTATTCATCTTGTTCAGATGACTTTACATTTGCTGCAGTTTTTTTTAAACCCAGCAGTTTATCCAATATTTCAGCGTACTATGCTATGAACAAAGCCTAACTGTCCATACATATCCAGAAATTCTTTTTACAGTTACAGAACATTTTAAGAAATTGGAGTTATGGGGTTTCTTTTTTAAAAGTGACATCAGCATAATTTTAGATAGCAACACTGGAAAAGGTGGTTCAGTGTTGAGTACTAAACCCTGTACTGCAAGCAGTGTTTCTGAGAAGTATTTAAAAACATAAACTGTACCAGTATGAAAAGGCCACTAGTTTGCAGCTTTCACAGAAAAATGGCAGAAATGCAAAATGCAGTGTCTTAAAAACACTGGTAAAAAAAATCTAAGAATCCTTTGAATTTCCCTTAATCAGTCACTAAACCAGTGGTGGAAGTACAGGGAAGGAAGAAGAGCATATTATGTAATCATTTTATTGGTAATTCCTATGTCCAGAAAAATACATTGAAAATGCACAAGTGCATTGGTGTCCTACAGTGTGTTGTGACAAGTCTATGAATACAGTAACTTCTCAATCATGTAATTAAGACAAGCTATTAGGTAATTAGCAAATTAAGCTATGAATTTGGAGTACTTTATTACACTAATGCTTGAAAGTATAAAAGAAGTTACTTTTCATCTTTGCATATTTTTCCAAAGTGAATTCACTAGATGTCCTTGACATCTTTTGTTGTACAAAGTGTAAGCCATTTTCACATTTAAAAAAAACTTCAAATAGATGTCCAGCTAACCTACACTATTTAGTTACTGCTGTGTAAGTGATGCTCTTTTTATATTACTGAACCTCTTCCATTGGAAGTTCAGTAATTGGACAAGTTTCTATTCGTTCTGAATGGCCCCATTTATACTATGGGGTAGATTCAGCAACAATGGAAACACTACACAAACATGATTTTTAATGCTATTGCCCATGACTGAATCTCGCACCAGGACATGAACACACTAGGAAAGAAAAAAATGAACAAATTTGCATTTATTCTTGACGTGCAGTCACTGTTATGTAGGCAAATCCAGCAAACAATTTACACACTCCAAGGTCTCTAATGGATGACCAAATCATCTGTTTTCAGTGGTGCTGGTGCTGAAGAAAGAGTATTGGTCGGGACACCAGGAATCTAAGATGAAAAATAACTTCATTTGCACTTTATCTTAATAAAGTACTCCCACTTCACAGCTTAACCTGCTCAATTCCCTGCTTCTTTTCAAATAGTGCCCTGGAATCTTTTATGTCTGCTTGGAGAGGCAGATGAGGTCTTGGTTTAATGGCACCTCTCTAAGTGTTGCACTGAAGTACCAGACTAGATTATGTGCTGAAATCTGTAGTGTGGTTTGAACTCGCATTCTTCCGACTCAGAGGTGAGAGTGTTTACAGCTGAGCCAAGCTGACTCTGGAAAGGGGCATGGTGGTTAAAATAAAGTTTATATAAAAATAAATTTACTTGAATGTACAGGACAGAAACAAGCCATTCAGCCCAATAGGGCCATGCTGGTGTTTATGCTCCATACGAGCCTTCTCCCTCCCTACTTCAATTAAACTTATCAGCATATCCTTCTATTCCTTTCTCCCTCATGTGTTTATCTAGCTTCTCCTTAAATGCATCAATGCTAGTCGCCTCAACTACTCCTTGTGATGGCGAGTTCCACATTCTAACCACTCTCTGAGTAAAGAAGTTTCTCCTGAATTCCCTATTGGATTTATTGGTGACTATCTTATATTTATGGCTCCTAGTTCTGGTCTCCCCCACAAGTGGAAACATCTCCTCTACCTCTACGCTATCATACCCTTTCACAATCTTAAAGACCTCTATCAGGTCACCCTTCAGCCTTCTCTTTTCTAGAGAAAAGAACCCCAGCCTGCTCAATCTTTCCTGATAGGTATAATCTCTCAGTTCTGGTATCATCCAAATAAATCTTTTTTTCACCTTCTCCAGTGCCTCTACATCCTTTTCATAATACGGAGACCAGAAACTGTTCACAGTATTCCAAGTGTGGTTTAACCATGGTTCTATACAAGTTTAGCATAACGTCTCTGCTTTTCAATTCTATCCCTCCAGAAATGAACTCCAGTGCTTGGTTTGCTTTTTTATGGCCTTATTAACCTGCGTTGCTACTTTTAGTGATTTGTGTATCTGTACCTCCACATCCCTCTGCTCCTCTATCCCGTTTAGACTCTTATTACCCAAGTAGTATATGGCCCCCTTATTCTTACTAACAAAATGCACCATCTCACACTTATCTATATTGAAATTCATTTGCCAATTACATGCCCATTTTGCAAGTTTATTAATGTCTTGTTAATAAATATTTACAAACTGGAGTAGCATCGAAACTGCACTGCATGCCTTCTAAGGAATGTAACTTGAGCCATCCTGATGCACGAAGTAGAAAAAAATCTTAGCTAATCCATGTGCTTGACACAGGCCCAAAATTTGCTGTCAAAATAATGATAAGGCTAATGATGCTTGCCGTTATTTATCCGCAAATGCCACAGCAACTTCAGGCGAGGGCAGATGGGCAGAAATAAAAGTTGTTATCAGAGATGCACTGCTGCGCCGTTAGCTTCTCAAAAACGGCATCTCACTGTCTGGCTCCCCATTGAAATGCATTGAACGGTATGAAGTTCCTGTATTTGCACAGCAGATAGGAACTAAACTTGCCACAGAAAGTTAAGTCAAGTCATTTCAAGTCTAAGTATCTTTTTAATGGCGTGATAATTGTTAATTACTGCTAGTCAACGCCCCTGGCACTGAAAATTAACTATTACAAGTATGGGGTCTCGTTACTTCAGGTTTTAATTGTTGGAGATTTTTTTTCAAATTTAAATAAATTTTTAAAAACTTTTTCTTTGTCTTTCTTTCTGTCTCTTTCTGTACCTGATTTGACATTGAATTCACCCATTCTAACTTACACTTCCTTCTCAGTCTGCGCTGTTAATTTCACAATCCTTCAATCTGATTGGTTAAGGAGATACACAGTTGTTTGCCCTGTTCGTGCAGGTCCCAGATGCCCTGTAGAGGGCGCCGCTCTCTTTCCATCTCTCACTTCCAGCAACTTGCAGTGCAAAATATTGTCAACACAAAACTGGCAAGGGCACCATTCATTGTCCTGCTACAGCAAATTTTGGGCCATTGAGTTTAGTCGGCCACATGTGACGATATGTCCAATTGATAATGTAACTGGCAAATAAAAATCAAAGATGATCCGAAATTGTTAGTTTGCGTTTAATTTATCTACCCCGTTAAATTAAATTTTAAAGCCTAATTCTTCATTTGACAAAATCCTTGTGTTGGTATAAATCTTTCAGCTACATTTTTCACAAGTTTAATGTTAATCTGTGAAGGTATTTTAGATACAACTGTGAATTTGAAAGAGAGTAATATTTTGCTTTTCTTTTTTTAGCACTGACCAGTGTTGGTACAACATGCAGCATTGCAGATGTAAACTGTTTGGATTCCTATAATTTTCCTCCACTGGACAGTTTACACACAAAAGGACCAACTACCCATGTGCCTGTTTTAATAGAAGAGTCACTTGGTTTGCCTATAAATGGTGACACAGACTGTCTAAATTTATTCGAGACTGGATTCTACCATTCTGATTTAAACCAGATAAGCATGTGCAACGATGAATCTGAAAGACCTGCAAAGAGATTGAAAATGGGGATCTCTGTTCCGGAATCTTTTATCAATGACGTTTCTGTAAATAACCTGGGTGTGGATTTCGAGAACCACACACATCACATCACTAGTGCCAAAATGTCTGTTTCTGTTGCAGATTTTAGCAGCTTGTCTGGTAGTGAAGCAAATGGCTTCATCAATCCCCATGCACTACACCAGCACACAGCTCTCCAAACAGAGTGACTCCTGCATTGAAACTTCTTATGAAATGGTGGTATGCAGTAACAGTGAACTTGGTGGCGAGCCATCGAGTTTGTTCAGTCATTCACTGGAAGTTTAATTTTTTTACTATGACATCAGTGATGTCTTTTTACTTATAGAACCTAATCTTGATTTCTCAAGAGTTAAATAGCCATTTATTTTCAGTCCCTAATAACATAGAAGTTTCAGAGATTATGTTCACATAGCAGAGTTGGGGACTTAAAATTGAACTTTATGATGCAGTCTTGAACGCTCAAGCCATTGCATCTCCTTTGCAGCCAGTAGACAAAGGAACCATTTCACCTCCTGACACCAACATTGGGAATCTGAAACAATAGAAATGGCTTCCATTAGTCCACGCTACTGTCACAGTAGTGGGTACAGAGGAATACTAATGTTTACAGGTACCTAGCCTTGTCCCTGGCTAATGTAGCATTTTAGAAGTGAACTGCGCACATCAGTGCAAAGACCTGCATGAACAGAGCCTTCTCTCATCCATTGACTTAAAGCAGAGCACTTCAGTTTACAGAGCCGTGAGTGCATCCTTTGGAAGAAAATTGATGGATGAAGTACAAGTGGGAGGAAGCCTACAGACATGCACGTGTCTAGCAAGAGTTGGGCATGGCTGCCATCTGTAAACGGGTTGGAACTACTGCCAGATTTCTGTGTACTTAAAAACTCTTCAAGCTTTTATTGATTAGATTAAATATTGAATTTTGTGATACTGTATATTGATGTTTATTTTTTTTTAAGACTTTAAAGATTGTATTATAGTGTATCTCAAACTGTGCAGTGCATTGTATATCTTATGAGATTTCCTGGGGCAGCTGAAACCATCTCGACACAGCTTGGGACTTGCCACTTTTAAACACAATTCTGTTTGACAGTCTAGTCAAGTCTCTTGCAGCAGTTCATTGTGTTTTGTATTAAACAATGTGTCCATATCTTGCAGTATGTAATACAGCGAAACCTTGATGAACCACATTGAAGCTAACCCCTTTGTAATGCATTCCAATTTTTTAGTCTGTTGTAAACTTGACACTGTCTCTGAAGATAAAGATTTTGAAATAAAACATTTGTTAGACTGAAGCAAGGAGCAAATATTGAATTTTGGATTATAGTAATTTTTGATTAGGTATATCTAGTATCCATTTTTGCAAAACTGTAGGAAGTAAAATTGGTGCTTTTATGTGTAAAATTGTTGCATCCTAAAAGAAAGAAGTACATTTTACATACTTACAGTACATGCAATGTCCTGTGTTTCATGGAGTAACTTTTCTATTATCTGCATAGCTTTGTTGCTTCCTAGAGTTTTTAATTGACAGTGTAGGCCATTAATGTCTAAAATTAATTTTGATGTTTAGGTCTCTGTGGATATGGCACTGTGTTAAAAATGCAGCTATTAATGTAGCAAGACATTAAGACCTGTCAGGTACCTAACTTTCCATTTATTTGTGATGTTAAAAATCCAAGGTTTTACTGTATTATATTTGAGAAGAATTTTACTGATTGCGTAAGTGACTTGAAAGTGTGAAGGAGGCTGAGTAATTGGGATACACAACATAATGAACTGCTTTGATATATTGTAAATATTTATATTCTATCTGAAGAGAATATCTCCTCTTCTCTCTTTCTCCCCCCCCCCCCCCCCCCACCAAACCCCCCCAATATTCTTCACAATCGCCTAAAATTATTTTGTACAGAATTATCACACAAAGATTGGCCTAGTTGCCATTTTAAATGTGCAAGAGTGGGTACTGTGGTTTGAGAGACTGGGTTGATTTTCTATGTAGATGAGTATGACTGTACAGCCATAATCTAGTGGTCTTTCAGTTTTTATACAGGAATCTTGTATGATAGACAAAGCTTTAGGTTCTGAGACAGTACAGAGCGGCATAAAGGTACAAGACACAGAAGTAACGGGTAGCCTTGGCTCTTGCCAGTATTGCGTGGAATTGTGATCCAAGTCATTAGCTTCTTGTAGCTGTGTTTATGTGCTGATCTATGCATTTGTCTTTTGTGTTTTTTTTTTCTTTTTAATGTTAACTAAACCTAGTCATGTACTTGTGGAAATGCTATACATATCCCTTCATTTATATATTTGAGTGTGACTGTGGATTTGCAAAGGCTAGTCTATAGTAGTGTTCACACAGATTTATGACTGATCACTCACATCAGTTGCACTTTTTGAAATTTTGAAAACCATTCCTAGTGCATTATAAATACAGAATTTAACTATGCATTCAGACTTTGTAAGTTCCCTTAGCAAACAGAAGTGTGTGGTTTTATTACAGGGTTTAATTTAAAATTTCCTAGATCTGATTTGCTTGTGTTTTTTTTAAATAAAAAGCAGCCACAAATCCTTATTGGTATGCATTCTGTTGCCAATTGCATTAACTTTTTTGACTGAATAATGCAGTTGGTTTAAAAGCATATATTGTTCAGTGTATTTGCCAAATAGACTGAATTTTAAACTAGATTTTTTTTAACCTTTTGGTTATTTCTAGTATTGGTTACTTGCTATCAACTTAATTTTTAAATTTTTTTTTCTGAATTGTGTTTGGCATGTGGAGCAAAAGCTCATCAGCAAAAATGCTAAACAGAGATCATTGAGATGTGTATGATACTGGCAACTTACCAAAACTAAAACCAAATGCTTATTGGGAACTGATATTTTAGAATTTTGTAAATTTCCTTTTTGTGTTCATATTAAACAGGGCAATAATTTGAGAGAATGTAATTATGTAGAATTTCTGCATATAGTAAGACTTTTTTTTCCAAGTTTTCAGTTTAAAGTGTCATGAAATGATGCTTGTTTGTTCTTTCTAAATGAGAATCTCATCATTTAAACCACTGGGATTTAGAAGATCTTGCTGTTTATTGTCGAGCTTTGTTTAAAATGCTGGCCAAAGATGATTGTTTTCCATTTCCATGTTGAGAAGTCAGTTCTATATACTAATTCATTTGGAAGTGTAACTGGTGCTGCAGTGAATATAACAATACTTCACCCAAACGGAGATGATGCTTTTCTCACTAGCCTAAATGATTAGTTTTCTAATATAAACTGCTCCATTTACTTGAAGGTTGTACATGGTTGTTGGCTAAAGAATATCAAAGTGCATACAATTAGGTCATTTAAAATTGTGCAATTTTCCTTATTGGCTGAGGATAAATATCTGTACTGCAAAAATCTCAGTTGTCAAGCTTAGTGATATTTATTTTTAACCAAAGTCTGTAGTGTGAATTAAAATTGCTTATTGAAAGTAAAATGGTGACTAGTTGACACTCTTAACTACTATTGCAATTGTATACAGAAATTTGAAAAGTTGATTGATATCTGAACAGAAGAAGGAATTTGTACAATGTGTGAAAAATTTAAGCAACCTGGTATTGGTGATCAATATAGACATGCTGATTAAAATGCTTTTGATTTTTAAAAAAAAAGCACTGGCAATACTGTTCTGAAGAAATGGTGCTACAGCTCCTCTTCTACTGTATTGTTGCAGAGTTAGTAATAGAACTGCCAGTGAAAAATATGGCCTAATTTAGTGACAATCAAGACAGCATTTAGTTTTGAAGATATACAAGGGGAAAGCTCTAATGTTGCATTTGGTTTTAATATTTGTATATAAACACTGAAGGTTTTTGTTCAGCATTATTTTGTACTTCTGTTGTACCTTGATATGTGGTGTACACCGTTCCAGAAATAAAAGGTCTGGAAGTCTCATTCTTTATTTTGATTAAGTGTAACTTTAAAGTTTATATGGATGTATAATTAATGTTTTTAAAATTACCCAAAGACCCAAGATGCCATGTCCTAAATGACATTTAAGAAATTCAAGCAAGATTTGTGGCACCCAGTATCATGTTATATATAGACCACTGCACCAAAATGATTTGTTGATGATTACTATAGATTATCTGAGTAGACATACAAAAGAAAAGATTGCGTAATCTTCATAGAATAGGAAGCTCTATTGTTAAGTGTTACAAACCCATCTAATTCAGTAATGGGTAGATTTATTGTATTGCCAACATTGGCTAAGACAATAAGTGTAAGTCTCTGCACCAGCATAACTTTCTTTTTGCGGTATAATGTTTCCTGTTGTATGTTTCTGGTTCTTGTCAGAACTATACATATGATGGGAAATTATTTATTTTAAAAAACATGCCTCAAGGCTTTATTTCTGGTAATCATCGCTGATACTGTTCCTTGGATGAGGAACAACACGCGCATGATGTGGATTGCTGTGAGGATGCACATGCCCATCAGTTAACTAGCCGTGGGCACTTCTGCATGACTGAATATTGATTCTTCTAGTACTCCAGTTTTGGAAGCTGTTAGCCCCTTGGGGAACTGGGTCAGTTTCCCCATGAGCATTTTCCTAGTAGCTGACTTCACTGTTATCCTTGAATAACAAAAACGAGGCCAAGCACCCTTCTGGATTAAGATCTCTTCATCTTAGAGCACATGCAGCACTTAAGGCTAGTACAGTTTAAATTAGGAGTACCACCTAATACATTCAGGATTCTCCTAATAGAAAGCATTAGAAATTTGTCAGCACTCAGATATCTGTTACATAAGTGTTCCTAGTTTTTTGATGGAAATCTTTATGTAAGCCACTTGAACACTTAAACCAACACTCTAGATTGTGGAGCGCTTCATTCTGATTCATTACTGTGCTTGGCTGCATTATCTCTGGTCATATTAAGAACCTAAAGACCAAAGTGCTTGAGATGAACTTAGATGCCAAAATGCTGTTTGATTAGCAAGTTGAGAATCTGCTGGAGGCTCATAACCCACCAGCAGAACCACAAGATGCTTCAGGGTGTTTCCAAGGTTTGTCCTCATGACCCAAGTTGTTCTGTTTTCAGGCCAAGACTATAGCAACCTTTTGAGTTTTGGTTGATTGATTATAGCAGGCCCTGACAGGATATTGGGGTGAGGGAAAGAACATTGCTAGTGGCTCTACTACAGCCGCACAATAGTGAGTTCAAACCTATTAGAGGACCTTAGGCGTGTTTTTTTGGGAGGTGCTCGTGGTCAGATAAGAGAGATTAGATCAGGGTTACCTTTTTCCCCCCCAAATCTGGGTTCCCAAGTTTTGTGAATCATCTATTTGGACCACCCAAGGAGCTCTGTGCTGAGACTCCCTGGTAACTGAAATGAATGTTCTGCTTGAGATACAGCCATTTACAGCAGTTTAGAAGAGATTCCCGTTATTTTATGGCATTTCAGAAATATGGAGATTCTATCCTATCCTGGATTTAGAATTACTGAACCAACTTCCAAATAGTACATTCAAGATAGTTATTAATCAGGCAGTCTGCACTATAGATATGCTACAGCAATAGACCGGAAGGAAGCTTGCTTTTGATGTGACCATTTTTGTTTCAAAGCTTCAGATTTCTGGTAAACTTCGACAATTTTGATTGGAACCAAAGGCTACGGTTTTTTTGAACATGTCTGTAGACTGGGTTTTTGTGCTTCAAAGCATAGTGTCTCCAC
This sequence comes from Heptranchias perlo, assembly GCF_035084215.1. NCBI lineage: Eukaryota > Metazoa > Chordata > Chondrichthyes > Hexanchiformes > Hexanchidae > Heptranchias > Heptranchias perlo. The sequence continues at coordinate 66,576,686 of NC_090325.1, read as the reverse complement.
AAGGACATCTTTTTACAGAGCATACTGCAGTTTTAAGGTCTGATCCTGGCACCAGATGTTTTCTTAAGCTTCAACTGCCACTAATAGGATTTATGGGAGCAGTGCTGAGACCAGACCTTTCCAAACCACCTGCTAAATTCAAAAGGCAAACAGTAGCATATAACCAGAAACAGGAATGGTGCAAAATGTAGTATTTCAGGGAGGGTGAGATATTGATAGCTTCGCAGGCCAGGGCCACAAATGGACTGCAGGCTGTATTCTGAACTTTTGACTAATGTGTTTGATGTTGACAAACAGCTGCATCCCTGGCTGTCTAGGGCATTCCTCTTCAGGGCATGTGAATCTTGGGTATATTGAAGTCTTTCATCTGTGGTGGTGTTCATCTAAAGACAACTTTATCAACCAAAGTGATCTCTTTGCCAAGGCACACCTTAGATTGTCTAGCAGTGTAAAAAATTTGCTAGTCTGGAGAGCTTTGCTTCCAAGTGTGTGAATGTCTCAAAATAATTATGGATAAGGCAAGATATTTGGCTCATCTTAATTCATCCATGCAAAATTACCCCAAAGTCCTGTCTTACCTTCCCCCCCCCCCCCCCCAACTGCAGCATATAATTTATTCTTAAATGATTTCAAGGTTCTTGCCTCCAATACTCTATCCATGGTCCATTCCATGTGTTGATCACTCTTAAGTATAAAGAATTTCTGTATCCAGTCTAAATTTACCCTTAACTAGTTTGGACCTGTTGCCTCTTGTCTTAATCTCATACATTAAAGTAATTTTCCATGTTTACAATTTCTTGTACCTCCAAGATCACTTCCTTTCAAGGCTGAAGAGGTGAAATTTCTTCAGTCTTCATAACTCAGACCTGTAAGACTTGGAGACCAGCTTCTCTACACTGCCTCCAATACTTGAATGTCTCCCTTTTGTCTCAGAGGCCAGTCTTTATAGTGTTCTAGTCAGACCACATCTTACAATTTGATCATGACTTGTTATAAGCTATATATTATTGGCTTTGGTTGCTATTCTGCAGTGGTTGGATGTGTTGAGCATCTGGTCGACTACGGCTCCCATGTCTTTTTAAACTTAATTTACAACACTGTTCATGGTGTACATGTGTTGTTCATTTTCCTTCCTTATATACACTTTACATTTGTCTGTATAATGTCATCTGCCATTGTTCTAGGACTTTGAAGGAAAAGTAAAGATTGGGACAGGGCCGTTAGAATGAAAGGGATGGGGTGATTTTTTGAGGAGAGGTCATAATAATGATGTTGGAGACAAAAAAAAAGTTTTGGAGGATACCGATTAATGATGTGTGGAGCTGATCTTTAGTGGAGGGGTTTGATTTAAAAAAAAGGGGGGGGAATGTGTAGGGTATCAAGGAAAGATTTGCTGGGGAAAGAAGATTTGGCCTGGGGAACTGAACAGCTTGGGCAAGTGCCAGGAGCAGGGAATAAGACGGTTGACCACTCCATCCACCGCCTTCCCCATAGTCCACTCCATGTTACGGTCTTGCTTGGTTCTATCCTAACTCTCTGAAAGTAGCTTTGAGTAAAGCTCTGCTAAAGGTTGTCCTCCTGACCTGTATTGTCATCTTCGGCGTCTCCCAAGGTTCAATCCTTGCCCCTCATCTATGCCTTGTCTACATGCTGTCCCTCAGCAACATCATCTGTCGGCATAGTCAGCTTGCGCAGGTATACTGAAGACACCCAGTTCTGTCTCTCCATTACCACCCTCAACTCCATGACTACACTGCTGTTAGATTGTTTGTTCAATGGCAAATCCTCCAAATACCAGAACATTGTTAGTATCACCAATCTCATCCTAAAACAAAATACTGTGGCTGCTGGAAATCTGAAATAAAAACAAAATGCTGGAAACACTCAGTGAGTCCTTCAGCATCTGTGGAGAGAGAAACTGTTAACATTTCAGGTCGATGACCTTGCATCTGCACCAATAGCATTAGCTCCTTCTAAAACCTCTGCTTCCATCTACCTTCTGGTTGCTCGCTTAGGTTGAACACAACTGTGTACAACTTTGATCTTATCCTCATCTGCAAATCTTCCCACACCCACATTGTAACCTACATCTGCACCAAGCTTACTTTGACTGCATCTTCTAGCCCTGCGACCTCTACCCTGAGAAGTGTGGGAACAGCAATGTCATGGAAACACTGTCATCTCCCAAGTCCCACAACTTTTACCATTCCTTCATCATTGAGTAAATATGATAGAATACCCTATCCAGCACCATCAGGGGAGAACCATCATATTAAGAACTACAGCCCCCTACCTTCTTAAGGTAACTAGAGATGGGTAAGAAATGTGGCCTAAGAACAAACTTCTTTTTTAAAATAAAACAAATCCCTATATATCGATCTGTGACCTCTACTTTTAACTCCTTTGCATCTCTCCCAGCTTCAGTGACAAAACCTGCAGCTGGCTTCATCAGGGAAGTCAGAATCCACCATCCCCTCTTTCTTTCCTTCCCCTCCCCCCAAATTATCTTGAGGGCTAATGTGACTTTGGAGAACCCATGTCCATTTTGCTCCCAAGAACCCATCTTTAGGCTCCAGCTCTGGCTCAGCCTTCGGACTAGCTGACTTCCAGCTCAGTTTCTTTCCTGTCAAGTCAGTCAAATCTTGAGTTTGACCCTCCCCCCAGTTGGCCAAACCCAGCTCCACCACTGGCTGTCTTAGCAATACATTCGGGACTCTCTCTAATCTCTCTACCTTGCTACCATATCCCCACTTTCAAGAGCGTCAAACCTTTAACCATGCCTTCTGTCACCTCCATTAAATCTATTACCACTTAGCATCTCTTCTCACCTCTGAGGCCATTTATACTGATAAGGGTACAATCTAGGTGGTGGTTGTTTATGTTCTACTATTAGAATACTAAAAGAACTGCATTACTTCCAAGATCCCTGTGCCTGATTCAGATTGTAGGCTCACTTCCCTAATGGTGTATGTCAAAAACTTCTGTAGTACAGAAACCTGAACCAATTGGAACTTGCCTTGCCAATAGCAAAAACTAAAAACTATTTTACTTATTCTGCTGGGACCATTGCACGAGGCCTGAGAAGCACACCTGCAGCTTGAGGAGTTAGCTTCACCAGATGCTGTGAGACCAGCTCATGAATATCATTTAAACACACTTCCTGCACTGCTTGATCCTTGTGGATAGAGCAAGGAGTCCTGCCAAATACTGTGACAATGTAATCTTTAAAAGGCTGCTGCTCAAAATTGAAGGATGCAACACTTAAAAGGTTGCAAAAAGACTCAAAAATGCTTTGGACAAGTTTCAAGCATTTATAAAAGCTGTATACAGGAGATGACGTGACCAGTGAAATCAAGAGGACAAAAAAATCATTAAGACGACACAAGAAAGTGGCAGAATGGTACTGCTCCCAGCTCCTATTTGATAGCTGGAAAAATGGACTTGCCACCGCATGAGATTAAAGTGCGGAAGGTTGTCATATTGTGACCTACAGGGCATCTTCTGCAATGGATGGCAGAGCACCATGCCTGGCAAGAGCATGGTGCTCTGCCACGGTTCCAGCGGGACATGGGAACAGATTTGGCAGACGTCAGCATACTTTAAGAATCTGGCAATCTAAGACTACCCAACAGTACCACGTACCAAGTAGACAGCACAAGATTCCATGCCACACAGTGTTGTATGGCAACCATGTTCCATATCTACTGCTTTTTCTTTTATTCGTTCACGGGATGTGGGCGTCGCTGGCAAGGCCGGCATTTATTGCCCATCCCTAATTGCCCTCGAGAAGGTGGTGGTGAGCCGCCTTCTTGAACCGCTGCAGTCCGTGTGGTGACGGTTCTCCCCCAGTGCTGTTAGGAAGGGAGTTCCAGGATTTTGACCCAGCGACAATGAAGGAACGACGATATATTTCCAAGTCGGGATGGTGTGTGACTTGGAGGGGAACGTGCAGGTGGTGTTGTTCCCATGCGCCTGCTGCTCTTGTCCTTCTAGGTGGTAGAGGTCGCGGGTTTGGGAGGTGCTGTCGAAGAAGCCTTGGCGAGTTGCTGCAGTGCATTCTGTGGATGATGCACACTGCAGCCACAGTGCGCTGGTGGTGAAGGGAGTGAATGTTTAGGGTGGTGGATGGGGTGCCAATCAAGCGGGCTGCTTTATCTTGGATGGTGTCGAGCTTCTTGAGTGTTGTTGGAGCTGCACTCATCCAGGCAAGTGGAGAGTATTCCATCACACTCCTGACTTGTGCCTTGTAGATGGTGGAAAGGCTTTGGGGAGTCAGGAGGTGAGTCACTCGCCGCAGAATACCCAGCCTCTGACCTGCTCTCGTAGCCACAGTATTTATATGGCTGGTCCAGTTAAGTTTCTGGTCAATGGTGACCCCCAGGATGTTGATGGTGGGGGATTCGGCGATGGTAATGCCATTGAATGTCAAGGGGAGATGGTCATTGCCTGGCACTTATCTGGCGCGAATGTTACTTGCCACTTATGAGCCCAAGCCTGGATGTTGTCCAGGTCTTGCTGCATGTGGGCTCGGACTACTTCATTACCTGAGGGGTTGCGAATGGAACTGAACACTGTGCAGTCATCAGCAAACATCCCCATTTCTGACCTTATGATGGAGGGAAGGTCATTGATGAAGCAGCTGAAGATGGTTGGGCCTAGGACACTGCCCTGAGGAACTCCTGCAGCAATGTCCTGGGGCTGAGATGATTGGCCTCCAACAACTACTACCATCTTCCTTTGTGCTAGGTATGACTCCAGCCACTGGAGAGTTTGCCCCCTGATTCCCATTGACTTCAATTTTACTAGGGCTCCTTGGTGCCACACTCGGTCAAATGCTGCCTTGATGTCAAGGGCAGTCACTCTCACCTCACCTCTGGAATTCAGCTCTTTTGTCCATGTTTGGACCAAGGCTGTAATGAGGTCTGGAGCCGAGTGGTCCTGGCGGAACCCAAACTGAGCATCGGTGAGCAGGTTATTGGTGAGTAAGTGCCGCTTGATAGCACTGTCGACGACACCTTCCATCACTTTGCTGATGATTGAGAGTAGACTGATGGGGCGGTAATTGGCCGGATTGGATTTGTCCTGCTTTTTGTGGACAGGACATACCTGGGCAATTTTCCACATTGTCGGGTAGATGCCAGTGTTGTAGCTGCACTGGAACAGCTTGGCTAGAGGCGCAGCTAGTTCTGGAGCACAAGTCTTCAGCACTACAGCTGGGATGTTGTCGGGGCCCATAGCTTTTGCTGTATCCAGTGCACTCAGCCGTTTCTTGATATCACGTGGAGTAAATCGAATTGGCCGAAGACTGGCTTCCGTGATGGTGGGGATATCGGGAGGAGGCTGAGATGGATCATCCACTCGGCACTTCTGGCTGAAGATGGTTGCAAACGCTTCAGCCTTGTCTTTTGCACTCACGTGCTGGACTCCGCCATCATTGAGAATGGGGATGTTTGCAGAGCCTCCTCCTCCCGTTAGTTGTTTAATTGTCCACCACCATTCACGACTGGATGTGGCAGGACTGCAGAGCTTTGATCTGATCCGTTGGTTGTGGAATCGCTTAGCTCTGTCTATAGCATGTTGCTTCCGCTGTTTAGCATGCATGTAGTCCTGAGTTGTAGCTTCACCAGGTTGGCACCTCATTTTTAGGTACGCCTGGTGCTGCTCCTGGCATGCTCTGCTACACTCCTCATTGAACCAGGGTTGATCCCTTGGCTTGTTGGTAATGGTAGAGTGAGGAATATGCTGGGCCATGAGGTTACAGATTGTGCTGGAATACAATTCTGCTGCTGCTGATGGCCCACAGCGCCTCATGGATGCCCAGTTTTGAGCTGCTAGATCTGTTCTGAATCTATCCCATTTAGCACGGTGGTAGTGCCGCACAACACGTTGGATGGTGTCCTCAGTGCGAAGACGGGACTTCATCTCCACGAGGACTGTGCGGTGGTCACTCCTACCAATACTGTCATGGACAGATGCATTTGCGACAGGTAGATTGGTGAGGACGAGGTCAAGTAAGTTTTTCCCTCGTGTTGGTTCGCTCACCACCTGCCGCAGGCCCAGTCCAGCAGCTATGTCCTTCAGGACTCGGCCAGCTCGGTCAGTAGTGGTGCTACTGAGCCACTCTTGGTGATGGACATTGAAGTCCCCCACCCAGAGTACATTTTGTGCCCTTGCTACCCTCAGTGCTTCCTCCAAGTGGTGCTCAACATGGAGGAGGACTGATTCATCAGCTGAGGGAGGACGGTAGGTGGTAATCAGCAGGAGGTTTCCTTGCCCATGTCTGACCTGAGCTTCATTTTGGGGCATGTGGCAGCTAATTCAAAGCGCTCTCACAGACTTTGAAAGCCTTACTGCACTCATATACCATGGCTTTCACACATCAAAGCACTGAAACACAAGCATTGTCACTTACTAACACCAGAATGAGCTTCAGTTTGGGGCATGTGGCAGCTATCAGTGATCCTCTGTACTTTGGGAACAAGTGTGGTGATATTGAGCAACTGTGTCAAGCTATTCTGTAGGAAAGGTGATGAACACCCCCGCCCTGCTGCCGCCGCCCAACACATCAGTCACCTGTTTAATCTACACATGGGTGGTACATTAGCTGATATTGCAGTGCCAGCAGGGACTGAGTGTGTGCTTAACACTCGCGAGCAGTAGTGACCTTGCCAACCATTGGCATTACCGTCCCTTTGTTGCAACATGACTGTAGTGTCCTTACTACAGATGACGAAGCTCTGTCCTGCAAATCTGCAAATATAGTTTGGGGCCTGCTGATCTTCCTGACATGCCTGCTTTCATCTTGTACCACCTTAATCAGAAAACATTATTTGAGGTGCTTTGAAAAAAAATAGGCTAATGAGTGAAAACAGTTACCCTCTTAAAATGATTCAGAAAAATACTAAAAAAAACATAAATATTGAGAAAATGTCCAATAGAAACATTGTATAAAATATTGCAATAAAAATTTAACAAAAGAAATTCAAGAGCTCTTGTCCTTGGATGGTCCCTTGCTCCCATCCAAACGTGCACACAAAGGAAAAAATAATTAAAATACCACACTTTGGTGCTGGGTTTCTTCATTTAAATATTTTGACATTATACCTCAGGTCATAATGCACCCTAACCTATTGAAGAAAGTCAGTGGTGAGATGTTAGAGGCTCTGACTGCAATTTTTTAAATGCTTCTAAAATATGTGAACTGTGCTGGGGAAACTGGAGGGTGACTGATAGAACAGGGTAGAAATTCGGGCATTCCCTGCGTCTGAATGGTCAGGCCCGAAGTGCCTCCTGATATTGGGCCTCAGGCCTTATTTTAATGGAGCCGGTGTGTCGCGAACAGCCAGCCAGCGAAGAGGAAACCAAGATCATGCCTCTGCTAGCATTACAGCGGCCCTCAGATAAGTGAAGCCAGGGGTCGAGAGAGAGGCCTATTAAATTTAATAGAGTTTCTTTTGAAAAAGTGACTGAGTGGATAGGTGAAGAGGACACAGTAGATGTGAGCCCTGAATTTCCATGGGGATTGACTAGATCTCCTGCTGTAACTTCAGTGAGATATCGGCAGAACCCCCAAAGAAATGGCTAAACGACTGTTTCCAGCTGTTTACACCATTTCTCAGGGAGTTCTGCCGATTTCCTGCCAATGTTACAGTAGGAGATTGGGAGAACATCTGGAGAAATTCAGGACTTTGGTGTCCATTCCTTTTTAAAAGGTTTTGCAGAAGGTATTTCAAGGGAGGTTGTTACAAAAATTCAGACATAGAGTAAAAGATGAAGTGTAGCAACATGGATAGAAAGTTGGTTGACAGATAGGAAACAAAGAGTTAGGGTAGATGGGTGTTGCTCGGATTGGAGAAGGGTTGGAAGTGGTATACCTCAGGGTCTGTGTTCAGTCCTCTGTTGTTCTTAATATTTATAGATGATTTGGCCATTGGGAGCACAATATTGATACTTGCTGACAGAAACGTAGGTAGTTTGGCAAACAGCAAGAAGTGCTCAAAAAGATTTAATGAGGAATAGAGAGGTTAGCAGAATGGACAGGATGGTGGTAGATCTAATTTAATGTACAGAAATGGGAGCTAATGCATTTTGGGAGGAAATATAAGGAATGGGAATATAAGCTCAATGGAAAGACACTGAAGGACGAAGATGAACAAGGAGACCTACGGGTTTAAATACAGCTGCAGGTGAATCTCCCCAGGGATTCTTACAGCTCCTCTGTCTTAACTTCATTGGAAGAGCTGCGGAAACCCCAAGAAAACAGCACAAATGCCATTTATGCCATTTTTCCAGAGTTTCTCTGCGCTGCCACCAAAATTATGGTGGACGATTGAGACAATCCCTATGGAAATTTACCCCCATTATTCCTTAAAAATGCAAATACAGGTCGATAAAGCCATAATCAAGGCAAATAGCATTTGGGTTTTATAAACAGGAGCATAAAGTACAAGAGCAAAGAAGCAGTGATAAATTTGTACAAGGCAATGGTTAGGCCAGAGTCAGATTACTCTGCACAGTTTTAGGCATCCGATTATAGAAAGGACAATAATGCCATAATGTACCACATAGATTCACCAGGATGATACCAGGCATGAGAAGCTATGGGACAGATATTCTTCTGTTGCACTTGGGCATAAATAATGGCCTGAGCAAAGCATATAGAAGAAAAACAGAAGGGGGCATCAGTAGTATCATAGAAAATTTATGGCACATCGTGTCCACGTCGGCTGAGAAACGAGCCACCCAGCCTAATCCCACTTTCCCACATCAGTAGTAGGGAAAATGCTAGAATCTATTATTAAGGACATGGTAACAGGGCACTTAGAAAATCATAATATAATTAGGCAGAGTCAACACGGTTTTATGAAAGGGAAATTGTGTTTGACAAATTTATTAGAGTTTTTTGAGGATGTAACCAGTAGGGTAGATAAAGGGGGAACCAGTTGATGTAGTATATTTGGAATTTCAAAAGGCATTTGATAAGGTGCCACACAAGAGGTTTTTACACATGATTAGGGCTCGGGATTGGGGGTAATATATTAGCATGGATAGTTGAATGGTTGATGGACAGAAAACAGAGAGTAGGAATAAACGGGTCACTTTTGGGTTGGCAGGTTGTAACTAGTGGGATACCGCAAAGATCAGGGCTTGAGCCTCAGGTGTTTACAATCTATATCAATGACTTAGATGAGGGGACCAAGTGTAATGTATCCAAGTTTACTGACGATACAAAGCTTGGTGGGAAAGTAAGTTGTGAAGAGGACGCAAAGAGGCTACAAAGGGATATAGACAGGTTAAGTGATTGGGCAAGGTGGTGGCAGATGGAGTATAATGTGGGAAAATGTGAAATTATCCACTTTGGTAAGAAGAATAGAAAAGCAGAATATTTTTTAAAAGGTGAGAGACTAAGAAATATTGGTATTCAGAGGGATTTGGGTGTCCTTGTAGATGAATCACAGAAAGTTAACATGTGGGTACAACAAGCAATTAGGAAAGCAAATGGTATGTTGGCCTTTATTGCAAGGGGGTTGGAGTATAAGAGTAAGGAAGCCTTGCTCCAATTATATAGGGCTCTGGTGAGACCACACCTGGAGTACTGTATACAGTTTTGGTCTCTTTACCTAAGGAAGGATATACTTGCCTTAGAGGCGGTCCAACGAAGGTTCACTGGATTGGTTCCTGAGATGAGAGGGTTGTCCTATGAGGAGAGATTGAGTAGAATGGGCCTGTATTCTCTGGAGTTTAGAAGAATGAGAGGTGATCTCATTGAAATGTATAAAGAAGGCTGGACAGGGTAGTCTAGAGTCGAGAACTATGGAGTCATTAGGCATGATTTTAAATGGGAAAAACAGGTGGGTTGGGGGGCGGGGAGCCAGTTAAAATGTTAAAAATTTAAACCCGCCTCCAACCCGCCCACTTCTGGTTTTAACGGTGACCCCCGACCTAACACTTACCTTTTCAGGTCCTCTCCTTGGCTGCTCTCCTGTCCGACTGAGACCAGCCTGTCAATCAGGTTGGCCTGCCAGGCGGGAAACGTACACAAAAAAAAAGACGTCCTTATGTCAAAATTGTGAGGACGTCCAGGAAACCCATATTTCTCGTCGGGTATTCCAGGCCATGCCCCCCACCCCCTGCCCCCTTCCTGGCTCCCCGTTAACATCATGTCCATAGTCTCAGGATAAGGGGTCGGCCATTTAGGACTGAGATGAGGAAAAATTTCTTCACTCAGAGGGTTGTGAATCTTTGTAATTCTGTACCCCAGAGAGCTGTGGATGCTGAGTCGTTGAGTATATTCAAGGCTGAGATCGATAGATTGTTGGACACTAAGGGAATCAAGGGATATGGGATAGGGCGGGAAAGTGGAGTTGAGGTAGAAGACCAGCCATGATTCAACACTCACTTTATAATCTCACTCTCACAGTCTATGATCATATTTTGTTGAAAGATTTTTCTTAATTAATCTAAGAAAATGTGTACCAATTCTCATGGTATAGAATCATAGAATCATAGAAGTTACAACATGGAAACAGGCCCTTCGGCCCAACATGTCCATGTCGCCCAGTTTATACCACTAAGCTAGTCCCAATTGCCTGCACTTGGCCCATATCCCTCTATACCCATCTTACCCATGTTGACGTGATATGTCTCAGCGTTGTTATTTTGATTGAAAAAGAAACTGGTATCAACAAAACATACAGTGGAATGGAATTTTGGCTGACTGACGTAATTATGTAGGTGCTTTCAAACTGAAAAATACTGGATGTAAAACTGGATTATTTTGGGCACTGCAGTTTTATTATCAACAAGAGAGCAGAGCACATGAACCACAATCTGGTGGGATATTGAGGAAGTAAATTAGCAAAAGCATGGTACACTTTTACTGATAAAGCTCATGAAGGTTTCAGGTATACTTAGAAAAATAAAAACTTACATTAATATCATGGTTTCAGTAAAACTAGGTAGATTGTGCAATTGAACATTAGACGTTTCTTAAGAGTAAGTTAACTAGTGCCTTTAGTTGTCTCAATCCTACTCTCTAGGAATCTTAAACCCTCCACCTTGCTACTTCTCTCTTCCTTTAAGCCACCTCAAGCCAATCTCATTGACTATGCTTTGAGTCATCTCTTCCAATTTGTCGACTACTGCTGGCTATCTGCTTCTTCTCTGTGAAATGCTTTGGGACATTTATTATGTCAAAGGAGCTATATAAATGCAAGTGGTTGTAAGTTTCATGAAATTAAGTTACCTGAATGTCAATTTTTAACATGGCTCAAGGATATCTCCCTAATACTACGATTAGGGAGATACTATCCCCCACAGGAATTGCTATAGACCTTGGACTAGCCAAGAGAGGTCCAAGGTTTCCTTGTGGGTCCTGGAGGAGCACTCCTGCTCCTCATGGCCCAAAGGGAAACCATTAGAAACTTACTAAAAATGACCTTACTGGACCTCTTCTTGTCCCGGATCCTTGTGATGCTAGTTGTCCTGGGCACGATCAGCACGGTGCACAAGTCGCACGGCCCAGGCTTAAAGTATTGTTTTGTCCGAATGCTGTCATCGGATCCCGACTTTTGAATTTTTATGAGGCTTTCGCCTGCCTGCGGAACTGAAAGTTGAAATAGCACTCGGCGCGAGTGTGCACCAACGTGGAGGTAAACACTCTGTCCCTCTTTTAAATCCCATTCTCGTCAGGCGCAGGGGGTTAAAATCGGGGCTTTAGAATTTACAGAATGTTTATAATTTTTCCAGCATCTACACTTGTTATTAGTCAATGTGCTTTAATCTTCATTCCTTATCCCCTGTCCGAGGACAATATATGTATTTTACTTTACCTGTTGGCATATACATTCATAGTAATTTAAAAACTAGTAAGATATAAACTATGAGAAGCTTCTTCCGTGGGTGCGTTTGTTGACTTTTTCTTTGCCCTTCTCCCCTCCTGCAGTTTCTCCACACCACAGTCTGAACCTTGCTCTGAATTACTGCCAGCTTTCTGGTGGTTTTGGGATGGTAAAGAGTAAAATGTGGCAGTTACACCAACTGCCTCAAAACTGCTGGTCTAAAATTGGAGCTGGAGTCATTGAACTCAGTGCTCTTTAAAGCCCACCCCACCACATTTAAATGGGGTCAAGTGAGCATGGCTAAACCTTCCGGACCTATTTCCCCCAATATATGTTCCAAAGAAGCCCCAAATTATTACTGCCACTATGTAAGTGGAGATATGAGCATCACTAAGGTATCCCTGAGGTGAATATTTCATTAAGGAAACCATTTGTTTTATTAAAACTGAAGGGTGGTGTTATTTAACCTGCATATCAAACTTCGTAAGACAGAAGCCTGCCCCCATATACGTTCAAAAATTAAGCAAGCATACAAAGAAATGAGCTCTGACCTCTCTGTGGTCAAACAGTGTTTACTTTGCACAGAAGCATTCATCAAAGGTGCCAACAAAAGCATTCACTATAACTATTTTTACCACCATGTTTCCCCTTTATGCCAAATAAGTTGCTTGCCCTAGCTCCTAATCTAACAAGGTGTTCCCTGAGGGGATGAGGTTGAGCGGTGGGTGGCTGGGATGGTTCACCTGGAGTCTCAGGCCTGAGGTGAAGCTGCTGCCTCAAAGGGTCCAGTTTCCAGCCGTCTTTCTCTTGTAGTGACAAGGAGAGCCAGACCCAAGTCTGAAGAGCTCTCATGTAGGCTTTGGAGGGGCCTTAAGGAAGCAGGTTCATTGCCACTCTCCAGACAGACAGTGACACCTGTGACGTCTCCTTGCAGCTCACTGGTGCTCGGCACAGGCGCTGAGGTGCTGCTGGTAGGTGTTATCACAGGAGGAATAGTCCCAACTAGGTTTTAGAAACCCAGTGAAAGTGTCCTGTTCAAAGCATCTATTGCAGCACTGTTAGCTGTCACACTCTGGTAGTCACCAGTATGCTTAGCTCTTCCTGGCATCTTGCTGCTGCAGAAATCTCCCAAACTGTTGCTCCCGAATGGGTGCTCTGCAGGTGTCAGAAACTTCCTGCAATGTGTTGCTGATATGAGTTGTGGGCTCCTGCCACTTGTCACCATCTTAGCCATTCAGCAGGGAAACCATGTCCACATGAGATTGGACTCTTTGGGAGTCTGGGCCCACAGGCTTCTTAGCGGAGGGCAGTCATTTCTGCACCCTCTGTGCTGGAATAGCACCCTCCCTCTCTTCCACACCCGGGTCCTCATGTTCACTAGTGCTTAGTGCTTCAACCAGTAAAAACTTTTCCAACTCTCTAATTACTTTCTCCTGAATGATGCCTCTGGCTGGTGCTGGAGCAGGTGAGATGTGATAACTGAATTGATGAGGATGGGGCAGCAGTTCCAGCTCTGGATGTGCCAATAAATTCAGATCTTAAAGAGCCTAGGTGGTAATCTGAGTGGCCAGCTTTTTCCTGCAAGATACCCCCAGTGACGTGAAATATAGAAGAGCCTGTTCAGTTGAAGAAATAGTTGCTGAGTGTAAGAGCATTGCAATATTTTGAGAACGCACGTGAAGCTGAGACTACCTGTAATAAGCATTTTGCAGCCTTTACCAACCTTGTCTTGCTACCTCGCCTCCATCCTCACTATCTCCCACAGCTTCTCCTGTCTGTCTGCCCATGATATCTAACACCTCCCCTTCATGCAAACTCTGGGCTTTTAGAGCTGGTGCTCCTTTCCTGGTTGCATTTCTCTGGCGATAGTTATGGGCAAGCTTTTCTTAGGACGGAGAGAACACAATGTTCGAGACATTTGAGTGGTGTGGACACTTGCTCTACGTCAGTATCATCCCATGATGATGAGAGGTGGATGCACTGGCTTTGACGATTAGCAGAACCCCCTGTAGCAGTCTATGTGAATTGACAGAGCGGTTTTGAGTAAAGCTGGTGCTTGAGTTTTTGCAGAGGTTGTCCTGACACCCAGGCGCTGACGAAGAGTAGTAAGGAGATGAGTGAAGGATCCAACAGTGGCATAAGATGTGGCTCACTAACAGTGCCTTGACTTACCTTAGCTACACTCGTGGGGGTTATTGAACCTCTTCTCGCACCTGGGGTGGTGCAGGTTGCACTGATTGCCTCCGTCACCTCCTTCAATAGGGCCTGAACTATTCCATTATGGAACTTCCTGCCCTCACTCCCCAAGTCTCACTCTTCAGGTCCTCATTTCTGTCAAAAGGATTTCCAAAGATGCATCTGAAACTGTGGGGCCATTCCAGCTTCTGATACCCCTCTCTCTGGCAGATTAGCATGCCTGTCTCCTGCTTTTCTAAAACATATGTGCCCATTTAAATGGCTGCAGCTTTTTAAATGCTGCAGCACTGAATTTCCTTTCTTCCCAGTGGCAGTATATCTATGAGGAACAGTATTACTGCTCCAAACCCACCCTGTATCCCTCTTCCTTGCCACTGTCAGATGCTGAACCATACTGTTCACAGCCTCAATATCCTATTTGACCCTGAGCTGAGCTTCCGACCCTATATTCTCTCCATCACCAAGACCGCCTAGTTCCACCTCCATAATATCGCCCATCTCCGCCCCTGACTCAGCCAATCTGCTGCTGAAACCCTCATCCATGCCTTTGTTATCTCCAGACTCAACTATTCCAAAGCTGTCCTGGCTGGCCTCCCATCTTCCACCCTCCATAAATTTGAGCTCATCCAAAACTCTGCTGCCCATATCTTAACTTGCACCAAGTCCCATTCTCCCATCACCCCAGTGTTCGCTGACCTACATTGGCTCCTGATCCAGCAACACCTCGATTTTAAAATTGTCATCCTTTTGTTCAAATCCCTCCATGGACTCGCCCCTCCCTATTTCTGTAACTACCTCTAGCCCTTCAACCCTCTGAGAACTCTGCATTCCTCCAATTCTGGCCTCTTGCGCATCCCCGATTTACTTCGCCCCACCATTGGTGGCCGTACCTTTAGCTGTCTAGGCCTTAAGCTCTGGAATTCCCTCCCTAAACCTCTGCCTCTCTCTGCTCCTTAAAACTTACCTCTTTGACCAAGCTTTTGGTCACTTGTCCTAATATCTCCTAATGTGGCTCGGTGTCAAATTTTGTTTGATAACGCTCCTGTGAAGTGCCTTGGGACATTTTACTACGTTAAAGCACTATATAAATGCAAGTTGCTGTTGTATAGTGAAGAGGGCCTTGAGAGAAAAAAACAGTTGGTTAGCAACAGAGTCATGTGGGCAGGCTATACGAATGGCATCAATGCAACCCCAGGGAATACTGCCTTTCTGAAACAACCTAGCGTTTTCTCCAGTTCCTCTTTGTGTTTTTGTGGAATGTGATGTACTTACTTGCTCTGGAAATCAAGGCATCAGTCACCTGCTTTGTGCAGCAATGCACTGCAGAATGACTGATGTTCCCACCAGTCTCCTGGAAAGAGCCCAAGGCAAAAGAAATCCAGGCAGCAGTTACCTTCACTGTTAATGACAACACTATACGCATCCTGGAGTTGGACTGCAGGTCCTCCTGCAGCATGGCACACAGTTGTAACTCTGCCTCCCTGGTGAATCATAGCCTCCAAAGGTACTGCTTTACTGTAAGGCCCAAATAATTCATACGTGGCCGATATATTCAGTCGGCAGAGTAACTGGGGCGGTGATGGCGCACTTCCCTGACATCCACATGTTCTTCTACCTCCTCCTCTTCCTCCAAGGGGATTCCAAGTAGAACACCATCGTGCTAAGAGGGTTGGTAGGAGTACAGAACTCACCATCTCTCCTTCAAAGCTCCTGCTCACAGTTCAGCCCTTCTGCAAAGGCAAACTTAAATTATTCTCACCTCACTGCCCAAAAGTCAAATTGTCACACTGTGTCCAAGTTGCTGCCTTTAAAATATTAAACATTTGAAAAACCCCAATGCCCGTTTTATATGGGTGCTGCCTGCACATGACTGTGACCAGCAGAACTGGAGGAAATTGATGTGCAGGCCCCAATTACATCATTCCTAGCTCATTGCAATTCAATTTGAATGAAACACCAGTTTTGGCTGCAACATCTGGACTACTGCCCAAAACCGACCAGAAATGCACGAGACAGAAATTGAGTGGAGACCAGGCATAAGGGGTCTGTGCTCATTTTCTTCAGAAACAGCCCTAATGGGTTGCGATGCAGATGAAAATCGGCCCTACAGTATCACAACCAGTTCAATTCACCCCACCTCACCAGGCTCTGTTGTTTCGATGGATGCCCAGCAGAGGGCATGAAAGTAGCATAATCCTTCAATTACTTTCATGCACCTCCTATTAGAGTGGCACTGGTGGAACTCTGGGAGCTGCCTGCCCGCCCACCCTCCCTCGTAGCCGCAGACAATGCACAGCTCTGGGAACCAGGCAAGAAAAATAAAAAAGTTTCATCGTCAAAATAAAATGAATCACTTTGATATAGTTCAATTCAAATTGTACATGTGCTTTTCTCTACATCTTACACACAAAGTAATGGTTATTATTAATTTGTTTATACAAAAGTTACATGTATTTCAAAAAGGTCCTATTTCTTTTTCTAATCAAAATATAGACTCTAAATGGCTGTGCAATCCATCACTTATTAAAAAGCTGTCTTGTAGAGAAATAATTTTTGAGAATTTGGCATCAATAGCTAAAATGTGAAACTCCATTCTGCATGGGATGAAGTTCTTGATGTCACTTGTGTCCTGGTTTTTCAATGTACAATAGTGTAGTAATTAGAGAATAACTCTTCTCCCTTGTCTATGTTTCTAAGTGCCACAAGAACCACACATCGCAAAGGCCTGCAATGAAAACCAAATGAAAATCTTAAGGACAAGAGAAACAGATGAAGCATTTAAATTACAAAATCTGTAAGCACCACTAAGCATCATAGAAATTTAAGTACAGAAAGAAGCTATTTCAGCCCATTGTGCCTGTGCTAGCTCCAGAGCTATCTATTTCAATCCTGTTTTCCTGCTGTTTCACCATACCCGTTAACACTACTTTTTTTCAAGTGTTTATCCAACTCCCCCTTAAACAATGATGGAATTGGCTTCAATAGTAATGTATTCCATTTTATAACACTTTGCAAGAAAAAGGCTTATTCTAACCTCTCTATGCTTCCAGCACTTTTCCTATTTACCCCCTGAAATCTTTCATAATTCTAAACACTTCAATTAGATCTTACCGTAACATTTTATACTGCAGTGAATAAAGTCCTGGTTTTCTCAAGTCTCCCATCATAATTATACCTTCTCACCCTTGGCATCCTCCTACTCGATCCATGTTACTACACCTTTTCCATGGCTCCAATATTCTTTCTATTATCAGGAGATCCAAACAGTATTCCAACTATGGTCCAACCAATATCTTGTACAGATTTATTATCAACTCCATGCTTTCGTAGTCATATAAAACTCAGAGTCCCATTAATCTTTTTATGGCCTTTCCTTCCTACATTTAAGCTTTAAAGTTCTGAAGTTTTAACATTCCTAAGTGCTTACTAATATCATCTCCTATTATGATCTCTAACAGTTTTCCTACGACTGATGTGAGGGTAACTGGTCTTGCTAGCTTATCCCTTTCCCCATTTTGAACAAGAGTGCAGTAGTCATCATCGTCCAATCATTTTGCAAAACAATGGTTAGAACCGCTGCTACCTCCTTACAATCCTTTCTTATTATGGTGACTTAACAATTTTAAGTCTCATTAACTCATTTAATATTTATATCTATTATTAGTTGTTCCTCCACATCCTCCTCTAATACTTCTTCATCCTCATTTGTTCATTCAGAGGCAAAACCCTTGTTAGGCAGCTCTGCTTCTGGCCTTGGCTGCCCTTGCCACTGTAAGAGAAAGGCTGTCGGAAGCTGGACCCTCAGGGATAGCAGCTTCACTGAGATGGTTAAAGACCAAAGATGACAATCCGATAAAGAATAAAAGAATGGCAGAGAAATCCAATTTCTTATCCCTCTTAATCTTCCTTTTATTTCTCCTCTCTTCTCTGCCTTTGGTATTGTTTATTATTAGGTTTAACTTTGTTCTATGCTTCCTCCTTAAGACTTGATATTGCCCTAATCTTTTTATTCATTCATGCAATTCAGGACTTTACATATATATGTATAGCATATATATGAACAGTAATGGAATACAATGTACAGTTGAGGGCCCAATATTAGTGTTAGTTTCACTCTTTTACTCTTGCGGAAGGGGCTGAATGGTTTTGTGAATGGCCATGTGATAAATGTTTCATAAATGTGAAAATCATAAATAGTAATGATAATTCTCATTTGGAAAATATAATTTAATCATCAGCAGTGTATGGTGATGTAGAATTCATTTGAAGTGCTATTTAAGGCTTTACAGAACAAATACATCTACAGTAAAAATTATTTTCCTTTACTCTTCCAAAAAAAACATGCATAAATAAATCCTGTCTGTGGCAGTTGAAAATTATGTGCTGTTCAAACTTGTGAAAGAATTTTATAATCCTCTGCTATTGGTGAGATGTCCTGTATTTCAATAGATTAAGAAATTTTCCTTACAAAATCCACTGCTTTGCTGAGCGTCACATTTTATTTGAGGATTTCCTCTCATTAGGCAAGAATTCCATTTCCTTCCCACAATTTGGAGGTCTGAAGTACACCCCTACTAATGTAACAAGTCTTTTTCTTATCTTGGAGTTCCAAACATATTGATTCTGTCTGTACCCCTTTCTTGTCTACATCAACCCTATATAACATGTATTCCCCTTTTACCAATATTGCAACTCCACCTCCTTTCTTATCTTTTCTATCCTTACTAAATATATTATATCCTGATATGTTTATTTTCCATTCTTGTCCAGTTTGCAGCCAGGTTTTGTTAATGTTATTAAGTTTAGATCTTCCTGTAAAATAATTGCTTCCAGTTCCCCCAGTTTATTTCCCACACTCTGTGGATTGCAATAGATGCATTTCAAGCTTTCTTTTTTTAAAATTCTACTCCTTTGACCATTTTTTTTGTCTAAGCTACCCCTACTTTTACTTCAGTCTTTTCCTCGTTTATAATTAATCCATTCGATTTTATTCCTTTATTCCATATCCCTCTTGCTAAATTGTTCTCCGCATCAATATTATCCTCATCTATTTCTTCCCTCTCTATTAGCTGATCCTGGTTGATTTTATTTTCCCATCCCCTCTTCCTGATTAAAATACCTAATCACTTCCCTATTTAACTGTTTTGCCAGTATATCCCTGTTCAGATGCAACCCATCCTTGCAGAATAGCTCCCAAATGTCCTAGAACTGATGCCAGTGACCAACAAAGCGGAATCCCTCTTCCTGACACCACTCCTTTAGCCATGCACTGATTTCCCTAATCTTCCTGTCCTTCCCTGTTCTAGCACATGGTGAAATCCTGCTCCTAAGCTTGTTTCCTAATCTCCTAAATTTATTTTGCAGGACTTCAGGCCTTTCTTAATCTACATTATTGGCTCCCACATGGAACATGATGACTGGTTGCTCTCCCTCCCCATGCAAAATCTTTTTCAGTCTATGTGATATGTCCTTTACCCTAGCATCTGCGAGGCAACAAAGCATCTGGGACTGTCAGTTTGGACTGCAAAAGATCGTGTCAGCCACTCTAACTACTGAATCCCCTATCACTACTGGATTTCTAGCTGTGTTGCTAATCTTTCCCCCTTGAGCCATCTTTTGTTTGTTGATTCCATTGATATTTCTTTGCCCAGAGTCCTCACTTTCCTTACAAGAAGCTAAAGCTTCAAATCAGTTTGACAGCATAAGCTGCTCTGAGCACTCCTGTCCTAACCATTCCTTCCTGCCTTTCCCTGCCTCTCGGAGAGTCACCCATCTTTCCTCCTCCACTGCCTGCTCCGTATCTCCCATCAGCGTGACGACCCACTCAAACTCTCGCTCCAATGACTTCTCTCCCTCTCTGATGTGTCACATTGTCTCCACCTCCTTCTCAAGTTCTGAGATTTTGAGCTTGAGCAATGTGAGTTGGTGGCACTTCCCACAGACATATTTGTCCAAGGCAACACCTGCTGCTCGAAACTCCCACATCTTGCAGGAATAACACATCCCTGTCTTTTCCAATGCTGCCATTTTTAGGTTTGATTAGCTTGTTCTACTTTAAAATTTATATTACTTAAGATGTAGTATCAGCTAGTCTACTTCCCACATTTTCATTCACTGTTTTATAAGTCCTTACTCTTGTTCCGTTCCTACCTCACTCTGTGATGTGCTCTTGATTTAAGCTGGAGCTCTTGCAACAACCTCTCTTCATGTACCTTTCAGACACAAACCAGTTTTGAGTGGTCAGTCAGGCCAGCTACACAGTATCTAATTAGCACCTGGACAGTGACTTACTTACAGGTGACTTGCAGTTTACACAAGTTAAAATCTAAGCTTAACTATCAGTCTAATAAAAAACACAAGTTCTGTACTATTTTCCCACAGCTTATCTCTTACTCACCATTGAGCTTCCACTTTCACCAAATTCCCGTTTTAGAAGTCTTTACTCTCACTCTGGTCCCACTTTACTCTGCTACCAGCTCACTCCATGATGGGCTCTGAAAACTGACTTTTTACAAGCTCACAAGAGGCCAAGGAAAATTTCAGAATTAAACAGGAAAGGGGCAAATTCCCTTCCTTTCAGTTCCTTTACAGGTTTGTAAACTAATATTTTTGTGCAAATACTTTAGAACAGATTCAATCCATTTAAAAATATGTTGTACCCTTAATCTTTTTTTCCTAATTGTCTGCAAGTACTTTCATTTGCTTTGTTTTTTTTTCCAGTTTCCTTTCCTGAATTTACATGTTGCCCCTCAGAGGCATTATGTACAGATCAATTTCTGTCCAAATGCCAACAAGACCTGGCTTTAACTCTGCAGGACCACCCTTGATTCCGTGACCTGTGGTTTGGTCAGACTGCCTAAAAACATTATGTTCTGGATGAGCCAGAACTTTCTCCAACTGAGCAAAGGGAAAACAGAATTGATACTTTTTGGCTCCTGCCAAAAATTACCATTGCCTCTAACTCTATTTCTGCCTCACCCATGGCTGCTTGCTCAGGCTAAACCAGAAGGTATGCTACCTAGGTATAATGAGCTTCAACCCCATATCATATCCATCATCAAGACCACTTGCTTCCAACATTGCCAGGCTCCGCCAACCCTTTATTCACACTTTCCTTATCTCAAGATTCAGTTTCTCCAATGCTGTCCTTTTGAGCTCTATCCAAATCATTCAAAACTCCAGTGTCCACATCCAGCACTTTTATCCTCACCGACCGCCACTGGTCCCCCATCCTCTAATATATTCAATTCAAAATCCTGTCCTTGGTTACAAATCTCTTTATTGCCTTGCCCCCAATGTACCTTTGCTACCGCTTTCAGCTTTGCATCATTCGATCATCTCTCCTAATTCTTCAATTACCTCTCAGTGTCTGTCCTCCCCATGTGAAATGTTTTATTTCATTAAGGGTGCTATAAAAATGCAAGTTGTTGTGCAGTTGCATTTTGTGTCATGTCATTGTCCTATGCGTCATTTTGACTGTTTTTATCACACTGAAACTGAAAAAAAATCAAATACTTTGTATATAAATTACTAGCAATTAGTGATAAATATATCATCTACTTAACTTGCAGTACCTCTTCTATATATTAATAATGCGCAGTCACTATCCAAATCTATCTTAACTGAAGGCAATTCTGGATAGATATTTATGAAACCTTTCATTCAATATGATGCTACTGTTTGATGACAAAAATAATAAATCATAGTTCAAATGCCAATTGGGACCAACCTTTCCACATCATGACCATAGTTGACATTTGGGATGTACTGGCGGAGCTCTACAGGAAATGTCACAGGAACATCAAACTCCTGATAACATACATTAGCTGCTTTCTCTGAAACATAACAGTTTACAGGATTAGTTTTTATTTAAACACACTAATGATATTTGTGGGATTTTTTTCTTTACTTTTCTGAATGCTGTACTTAAAGCTCCTTGTGGGTGTTAGCTTTCAAATTCTGGCCTAATCCAAAATTGTTGGTATGGCTTTTGGCATGGCCGTTTCATTGATCTTACTGCATGTGTTATGCTGACCGGTAGCCCACTCCTGAACACAGTGATGAATTCTCTGTTATTGCCTTGAACATCTCCAAAGCTTCTGACAGAGTCTGACACTATACACTTTTAAACAAGTTACCATCATATGGTTCTCCATCAAAGTTATATTCATGGCTAGTTCCTTTCAAATATTTCTATCTGTGCTAACTCTTTTCCATTAATTCAGGGTTCCCCAGGGCTCTGTCCTCTTTCACATTCTACTTTTTCTTCACATCAATAACTTACTGCATTCATCATCTAACATTATCTATTCTTTTGCTAGGAGCAAAGGAGTTCTCCCCGGTGTCCTGGCTAATATTTATCCCTTAACCAACATCACTTAAACAGATTATCTGACCATTACCACATGGCTGTTTGTGGTACCTTGCTGTGTGCAAATTGGCTGCTGCGTTTCCTACATTACAACAGTGACTACACTTCAAAAAGTATTTCATTGGTTGTAAAGTGCTTTGGGAAGTCCTGAGGTCTTGAAAGGTGCTATATAAATGCAAGTTTTTATTTTTCTACACATCAGTTTCCTTCAGATCGCATGCTATCAATTCATATAACCTCTAGTCATCGTACAGTCAATGACTAAATTACTACACCTTGATTTTTTCCATGCCCTTCAATGGGGCAATGAAAATATTTCAATTCTTTAAAGACACAGATTCTTCATTTCTTTTATGTGTTTGACCAAAAGTTAATAACTTTATCTTTGATGGCTCAGTGACAAAAAATAGGCATTTTGCCTATTATGTATTATATTTGCTTCTTCCTTGTCAAGGTACATATGTGGTTAAAACTAAGTTCAATTAAAGAAATAACCCTGTCTGGCTGATACATATTTGTGCAGGAATATAAATGATAGGGTCGATTTTAACTCTCCCCGCCTGGCAGAAACCAGGTGGGAACCAGTTAAAATGGAGCGAGAGACTTATCCACTGCTATCCCACCCTGATCTGGCTGACTGCAACTTTAAATTGCAGGCAGCATAAACACCCACCTAAAGTCGGCATAGTCCTCTTTAAATATGCAGATCAGGCTCCAATGAAGACATGGGGACCCCATTTGTTATTCTAACCTGAGGCCTGAGCGGGGGAGTAGCAATGGCTAACCCGCTGGGCTAAACCTGCTGGGAACAGGAGCCAGGGCCAGAAGAGGCCCAGCAAGGTGAGTTTTTGAAATTTTCTTTTAGTTTCCTTGTGTACCAGGAGGAGGAATAGCTAGGTTCTGTATATTACTGAAATCGGCTTGTTTATGTATTGTTAATAAATCTGTTTGGTGTTTCGTAGTCTAAGCCATGGTTTGATAGAGTATTTATTCTATTGTCTTCTGAAGTCAAGGAGATCGTTTGTGGCCATGGGACATACAAGTAAAGCTGAATACAATGACAAGGCTTTTCTGTTTAACCACTGGGCTTGTTACAATTACCCAGGTACTGAGTATGTAAAGTCATACTATGGTTTATAGGAGAGGTCTTCAGCATTGAGTACAAGGAATGTATCTGAGATAAAAGTCCAAAGATGTATTAGGGTCTACTCTTAGTTGTCTTCATCAATTGACTTTCTTGGTCTCACTATCCCCCTGATCTCAAATGGAACTCTCACATCTCTTCGATTGCTCTTTGCTCTTTGCTCTTTGATGAGTTGCAAATTTATTAATTACACGGTTTCTATGCGTAGCAACATGGATTACAAAGAAGACCCAAAAAGAATGCAACATACCATTAGAACAGTTGTTGACGTACTGACCCACACTTAATGGATTGACTGGGGTTTCTGTAAGCCAAGAGACATCACTTGTTTTATAAGGACCAAGCCTGTCCCGCCCACTGCATGATCTGAAAATAGTCATACAAAGAAATTGATGAAAACTATCCATGCAAATTTACTCATGATAAATATCTAGATATTTCTTTCCTCAGCAATCTACGTATATTTAAAAGTTCTCAACCATGTAAAGTTTGTAGCGCTCCATTAAATAACAGTTAAAAGCGTGGTCCAGTACTGTAACATGTCAGAGCTTTGACACACTGTGCCACAGAGTGCTATGATCTGAATGTGAACTTGCAATTACCTACACAATAAATTCTCAATCTCAGCTATGCCATCATGGGGAGCAGCTGAGTGAAGCCAAAATGTTTCACCAAGGAAGAGAAGGAAAAATTGGAGGACAAGTCACCGTGAGCCAGTATTATGCACCTTCTAGCAGATAGAGTCATAGAGTTATACAGCACGGAGAGAGGCCCTTCGACCCATCGTGTCCGCGCCGGCCATCAAGCCCAGTCTAATCTAATCCCATATTCCAGCATTTGGTCCATAGCCCTGTATGCTATGGCATTTCAAGTGCTCATCCAAATGCTTCTTGAATGTTGTGAGGGTTCCTGCCTCCACAACCCTTTCAGGCAGTGAGTTCCAGACTCCAACCACCCTCTGGGTGAAAAAGTTCTTTCTCAAATCCCCTCTAAACCTCCCGCCTTTTACCTTGAATCTATGTCCCCTTGTTATAGAACCCTCAACGAAGGGAAAAAGCTCCTTAGTATCCATCCTATCTGTGCCCCTCATAATTTTGTACACCTCAATCATGTCCCCCCTCAGCCTCCTCTGCTCCAAGGAAAACAAACCCAATCTTCCCAGTCTCTCTTCATAGCTGAAGCGCTCCAGCCCTGGTAACATCCTGGTGAATCTCCTCTGCACCCTCTCCAAAGCGATCACATCCTTCCTGTAGTGTGGCGACCAGAACTGCACACAGTACTCCAGCTGTGGCCTAACCAGTGTTTTATACAGCTCCATCATAACCTCCTTGCTCTTATATTCTATGCCTCGGCTAATAAAGGCAAGTATCCCATATGCCTTCTTTACCACCTTATCTACCTGTTCCGCCGCCTTCAGGGATCTGTGAACTTGCACACCAAGATCCCTCTGACCCTCTGTCTTGCCTAGGGTCCTCCCATTCATTGTGTATTCCCTCGCCTTGTTAGTCCCTCCAAAGTGCATCACCTCGCACTTTTCCGGGTTAAATTCCATTTGCCACTGTTCCGCCCATCTGACCAACCCATCTATATCGTCCTGCAGACTGAGGCTATCCTCCTCGCTATTTACCACCCTACCAATTTTTGTATCATCAGCGAACTTACTGATCATACCTTTTACATTCATATCCAAGTCATTAATGTAGACCACAAACAGCAAGGGACCCAGCACCGATCCCTGTGGTACCCCACTGGCCACAGGCTTCCAGTCACAAAAACAACCTTCGACCATCACCCTCTGCCTTCTGCCACTAAGCCAGTTTTGTATCCAAAGTGCCAAGGCACCCTGGATTCCATGGGCTCGTACCTTCTTGACCAGTCTCCTGTGGGGGACTTTATCGAAGGCCTTACTGAAATCCATGTATACCACATCCACTGCGTTACCCTCATCCACACGCCTAGTCACCCCCTCAAAAAATTCAATCAAATTAGTCAGACATGATCTTCCCTTGACAAAGCCATGTTGACTATCCCTGATTAATCCTTGCTTCTCCAAGTGGAGACTAATTTTGTCCAATAATTTTCCTACCACTGATGTTAGGCTCACTGGCCTGTAGTTCCCCGGTTTCTCCCTACTCCCCTTCTTGAATAATGGTACTACATTAGCGGTTCTCCAGTCCTCTGGCACATCCCCTGTGGCCAGAGAGGTTCTGAATATATGTGTCAGAGCCCCCGCAATCTCCTCCTTTGCCTCACACAGTAGCCTGGGATACATTTCGTCCGGGCCTGGGGATTTATCCATTTTTAGGCCTGCTAAAACCGCCAATACCTCCTCCCGCTCGATGTTAATATGTTCGAGTATATCTCAGTCCCCCTGCCGTATTTCTATGTCTACATCGTCCTTCTCCATAGTGAAAACAGATGCAAAAAATTCATTTAGAACCCCTCCTACATCTGCCGGCTCCACACACAGATTGCCATTTTTGTCCCTAATGGGCCCTATTTTTTCCCTAGTTATCCTCTTACCCTTAGTATACTTATAAAACATCTTAGGATTTTCCTTTATTTTGCTCGCCAGTGTTTTTTCATGGCCCCTCCTTGATCTCCTAATTTCCTTTTTAAGTATCCCCCTGCACTTTTTGTACTCCTCTAGGGCTTCCTCCGTCCTTAGCCTTTTGTATCTGCCAAAAGCCCTCCTTTTTTTCCTAATCCATTCTCGTATATCCCCTGACATCCAAGGTTCCCTGGAGTTCTTGGAACCACCCTTGACCTTTACGGGAACATGTTGCCATTGTATGGTCTCAATCTCCCTTCTGAAAGACTCCCATTGCTCCGATGCGGATTTTCCTACAAGCAGCTGATCCCAGTCCATTTTGGCCAGATCCTGCCTTATCCTATTAAAATCGGCCTTCCCCCAATTTAGAACCTTTATTTCCGGCCCCTCCCTGTCCTTTTCCATGACCACCTTAAATCTCACTGAATTATGGTCACTGTCACCAAAGTGCTCACCTACTAGCACTTCTTCCACTTGGCCGGCCACATTCCCTAGAATTAGGTCCAGTACCGCCCCCTCTCTTGTAGGACTTTCTACATGCTGGCTCAAAAAGCTCTCCTGGATGCACGTTAAGAATTTTGTACCCTCTAAACCTTTTACACTCTGAGTATCCCAGTTAATATTGGGGAAGTTGAAATCCCCCACTATTATTACCCTATTATTTGCACAATTTTCTGAGATTTGCCTACATATCTGTTCCTCTATCTCCCCCTGACTATTTGGGGGCCTATAGTACACTCCCATCAAAGTGCTTGCCCCCTTTTTGTTTTTAAGCTCCACCCATATGGCCTCATTAGAGGAACCTGCTAATATATCATCCCTCCTTATGGCAGTAATTGATTCTTTAATTAATATTGCGACCCCCCCTCCTCTTATACCTCCCCCTCTGTCTCGCCTGAAGATACTTATAGTGTCATTCATAAGAAGTCCAAGAACAGTTCACCTGCTTTTTATCTTGACCATGGAGGGTGTACTGAGACAACAGAGAAGTGAAGAGGGAAAAATAAGAGACTTCAAACATCTTTTGCTTCAGTCGTGAAAGATGCAGACAAGATTAACTGATTCCAGAGGTACTACATTAATCACCATATTCAGCTAATTTTAAGGGCATAAATCTGGGAAATAGATTTGCATTTCCATTTTTAACTGAATGTGTGCCCAACATCACAGGGTGGGCTGGGACGGGGGGAAGAAAACAAAGAGTTTTTGGGGGTGGGAAGAAAGTGTCCCACTGCGCTAAGATAAAGCTATGTTCCTGTACTGAAACTAAGCTTTAAGGTGATTGGCAAGTGTACCATTGGACATCAGTGGCATGTTTTACACAGCATATACTGTGCTTTTTATGTAATTTTGTATATTGCCACATAAGCAGTAGTATCTGGATTTATTATTAGGGGTATTCACACAAGGATTTTGTTCTCTGAATGTGATATGCCTCACTGACACAATGCTAAATTCAATCAGGAAACATTTAATAGAATTAACGGTTAATGCTCAAGGGGTGAAGTTCTTAAGAACTCATTAGTTATTCTGAGATTGTTCTTAATCCTTTAGTTATTAACCGCGTGGAATTTGGATAATCATACCTAACTCAAGAGTAAAATTCCAATGTACCAGTGCATTCATTCCTGCTATACTGAAGTTCTGATTTGAAGAATAACATTTACTAGACGATGAATTATATATTGATCAGAAGCCCTGTAAAAGCCTAGAATCTTTGAATAATAAGTAAATTGTACAAGTAACACCTACAGTCATCCCCTTGGTTGCTATTACAACAACAACTTGCATTTGAGGCCACACTTGGAGTACTGTGTACAGTTCTGGTCACCCTATTATAGAAAGGATATTATTAAACTAGAAAGAGTGCAGAAAAGATTTACTAGGATGCTACCGGGACTTGATGGTTTGACTTATAGGGAGAGGTTAGACAGACTGGGACTTTTTTCCCTGGAGAGTAGGAGGTTAAGGGGTGATCTTATAGAAGTCTATAAAATAATGAGGGGCATAGATAAGGTAGATAGTCAAAATCTTTTCCCAAAGGTAGGGGAGTCTATAACGAGGGGACATAGATTTAAGGTGAGAGGGGAGAGATACAAAAGGGTCCAGAGGGGCAATTTTTTCACTCAAAGGGTGGTGAGTGTCTGGAACGAGCTGCCAGAGGCAGTAATAGAGGCGGGTACAATTTTGGCTTTTAAAAAGCATTTGGACAGTTACATGGGTAAGATGGGTATAGAGGGATATGGGCCAAGTGCAGGAAATTGGGACTAGCTTAGTGGAATAAACTGGGCGACATGGACATGTTGGGCCGAAGGGCCTGTTTCCATGTTGTAACTTCTATGATTCTATGATTCTATGATTTATATAGTGCCTTTAACATAGTAAAAACATCCAAGGTGCTTCACAGGAACATTATCAGACAAAATTTTACACCGAGCCGCAAGCTTGGTCAAAGAGGTAGGTTTAAAGGAGCGACTTAAAGGAGGGAGAGGTAGAGAGCGGAGAGGTTTGGGGAGGGAATTCCAGGGCCTAGGGCCTAGGCAGGTGAAGACACAGCCGCCAACGGTGGAGCGATGAAACTCGGGAATGCGGAAGAGGCCAGAATTGGAGTTGCGCAGAGATCTCGGAGGGCTGGAGGAGGTTGCAGAGATGGGGAGGGGCGAGTCACTGTATTCAGTTATAAATTCCCACTTTAGACTACTTTCATAAAATTACAAGTGCGTCCAGGATTTTAAAAATGCAGTACCTGTGCTCACATCTGAAACTACAAGGTGAATAAAACTTACCTATAAATAACTTTAGAAATCCCTTTGTCATTCCCATCAATCAGCACACCATCTATACATCGAAAAATGAATGGGTTGCACACAGACTGGAAAAGGATCGGTTCATATTGCTGATAGACAGTACCTGTTACTCATAAAAACAGAGCATCAGTTAAATACGGTTAAGTGAAGGATATGCTTCTTAGATTTTACATATGTACACACACTGACCTGCTGGGGGTAGGGGAAGGTCTGGCATACTTTACTCAAAGGGGATGAAGCTGTAGTTTATCAAAAGGTGAACTCTCTAGCCAATGGTTTAGTTTGGCTTCAGTGATCTGTACATACTTACACACACAGTTTACAAGTACTTGTACCAAAGATAGATAAGTAATACAAAAGGTACTCATTCTGCTTTATTTTAACTATTGAATCACACTCATTTTGAAGCCAAAGTTGCCAAATTAGGGGGAACAACTATGTTGAGCATGAGGAGTCAGGAGACAGGTAGCAGAATGGATAGCAAGCTGGCTACAAAACAGAAAACAGAGAGGAGTTAAGAGTAGCTACTCAAACGGGCAAAAGGTGGGAAGTGGTGTTCCACAGGGACTGGTGCTGGGACCACTGTTGTTCACAATTTACATGTTAATATATAATGCAGCTTCAACCTGAAACGAGTTATGAAATGAGTAAAAAACATCAAATAATGATCATGGGAGATTTCAACTACCCCCAAATAAACTGGCAAGAGGTAGGGAAAGGGAAAAAGGGAATGGAGTTTTTACCGTGTATACAGGACTCCTTTCTTACCCACTATATGAGAAGCCCAAAAGAGAAATCACTGCTGGATCTAGTAATGAGAAATGAACCAGAACAGATAAGAGAAGTGTAGGGGAACATCTAGGCAATAGTGATCATAACATAATAAGGTTTAAAATAATGATTGAGAAAGACATAAGTAAGACACAAAACCAAAGAAATAGATTGGAAAAAAGCTAATTTTGAGGGGATGAGAATGGAAGGTAAACTGGAAAGAAATGTTGACAGGCAAGAGATAGAACAGCAGTGGGAAATATTTAAAACGGTGATCAATAGAGTCCAGGAGAAGTATATTCCTCTAAAAAACAAGAACAAACTAGCCAATAATGAAACACCATGGATGAATAAAGAGATAAGGGTAAAATTGAAACTAAAGAAAAAGGCATACCCTAAGTACATAGACAATGAAGGAGAGGATGACAAAAGGGAATATGAGCTTAGGGAAGAAGTCAAAAAACAATTAGGAAAGCAAAGATGAACTACAAGATTAAATTATCAAGGGATATAAAAAGAAATAGTAAAGTATTCGACAGACACATAAATAACAAAAGAAAAGTCAGGATAGGGATAGGGACGCACAAGATAAACTCACAGGTAATGACAGTGAAATGGCAAAACTATTGAATAGTTACTTTGCCTCAGTATTTATCATGGTGGGCATGACATTAGAAGAAGAGATCAAAACAGATGTGAAGGCATTTAAGATAGAAAGGGGGAAGATAATTGATAAACTAATCAACTAAGAGGATAAAACTCCTGGTCCGGATGGATTGCATCCGCGCATATTAAAAGATGAGAAAGAGATAGCAGAGGCACTATTACATATATATAAACATTCATTAGAAAGGGGAATAGTGCCAAAGGGCTGGTGGACAGCTAACATAGTTCTTATATTTAAAAAGGGAGATAGAACAAGTCCAGGGAACTACAGACCAGTTAGCTTAACATCGGTGGTAGGAAAGATAATGGAATCTTTACTCAAAGATGTAATAGAAAAACATCTAGAAAACAAAAATGTAATAAAGAATAGTCAGCATGGATTTCAGAAGGGAAAGTCATGCTTGACCAACCTTACTGAATTCTTTGAAGAAGTAACAGAAAGAGTACACATGGGTAATGCAGTAGATGTAATATATTTGGATTTTCAAAAGGCCTTCGATAAGGTACTGCATTGTAGACTCATGACTAAGGTCAGAGCATGTGAAGTCAGGAGACAGGTAGCAGAATGGATAGCAAGCTGGCTACAAAATAGAAAACAGAGAGGAGGGATTAAGGATAGCTACTCAGACTGGCAAAAGATGGGAAGTGGTGTTCCACAGGGAATGGTGCTGGGACCACCGTTGTTCACAATTTACATTAATGATTTGGACTCGGGAATCGGAAGCACAATTTCAAAATTTGGGG
Organism: Heptranchias perlo; assembly: GCF_035084215.1. Classification (NCBI taxonomy): domain Eukaryota; kingdom Metazoa; phylum Chordata; class Chondrichthyes; order Hexanchiformes; family Hexanchidae; genus Heptranchias; species Heptranchias perlo. The sequence goes on along the minus strand of NC_090325.1, from coordinate 66,545,596 downwards.
GACGACACCAAATTGGGCGGGATAGTTAATACAAAGGAAGATTGCGTCAAAATGCAGGAGAACATTAATAAACTTGCAGAATGGGCATATAATTGGCAAATGAATCTCAATAGGGATAAGTGTGAGGTGGTGCATTTTGGTAGGAAGAATAAGGAGGCCACATATTGCCTGCATAATAAGAGTCTAAATTGGGTAGAGGAGCAAAGAGATCTCAGGGTACAGATACACAAATCACTAAAAGTAGCAACGCAGGTTAATAAGTCCATAAAAAAGGCAAACCTAGCACTGGGGTTCATTTCTAAAGCGAAAGAATTGAAAAGCAGAAAAGTTATGTTAAACTTGTATAGATCCTTGGTTAGGCTACACTTGGAGTACTGTGCACAGTTCTGACCTCCATATTATAAAAAGGATATAGAGGCATTAGAGAGGTTACAAAAAAGATTCACAAGGGTGATACCAAAACCGAGAGGATGTACTTATCAGGAAAGGCTAGGGTTTTTTTCTCTAGAAAAGGGAAGGCTGGGGGTGACCAGATAGAGGTCTTTAAGATAATGAAAGGGTTTGATAGGGTAATGTAGAGAAAATGTTTCTACTTGTGGGATAGTCCAAAACTAGAGGTCATAAATATAAGATCGTCACTAATAAACCCAATTGAGAATTCAGGAGAAACTTCTTTACCCAAAAAGTGGTAAGAATGTGCAACACGCTACCACAAGGAGTAGTTGAGGCAACTAGCATAGATGCATTTAAAGGGAAGCTAGATAAGCACATGAGGGAGAAAGGAATATAAGAGTATGCTGACAGGGTTCGATGAATAGGGGTGGGAGAAGGCTCATGTGGAGCATAAACGCCGGCATAGACCAGTTCGGCCGAATGGCCTGTTTCTGTGCTGTAGATTCGATGTAACTCGATGTGTCCTTGCCTTGCTTGGAATGAGCTCACTGCCAGCAAATGGCCACCCTGGTGCAACTCGACAGGGAGGGGTGGTCAAGAGCCCGCTCATTTGTAGGAAGAGATTTTTAAACTATTTTTCCATGTGCTTAGGTTGGAAATTCAAATTGGCTTTTGGTGCAACATTCACGTAGGACAGCCTGGATTTTGTGCTCAACACAAGGCCATGACTGACGTGTGTACAGTGATGTGTATACCCTTGGGAAACATGAATTAAGCAGAGAGAGGAAAACACGGAGAGCATATCACCTGCTATTTTCATGCTGGAATCTGGTTCTTATAACCGATCAGAAGGGAACATGATTCAATCATTTTTTTGGTAATGCCCATTTCTTGATAGTTTCAGTGACATATGCTTTTCCCTTTCTCGCTTCCTTGTCCCTCAGTGTTTAATTGATAGCTGAGGTTAAAGAGGTTTAAATTAAAGTCCAGTAATAGACAGGATCTTCCTTTCCACATCTTTTACTAATCCCATTTCCATTGCTTTTCACTGTATATTTTAATATTTTTCTTCTTTAAATACTTATCTAATTTTCTCTTAAATATCATGTTTGACTCAGATTCCATATTCTATTTTGCATGAAAATGTGTTATCCAACCTCTCCCTTTATGTTTTTAGTGCCAAACCTAAAGTTACGGTACCTTGTTCCCAATTCACCAACTAGTGGAAATAAACTTTCACAACTGTCGAAATTTTGAACACTTTTATTAAACTCTCCCCATGGCCATCTCTGGTCAAGTGAATACGGCTCCAGTTTTTCAAGTCTCTCATCTTAACTCCCATCAAAGGGGAATTGGATAAAGGAGAAATTTGCAAGGCTATTGGGAAAGAGCAGGGAAGTGGGACTAATTGGATAGCTCTTTCAAAGAGCCGGCACAGACATGATGGGCCGAATGGCCTTCTTCTGTGCTGTATGATTTGCTATCATCCTATTGAATCTACATTACACCTTTCCTAATGCTCCAATATCATCTATAATGTAGTGCCCAAACTGTCCACAGTGCTCTTAACTGCAGCCTAACCAATGTCTTTAACAGATTCACCATCATCTTTGTTTTTGTATTCAATGTCTTTTATATAAAACCCAGAATACCATTAGCCTTTTTATAGCTTTTCCCAACTGCAATACTACTTTTGATTTATGTATGTGTAGCTCTAGATCTCTTGCTTCCTCCACTCCAATGAAAATTGAACAATTAGGATATATTTCCATTTTCTGTTCCCAAAATTTACTACTTCACATTTACCTGTTGAACTGTATTTATACTCTATTTACCCACTGCCCGAACCTGTCCACGTCCTCCAGCCTCACAATCTGTCATACCAATGTGGTATATTGATTACCCAGATTTTATTTTCCATTAATAGGTCTTAGCACTGCCATCAATCCAAATCAAATTTTTCCATTTGCCATTAGAAACAGGATTTTGTTAAATTATTTTGATACACTTTATTTGCTAATCAACACAAAATCTCTATGTCTTTTTATAAAATTAAATACTTGTACCTGCAATGTTTGCTTTATATTTTAAAAGTTATTCATAAGATACCACTTGTAGTAAAGAATTCTACATTCCAATAACTCTTTTCATGAAAATGTTTCTTCTAATCTTCCCCTTTATGTATCTAGTACCTATCTTGAGATCATGGCCTCCAATTTTCGATATATCCAGGCAATCCAAATTTTATATTCTACAATTATTTTCAGCCAATATCCTCCCCTTTCCTCCTGAAAGTGTTGCCTTGTTAAGGTAAAGTTCCACAGGTGGTTTCAAAGGTTCCACCTCACCCGAGTGGCCGTTATTCAAGTGTGAATCTTGACAGTGGTTGTTGGTATGTCATTCGACCACAGGGGGCATCACAGCTGATCCCGATCCTGTCATCACCTGATATCCACACAAGCACACTTCCAAAAGAGGTTTCTGGACGTCAATCAGGAGTGGAAGCTCTGGATGATTTTCCCCATCCAAACCCAGGGAGCTGAACGCGATTATAGCCTTCTGCTGCTGCCTTGGCTAAGATTAGTTTACACAGCACAGACTGGGGATTGCTGGCACAGGCATGATGGGCCAAATGGCCTCCTTCTGTGCTGTATCATTCTATGTATCTATGAATGAAACCTGAGACTGTCCTAGTCTATATAACTCAGCATGATACTAAGGAAGCCTGTTCTACAATTTTATTAATCAAAGTAACATATAAAAAGCACTATTTTAGAATATGCTGTACAACAAAACTATAGCTCTGCCTATCATTTAAAGCTACCCCATCATAAATCATGCATTAGAAAACTATATTTTCTGATACAGTGTATTCGAAAACCATGTTTATGATCAAGGCTGAAATCACAAATCTCATCAGTTGTGGATACATTACTGGTTATTTAGAAACATATTTAATCAAAATGAATTTAATTACATAAAAAGTAATGAATACCTGAGAGTGCAGGAAGTAATCACACCAAGTGGTTCAGATGACATATTTTATAACAGCAACTGAAATCCAACATGATATTATTGTCCTGAAATCACTCTTGCGTGTCCATTATTTTTGTACACAGGGCAATTTTTGTCCATCTTTTCCTTACTGTTGCCATCAGCAAATGTAGTGAATACTGACCGCCAGGATGCTCCATATAAATGGCGCACATTGACGTCCATAATTCAAAATTAACGAGTTATAATCCAGAGTTGATTAATAATGAATAATACTATCTGTATGTGTGTGTTTTTATATATATTCACTATGTGTTCACTATGATACTTGCTGATGGCAAAAGTAAGGGAAAGATGGACAAAAATTGCCTTGTGGACTCCATGGTGTACAACAATAATGGATATATATGTATACATACACTCACATAAAATGCTGAGTGGGTTGCAACAGATGGTCTAACAATACAGTGAAAATTCCTGTCGGGCTTTGTCAATGGGAAAATCTATTTTTAAAGTGTCAACATTTATTTACAGTATCTGTTATGCCTTTAGGTGATACTGTGATTGCCATTTGTAAGATTAAAAAACCTGTCAAGTAACAATTGGTCCAAACTCAGCACTGCAACTGCATTTTTGGCCTTAAAGTCAGCATGTGTCTAAGCATACAGCTCTATGAAAAATACACTGGATGGCATTGCATAACGGAATATAGAGAAGACTCTCTTCATAGCAGCAGAAATGGAGACATGTGAAGCCTCCTGCCATCTAGAAATTAAGGAGTCAGTCGGCAACTGTAAGCCCTCCCTTAGGCTGCTGTTCAGATCCCAAACACGGAGCTATACTCGTATGCAGAAACCCAAAGCATCTCACCAGTCAATTCCACCTCATGCATCTGAAGCTCAAATGTGCACTGGAGATCAGCCTGCCCATGATTCAACAAGAATTATGACTCAAAATGTTCAGGTTTTCCGCCCCCTGACCCTCTGTGAGCATTCACCGGCACTGCCCAATTTCCATGCTACAGTTCTCCCCAATTGCCCCAAAGTAGTTTGGCATATTACAGCCTCCTCACATTCTAGCTATTCCACAATCACCCTCGTGGTTTTCCCCTCGACACCATTCAGACACCACCCCCCAACAAGTTTCTTCAGCCCTGCATCCACCATGGCCGACACCCACCTTTGACTATTCTCGGATGGCAACAGTCTCTTAAAAAGGAATGTTGGTGCTGGCAACCACTCAGCCTCCCCCTGCCAAACTGACAGACTTTCCAATGATTGACAACTCTCCTCCCCCCCCCCCACCCCAGTTCCAGACTTTCTCAGGTTGGTAACCCTCATCCTTCCCCCTTCCCCCACCCTCCCCACTAATCATTTTTGAAGTCCTTTTATAACCTCCCCCCAACCACTGACGGTCATTCTGGACCTGTCCCCTTGTTGAAGGACATTTGTCCCCCTCCCCTACTGATTATCTTTTTGGCTCTGAAACCCCCACCAAGAGGCAAGTTGGCAGGAAGAAGTGGGGAGAGGGTCAGAGGAGAGGAGGTATGAGCGGGGGTGGGAGAGGAGGCGAGGGGAAAGAGGAAGAGGGAAGGAACAAAGGTGAATGAGAGAAGAGGAGGGCAGTGGGTAGGACTGGAGAGGGAGGGTGGGAAGGGCAGGAGGAGATGGGTTGGGGAGGAGAGCAGGCAAGAGAGGAGGCAGATGGGCAAAGGGGGGGGGTCAGAGGGGATGTGGCAGGGAAGACTAAGTGGACAGAGATGAGGCAGGTACAGGGGAGGAAGAGAAGGAAGATGGAAGTATGAGCATTGAAATGCCATACTCTTCGCAACCACTGAAAGTGGTTTCACCAGACAGTATACAAACAGGAGTAGGCCATTCAGCCCTTTGAGCCTGTCCGCCATTCAATTAGATCATGGCTGATCTGTTTACAAACATACAAATTAAGAGCAGGAGTAGGCCTTTCAGCCCATCAAATGGCAGAGCAGACTTGAGAAGATCATGGCTGATCTGATTATGACCTCAACCCTACTTTCCCGTCTACCTACAATAACCTTTGACTCCCTTGTTAATCAGGAATCTATCTAACTCAGCCTTAAAAATATTCAATGACCCTGCCTCCACCGCTCTCTGGGGAAGGGAGTTCCACAGACTTACGACCCTCTGAGAGAAAAAATTTCTCCTCATCTCCATCCTAAATGGGAGACCCCTTATTTTTAAACTGTGGCCCCTAGTTCTAGACTCTCCCACAAGGGGAAACATCTTCTCAGCATCTACCCCTTCAAGTCCCCTCAGGATCTTATATGTTTCAATAAGATCACCACTCATTCTTCTAAACTCCAATGTATACAGGCCCAACTTTTCCACATAAGATAACCCCCTCATCCCAGGAATCAGTCGAGTGAACCTTCTCTAAACCACCTCTAAAGCAATTATGTCCTTTCTTAAATAAGAAGACCAAAACTGCACACAATATTCTGGATGTGATCTCACCAATGCCCTGTCCATCTACCCGCCTTGGTTCTGTAACCCTTAATACTCTTGCCTAAGAAAAATCTATCAATCTCAGTTTTGACATTTTCAATTGACCTAGCCTCAACAGATTTTTGGGGGAGAGAGTTCCAGATTTCAAGTATATGAAGCATTCTAATACTACTTTACTTTAGAGATCAAAGTAAACTGGTCACACCACCACGAACAGTAACAATCTTTCACATATAAAATGCAAGAAATGCAATGCAAGAAATAAAAGTTGTAAAAATGATTTCAGTACCAGGATACATGCAAACAACTGCTCCTTTGGACACCCTTCCTGTTGTAACAAACACTCCTCTTCCTGCAAAAGAAAGTGAACTAGTTGCTCGACTTATACTGAATCCAAGTGTTTCAAATATTGCCCTATCGGGGTTAAAATCCATTCGATTTCCTTTTGCTTCTTTCTCAGTTTCTTTAATTGACTGAAAATGAGTTAACGTATTCTTATATTTTGATTGAATACTTTCTGGCAGCAGATTAATAAACTCAGCTTGATTGCTCAAATCACTCAAGAACAAAGCTTGAAATAGCTTCAGTATTGACGTCTCAACCACTTGGTCAGAAATAACTTTATCCAAAGAATCTTCTGCAACAAATCGTAGCGTCCTGTAATAACAAGAGCAAAGGATTACGGTTAAAAGAGGTCACATGCTCTGGGAATGCCCTGCACCAATGTGCTTCTGGGAGGGAGTAATCAAATTCCTTCAAGACTGACTACAGGCTCAGAATCTCTCAATCCCTATCATATCTTACAGATACAAACTACAAATTAAGAATGGTGCTTCTGGGACTCCCTCCAGCTAGGACAAGTATAAAATATTCCTGGAAAAAGACCAGAACTGCATTTGCTAGCCTCCTGCCCTTGGATATATTCCAAAATATCAACCGAAGCATCACAAATGTCCTCCTTTAATTCCTTAAGGCTCCCTTTTACTGTCTTCTGCGATTTGTGTCTCCTACTCTTTATAAATACTTTCCTCACTTACCTTTTTTATGAATACTAGCTGACTTCCTGTGCGATTGTTCGTGGGTAGCCTGGGGACTGGAGCACAGTTGTGTTGTTTAGTTGTTAAGCTGGCCTGCCCCTTTAAGGTCACTGCTAAGGTACTCCTGTTCTCAATTCCCATTTGCAAATATTTTTTTCTGTCACAGATTAATCCAAACTCTAAATATCCCAGTCCTTATACCCCAACTCCCCACAAATCTATTCTCCCTACTTAGTACCCCATTACTTACTCTCTCTTGATACCACACACCAATTAGCAACTACCCCCAAAAATACTCAATACTTTCTTTACCAATAACCACAATCCCCACAACTCACTCCTTGATTACTTCCACATCCTTCCCAAATCCTTACAAACCAAATAACCTGCTCCCACAAACCACATCATTCTCACCTCCAGAAACAAACGCTACACCAAATCAACTTCCTTCTAAAAGACCACATACCATGGTGGCATAGTATCATATTCGGTACAGCACAGGAGGAGGCCATTCGGCCCATCGTGTGTGTGCCAGCTCTTTGAAAGAGCTATCCAATTAGTCCCATTCCCCTCCTCTTCCCCATAGCCCTGTAAATTTTTTCCCTTCAAGTATTTATTTAAATCTCTTTTGAAAGTTACTATTGAATCTGCTTCCACCACCCTTTCAGGCAGTGCAATCCAGATCATTACAACTCACTGCGTAAAAAAATGTTTCCTCATGTCACCTCTGGCTCTTTTGCCAATCACCTTAAATCTGTGTCCTCTGGTTATCGACCCGTCTGTCACTGGAAATAGTTTCTCCTTATTTACTCTTTTAAAACCGACAATGATTTTGAACACCTCTATCAAATCTCCTCTTAACCTTCTCTGTTCTAAGGAGAACAACCCCAGCTTCTCCAGTCTCTCCACACAACTGAAGTTCCTCATTCCTGGCACCATTCTAATAAATCTCTTCTGCACCCTCTCTAAGGCCTTGACATTCTTCCTAAAGTCTGGTGCCCAGAATTGAACACAATACTCCAGCTGAGGTCTAACCAGTGTTTTATAAAGGTTTTGCATAACTTCCTTGCTTTTATTTCTATGCCTTTATTAATAAAGCCCAGGATCCCATATGCTTTTTTAACAGCCTTCTCAACTTGTCCTGCCACCTTCAAAGATTTGTGTATGTGCAGCCCCAGGTCTCTCTGTTCCTGCACCCCCCTTTAAAATTGTACCATTTAGTTTATATTGCCTCTCCTCATTCTTCCTACCACATTGCATCACTTCACAGCGTTAAATTTCATCTGCCATGTGTCTGCCCATTTCACCAGTCTGTCCATGTCCTCCTGAAGTCTGTTACTATCCTCTACGTTGTTTACTACATTTCCGGGTTTCATGTCATCTGCAAACTTTGAAATTATACCCTCTATACCCAAATCTAGATTATTAATATACATTGAGCCATGGCTGCAAGACGGTCAGGGCTGGGAACTGAATATATCAGGTTATAAGGTCTACAGGAAGGATAGGGAAACTGGTAGACAGGGAGGAGTAGCCTTAGTGATTAAGGATGAAATTAATTCAATGATAAGAGAGGATATAATGAGAGGTAAGCAGGCAGTGGAGACTTTATGGGTAGAATTAGGAAATCAAAAAGGATTTAAGACTGTAGTGGGAGTTGTATATAGGTCCCCTGGTAGCAGCTGTGAAGTGGCAGAATATATAATGCAGAGATTAGACAAGCATGTAGCAAAGGCAGAGTGGTTTTAATGGGGGATTTTAACTTTCATACAGATTGGAATAAGCAGACGAGCTCATGTCAGAAAGGTAATGAATTTCTTGAGTGTGTTCAGGACAGCTTTATGCAACAATATGTCCTCGAACCAACAAGGGGGAAGGTCATATTAGATTTAATAATGCATAATGAGCCAGATTTAGTTAACAGCATGAACATTTATCTAATAGCAATCATAATATGTTCTACGTTATGTTTGAAAGGGAGAAACCCGTAACAGCTACTCAGATTCTAAATTCAGACAAGGCCGACTTCAACGAGATGGGACAGAGACTGTCCATGGTAAACTGGGCAAATCTGTTAATGGGTAAAACAACAGACGACCTGTGGGAAGTGTTCAAAAAAGAATTTAACGTGATACAGAACCAGTTTAAATCCATAAGGGGCAAGAGCTCTACTTGCCAAAAAAAAACCCACGAACAACAAAAGAGGTAAGGGACAACATAAAACTAAAAGAAAAAGCATATAAAAATGCAAAAAAATAGCACAGATCCTGCCGACTGGGAGAGATACAAAAAACATCAAAGGGCGTCAAATCAGATAGTAAGAACTACAAAAAGGGAGTATGAAAAGAAACTTGCAAGGGATATCAAAATCAGCACAAAAAGTTTTACAATTATATTAGGAAAAAGAGGGTGGTCAAGAGCAACGTAGGCCCCTTAAAAAGTGATAATGGTGATATTGTAAATGAAAATAAGGAAATGACGGACATGTTAAATAATTTATTTGCTTCAGTATTAACAGTAAAGGAAGAGGATAGCTTGCCGGACACCCCAATGAATCTAATTTTGAATCGGGATGGGGACTCACCATAATTAATGTAAGCACATTAACAGTAATGAAGAAAATAATGGCACTAAAGAGTGACAAATCCCCAGGACCAGATGGTTTCCATCCCAGGATATTAAAGGAAGTAGGTGAGAACATTGCAGATGCCCTAACTATAATCTTCCAAAGTTCTCTCAATTCAGGAACCGTCCCTTTAGATTTGAAAATTGCACGTCACTCCGCTATTTAAGAAAAGTGAGAGGGGGAAACCAGGGAATTATAGACCAATTAGCCTAATATCTGTTGTCGGGAAATTACTAGAGTCTATAATTAAGGACAGAGTGACTGAACACGTTGAAAATTTTCGGCTGATCAGAGAGAGCCAACGTGGATTTGTAAAGAGTAGGTCATGCCTGACAAGCCTGATTGCATTTTTTGAAGAAGTGACTGAAGTAGTGGACAGGGGAATGTCTATGGATGTTGTTTATATGGACTTCCAGAAGTCATTCAATAAAATCCCTCATAAGAGACTGTTAGCGAAAGTCGAAGCTCATGGAATTGTGGGCAAATTATTGACCTGGTTAGGAAATTGGCTGAGCGGCAGGAGACAGAGAGTAGGGATAATGGGCAGGTACTCAAATTGGCAGGATGTGACTCGTGGTGTCCCACGGGGATCTGTGCTGGGGCCTCAACTATTCACTGTGTTTATTAACGATATTTATTAACGATTTAGATGACGGGATAGAGAGCCACATATTCAAGTTTGTGTGTTGACACAAAGATAAGCAGCATTGTAAGCAGTGTAGATGGAAGCATAAAATTACAGACACATGTTAATAGATTAAGCGAATGGGCAAAACTGTGGCAAATGGATTTCAATGTAGGCAAATGTGAGGCTATCCACTTTGGACCTAAAAGGGATAGATCAGAGTACTTTCTAAATGGTGAAAAGTTCAAGACAGTAGAGGTCCAAAGAGACTTAGGGGTCCATGTAGATAGACCATTAAAATGTCATGGACAGATACAGAAAATAATCAAAAAGGCTAATGGAATGTTGGCCTTTATATCTAGAGGACTAGAATACAAGGGGGTAGACGTTATGCTGCAGCTATACAAAGCTCTGGTTAGACCACACCTGGAGCACTGTGTTCAGTTCTGGGCACCGCACCTTAGGAAGGATATATTCGCCTTGGAAAGAGTGCAGCGTAGATTTACTAGACTCCAAGGGTTAAACTACGAGAAGAGATTACACAAACTAGGGTTGTATTCCCTGGAATTTAGAAGAATAAGGGGTGATTTGATCAAAGTTTTCAAGATATTAAGGGGAACTGATAGGGTAGATAGAGAGAAACTATTTCCGCTGGTTGGGAGTCCAGGATTAGGGGACATAGCCTAAAAATTAGGGGTGAAGTTAGGAAACACATATATACGCACGGGGTGTTAGAAGTTCAGAAATCTCTTCTGCAAACAGCAGTTGATGTTAGCTCAATTGTTAATTTTGAATCTGAGATTGATAGATTTTTGTTAACCAAAGGTATTAAGGGATATGGGGCTAAGGCGGGTATATGGAGATAGGTCACAGATCAGCCTCAATCAGATCTCAATGAATGGCAGAACAGATTCGAGGGGCTAAATGGCCTACTCCAATTCCTATGTTCCTAAAAAGAGCAGTGATCCTAATACTGACCCCTGGGGAACACCACTGTATACTTCCCCCCAGTCTGAAAAACAACCATTCACCACTACTCTCTGCTTTCTGTTCCTTAGTCAATTTTGTATCCACGCTGCCACTGTCCCTTTAATCCCATGGGCTTTAATTTTGCTAACAAGTTTATTATGTGATACTTTATCAAATGCCTTTTGAAACTTCATATACACATCAACTGTACTACCCTCATTAACCCTCTCCATCACTTCATCAAAGAACTCAATCAAGTTAGTCAAACACGATTTTCCTTTGACAAGTCTGTGCTGACTTTCATTTATTAGTCCATACTTTTCCAAGTGCCAAGTAATTTTGTGCCGATTATTGTCTCACTTATCTATGGGAAATGCTACTGTAGATTTATTTTATATCACATACCCAGAGATATACTAGTATAAACAAGATAAAAGAGTATAAAGGTATAGAGCCTGTGCAGTTATACAAGTGTGAAGGAGTCACTTTAGGTATCTACTACTATGAGGTAAAGGAGCCACTTTGAGTACAGAATTGAATTAGAATTTATACATTTTGCCAAGTTCAAAATAAGAATGCTGCAGAAACCCTGGCTGCTTCTTCTCCTTTAATGATATACACCAAATAGGCTGTTGTGGTTGGCGTAAAATGAGACAAAGCCCACAATTTCAAATCTGCAACCAAAGGCTGCACTGATAAGCAGCTTGCCAATTTTATTCCAATGAGGCCTGACCATGAAAATGGTTCAGGCTTCTAGCTGATGACACTGGGAGTGCATAGAGGACACCCCGTGCACCAGAGTCAAAATTTTGCTCTTTGTATCATTTGGATGATCCATCTCGGCCTCCTCCCAAGGTCCCCACCATCACAGAAGCCAGTCTTCAGCCAATTCGATTCACTCCACGTGATATCAAGAAACAGCTGAGTGCACTGGATACGGAAAAGGCCTTGACAACATCGCAGCTGTAGTAATGAAGATTTGTGCTCCAGAACTAGCCGCGGCGCGCCTCTAGCCAAGCTGATCCAGTACAGCTACAACACTGGCATCTACCCGACAATGTGGAAAATTGCCCAGGTATGTCCTGTCCACAAAAAGCAGGACAAATCCAATCCGGCCAATTACCGCCCCATCAGTCTACTCTCAATCATCAGCAAAGTGATGGAAGGTGTCGTTGACAGTGCTATCAAGCGGCACTTACTCACCAATAACCTGCTCACCAATGCTCAGTTTGGGTCAGCCAGGACCACTCGGCTCCAGACCTCATTACAGCCTTGGTCCAAACATGGACAAAAGAGCTAAATTCCAGAGATGAGGTGAGAGTGACTGCCCTTGACAGCAAGGCAGCATTTGACCAAGTGTGGCATCAAGTAAGTGAGCACTTTGGTGACAGTGACCATAATTCAGTGAGATTTAAGGTGGTCATGGAAAAGGACAGGGAGGGGCCGGAAATAAAGGTTCTAAATTGGGGGAAGGCCGATTTTAATAGGATAAGGCAGGATCTGGCCAAAATGGACTGGGATCAGCTGCTTGTAGGAAAATCCGCATCGGAGCAATGGGAGTCTTTCAGAAGGGAGATTGAGACCATACAATGGCAACATGTTCCCGTAAAGGTCAAGGGTGGTTCCAAGAACTCCAGGGAACCTTGGATGTCAGGGGATATACGAGAATGGATTAGGAAAAAAAGGAGGGCTTTTGGCAGATACAAAAGGCTAAGGACGGAGGAAGCCCTAGAGGAGTACAAAAAGTGCAGGGGGATACTTAAAAAGGAAATTAGGAGATCAAGGAGGGGCCATGAAAAAACACTGGCGAGCAAAATAAAGGAAAATCCTAAGATGTTTTATAAGTATATTAAGGGTAAGAGGATAACTAGGGAAAAAATAGGGCCCATTAGGGACAAAAATGGCAATCTGTGTGTGGAGCCGGAAGATGTAGGAGGGGTTCTAAATGAATTTTTTGCATCTGTTTTCACGATGGAGAAGGACGACGTCGACATAGAAATACGACAGGGGGACTGTGATATACTCGAACATATTAACATCGAGCGGGAGGAGGTATTGGCGGTTTTAGCAGGCCTAAAAATGTATAAATCCCCAGGCCCGGACGAAATGTATCCCAGGCTACTGTGTGAGGCAAAGGAGGAGATTGCAGGGGCTCTAACACATATATTCAGAACCTCTCTGGCCACAGGGGATGTGCCAGAGGACTGGAGAACCGCTAATGTAGTACCATTATTCAAGAAGGGGAGTAGGGAGAAACCGGGGAACTACAGGCCAGTGAGCCTAACATCAGTGGTAGGAAAATTATTGGAAAAAATTCTGAAGAACAAAATTAGTCTCCACTTGGAGAAGCAAGGATTAATCAGGGATAGTCAACATGGCTTTGTCAAGGGAAGATCATGTCTGACTGATTTGATTGAATTTTTTGAGGGGGTGACTAGGCGCGTGGATGAGGGTAACGCAGTGGATGTGGTATACATGGATTTCAGTAAGGCCTTCGATAAAGTCCCGCACAGGAGACTGGTCAAGAAGGTACGAGCCCATGGAGTCCAGGGTGCCTTGGCACTTTGGATACAAAACTGGCTTAGTGGCAGAAGGCAGAGGGTGATGGTCGAAGGTTGTTTTTGTGACTGGAAGCCTGTGGCCAGTGGGGTACCACAGGGATCTGTGCTGGGGCCCTTGCTGTTTGTGGTCTACATTAACGACTTGGATATGAATGTAAAAGGTATGATCAGTAAGTTCGCTGATGATACAAAAATTGGTAGGGTGGTAAATAGCGAGGAGGATAGCCTCAGTCTGCAGGACGATATAGATGGGTTGGTCAGATGGGCGGAACAGTGGCAAATGGAATTTAACCCGGAAAAGTGCGAGGTGATGCACTTTGGAGGGACTAACAAGGCAAGGGACTATACAATGAATGGGAAGACCCTAGGCAAGACAGAGGGTCAGAGGGATCTTGGTGTGCAAGTTCACAGATCCCTGAAGGCGGCGGAACAGGTAGATAAGGTGGTAAAGAAGGCATATGGGATACTTGCCTTTATTAGCCGAGGCATAGAATATAAGAGCAAGGAGGTTATGATGGAGCTGTATAAAACACTGGTTAGGCCACAGCTGGAGTACTGTGTGCAGTTCTGGTCGCCGCACTACAGGAAGGATGTGATCACTTTGGAGAGGGTGCAGAGGAGATTCACCAGGATGTTACCAGGGCTGGAGCGCTTCAGCTATGAAGAGAGACTGGGAAGATTGGGTTTGTTTTCCTTGGAGCAGAGGAGGCTGAGGGGGGACATGATTGAGGTGTACAAAATTATGAGGGGCATAGATAGGATGGATACTAAGGAGCTTTTTCCCTTCGCTGTGGGTTCTATAACAAGGGGGCATAGATTCAAGGTAAAAGGCGGGAGGTTTAGAGGGGATTTGAGAAAGAACTTTTTCACCCAGAGGGTGGTTGGAGTCTGCAACTCACTGCCTGAGAGGGTTGTGGAGGCAGGAACCCTCACAACATTCAAGAAGCATTTGGATGATCACTTGAAATGCCATAGCATACAAGGCTACGGACCAAATGCTGGAATATGGGATTAGATTAGACTGGGCTTGATGGCCGGCGCGGACACGATGGGCCGAAGGGCCTCTATCCGTGCTGTATAACTCTATGACTCTATGACTCTAAGGAGCCTTAGTAAAATTGAAGTCAATGGGAATTAGGGGGAAAACTCTCCAGTGGCTGGAGTCATACCTAGCACAAAGGAAGATGGTAGTGGTTGTTGGAGGCCAATCAATCTCAGCCCCAGGATATTGCTGCAGGAGTTCCTCAGGGCAGTCTCCTAGGTCCAACCACTTCAGCTGCTTCATCAATGACCTTCCCTCCATCATAATGTCAGAAATGGGGATGTTCGCTGATGATTGCAAAGTGCTCAGTTCCATTCGCAACCCCTCAGATAATGAAGCAGTCCGTGCCCACATGCAGCAAGACCTGGACAATATCCAGGCTTGGGATGATAAGTAGCAAGTAACATTTGTGCTAGACAATACCAGGCAATGACCATCTCCAACAAGAGGGAGTCTAATCACCTCCCCTTGACATTCAACGGCATTACCATTGCCAAATCTCCCACCATCAACATCCTGGGGGTTCACCACTGACCAGAAACCTAAATTGACCAGCCACATAAATACTGTGGCTGCAAGAGCAGGTCACAGGCTGGGTATTCTGCAGCGAGTGACTCACCTCTTGACTCCCCAAAGCCTTTCCACCATCTACAAGGCACAAGTCAGGAGTGTAATGGAATACTCCCCACTTGCCTGGATGAGTACAGCTCCAACAACACTCAAGAAGCTCGACACCATAAAGGACAAAGCAGCTCGCTTGATTGGCACCCCATCCACCACCTTAAACATTTATTCCCTCTACCGGCGCACTGTGGCTGCAGAGTGTACCATCTACAAGATGCACTGCAGCAACTCGCCAAGGCTTCTTCGACAGCACCTCCCAAACCCAGGACCTCCACCATCTAGGACAAGGGCAGCAGGGACATGGAACACCACCACCTGCACGTTCCCCTCCAAGTCATACACCATCCTGACTTGGAAATAGATCACATTCCTTCATCGTCAATGGGTCAAAATCCTGGAACTGCCTAACAGAACTGTAGAAAAACCCTCACCCCACGGACTGCAGTGGTTCAAGAAGGCGGCTCGCCATCACCTTCTCAAGGGCAATTAGGAATGGGCAATAAATGCTGGCCTTGCCAACAAAGCCCACATTTGCTGTATTTATTGTACTGTGTGATATTTGCTGCATTTAACATACTGTTTGATATGTTGCCATATTAATATTTTGCTCAATGTATTATATGGTGTGATATTATGCTATATTTATTTGGCTGCATTTATTATTTTGCTTTCTTTATTATATGGTTAAATATTTCTCTATATTTACTATACTGGTTGATATTTTACTATATTTAATATTTAGCTGTATTTAACATATGGTTTGCAATTGTGCTGTATTTATTATTTGACTATTTGTTATTCTGATTTATTTGATATTTTGTCATAGTTACTACACAGTTTGATAGTTTACTGCATTTAATACTCTGTTATATGGTTTAAAATTTTGCTGTATTTATTATATGGTTTGATATGTCGCTCTTAAATTATTCAATATTTAGCATTATATGGTTTGATATGTTGCTGTATTAAATTCAATATTTTGCTGTATTTATTATTTTGCTGTAATATACATTGTAATAGTTTACTGTTTAATATTTTGCTTTTATTGCAGTTTAATATTTTGCTATATTTATTATTTTTCGCGATTATACAATATAATATTTTGTTGTATTATTTTGTAATTTTTAAATATATTTAGTATTTGGCTGGATTTAATATTTTGTATTTTAATACAAAGGTTAACGTTTTTCTGTTTGTGATATTTTTCGGAATTTGTTGGAGATTTTTCGATATTTATTTATTGATCACACGGTTTGATATTTGGTGTTTGTACCTCTGGTTTTTCCACATGTTCAGTGCGATCCAGGGCACGAATCTGTGTTTATAGGAATTCCACCGGCACAGAAGCCTTTTCAGCATCGCCGCGTCCGACAGCCCCAAACCCCCGGCCCGAGGAACGAGGCCTCAGCTGAGCTCCGGGCCCCGCTCTCTCCGGGGGAAGGCCCCCAGGTCCGGGCCCCGCTCTCTCCGGGGGAAGGCCCCCAGGTCCGGGCCCCGCTCTCTCCGGGGGAAGGCCCCCAGGTCCGGGCCCCGCTCTCTCCGGGGGAAGGCCCCCAGGTCCGGGCCCCTCTTTGACTGGAGCCCCTGTGACAGATGAAGCGGCGGCTTCGAGTGACGGGGAATGGAAGGCGTCGGTGTGAACGTCAGGAAACGTCGCTGTGAGTGTATTAGTGTGAATGTCAGTAAATGTTGGTGAGTATTAGTGTGAATGTCAGTAAATATTGGTGAGTATTAGTGTGAATGTCAGTAAATGTTGGTGAGTATTAGTGTGAATGTCAGTAAATATTGGTGTGAGTGTATTAGTGTGAATGTCAGTAAATGTTGGTGAGTATTAGTGTGAATGTCAGTAAATATTGGTGTGAGTGTATTAGTGTGAATGTCAGTAAATATTGGTGTGAGTGTATTAGTGTGAATGTCAGTAAATGTTGGTGTGAGTATTAGTGTGAATGTCAGTAAATATTGGTGAGAGTGTATTAGTGTGAATGTCAGTAAATATTGGTGTGAGTGTATTAGTGTGAATGTCAGTAAATGTTGGTGAGTATTAGTGTGAATGTCAGTAAATATTGGTGTGAGTGTATTAGTGTGAATGTCAGTAAATATTGGTGAGAGTGTATTAGTGTGAATGTCAGTAAATATTGGTGAGAGTGTATTAGTGTGAATGTCAGTAAATATTGGTGAGTATTAGTGTGAATGTCAGTAAATATTGGTGTGAGTGTATTAGTGTGAATGTCAGTAAATATTGGTGAGAGTATTAGTGTGAATGTCAGTAAATATTGGTGTGAGTATTAGTGTGAATGTCAGTAAATATTGGTGTGAGTATTAGTGTGAATGTCAGTAAATATTGGTGTGAGTATTAGTGTGAATGTCAGTAAATATTGGTGTGAGTGTATTAGTGTGAATGTCAGTAAATATTGGTGTGAGTATTAGTGTGAATGTCAGTAAATATTGGTGAGAGTATTAGTGTGAATGTCAGTAAATATTGGTGTGAGT
Source organism: Heptranchias perlo (assembly GCF_035084215.1). NCBI lineage: Eukaryota > Metazoa > Chordata > Chondrichthyes > Hexanchiformes > Hexanchidae > Heptranchias > Heptranchias perlo. The sequence goes on along the minus strand of NC_090325.1, from coordinate 66,527,752 downwards.
GTATTAGTGTGAATGTCAGTAAATATTGGTGTGAGTGTATTAGTGTGAATGTCAGTAAATGTTGGTGTGAGTATTAGTGTGAATGTCAGTAAATATTGGTGAGTATTAGTGTGAATGTCAGTAAATATTGGTGAGAGTATTAGTGTGAATGTCAGTAAATATTGGTGTGAGTGTATTAGTGTGAATGTCAGTAAATATTGGTGTGAGTATTAGTGTGAATGTCAGTAAATATTGGTGTGAGTATTAGTGTGAATGTCAGTAAATATTGGTGTGAGTGTATTAGTGTGAATGTCAGTAAATATTGGTGTGAGTATTAGTGTGAATGTCAGTAAATATTGGTGAGAGTATTAGTGTGAATGTCAGTAAATATTGGTGTGAGTGTATTAGTGTGAATGTCAGTAAATATTGGTGTGAGTGTATTAGTGTGAATGTCAGTAAATGTTGGTGTGAGTATTAGTGTGAATGTCAGTAAATATTGGTGAGAGTATTAGTGTGAATGTCAGTAAATGTTGGTGAGTATTAGTGTGAATGTCAGTAAATATTGGTGAGTATTAGTGTGAATGTCAGTAAATATTGGTGAGTATTAGTGTGAATGTCAGTAAATATTGGTGAGAGTGTATTAGTGTGAATGTCAGTAAATGTTGGTGTGTGTATTAGTGTGAATGTCAGTAAATATTGGTGTGAGTGTATTAGTGTGAATGTCAGTAAATATTGGTGTGTGTATTAGTGTGAATGTCAGTAAATATTGGTGTGAGTGTATTAGTGTGAATGTCAGTAAATGTTGGTGTGAGTATTAGTGTGAATGTCAGTAAATATTGGTGTGAGTGTATTAGTGTGAATGTCAGTAAATGTTGGTGTGAGTATTAGTGTGAATGTCAGTAAATGTTGGTGAGTATTAGTGTGAATGTCAGTAAATATTGGTGAGTATTAGTGTGAATGTCAGTAAATATTGGTGAGAGTGTATTAGCGTGAATGTCAGTAAATGTTGGTGCGTGTATTAGTGTGAATGTCAGTAAATATTGGTGTGTGCATTAGTGTGAATGTCAGTAAATATTGGTGTGAGTATTAGTGTGAATGTCAGTAAATATTGGTGTGTGTATTAGTGTGAATGTCAGTAAATATTGGTGTGCGTGTATTAGTGTGAATGTCAGTAAATGTTGGTGTGAGTATTAGTGTGAATGTCAGTAAATGTTGGTGAGTATTAGTGTGAATGTCAGTAAATATTGGTGAGTATTAGTGTGAATGTCAGTAAATATTGGTGTGAGTATTAGTGTGAATGTCAGTAAATATTGGTGTGTGTATTAGTGTGAATGTCAGTAAATATTGGTGAGTATTAGTGTGAATGTCAGTAAATATTGGTGTGAGTGTATTAGTGTGAATGTCAGTAAATGTTGGTGTGAGTATTAGTGTGAATGTCGGTAAATATTGGTGAGAGTATTAGTGTGAATGTCAGTAAATATTGGTGTGAGTGTATTAGTGTGAATGTCAGTAAATATTGGTGTGAGTATTAGTGTGAATGTCAGTAAATATTGGTGTGAGTATTAGTGTGAATGTCAGTAAATATTGGTGTGAGTATTAGTGTGAATGTCAGTAAATATTGGTGAGTATTAGTGTGAATGTCAGTAAATATTGGTGTGAGTGTATTAGTGTGAATGTCAGTAAATATTGGTGTGAGTGTATTAGTGTGAATGTCAGTAAATGTTGGTGTGAGTATTAGTGTGAATGTCAGTAAATATTGGTGAGAGTATTAGTGTGAATGTCAGTAAATGTTGGTGAGTATTAGTGTGAATGTCAGTAAATATTGGTGAGTATTAGTGTGAATGTCAGTAAATATTGGTGAGTATTAGTGTGAATGTCAGTAAATATTGGTGAGAGTGTATTAGTGTGAATGTCAGTAAATGTTGGTGTGTGTATTAGTGTGAATGTCAGTAAATATTGGTGTGAGTGTATTAGTGTGAATGTCAGTAAATATTGGTGTGTGTATTAGTGTGAATGTCAGTAAATATTGGTGTGAGTGTATTAGTGTGAATGTCAGTAAATGTTGGTGTGAGTGTATTAGTGTGAATGTCAGTAAATATTGGTGTGAGTGTATTAGTGTGAATGTCAGTAAATGTTGGTGTGAGTATTAGTGTGAATGTCAGTAAATGTTGGTGAGTATTAGTGTGAATGTCAGTAAATATTGGTGAGTATTAGTGTGAATGTCAGTAAATATTGGTGAGTATTAGTGTGAATGTCAGTAAATATTGGTGAGAGTGTATTAGCGTGAATGTCAGTAAATGTTGGTGCGTGTATTAGTGTGAATGTCAGTAAATATTGGTGTGTGCATTAGTGTGAATGTCAGTAAATATTGGTGTGAGTATTAGTGTGAATGTCAGTAAATATTGGTGTGTGTATTAGTGTGAATGTCAGTAAATATTGGTGTGCGTGTATTAGTGTGAATGTCAGTAAATGTTGGTGTGAGTATTAGTGTGAATGTCAGTAAATGTTGGTGAGTATTAGTGTGAATGTCAGTAAATATTGGTGAGTATTAGTGTGAATGTCAGTAAATATTGGTGAGTATTAGTGTGAATGTCAGTAAATATTGGTGAGAGTGTATTAGTGTGAATGTCAGTAAATGTTGGTGAGTATTAGTGTGAATGTCAGTAAATATTGGTGAGAGTGTATTGGTGTGAATGTCAGTAAATATTGGTGAGAGTATTAGTGTGAATGTCAGTAAATGTTGGTGAGTATTAGTGTGAATGTCAGTAAATATTGGTGAGTATTAGTGTGAATGTCAGTAAATATTGGTGAGTATTAGTGTGAATGTCAGGAAATATTGGTGAGAGTGTATTAGTGTGAATGTCAGTAAATGTTGGTGTGTGTATTAGTGTGAATGTCAGTAAATATTGGTGTGAGTGTATTAGTGTGAATGTCAGTAAATATTGGTGTGTGTATTAGTGTGAATGTCAGTAAATATTGGTGTGAGTGTATTAGTGTGAATGTCAGTAAATGTTGGTGTGAGTGTATTAGTGTGAATGTCAGTAAATATTGGTGTGAGTGTATTAGTGTGAATGTCAGTAAATGTTGGTGTGAGTATTAGTGTGAATGTCAGTAAATGTTGGTGAGTATTAGTGTGAATGTCAGTAAATATTGGTGAGTATTAGTGTGAATGTCAGTAAATATTGGTGAGTATTAGTGTGAATGTCAGTAAATATTGGTGAGAGTGTATTAGTGTGAATGTCAGTAAATGTTGGTGAGTATTAGTGTGAATGTCAGTAAATATTGGTGAGAGTGTATTGGTGTGAATGTCAGTAAATGTTGGTGAGAGTGTATTAGTGTGAATGTCAGTAAATGTTGGTGTGTGTATTAGTGTGAATGTCAGTAAATATTGGTGTGAGTATATTAGTGTGAATGTCAGTAAATATTGGTGTGTGTATTAGTGTGAATGTCAGTAAATATTGGTGTGAGTGTATTAGTGTGAATGTCAGTAAATGTTGGTGTGAGTATTAGTGTGAATGTCAGTAAATATTGGTGAGTGTATTAGTGTGAATGTCAGTAAATGTTGGTGTGAGTATTAGTGTGAATGTCAGTAAATGTTGGTGAGTATTAGTGTGAATGTCAGTAAATATTGGTGAGTATTAGTGTGAATGTCAGTAAATATTGGTGAGTATTAGTGTGAATGTCAGTAAATATTGGTGAGAGTGTATTAGTGTGAATGTCAGTAAATGTTGGTGTGTGTATTAGTGTGAATGTCAGTAAATATTGGTGTGTGTATTAGTGTGAATGTCAGTAAATATTGGTGTGAGTATTAGTGTGAATGTCAGTAAATATTGGTGTGTGTATTAGTGTGAATGTCAGTAAATATTGGTGTGAGTGTATTAGTGTGAATGTCAGTAAATGTTGGTGTGAGTATTAGTGTGAATGTCAGTAAATATTGGTGAGTATTAGTGTGAATGTCAGTAAATATTGGTGAGTATTAGTGTGAATGTCAGTAAATATTGGTGAGAGTGTATTAGTGTGAATGTCAGTAAATGTTGGTGAGAGTGTATTCGTGTGAATGTCAGTAAATGTTGGTGTGAGTGTATTAGTGTGAATGTCAGTAAATGTTGGTGTGAGTATTAATGTGAATGTCAGTAAATGTTGGTGAGTATTAGTGTGAATGTCAGTAAATATTGGTGAGTATTAGTGTGAATGTCAGTAAATATTGGTGAGTATTAGTGTGAATGTCAGTAAATATTGGTGAGAGTGTATTAGTGTGAAAGTCAGTAAATATTGGTGTGAGTATTAGTGTGAAAGTCAGTAAATATTGGTGTGAGTATTAGTGTGAACGTCAGTAAACGTCGCTGTGAGTGTATTAGTGTGAATGTCAGTAAATGTTGGTGTGAGTGTATTAGTGTGAATGTCAGTAAATATTGGTCTGAGTGTATTAGTGTGAACGTCAGTAAACGTCGCTGTGTGTGTATTAGTGTGAATGTCAGTAAATATTGGTGAGTATTAGTGTGAATGTCAGCAAATATTGGTGAGTATTAGTGTGAATGTCAGTAAATATTGGTGAGGGTGTATTAGTGTGAAAGTCAGTAAATATTGGTGTGAGTATTCGTGTGAATGTCAGTAAATGTTGGTGTGAGTGTATTAGTGTGAATGTCAGTAAATATTGGTGTGAGTGTATTAGTGTGAACGTCAGTAAACGTCGCTGTGAGTGTATTAGTGTGAATGTCAGTAAATGTTGGTGTGAGTGTATTAGTGCGAATGTCAGTAAATATCGGTGTGTGTATTAGTGTGAATGTCAGTAAATGTTGGTGTGTGTATTAGTGTGAATGTCAGTAAATATTGGTGAGAGTGTATTAGTGTGAATGTCAGTAAATATTGGTGTTTGTATTAGTGTGAATGTCAGTAAATATTGGTGAGAGTGTATTAGTGTGAATGTCAGTAAATATTGGTGTGTGTATTAGTGTGAATGTCAGTAAATATTGGTGAGAGTGTATTAGTGTGAATGTCAGTAAATATTGGTGTGAGTATTAGTGTGAATGTCAGTAAATATTGGTGAGAGTGTATTAGTGTGAATGTCAGTAAATATTGGTGTGAGTATTAGTGTGAATGTCAGTAAATATTGGTGAGAGTGTATTAGTGTGAATGTCAGTAAATATTGGTGTGAGTGTATTAGTGTGAATGTCAGTAAATATTGGTGTGTGTATTAGTGTGAATGTCAGTAAATATCGGTGTGTGTATTAGTGTGAATGTCAGTAAATGTTGGTGTGTGTATTAGTGTGAATGTCAGTAAATATTGGTGAGAGAGTATTAGTGTGAATGTCAGTAAATATTGGTGTGAGTGTATTAGTGTGAATGTCAGTAAATATTGGTGTGTGCATTAGTGTGAATGTCAGTAAATATTGGTGAGAGTGTATTAGTGTGAATGTCAGTAAATATTGGTGTGAGTATTAGTGTGAATGTCAGTAAATATTGGTGAGAGTGTATTAGTGTGAATGTCAGTAAATATTGGTGTGAGTGTATTAGTGTGAATGTCAGTAAATATTGGTGTGTGTATTAGTGTGAATGTCAGTAAATATCGGTGTGTGTATTAGTGTGAATGTCAGTAAATGTTGGTGTGTGTATTAGTGTGAATGTCAGTAAATATTGGTGAGAGTGTATTAGTGTGAATGTCAGTAAATATTGGTGTGAGTGTATTAGTGTGAATGTCAGTAAATATTGGTGTGTGTATTAGTGTGAATGTCAGTAAATATTGGTGAGAGTGTATTAGTGTGAACGTCAGTAAATGTCGGTGTGTGTGTATTAGTGTGAATGTCAGTAAATATTGGTGTGAGTGTATTAGTGTGAATGTCAGTAAACGTCGCTGTGAGTGTATTAGCGTGAATGTCAGTAAATGTTGGTGTGAGTGTATTAGTGTGAATGTCAGTAAATATTGGTGAGAGTGTATTAGTGTGAAAGTCAGTAAATATTGGTGTGAGTATTAGTGTGAATGTCAGTAAATATTGGTGAGAGTGTATTAGTGTGAAAGTCAGTAAATATTGGTGTGAGTATTAGTGTGAATGTCAGTAAATATTGGTGAGAGTGTATTAGTGTGAAAGTCAGTAAATATTGGTGAGTATTAGTGTGAACGTCAGTAAATGTCGCTGTGAGTGTATTAGTGTGAATGTCAGTAAATGTTGGTGTGAGTGTATTAGTGTGAATGTCAGTAAATATTGGTGTGAGTGTATTAGTGTGAACGTCAGTAAACGTCGCTGTGTGTGTATTAGTGTGAATGTCAGTAAATATTGGTGAGTATTAGTGTGAATGTCAGCAAATATTGGTGAGTATTAGTGTGAATGTCAGTAAATATTGGTGTGTGTATTAGTGTGAATGTCAGTAAATATTGGTGAGTATTAGTGTGAATGTCAGTAAATATTGGTGAGAGTGTATTAGTGTGAATGTCAGTAAATATTGGTGTGTGTATTAGTGTGAATGTCAGTAAATATTGGTGTGAGTATTAGTGTGAATGTCAGTAAATATTGGTGAGAGTGTATTAGTGTGAATGTCAGTAAATGTTGGTGTGAGTATATTAGTGTGAATGTCAGTAAATATTGGTGTGTGTATTAGTGTGAATGTCAGTAAATATTGGTGAGTATTAGTGTGAATGTCAGTAAATATTGGTGAGTATTGGTGTGAATGTCAGTAAATATTGGTGTGAGTATTAGTGTGAACGTCAGTAAATGTCGCTGTGAGTGTATTCGTGTGAATGTCAGTAAATGTTGGTGTGAGTGTATTAGTGTGAATGTCAGTAAATATTGGTGTGAGTGTATTAGTGTGAACGTCAGTAAACGTCGCTGTGTGTGTATTAGTGTGAATGTCAGTAAATATTGGTGAGAGTGTATTAGTGTGAATGTCAGTAAATATTGGTGTGAGTATTAGTGTGAACGTCAGTAAACGTCGCTGTGAGTGTATTAGTGTGAATGTCAGTAAATGTTGGTGTGAGTGTATTAGTGTGAATGTCAGTAAATATTGGTGTGAGTGTATTAGTGTGAACGTCAGTAAACGTCGCTGTGTGTGTATTAGTGTGAATGTCAGTAAATATTGGTGAGAGTGTATTAGTGTGAATGTCAGTAAATATTGGTGTGAGTATTAGTGTGAACGTCAGTAAACGTCGCTGTGAGTGTATTAGTGTGAATGTCAGTAAATGTTGGTGTGAGTGTATTAGTGCGAATGTCAGTAAATATTGGTGTGTGTATTAGTGTGAATGTCAGTAAATATTGGTGAGTATTAGTGTGAATGTCAGTAAATATTGGTGAGAGTGTATTAGTGTGCATGTCAGTAAATATTGGTGAGTGTATTAGTGTGAATGTCAGTAAATATTGGTGTCTATTAGTGTGAATGTCAGTAAATATTGGTGTGAGTGTATTAGTGTGAATGTCAGTAAATATTGGTGCGAATGTATTAGTGTGAATGTCAGTAAATATTGGTGTGTGTATTAGTGTGAATGTCAGTAATTGTCGGTGTGAGTGTATTAGTGCGAATGTCAGTAATTGTCGGTGTGAGTGTATTGGTGTGAATGTCAGTAAATATTGGTGTGAGTGTATTAGTGTGAATGTCAGTAAATATTGGTGTGTGTATTAGTGTGAATGTCAGTAAATATCGGTGTGTGTATTAGTGTGAATGTCAGTAAATGTTGGTGTGTGTATTAGTGTGAATGTCAGTAAATATTGGTGAGAGTGTATTGGTGTGAATGTCAGTAAATATTGGTGTGAGTATTAGTGTGAATGTCAGTAAATATTGGTGAGAGTGTATTAGTGTGAATGTCAGTAAATATTGGTGTGAGTATTAGTGTGAATGTCAGTAAATATTGGTGTGAGTGTATTAGTGTGAATGTCAGTAAATATTGGTGCGTGCATTAGTGTGAATGTCAGTAAATATTGGTGAGAGTGTATTAGTGTGAATGTCAGTAAATATTGGTGTGAGTATTAGTGTGAATGTCAGTAAATATTGGTGAGAGTGTATTAGTGTGAATGTCAGTAAATATTGGTGAGAGTGTATTAGTGTGAATGTCAGTAAATATTGGTGTGTATTAGTGTGAATGTCAGTAAATATTGGTGAGATTGTATTAGTGTGAATGTCAGTAAATATTCGTGTGAGTATTCGTGTGAATGTCAGTAAATATTGGTGTGAGTGTATTAGTGTGAATGTCAGTAAATATTGGTGTGAGTATTAGTGTGAATGTCAGTAAATATTGGTGAGAGTGTATTAGTGTGAATGTCAGTAAATATTGGTGTGAGTATTAGTGTGAATGTCAGTAAATATTGGTGAGAGTATTAGTGTGAATGTCAGTAAATGTCGCTGTGAGTGTATTCGTGTGAATGTCAGTAAATGTTGGTGTGAGTATTAGTGTGAATATCAGTAAATTTTGGTGAGAGTGTATTAGTGTGAATGTCAGTAAATATTGGTGAGCGTGTATTAGTGTGAATGTCAGTAAATATTGGTGTGAGTGTATTAGTGTGAATGTCAGTAAATATTGGTGCGAATGTATTAATGTGAATGTCAGTAAATATCGGTGTGAGTGTATTAGTGTGAATGTCAGTAAATATTGGTGCGAATGTATTAGTGAGAATGTCAGTAAATATTGGTGTGAATGTCAGTAAATATTGGTGTGAATGTCAGTAAATATTGGTGTGTGTATTAGTGTGAATGTCAGTAATTGTCGGTGTGAGTGTATTGGTGTGAATGTCAGTAAATATTGGTGTGAGTGTATTAGTGTGAATGTCAGTAAATATTGGTGCGAATGTATTAATGTGAATGTCAGTAAATATTGGTGTGAGTGTATTAGTGTGAATGTCAGTAAATATTGTTGTGAATGTATTTGTGAGAATGTCAGTAAATATTGGTGTGTGTATTAGTGTGAATGTCAGTAATTGTCGGTGTGAGTGTATTAGTGTGAATGTCAGTCAATGTCGGTGAGTGTATTAGTGTGAATGTCAGTAAATATCGGTGTGTGTATTAGTGTGAATGTCAGTAAATATTGGTGAGCATGTATTAGTGTGAATGTCAGTAAATATTGGTGTGAGTGTATTAGTGTGAACGTCAGTAAATATTGGTGTGAGTGTATTCGTGTGAATGTCAGTAAATATTGGTGTGTGTGTATTGGTGTGAATGTCAGTAAATATTGGTGTGAGTGTATTAGTGCGAATGTCAGTTAATGTTGGTGTGAGTGTATTCGTGCGAATGTCAGTTAATGTTGGTGTGAGTGTATTAGTGCGAATGTCAGTAAATGTTGGCGTGAGTGTATTAGTGCGAATGTCAGTTAATGTCGGTGAGTGTATTAGTGTGAATGTCAGTAAATGTTGGTGAGAGTGTATTAGTGTGAATGTCAGTTAATGTTGGTGTGAGTGTATTCGTGCGAATGTCAGTTAATGTTGGTGTGAGTGTATTCGTGCGAATGTCCGTAAATGTCGGTGTGAGTGTATTAGTGCGAATGTCAGTAAATATTGGTGTGAGTGTATTAGTGTGAATGTCAGTAAATATCGGTGTGAGTGTATTAGTGTGAATGTCAGTGTTTTGGTGTATTTGTGTGAATGTCAGTGTGTTGGTGTGAGTGTGAGTGTCAGTATTAGTGTTTATGTCAGTGCAATTGTGAGAGCCAGTGTTGGTATTATTAGTTACTGTTACTGTTAATGTCAATGTTGGTGTTATTGTCAGGGTCAGTTTCAGTGTTAGTGTCATGTTGGTGTTAATGTCAGTGTGAATATCACTGTCACTTGCTTTAATATTAGTGTCAACGTTCGTATCAATGTTAAGAGTCCATGTCAGTGTTGTTGTCTCCCTTTGGATCTCTCCCTGCTGACAGGGCCATGCCCTCCACCCAACACTCTCAGGTTTCATTCCTGGGTTAATTTTCTGTTTGGCCATTTGTGTAAATGTGACAAATATTGCAGGCTGAATGTGCACACTTTGATCCTAGGCCCCAAAATTCCTGGATTCAGGGAGGACAGAAAAGATTTCCTTGGGGTCCCTTTAAATTACAGTCGAGCGTGGGCGCATCTTCTGCCTCTCCCCCCATATCAAAGAGGGCGTGTCTGGGGAGCTTCCAAGCTATCCCATACAGTTAATATAAGGTCTCAGGCCAGTTTAAGAAGGCCCCAAACCTTCACAAGGAAAATCATCCCAGAGGGTATAGAGTACCTTCTTCAAGAAGCCTGCTTGCTTCATTGGGAGCAGAAGGCTAAGAAAGAATGCTTTGTGACCTTGCCAGGTCTCATCTCCACTGTTAGATTGTCATGCTGCTGCTCTAACATTCTAACAGAAGGTTCAGGGTGGGCACCGCTGATTACGTGACGATCAGTAAAATCACTGGCAATTGAAACTTCCCATGCTCTGCTGAACCACTGCAGCTCAATTGTCATGGTCCCATACCTGATTCTGCTGCATGACTCAGAGGAATAAACTTTGCTGCACACTGGATGGCAATTATTGATCTAGTTATGAAGGGTGAATCAAAGAAGGCAATTTGTTCCAAAGGTAGATGTCTTTCTGCATTAAAGAAAAACTTCCTGGCGTTTAGCTTAATTCTCTGCCTCTGTAGCTTAAAATGATGCTCCAAAGGGGCTCCCATCTTCCCCAGAACTGGTGCCAATGCCCCACAACATACTGTGTGAGGAAACAATCATTTATAATGAATTGGTCAGTGTCACACCACAACATGCATTTACCCACCAAGCCATCAGAAATCTGGATTTTTTTGTAGATGGCATCTATTATAATTGAAGAAATCACTTCGCCATCTCCTGAGCAAGGCATGACAAAAAAATGATGTTATACCAGCACTAGTGACTTTTTCAACCACAAAGGAAGTGGGCTATAATACCATGGGGAAAAGCTCAAAAGAGACATGTACTGCATAAAATGCAGGTCAGTGCAAAAGCAATGTCTAGTGTAATCGAAAAGATTTTATATATAAGGGTACATGCATTAATAGTATAATTGGCAAAAAATAATTCTTTTACAGGTATTGCTCTTAATATCAATTTTAAATGAAAAATGCACTTTCAAAGTAAGATTATAATTGCAGCTTTCCAAAGTAACTACCTTTTGATTTGAGGATATATGTCAAAGCTAGCATGGGACATTAACCAACTTTATGGAGCTAAAATAAACTTAATGCAGCAGCATGCCTAACCACTTGGAGGTGCTGGTGCATAGTATTAAAACCAAAGTTTGCAAATTTAAAGTTACGAGTAAAAACATAAGTAATATACCTAGCGAGAAAGCAGTGTGATTGCTGTTCAGAAACTCACAGCCTTAATTAAAATCAGAAACTCATTTACTAATAATTTTTCTGCTAGTACATTCTGGATCTCTAAAACAGTAATAAATGAAAAACATAGTAATTTGAACTTTGTAATTCACATCAACATTCAGTAGGTAAATGTATACCAACTGTTGTACCAAGCCATATAGACTACCAAGGACTAAGGCTCGGTCCCTCATCAGTGCGACATCAGCCTTTGTCATAATAAGAATAAAACCGGACAGACCACCCGGCATCGGACCACGATGCACCGGACATGACAAAGGCAAATCAAGCCCAGACGACCCTGCAAATTCCTCCTCACTAACATCTGGGGACTTGTGCCAAAATTGGGAGAGCTGAACCACAGACCACTCAAGCAACGGCCTAACATAGCCATACTCACAGAATCATACCTTTCAGCCAACGTCCGAGACTCTTCCATCACCATCCCTGGGTATGTCCTGTTCTACCAGCAGGACAGACCCACCAGAGGTGGCGGTACAGTGATATACAGTCAGGAGGGAGTGGCCCTGGGAGTCCTCAACATTGACTCTGGACCCCATGAAATCTCATGGCATCAGGTCAAACATGGGCAAGGAAACCTCCTGCTGATTACCACCTACTGCCTTCCCTCAGCTGATGAATCAGTCCTCCTCCATGTTGAGCACCACTTGAAGGAAACACTGAGGGTAGCAAGGGCACAGAATGTACTCTGGGTGGGGGACTTCAATGTCCATCACCAAGAGTGGCTCAGTAGCACCACTACTGACTGAGTTGGCTGAGTCCTGAAGGACGTAGATGCCAGACTGGGCCTGCGGTAGGTGGTGAACGAACCAACACGAGGGAAAAACCTACTTGACCTCGTCCTTACCAATCTACCTGACGCAGATGCATCTGTCCATGACAATATTGGTAGGAGTGACCACCGCACAGTCCTTGTGGAGATGAAGTCCCGTCTTCACACTGAGGACACCATCCAACGTGTTGTATGGCACTACCACCGTGCTAAATGTGACAGATTCAGAACAGATCTAGCAGCTCAAAACGCATCCATGAGGCGCTGTGGGCCATCAGCAGCAGCAGAATTGTATTCTAGCACAATCTGTAACCTCATGACCCGGCATATTCCTCACTCTACCATTACCAACAAGCCAGGGGTTCAATGAGAAGTGTAGATGAGCATGCCAGGAGCAGCACCAGGCGTACCTAAAAATGAGGTGCCAACCTGGTGAAGCTACAACACAGGACAACATGCATGCTATAGACAGAGCTAAGCGATTCCACAACCAACGGATCAGATCAAAGCTCTGCAGTCCTGCCACACCCAGTCGTGAATGGTGGTGGACAATTAAACAACTAACAAGAGGAGGAGACTCTGTAAACATCCCCATCCTCAATGATGGCAGAGTCCAGCATGTGAGTGCAAAAGACAAGGCTGAAGTGTTTGCAACTATCTTCAACCAGAAGTGCCGAGTAGATGATCCATCTCGGCCTCCTCCCGATATCCCCACCATCACAGAAGCCAGTCTTCAGCCAATTCGATTTACTCCACATGATAGCAAGAAACGGCTGAGTGCACTGGATACAACAAAGGCTGTGGGCCCCGACAACATCCCAGCTGTAGTGCTGAAGACTTGTGCTCCAGAACTAGCTACGCCTCTAGCCAAGCTGTTCCAGTACAGCTACAACACTGGCATCTACCCGACAATGTGGAAAATTGCCCAGGTATATCCTGTCCACAAAAAGCAGGACAAATCGAATCCGGCCAATTACCGCCCCATCAGTCTACTCTCAATCATCAGCAAAGTGTTGGAAGGTGTTGTCGACAGTGCTATCAAGCGGCACTTACTCACCAATAAGCTCCTCCCGGATGCTCAATTTGGGTTCTGCCAGGACCACTTGGCTCCAGACCTCATTACAGCCTTGGACCAAACATGGACAAGAGCTGAATTCCAGAGGTGAGGTGAGAGTAACTGCACTTGACATCAAGGCAGCATTTGACAGAGTGTGGCACCAAGGAGCCCTAGAAAAATTGAAGTCAATGGGAATCAGGGGGAAAACTCTCCAGTGGCTGGAGTCATACCGAGCACAAAGGAAGATGGTAGTGGTTATTGGAGGCCAAACATCTCAGCCCCAGGACATTGCTGCAGGAGTTCCTCAGGGTAGTGTCCTAGGCCCCACCATCTTCAGCTGCTTCATCAATGACCTTCCCTCCATCATAAGGTCAAAAATGGGGATGTTCGCTGATGATTGCACAGTGTTCAGTTCCATTCACAACCCTCAGATAATGAAGCAGTCCGAGCCCGCATGCAGCAAGACCTGGACAACATCCAGGCTTGGGCTGATAAGTGGCAAGTAACATTCGCACCAGATAAGTGCCAGGCAATGACCATCTCCAACAAGGGAGAGTGTGACCACTTCTTCTTGACATTCAACGGCATTACCATCGCCGAATCCCCCACCATCAACATCCTGGGGGTCACCATTGACCAGAAACTTAACTGGACCAGCCACATAAATACTGTGGCTACAAGAGCAGGTCACAGGCTCGGTATCCTGTGGCGAGTGACACACCTCCTGACTTCCCCAAAGCCTTTCCACCATCTACAAGGCACAAGTCAGGAGTGTGATGGAATACTCTCCACTTGCCTGGATGAGTGCAGCTCCAACACTCAAGAAGCTCGACACCATCCGGGACAAAGCATCCTGCTTGATTAGCACCCCATCCACCACCCTAAACATTCACTCCCTTCACCACCGGCGCACCTTGGCTGCAGTGCATCTACAGGATGCATTGCAGCAACTTGCCAAGGCTTCTTCGACAGCACCTCCCAAACCCGTGACCTCTACCACCTAAATGGACAAGGGCTGCAGGCACATGGGAACAATACCACCTGCATGTTCCCCTCCAAATCACACACCATTCCGACTTGGAAATATATCGCCGTTCCTTCATCGTCGCTGGGTCAAAATCCTGGAACTCCCTTCCTAACAGCACTGTGGGAGAACCTTCACCACACGTACTGCAGTGGTTCAAGACGGTGGCTCACCACCACCTTCTCAAGGGCAATTAGGGATGGACAATAAATGTTGGCCTTGCCAGCGACGCCCACATCCCATGAACGAATAAAAAAACTGATGAAACATGGAGTGGAAGAAGAGGTCCTACAATTGGTACGATTGTTTTTCTTGGTGTGCCAAAAAAAAAGGGACAATAGCCTAGTTAGCAATGGATTAGCAATTGTGACTTCAAATCCCACCATAACATGTTGTGAAATTGAATTCAATAAATCAGATAATCAATGGACTAGCACCAGAAAAATGACCATGAAAGCTGCTGGTTTTCATAAAAACCCAATGACACGTGTCCTTCAGGAAAGGGACACATCACCCCTAGCCAGTCTGTCCTACACGTAGCTCCAGTCCCACACTATGTGGTTAATATTCTCAGGGCAATTAGGAATGGGCAATAAACACTGCCCATCAGTGGCATCCACATCCCAAGAACAAATAAAAAAGATATAAACTATACATGCTGACTTACCTACTTATCAAATGAGATGCATTTGAGAATTCTCTCTCAGGTTATCTTTTCTATATTTGTATTATCTGAGCAAATGGAAATAACGACTAAATATCCTCGAGAAACTAACTTGGCTGTGCCTTTATGGGAAGTGAAGAGGATTTCTACGGTTGTGGGTCTGGCTGACGTTGACTGCCTCATTTCCCAGTTTTTATGAAATAGTAGGAAGTCCTAAATCAAGCTTAGCTACCTAAAGCTCCAATGAGAAATATCTCCCAAACTACCTCCATTACTGTTGGGCCGCAATACAGCCAGGAGTAGATTGTGGGACCCTGGACGCTCAGGAAAACACATAAGGAAATATCTAAACTTGGAAAAATAAATTACAAGGGAAAGGAATAAGGGACATCAGGGACAATTCTGGGATTTGGAGAAAAGAGGGAGGAACATACTCATCGCAATAATTTGAGGGAATAGGCTCCCCCACCTTCCTATGGTTGCACTTATACAGAGCTGTGTGCACAACATCTTGAAAGATTCTAACTATCACTGGTGAGTGCAAGATGCTAGGTTGTTCCCAGAGGTGCAATCAAAGGGGGTTGAGTCCACTCCTGGTTTTACAAAATAAATTAAAATCATTTGGGATCTACTGTGGGATTTAGAGAAACTGAAAATTTATTGTATATATTATTCATGGACACTGAGGGCTTTTATGGGAAGGATGTGTTTAACCTCTGGGGCATTATTTGCCTCTGAAGATCAATGGATAGTAATCTATCCACGATTCATTTATTTTCTTGGGATATTCAGACCAAAAGATTGAAATAGAACATGCATTATTGGTAAACTAACTCCCTAAATTGCCATATTAATCTGTAGGAAATTTGTAACTAAAAATAGTCTAAAAGAAATTAAAAGATTAATTGGATCAATGTACACTTAGCCTGCTTCAGTTCTTAATGTAAAGGTCAACAATTACCAATTCATGTAGGTCATGCAGGCCATCAGGTGTTCCTAGGCATTGTGATTTCAGCCCCTACAACACCACTACTGAAGCTGGAGGTCTAGCTAGTGGAGGTGTTGGCAGACATTCCTACCAGCCCTTGCTCATTCTTACATTGAGTTACATTGAATCTAGAGCACAGGAACAGGCCATTCAGCTCAACTGTTCTATGTTGGGGCTTATGCTGCACACGAGCCTCCTCCCTTCCTACTTCATCCAACCCTTTCAGCATTCCCTTGCATTCCCTTGTATTCCTTTCTCCTTCAATTGCTTATCTAACTTCCCCTCAGCTATGCTATTTGCTTCAAATACCCCTAGTAGTTGTGCGTTCCACTTTCTTATAACTCTTTGGGTAAAGAAGTTTCTCCTGAATTCCCTGTTGGATTTATTAGTGATGATCTTATATTTATGATCTCCAGTTTTAGACTCCCCCACAAGTGGAAACATTTTCTCCACGTCTACCCTATCAAACCGTTTCATTCGTTTAAAGACCTCTATCAGATCACCCCTCAGCCTTCTCTTTTCTGGAGAAAAGAGCCCCAGCCTGTTCAGCCTTTCCTGATAAGGATATCCTCTAAGTTCTGGTATCATCCTTGTGAATCTTTTTTGCACCCTCTCCAAATGTGGCCTAACCAAGGTTCTACACAAGTTTAACATAACTGCTCTGCTTTTCAATGCTATCCCTCTTGAAACGAACCCCAGTACTTAGGTTTTACCTTTTTTATGGCCTTATTAACCTGCATTGTTGCTTTTATTGATTTGTGTACCTGTACCCCTAGATCCCTTTGCTCCTCTACCTCATTTAGACTCTTATTATCCAAGCAATATGTGGCCTCCTTATTCTTCCTAGAAAATGCACCACCTCACACTTATCTACATTGAAATTCATTTGCCAATTACACACCCATTCTGCAAGTTTATTAATGTCTTCAAATGTTGACATTCTTCCTTTGTATTAACTACACCCCCCAATTTGGTGTCATCTGCAAATTTTGAAATTGTACTTCTGATTCCAGAGTCCAAATCGTTTATGTAAATTATAAGCAGTGGTCCCAGCACCGGTCCCTGTGAAACACAACTTCCCACCTTTTGCCAGTCTGGGTAGCTACCCTTAACCCCTCCTCTCTCTTTTCTGTTTTGTAGCCAACTTGCTATCCATTCTGCTACCATGTCCCTACTCCATATGCTCTGACCTTAATCATGCGGTACCTTATCAAAGGCCTTTTGAAAATCCAAATATATTACATCTACTGCATTACCCTTGCCTACACTTTGTTACTACTTCAGAGAATTCAATAAGGTTGGTCAAGCATGACCTTCCCTTCTTAAAGCCGTGTTGACTACTCTATTATATTTTTGTTTTCTAGATGTTTTTGTATTGCATCTTTGAGTAAAGATTCCATTATCTTTCCTACCACCGACATTAAGTTAACTGGTCTGTAGTTCCCTGAACTTGTTCTACCTCCCTTTTTAAATATAGGAATAACACTCTTGTCCTGGATTCTTCCTTATGTGATGATTAACAATCCATCCCGATGCCCTCCCATTCTTCATTACATTATCAGCCTTTTGTGCATCTCCCGGCCCATTTTCGTATGTATCTTTCAAGTTGATCAGCACCTATAACTCCACATATGATGAGCTCCTGATCTCAACTACGCTGCTTTCTCTCCCATCTGTCACCCACCCAGATATGGCCTGTATCATCACTCACTCAAGTCCAAATGATGCAGACGTGAGCACATCTGGTACACAAATGGCTTAGCCATTCATCAACAGATGTGGCTGGACCACATCAAGTGCTATAAGGCCTCTGTTTCCTCTAGTCCGGGATCATCCTGGAAAGCAAAGATAACCCCGGCTTCTTTTCTTCACTACTAACCATCCTTTTCAACCCTTCTCCCTTAGCCCCTTAATCTTCACCTCCAGTAACAAGTGCATGGAACTCATGGACTTCTTTGTCACTAAGATTAAGACCATCCATTGTGATGTCTTTGCTGCTTCCCAGTAAGCCAAACCTTCCCCCAGTCTCCTCCACCCTAGGTTTAAACCAGTGTCTGTCTCTACTTTCTTTCCCATCTCCCCATATGCCCTCTGAGCTCATCTCATCCACGACCCCATTTCCACTTAACTGCTGGCCTCAAAGTTTTCCTTCCTGGCCTCCATGCTAGCTGCCATTGTTAATGATTCAGGTACTGTCATCTTCCCCGCCTCAAAAAAACCCATCCTTGACCCGTTCTCACAAACTACAGCTCCATCTCCAACCTCCCTTTCCTTTCAAGTCCTTGACCATGTCACCTCACAAATCTATACCTATTTCCTGCAACTCCCTATTTGAATCTGTCACTTTTCCACCCCTGTCACAGCACCGAAATAGCACCAACCAGTCACAAATGATGTGCTGTGACTGTGTTGCATTATTCCTCCCCGTCTTCCTCAACCTCGCTGCAGCCTTTGATGCAGTTGACCACACTATCTTCCTCCATTGCCAGCTCAGTGGGAATGCTTTTGCTCGATTTCACTCTGGCCTATCCAATTGTAGTCACAGCATCTCCAGCAATGGCTTCTCTTCCTGCCCTCGCACCATTACCTCCTGAGTCACTCAAAGATCTATCCTCAACTCCATCCACGTCCTCATCCATATGCTGCTCCTTGGAGACATCATCCGCAGACATGGGATCAGCTTCCACATGTACAAATGACAACTCCCAGCTCTATTTCACCATCGCCAGCTTTCTCGACCCCTACACTGCCTCTGTATTGTCAGACTACTTGTCTGACATCCAGTCATGGAAGAGCTGCAATTTCCTTCAGTTAAACATTAGGAAGACTGAAGCCATTATTTTTGGCTCCCGCCACCAATTCCATCCCCCATCTTGGCCAGTTTCAGCTGAACCAGACTGTTTGTAACCTCTGCGTTTTATTCAAATCCGAAATAAGCTTCTGACCCCCATATCGTCTCATAGAATCATAGAAGTTACAACATGGAAACAGGCCCTTCGGCCCAATGTGTCCATGTCGCCCAGTTTATACCACTAAGCTAGTCCCAGTTGCCTGCACTTGGCCCATATCCCTCTATACCCATCTTACCCATGTAACTGTCCAAATGCTTTTTAAAATACAAAATTGTACCCGCCTCTACTACTGCCTCTGGCAGCTCGTTCCAGACACTCACCACCCTTTGAGTGAAAAAATTGCCCCTCTGGACCCTTTTGTATCTCTCCCCTCTCACCTTAAATCTATGCCCCCTCGTTATGGACTCCCCTACCTTTGGGAAAAGATTTTGACTATCTACCTTATCTATGCCCCTCATTATTTTATAGACTTCTATAAGATCACCCCTTAACCTCCTACTCTCCAGGGAAAAAAGTCTCAGTCTATCCAACCTCTCCCTATAAGTCAAACCATCAAGTCCCGGTACCATCCTAGTAAATCTTTTCTGCACTCTTTCTAGTTTAATAATATCCTTTCTATAATAGGGTGACCAGAACTGTACACAGTATTCCAAGTGTGGCCTTACTAATGTCTTGTACAACTTCAACAAGACATCCCAACTCCTGTATTCAATGTTCTGACCAATGAAACCAAGCATGCCGAATGCCTTCTTCACCACCCTATCCACCTGTGACTCCACTTTCAAGGAGCTATGAACCTGTACTCCCAGATCTCTTTGTTCTATAACTCTCCCCAACGCCCTACCATTAACGGAGTAGGCCCTGGCCCGATTCAATCTACCAAAATGCATCACCTCACATTTATCTAAATTAAACTCCATCTGCCATTCATCGGCCCTCTGGCCCAATTTATCAAGATCCCGTTGCAATCCTAGATAACCTTCTTCACTGCCCACAATGCCACCAATCTTCGTGTCATCTGCAAACTTACTAACCATGCCTCCTAAATTCTCATCCAAATCATTAATATAAACAACAAATAACAGCGGACCCAGCACCGATCCCTGAGGCACACCGCTGGACACAGGCCTCCAGTTTGATAAACAACCCTCCACAACCACCCTCTGTCTTCTGTCGTCAAGCCAATTTTGTATCCAATTGGCTACCTCACCTTGGATCCCGTGAGATTTAACCTTATGTAACAACCTACCATGCGGTACCTTGTCAAAGGCTTTGCTGAAGTCCATGTCGACCACGTCTACTGCACAGCCCTCATCTATCTTCTTGGTTACCCCTTCAAAAAACTCAATCAAATTCGAGAGACATGATTTTCCTCTCACAAAACTATGCTGACTGTTCCTAATCAGTCCCTGCCTCTCCAAATGCCTGCAGATCCTGTCCCTCAGAATACCCTCTAACAACTGACCCACTACAGATGTCAGGCTCACCGGCCTGTAGTTCCCAGGCTTTTCCCTGCCGCCCTTCTTAAACAAAGGCACATTTGCCACCCTCCAATCTTCAGGCACCTCACCTGTAGCTGTCTCCTTCATAGTTTGTCTTCTTCCACCTCTAATGGCATCACCCGCCTCCAACCCTACCTCAGCTCATCATCTGCTAAAACCCTCATCCACGTCTGTCACCTCCTGACTTGACTATTCCACTGCTCTCCTGACCAGCATCCCATCCTCCATGAACTTCAGCTCATCCAAAACTCTGCTTCCCTTATCCTATCCCACACCAAGTTCCGCTCACCCATCATTGCTATCCTCATTGACCTACACTAGCACCTGGTTCCCCAAAACCTCAATTGTCATCCTTGTGTTTAAATTCCTTCATGGCTTTGCCCCTCATCTCTAATCTTCTCTGAACCTATAATCACTCCCCTGCCAAACTCTCCATTCCCGTATGGCCTTCTATTCAACCACCAGCACGCAAGATTCTCCATCTCCTCCTTTAAGACGACCTCTGACCAAATCTTTGGTCATTCCTCCTAATATTTCCTCTTTGGTTCGACATTTTTTTTTTGATTATGCCAACGTCATTGACTTTTAACTGCTCTCTGAAATGGCCTAGCAAGCCACACAGCTGAATGTACTGCTAAAGCAAGGTGGCCCACCACTTTCTCAGGGCAACTACAGATGGGCGATAAATGTAGCGTTGCCAGTGATGCCCACATCCAGAGAATGAATTAAAAATGAAGCACTTTTTGGATGTATTTCCACGTTAATGGTGCTATATAAAAGTTGTTGTTGCTTTAAGAAGATGCTGGGTGAAAGCTGGGCACTTTCCTAATGGCAAAAAAGGAGTGGGAGAATGCCAATTTCTTGGACCATTTATAGACATTGCCATTCTATTCAACCAGTAAGATGAAGTTGTGTGAGAGAGGTGACAAGAATGAAAGGAAAATTTTGTGATCTCCCTCTTCTGTTTCACTATCAATACAAGGGGCACTGATGCAAGCCACATCTAAATGATGCTGGCTTAACTCATCAAGGTAGGGTTTCTCCCAAACCTGAAGTGTTACTGCCAAATTTTTGCAAAAAGTGATTCACTTAGTTTGTGCAGCCTACTTTACCTGGTCATGCATACTGCAATCAAATCTCTAAATGACACCCCATTATTTATAAGTAACAGTAGTAAACAAAGCAAGAGACAGATGGGTAAAAATGGCAGAATTTCTCTTCAATTTCACAGAAATATTTCTACTCAGTTTTCTTTCTGCTAGTACTAGGAGCAGCAGTCACTGCTGGGTAATAGCAGTGATGGAACCCCCCCTCCCAGGGTCTGCAGTCTATCCTGCCTAGGTTCTTTGAATCCTGGCCCTTGGGACTGTCTTTGGTGGACCAGGCTGCCGGCTTGTGTGGTGAACACTAATTCAATAAATTCCTTCAAGCAAGAGCTGGACCTGTAGTAGTCGAGCATCCTCTACAGTCCCTGCACATATCTTAGTATCATCTGAAAACTTGCAGATCATTCCCCCAACACCTACATCTAGATCATTAATGAAAATAGTAAATAGCAACGGTTCTATCACCAATCCCTGCGGGATACCACTGGTGACCGGAAAATTAGTTAGAAAACTGCAACATATTGCAGGAAAATACAATTTAGACAGTAATTTGTTAACAGTAAAAATTGTGGATTAATAAGTTGCTGCAAATTTTAATCCTTACTGAATTTATATGGAACTACCACCAGGTTTTGTTTTTAGAACAGCTGTCAAAAGGGGAGTGGTATAACTTTTGAGAAGTCATCTGTTCCTGACATGTTCTGTTTTAATGCATTTGTTGGAATAAAAGTAAGTACAGCCCCTTAAGAACATGCTCACATCAGCAGTAAATGAAGAATTAATTATTAAGTGCTAATAAACTCATTTGGTTCATGCAAACAATCACTCAGCAGGGCCACCATAACTCTCAATGTACACACTTCACTGTATAAACCATTGATCCCTGATGTGATTTTCCATATAATGAGCATACAATATCATTTAGTGTGTGCAGCAAAAAACAATTAAGATGCAAGAGTTGTTCCAAAAAAAACTTTTATTTACTAGAAAGACAAAAACACCAAAATAGGTCCAAATTATGCTATAAAATGTTTCAAAATGGGGTAAAAATTTCAATAATTAAAATATTTGATATATTTAAAATTACAAAGGATACATTTAGCCAAATTTTTCAACCCCAGAGATTTAAAAAAAAAATTTGCTTGCACAGTAAGGTGCTAATAGAAGTTAGCCCTTAAGCCCTGGAAGTTTTAGAAATTACAGTCACATAGCAAATATAGTTTCATTGTGAAAGTGTACTTTGGTAGAAGAAAACTATAGGACACCTGAGGTAGAAACTGGAATAAAACAGCAGTAGACGTTATTTACAATTTAAGAAGTACCAAATAACAATAGGAACAGCACAAATAATTACATATTATATTTTCAGTCCAGCTCTGATCCAAAGAAAAAGAATATTACATCACATGTGCATAAAATAAAAAGAAAATTACACAAAATACCTCACAATTACCAGCAAGCTGAGGGCAATGCAAACAATTTCAATTAAAACGCATCTTGGTAATAAAAAGCATCAACTTATTAAACAAGCCAGATGCTGAGATCTACAAAGTAATACTGATTAGCCGAGGTTCATCAGTTTAATGTTTTTGTCAGAAACAGTGAAAATTTGACAAAAACATTTCCAGTATAAAATGGCAAGAGTGCATCATTTAAAGCTCAAGAAAAAACACTTAAAAAAAACTTATTGACTTGAAAGGACCACAAAATATGATTCCAAGTTGTCAATAAATTAAGGAGTCACTGCTATGAAGTACGCTACAAACATCTCTGTACATCTTTAACTCTCCAAGCAATAACAGCACCTTTTTAAACCAATGAGGAATGTGATACAACATTAAAACATTCTTTTAAAAAATTAACATCTATACTTTCAGGGCTTCACATTATAATCGGTTTTTAATCGAACATGGGGACAGAAACCCCTTATTTCATTGATATTTAAAAGCCTCATACATTTTTTTCAACCCATGTATATCAATTTGACATGAATATTTTTATTTACTAAACTTGCCACATGTACAGTGGAAATAACCATTATTAAAAATCTGTAAAGACAATAAGACTTATTGCTGGAAGAGTTAAAATTCCCAAACTAAAATTTCTAAAGGATGCAAGCTTTTACAGCTAACCACTTAAAACACTTACAAAATATTTAGATTCAACTAAAAAATGTCAAAGCAAAATGCCGTTTTCCTTCAGTACTACGTAAGTGTGAATTAACAGATCTAAAATCTAGACTGGCCATATAAATAGGTCAATCAGAATTTGTCTTGCCTCTTAAAAAGATACACTAGTTGATGCAAATTATTTCATCTTCTCATTTGTTGTCATCTAATAGTACTATTTTCCATACAGCAATATGTATTTGCCTTTTCTTTACTTGTCTTCATGTGAAGACATAAAAACTTTGAATACCATAAAACAGCACTGGGGTTTACTTAAAGTCCACATTTCAGGACATGCCATTGAAGTGATAAGTCTAATTCAAACTTATGTTCCTCTCATCCTTAGTTTAATGAAGTAAGAGGTGATGAAAACACTAATACTCTTTTAAAGTTATCAAAGTGTTACATGCAGTTTTGTAACATGCTTGTAATTCAACTAAGATTTCTCAGGATACAGCATTAAATTACATCTATCCTTAAGCAGATCAGTGACTGAAGGCTAACATTCAAAATAACTATTCCAAAGAGGTCAAATTGGACTAAAATCAATATTAAAGACATTGCAATGAACCAACAATTTTAAGTTGTATCCTAAGAAATGATAACTATGAGTTAAGCCTTTTGCTGAAGGAAAACTGCAGACCAAGCTTTGAATATAAAATTTTTGCTGTTCTATTTTTTTTAAAAAAGGGTAGAGACAGTAAGACTTTCTTGCAAAGATTCCAGAATCTTACAGCAGCAAGTTCAACTGATTGAAACGTAAATGTTTCAAAAAGTTGAAGGCTTCAATACAGTAGCACAAATGAAACCACAAAAGGTTCTGTCTGGCTTGGCTGCTGGTTAACATTTATCAACTGGAACTGAGTAACAGGTTTAAATAGCGGGCGCTACCGTAAAACTTCTGTAACGAGCACAGTGATGGTATGACACTGGAATTGTAAAGGTAATCTGTTCTGCATCCTACAAGAAATAGTACACATCTTCAATAAACTGTAAAAACAAAGCAATTTTTCAGTAACTTTAACTCAAACGGCTGAATTATGGCAAACACTTTTACAAATACATATTTTGAAAATAGGTTTCACACATAACCCTTCCCTGAATATTAAACAAATTAAGCCGTAAGTGAATACCACAGAATTCCTTTCAATTACAACGGCTAGTAAAATGACCTCTTCATTAAAAGTGGACAAAGATACAGCAGGCACCTTTTAATAAGTTGTCCAATCAGCTTAGATGATTTTCTAACTTCACTGTCTTCCACAATGAAAACGTAAAAATCAAGTACTTAAGTGGATCATTGAAAGTATTAAATGTCTCAGTACTAAACCCAGAAAAAAACCTTTTTCATTTTGTAAATAAGTTTAACAGAGGGAGAATCTGGCAATTTTAATATATCCTCAGTTTTACTTCAGAAATGTATAAACCATTACAAGTGGCAGCTTAAAAACAGCAAAAACTCAGTGGAGCCCCTCAGCTGCTAGTTTTGCTGAAGAAGTGCTCTAGCGGAAGAATGTTCTCCCCAACTGCCCCACAACAGCTTTCAACTGGACATTTCTGGGCACTAAGGACAAGTCTGATCAATAAGAAGGCACAACTTTTACAAGCAAGAACAAGACATTTGCATACTATTTTAAAAGGTATAGATCCTTGTGAGGCAGTTGTTTGCTGAGACACAGGCTCCTTTTGGCCATTGCTGCTTTTATTTCAAACTTAAGGCCAGTTCACTCATTTATACAGCTCTACAGTGCACTGCAGGACAACACTCAGGCATTTTCTTTGTTTCAGTAGTTTCTTCTTGCACAGCTTTTATTTGCAATGGTATCCATTACCATGTTCGGAAGACTGGGTGTTTCAAAAGTTCCCGTGATGCAGGTCTATCCTGGGGCTGAAGTTCCAGGCATCGGAGAGCCACGTCCCGCAATGCAGGGGATAAATGGTTTGGAATTGTTGGGGCGCTCGTTGCACTGGCAATCTGTTGATTTTTAAGATGCAATATTTAGAAATATTTGGTAGTATGCATTACAGTAATCGATTTCAACCGCAACAATCATCAGCACAGATTCCTTAACACCCTTTGCAAATGTATTAATATGTAGTACTTAAAAATAAATTATGTAACAACCAGTGTGTGAGGGCATTGCACTATAATTCTATACAAACTTACACATCTTTAAGAGCATAATCCTATATTTGATTTTATTTGAGCATTATTGTCCATTCTTCCAATTAGTTACAAGTCTAAAAATGTTTTACTAATGTTCAGAACAAATCAAACATAACTTCATATTTATTGTGGGCTTGTAATAATGGTTTAAAAAGTTAACAATGCTTAATGCACAAAACACACTATTGCAATAAATGTACGTTTTATAATGCATACAATCTTTCAGTATTTAACCTGGATAACTTTCCATCAATTTACTTACCTTAAATATTAGAGCAAGGTGATTGGAGTGCTTCTCTGCATTCCAAGGAGGTTTGGCACAGGCCATCTCTATAACAACACAGCCGACACTCCACACGTCACAGCTTCTACCATATTGTTGCCCCCGCAACACCTAAAAAAAGTAATTGCAAGGGTTAGGATCAGCGTAGAATGGGATTGACTGCTGAGGGCTGGCTTCTGTAAGCACCTAAAGTAGGAGTGATGTGGAAAGCAGAACATGAATACATATAATGTAGGCTTTGTTGATGGTATAGGTTTTGTATTGAAGTCTACAGTTTCAGTTCCACCAGGAACACTCGGCTCCAGACCTCATTACAGCCTTGGTCCAAACATGGACAAAATAGCTGAATTCCAGAGATGAGGTGAGAGCGACTGCCCTGGACATCAAGGCAGCATTTGACTGAGTGTGGCACCAAGGAGCCTGAGTAAAATTGAAGTCAATGGGAACCAGGGGGAAAACTCTCCAGTGACTGGAGTCATACCTAGCAGAAAGGGAGATGGTAGTAGTTGTTGGAGGCCAACATCTCGGCCCCAGGTCATTGCTGCAAGAGTTCCTCAGGGCAGTATCCTTGGCCCATCTTCAGCTGCTTCATCAATGACCTTCCTTCCATCATAATGTGAGAAATGGGGATGTTCGCTGATGATTGCTCAGTGTTCAGTTCCATTCGAAACCCCTCAGATAACGAAGAAGTCCGTGCCTGTATGCAGCAAGACCTGGACAACATCCAGGCTTGGGCTGATAGGTGGCAAGTAACATTCGCGCCAGACAAGTGCCAGGCAATGACCATCTCCAACAAGAGAGAGTCTAACCTCCTCCCCATGACATTCAATGGCATTATCATCGCCGAATCCCCCACCATCAACATCCTGGGGGTCACCACTGACCAGAAACTTAACTGGACCAGCCGCAAACATACTGTGGCTACAAGAGCAGGTCAGAGGCTGGGTATTCTGCAGTAAGTGATTCACCTCCCGACTCCCCAAAGCCTTTCCACCATCTACAAAGCACAAGTCAGGAGTGTGATGGAATACTCTCCACTTGCCTGGATGAGTGCAGCTCCAACAACACAAGAATCTCAAAACCATCCAGGACAAAGCAGCTTGCTTGATTGGTACCCTATTCACCACCCTAAACATTCACTCCCTTCACCACCGGCGCACCGCGGCTGCAGTGTGTATCATCTACAGGATGCACTGCAGCAACTCGCCAAGGCTTCTTCGACAGCACCTCCCAAACCCGCAACCTCTACCACCTAGAAGGACAAGGGCAGTAGGCGCCTGGGAATACTACCACCTGCACGTTCCCCTCCAAGTCACACACCATCCTGACTTGGAAATATATCGCCGTTCCTTCATAGTCGCTGGGTCAAAATCCTGGAACTCCCTACCTAACAGCACTGTGGGAGAACCGTCACCACATGGACTGCAGTGGTTCAAGGCGGCAGCTTACCACCACCTTCTCAATTAGGGATGGGCAATAAATACTGGCCTTGGCAGCGACGCCCACATCCCATGAACGAATTTAATAAAATTATAATTGAAGCTATGACAACATTCTCAGCTAATGTGAAATAAGAATCTTTACTGTCCAACTCAACCATTTTCTGTATAAAATGGCAGTTGAAACAAATTCGACCACTGCCAACATATTACATTAGGAGATACTTTGTGTGCGTGTAGCCTAGGACAGGAACTATGGCATACAAAGGAATGTATTTACAATGAAACTCCCATAGAAGTAGTTTTCCAATGAGTCATGTTTTGTACAAAATATATTAGAAATTATTTGCAGGCATTACTGTTCTTCAGAAATCATGTTAAAATTGCTTAAACAATGTTATGTTTTCCACATATGTTAGAGGGATCTTGACCTGCTGCTTAAGCACCAATGCATCATATTAGAGTGCTCCAAAAATTAGGGCAGAGACGACAGACTGGAATATGGGAGGGCAGCCATTTTAAAAAAGACAAATTAAAAATTGTTCAAGTAGGAAAGAATAAACAAGTTTAAATTATTTATTTGGATTTGAGATGACCTAACTGAAGTTTCCAAGATTATGAAGGGGGCTTTCAAACTTGATTCAAATTTTACAAAAAAGTCTGGGTAATTTGTACTTCATTCAGAATCCCAAATCTATTACTCTTTCCTCCTAAGGATAATAGATCTGAGATTCTGAATAAAGCTTGACAAAAATAAAATTGCAAGAATCTTTTAATAAAGTTTATTCTTTTCCCCTCATTGTGAGTAATACGTGGCAACAATTAATGTTGACAACAGGAATTCAAATGTAATAGAAGCTAATATCTGAAAGTGACACTCGTAGGGTGCAGTAAGAGGGCCAGGGAGGGAGTGGGAGAAATGTGAGGGATCACTGTTACTCTCCACCACTGTCACACAACTCCTAGTAGCTTTCTCAAAAAGTGACACCAGTAGGCTTGGCCATAGATCACAACCTGCCTAGGGAGTAAGTGGTACGTGTGAGAAGGATACTCAGAATGTAGGAAAGGGGGTAAAAAGTGTCCATCAGTCTGGTAAAGCAAATACAGTACGCTCTACAATAAAAGATGCATTCCACAATTCTCTAAAATTATTCATGAGTATATTCTCATCAGAATACACAAAGGTTTCTGCAGCATTGACACATAATCTGTAAAAATGGATCATTTGGAGGAAATAATTTAACGCTTAACACAAGATTTGCAGCCTGTAACTTTTCTTGCATTTGGCCTCTAAACTCAATACAGGCTACCATCATATTTAAACCCTTTCCCCAAAGCAAGTATGCCAGGGCAAGAATGCAATATTCAGTGTTAACAGGTTACTTTAATGCCAATGACTAGAGAGAAGCAGCAACAAAAGTACTGCATGAATACAAAGTATAATATAGTTTACAGTCTTATCTCACCTCAGGTGCCATGAATGCAATAGTTCCCAACAGCTGCCCTTGAAATTCGCCCGCACCAGTGCCTTTTGATGCCAACCTGGCTGCAGCTCCAAAGTCTGCTATTCTTAGTCGCTGTCCTGTGCTGTCAATTAGCAGATTGGCACCTAGGAAACCAAAATACTGCAAGTTAGTACAGTAATCAGTAGGGGAGGCAAATACTGTTCCCTAGTTACAACCCCAGATATTCTTTTAAATGCCATATACACATTCCAACGAGACCCCATTCCTTGACAACTGCAGGGAGGCATGTATTCTTAAAAGTAGTAAGCATGTTATTGGATATGGTTTGTACTCAGTTAAAGGCTTTAAAATCAAAAGGTCAGAGCAAGATCATGCTCTTGCTCCACTGTGACAGCACCACAAAGCATGGTTGCTCATAGCAGGGCATGCTCTCATTTCATCCATTTGTCTTTTGAACCCTTTGTATTTGGCTAAGGATCAAGGCATTCTTACCTTTGATGTCCCGGTGGATGATTTGGTTCTCATGGAGATAAGCCAGGCCACGCAGCAGCTGCTCATTGTAATTAATAATAACTTGTTCCTTGAAAGCACCGTACTTGTTCAACAAATGAGAAACCGATCCACCTAAAAATAAAATGCTATGTGAAGAGATTCTGAAACGTAGTATAGAACTGCTCAGTACAGCATATTTCCCCACCTCATTTAATCGTAAAATCAAAAATTAAATTTTCATGCAATACAGCACTTCACAGTCTGCTGTGTTCGAAGTGTACTTAAGGTTCCATCAGGAATCGCAGAATCAGGAATCTCAATTACAAAGTTTCAGACATTTCTTCCCAGTTATTTAAAAACACTTGTAACTTACTCATGAAAGAACCACTGTAAAACAATCAAATAAATGGTATAGTACACTCCCAACAAGCAAGAGTCACTGGATGGGTATCAAGAACAAGACCTCAGGCTGATTTTCCTTCCTCTCCAGCCTAGGGATGCCAGACCCATTCGAGCAACCTTCCACCACCCCAGCAGGATCAGCTAATTTAGCACAGATTGGTACATATGGATCAGTTCCACAATGGATAGCAGACTTACCAACTGAGCAATTGGGATAGCTCAAAGTATAAATTCAACACTGTAATTACAAACAGTTCAGCTATAGTATACTCAACACACAATATTTTTGCTGTCTATTTGATGCTTCCATTCTTTCCAATGGGATGAACAATGACAACTTTCCAAAACTGACACCTAGAAACAAGCCAGCTAGAAAAATAAAATGACTTCAGATTAGATCATTTATTCATTTTTAAAAAATGTTCATTCTCACCTGCCATCCATTCAACAAACAGATTATAGTTACTCTTCTCACAGGTGGCACCTAACATCCGAATTATATTAGGATGATTAAGGTGGGCCATCATCCGGATTTCTTCTCTTAGGGTTTGTACCACTTCTTCTTGCTCAGTAGATGTGTTCCTGATGTAAGTCACCTGTTTGCCAAGTTAGAAAAATAAATTTAGAACTCTGAATTAATTAACTAAATTAAATTGCATATGCCTACATTGCAGCAAGACCTGGACAACATCCAGGCTTGGGCTGATAAGTGGCAAGTAACATTTGAGCCAGACAAGTGCCAGGCAAGGACCACCTCCCTTTGACATTCAACGGCATTACCATCACCGAATCCCCCACCCTCAACATCACGGGGGTCACCATTGACCAGAAACTTATCTGGACCAGCCACATAAATACTGTGGCTACAAGAGCACGTCAGAGGCTGGGTATTCTGTGGCGAGTGACTCCCCTCCTGACTCCTCAAAGCCTTTCCACCATCTACAAGGCACAAGTCAGGAGTGTGATGGAATACTCTCCACTTGCCTGGATGAGTGCAGCTCCAACTACACTTAAGAAGCTCGACACCATCCAGGACAAAGCAGCCCGCTTGATTGGCACCCCATCCACCACCCTAAACATTCACTCCCTTCACCACCGGCGCACCATGGCTGCAGTGTATACCAACCACAGGATGCACTGCAGCAAATCGCCAAGGCTACGACGACAGCACCTCCCAAACCCGTGACCTCTACCACCTAGCAGGACAAGGGCAGCAGGCACATGGGAACAACACCACCTGCACATTCCCCTGCAAAATCACACACCATCCCGACTTGGAAATATATCGCCGTTCCTTCATCGTCGCTGGGTCAAAATCCTGGAACTCCCTTCCTAAGGACTGTGGGAGAACCTTCACCACACGGACTGCAGCGGTTCAAGGCGGCTCACCACCACCTTCTTGAGGGCAACTAGGGACGGGCAATAAATGCTGGCCTTGCCAGCGATGCCCACATCCCATGAACGAATAAACAATAATTACAACAGTGACCAATGATAAATTGGGCCAGTGGGCCGATGAATGGCAGATGGAGTTTAATTTAGATAAATGTGAGGTGATGCATTTTGGTAGATCGAATCGGGCCAGGACCTACTCCGTTAATGGTAGGGCGTTGGGGAGAGTTATAGAACAAAGAGATCTGGGAGTACAGGTTCATAGCTCCTTGAAAGTGGAGTCACAGGTGGATAGGGTGGTGAAGAAGGCATTCGGCATGCTTGGTTTCATTGGTCAGAACATTGAATACAGGAGTTGGGATGTCTTGTTGAAGTTGTACAAGACATTAGTAAGGCCACACTTGGAATACTGTGTACAGTTCTGGTCACCCTATTATAGAAAGGATATTATTAAACTAGAAAGAGTGCAGAAAAGATTTACTAGGATGGTACCGGGACTTGATGGTTTGACTTATAGGGAGAGGTTGGATAGACAGACATTTTTCCCTGGAGAGTAGGAGGTTAAGGGGTGATCTTATAGAAGTCGATAAAATAATGAGGGACATAGATAAGGTAGATAGTCAAAATCTTTTCCCAAAGGTAGGGGAGTCTATAACGAGGGGGCATAGATTTAAGGTGAGAGGGGAGAGATACAAAAGGGTCCAGAGGGGCAATTTTTTCACTCAAAGGGTGGTGAGTGTCTGGAACGAGCTGCCAGAGGCAGTAGTAGAGGCGGGTACAATTTTGTCTTTTAAAAAGCATTTGGACAGTTACATGGGTAAGTTGAGTATCGAGGGATATGGGCCAAGTGCAGGCAATTGGGACTAGCTTAGTGGTATAAACTGGGCGACATGGACATGTTGGGCCGAAGGGCCTGTTTCCATGTTGTAAACTTCTATGATTCTATGACCACAGTTCAAAAAGTACTTCATTGACTGAAGCACTTTGGGATATCCTGAAGACATGAAAAGCACAATAAAAATGTAACTTCATTCTTTCTTACCAAAGATAAGACCTTCCTCAGTTTTTAAAAAGTCGTTCAAACACCATACACAAATATGAAAAGCTGTCATCCAGTGAAATGGGGAAAAATATGAGAAACCTTAAAATTCATGTTGGGTGATTTTCTCCACACTGCATTATAAAAGATCTGTTGTGGGGTGCATCCTTTATTTGAAGGAAATAGCATTTAGGGCCCAAATAACAGCACTGCCGAGGGGGGGCACGTGAGAGTGAAGATGCGGGGGTCCGTGCGTGCGCGAAAGAGGAGCAGACGCGGGGGCTGAGAGCACGAGAGCAAGCAAGAGAAAACATAGGGGCCGTGTGCAAGAGAGAGCGAGAACAGACCCAGAGAAACAGGGGAGGAAGAGAAAAAGAGAGAACGAACCCGAACCCTTATGTTACCACCCATATGGCATTAATACCCCCATTGTTGTAAAACACTGTATTCCCTAACACAGCATGAACAATGTCACAGGACTTCTGCTACTCCACAGAAAGAAAATTCGCATTAGGATACACATATGGAGAATAGTGAACTTGTGATGTAAATGAATTGATGTTATTTGAGATGAATTGCCATTAAGCAAAAATAAAACATGCTAAAGCTGTCACATCTTCCCACCAGCAACAAAATGTTGGAGCAATCAGCAGAATATCTGGAAATTACCTGTTTCACAGCCATTAATGTCCCTGTTGCCACATCTTGTGCCTGGTAACATGAAGAAAAGGCTCCAAGGCCTATCTGTTGACCTTTGAACCATTCTACACCCTCTCTGTAAGCGAGTTTTGCTTTGGTATGTCCAGGTAGGGTTTCTGGTGTCTACAAATAAACAATAATACTTTATTATACAACTTATTCAATTTACAATTTAAATTTAATACCACCTTCCAAAAAAACCCTCATGTGCAGTTGTTTGATAATAATGGAAAAAAGCAATGCACATTGCTCAACATTATTTTTTGTTTAGGTTTGGACTTCCACTAAAAAAATTACTTTTTATGCAGTCACATTTCTGCTAACTAAGAACAGTTCAGCAGCTAGACTAAATGTTTTAGTTATAAAACTATGCAAATAAATTGACTTACATTTTCACAAGATTTGACAGAACTTGGTTCTAGAGATTTTTTTTACAATCTATTATACACAGTGCATGGGATGCCCATTTAATTGAAATGTTAAATAAAAACAGAAAATGCTGGAAAAGTTCAGCAAGTGAGGCAGTATTTGTGGAGAAAGAAAGAGTTAACCTTTCAGCTCGAAGGCCTTTCGTCAGAACTGGAAGATGTTAAAGAGAAAGTTTTTGAGCAAGTACAGAGGCGGAAAGGGGGCGGGGAGGGAAGGAAAGAATAAAAGGGAAGGTCTGTGATAGGGTGGAGGGCAAGAGTGATTAAATGACAAAAGGGATGATGGTGCAAGGCAAGGAGGGTGGTAATGGGACAGGTTAAGAAACAAAAGATGGGCCTGGAGGAGCTATAAATGGCAGCAGCAGAACCATAACCAGCAGCTGCAGTCCAAAAAAAATGCAGTGGTTATGATCCGAAGTTAGTGAAATCAATGTTGAGTGCGGAAGGTTGTAAAGTGCCTAATCCAAAGATGAGATGCTGTTCTTTAACTCTAACATCTTTCAGTTCTGACTAGTCTTCGACCTGAAACATTAACTTTGTTGCCTCACTTGCTGAGCATTTCCAGCATTTTCTGTTTTTATTTCAGATTTCCAGCATCCGCAGTATTTTATTTTTGATTTAATTGAAATGTTAAGTACCTGCAGTACCTGTTAATCCTGTAGATGGCACTGTAATAAGTATTTTCAATATCAAATGTGTCACACAGAGACACAAATAACTGCAAGTTTATAGTTAAGAGTTTATTACATTGAGATTGTGCAGTCTAGCCACCAATTCCAATATTATTCAATGCTCTCTGAATTTTTTTTAAGCCATCTTTCCTATACCTCAGTAAACAACATTTTTAATGTCCAAAATAAGAGTTTAAACAAAATAAACTCAAACACAATTTACAATAACATGATTACATTTATCCATTGAATTGTCTTTCGTGTCTTTTAATGCTGTTATTAAGTTTTTACATGTAGACATCACCCCTTTCCAAAAGCTTGGGCTTGGACGTGATATTTGTGCCCAGAGTTGAGATCTCGGCTGAACTTGAATTGTTCTCCAATTTCCCAGGATGCATCAGTGCTAGTCAGATGTACTGCTGAGATTTTTTTTTCTTTACCTCCCACCACTTTCTGTCCAGTAGTTTTTCTTCAAATAATTTTTAAAAACAACACAAAATGCTTTACTAAGAGAAAATTTATAATTTAAGAGAGGCCGTATGTCTGTATAAGTGCAAGAAAAAAAAGTGAGTGTTCTGATCACAAACATGTAATAGCTTTTACTTTGCATTCTATAAACTTTAAAAATGTATATTAAACTAAAGGGTAGTGAGACAGAAAAAAGAGAAAAAGGAGGGAAAGAGGGGAAAAATAGATTTCATTTAATATTTCAATTTATGAAATAAAAACTCCAGTTGAATTCTGAAGCCAACTATTTATTTCCATCTAACAGAAATCAACCTTAATGTAGAAAAACATGCCACAACGTGGCATAATCAGAAAGAGGAGCTTTTAGGAAGGGTGACCAGAAGCTTGGTGGATTTTAAGAAGGATCTTGGAGGAGAGGCAGAGGGGTTTAGGGAGGGAATTCCAGAGCGTGATGCCTAGGGCGGCTGAAGGTACAGCCACCAATGGTGGGGCAAAAGGATGGTTGAGATGCATAAGAGGCAAAAGTCAGAGGAATGTAGAGTTGGGAGAGGATAGGTTGTTGGGCTGGAGGAGGTTAGAGATAGGGAGGAATGAGACCAGAGGGATTTAAACACTAGGATGAGAATTTTAAATTTGAAGCATTGGGTGACTGGGAACCAATGTTGGTTGGAGAGCACAGGGGTGGTGAATGAGCAGGACAGGAAACAGGTTGCAAGTTTTGGATGAGCTGAATTTTGATGAGGGTGGAGAATAGGAAGCTGGCCAGGAGAGCAGTGAAATGACAAAGGTGTTAATTGTATGATTTATATCAATGAGTGTTGATTATATTATGGTGGCTATCATAGAACCATAGAAAAGATACAGCACAGAAGGGGGCCATTTGGCCCAATGTGTCCGCTCCAGCTCGAAGAGCAACCGGGTGCCCATTCTAATCCCACCTTCCAGCACCCGGTCCGTAGCCCTGCAGCTTACAGCACTTTAGGTGCAGGTCCAGGTACTTTTTTTTAAAAAAAAAGAGTTGAGGATCCCTGCCTCTACCACCAATTCGGGCAGCGAATTCCATACATCCACCACCCTCTGGGTAAAAAAGTTTTTCCTCATGTCCCCTCTAATCCTTCCGCCAATCAGCTTAAATCTATGTCCTCTAGTTCTTGAACTCTCCGCTAGGGGAAACAGGTACTCCCCTGTCTACTCTATCTTGGCCCCTCAATCTCCTCTGCTCCAAGGAAAACAACCCCAGCCTATCCAATCTCTCCTCATAGCTGCAATTTTCAAGCCCTGGCAACGTTCTTGTAAATCTTCTCTGCACTCTCTCCAGAACAATTACGTCCTTCCTGTAAAGTGGTGACTAGAACTGCGCACAATATTCCAGCTGTGGCCTTACCAGCGTTTTATACAGTTCCATCATTACATCCCTGTTTTTGTATTCTATACCTCGGCTAATAACAGAGAACATGCCTTCTTCACAACCTTATCTACCTGTACTGCCACCTTCAGGGACCTGTGCACATGCACTCCAAGGTCTCTCACTTCCTCTACCTCTCTCAATATATTTGCGTTTACTGCGTATTCCCTTTTACTGTTTGCTCTCCCTAAGTGCATTACCTCACACTTCTCCGGGTTGAATTCTTTTCCGCCCACTCCACCAACCCATTGATATTCTCTTGGAGTCTACAGCTATCCTCTTCATCAACTACGTGGCCAATTTTTGTGTCGTCTGCAAATTTGCCAATCATGCCCCCTACATTCAAGTCCAAATTATTAATATATACCACAAACAGCAAGGGACCCAACACTGAGCCCTGTGGCACACCACTGGAAACGGATTTCCATTCGCAAAGACATCCATCGACTTCTACCTTTGTTTCCTGTTACTGAGCCAATTTTGGATCCAATTCGCCACATTTCCCTGTATCCCATGGGCTTTTACCTTTCTGATCAGTGCGCCATGTGGGACCTTGTCAAATGCCTTACTAAAATCCATGTAGACAACAACCACTGCACTACCCTCATCAATCCTCCTTATCACTTCTTCAAAGAATCAACTGGGGGACTTTCCGGTATCCCTTTTATAGGAGACCTTATCTAGGTTGTAGTGTGTGTGTGTAAGGGGAATCTCTATGAATAAAAGTTTGGAAGCAACTAAAAGACCAGGCTCTAGTATTCTATCCTTCACCACATGGCTTTCCATTTATAACATGGTAGCAGAGAATGGTTGCCTAAAGGTGGAGATTGCACACAACGATTTTTTTTTGGACATGAAAATCTTGAAAGCCTAGCTGCCATTGTGGAAATGGCAGAAAGCAAGTTTAAATTGTCGAGGTACGATTTCCCTCCGATGTTCTCGGAGTAAGACCAGTGGAAGAATAAGGTCGATATGTGGACACAGGTTACTACTCTGCGGTAGGGGGGGGGGTAGAAGAGAGGGGGAAGCAGTGGTGGGGGAGGAGAGACCCCAAGAGGAAGCCCGGGGGGGGGGGGGGGGGGGAAGAGAAAGAAGGGAGGAGAAGAGAGCACGTGTGAGTGGACGCGGGGGCCGTGTGCGCGAGAGCGAGCAAGAGAAAACATAGGGGCCGTGTGCAAGAGAGCGCGAGAACAGGGGCTGCACCCGCGAGAGAGAAGAAACCGAGAGAAAGAGAGAGAAAGCAAGTGCTGTTACAGGTGGAAATAGGTAGCCATTGTAATTTTTCAGGTTGATTCATATGCTGCATTTTTTTTAAAAAAAAGTTATTTAGAGTTTATGGGCAGTCTGAGCCTTTCACTCATATAAACAGTGCACCCAATAAGATGACATCACATTTGTTCTTCCCCAAAGCATTCACTTACATAAGAAATAGGAGCAGTAGGCCATATGGCCCCTCGAGCCTGCTCCGCCTTTCAATAAGATCTTGGCTGATCTTTGACCTCAACTCCACTTTCCTGCCCTATCTTCATATCCCTTGAATATCCAATCTTGAATATACTCAACTGAGCATTCACAGCCCTCCGGGGTAGAGAATTCCAAAAATTCACAACCCTATGAGTAAAGAAATATTTCCTCATCTTGGTCCTAAATGGCCGACCTCTTATCTTGAGTCCATGACCCCTAGTTCTAGACACCCCAGACAGGGGAAACATCCTCTCAGCATCTATCCTGTCAAGCCTTCTAAGAATTTTATACGTTCCAACAAGATCATCTCATTTTTCTAAACTCTAGAGTATACACCCATTCTATTCAATCTCTCCTCATAGGACAACCCTCTCATCCCAGGAATCAATCTAATGAACCTTCATTGCACCCCTTCTAAGGCAAGTATATCCTTCCATAGGTAAGGAGACCAAAACTGTACACAGTACTCCAGGTGTGGTCTCACCAGAGCCCTGTACAATTGCAGCATGACCTCCTTACTCTTAGACTCCAACCCCCTTGCAATAAAGACTAACCATTTGCCTTCCTAATTGCTTCATCTACCTGCACGTTAACTCTGTGACTATTACTGAATTTTTGGTAGTTATTACTATAATGTCATGTGACATGACAGGTCATCACCCAAATATATCCCATCGCAAGATTCATCCAATTTTGAATAAAGGTGCTTTAATTTTTTTTTAACACAGAAAATGGGCCAAGTGCAGGCAATTGGGACTAGCTTAGTGGTATAAACTGGGCGACATGGACATGTTGGGCCGAAGGGCCTGTTTCCATGTTGTAACTTCTATGATTCTATGATTAAAAACTGGCACAAGTCAGATTTTTCAAAAGAAATTGGACAAATCAACAGTGACATACTAACCAGCACTGTAGAAGTCACTTTGTTACAGTATTACAAGGACACCCAAATCCCTCTGAATATCAACCTTTCTAAGTCTCTCACCTTTTAAAAAAAATATTCTCCCTACCAAAGTGGATAGTTTCACATGTCCCCACATTATACTCCATCTAACACCTTCTCATCCACTCATTTAACCTGTCTATATCCCTTTGCAGTCTCATGAGAGCTTACATTCCCACCTAGCTTTGTATCATCAACAAACTTTGAACATTACACTCAGTCCCCTCATCAAAGTCAGATATAGATTGAGGCCCAAGCACTGATCCTTGCAGCACCCCTAGTTACAGCCTGCAAACCCAAAAATGACCCGCTTATTCCTACTCTGTTTTCTGTCCGTTAAACAATCCTCAATCTATACTAATATTACCCCCAATCCCATGAGCCCTAATCTTGTGTAACAACCTCTTGTGTGACACCTTACTGAATGCCTTTTGAAAATCCAAATATATGATATCCACTGCTAGTTACACCCTCAAAAAACTCAGATTTGTCAAACACGATTCCCCTTTCATAAAACCGTGTTGACACTGCTTAATCATATTCTTATATTCTACGTTCTTAATAATAAGATTCTAGCATTTTCCCTACTTCTGATGTGAGGCTAACTGGTCTATAGTTCCCTGTTTTCTCTCTCCCTCCTTTCTTGAATAGCGGTGTTATATTTGCTACCTTCCAATCCATCGGGACCGTTCTAGAATCTAGGGAATTCTGGAAGATCAAAACCAACACATCCACTATCTCTGCAGCCATTTCTTTTAAAACCCTAGGATGTAGGCAATCAGGTCCAGGGGATTTGTCAGCTTTTAGTCCCATTAATTTCTCCAGTATTTTTTCTTTACTAATCTTAATTACTTTAAGTTCCTCACCTCTCATTAGACCCTTGCTTCCCCACTATTTCTGGTATTTTTTTTTGCATCTCCTACTGTGAAGACAGATACAAAATGTTTGTTTAACATCTGTCAGTTCCTTATTCCCAATTATAATTTCTCCTGTCTCTGCCTCTAAGGGTCCAATATTTACTTTCGCTAGTCTTTTTACATACTTGTAGATGCTCTTAAAATCTGTTTTTATATTTCTTACGAGTTTACTCACATTTTCACTTGTTGAGATTCAGTTTCAGGTACTTCACCTTTGTCCTGTAAAGGTACTGTCCCATTTTTTTTCTCATTAAAACAACCAGGGAATCCACTACTGGACAAAAAAGGTTTTTCAGTTGACATAACAGCCCTATAGTATCTATCCAGACAAGATTCCACCAGGATGTACTCAAATTCTCCCCTGTTTTGTACACTTATTAATAGAGTACTGCATTTGGAAAAACATAAGAGTGGCTGTGCAGTTGGCCTCTTACTATGTTATGGAAAAAACATGTTCCAAAGGGATTTTAATGGCTGACGCCACCCATCTTGTCCACTCCAGCTTTGCAAAAATGAAGAGTATTCTGAAAATGTATAAAGTTCCCCAGAGGAACAAAAGAGGTGGGGAATTAAAGACCTTTTTGGAGGGAAAAAAACCCAGAACACTTACATCTAACTGAATGAGAATGACGTCCTCTCCATTCTGAACCTGCAGTTGAGGAATAGCAGGCAGGGCATCCTGGGATGCTGACATAGCTAAGACAACTGCTAGTGCCTCCTCCTCCTCTGCTTCCATCTTTTCTTTGCATTTCTGATTCTGATTAACATCATCATTGTAGGTACAATCAGTCTCTGCTCTCTCAGGAGAGAGCACTGCAACTTCAGATTTAAACGTAACAGTACTATCACACATAGGCATCGAAGCTTCAAGCAGATCTTCCATACTAGAGTTCAATTCTGCTGAAGTATCCAGACGAGAAGTATCCTCCACTGGCGTGAATACAGTTTCATCACTGGGAATAACTGGATTGCTAGTACAGTGGTCATTAAGTGTCAGATCTTTCAGTTCAAGCATCATACAGCTTCTGCTCAAGTCACATGGCGACTTCCCTGCTTCATTCTGGCATGGCCGGGATGGTTTTGGTCTGTGGATCTGACTGGATGCAGGAGGCCGTGCCTGGGTAAAAACTGGAGATAGCTTTTCAGTCTCTCTACCTCCAGTGACATCCTTAGAACAGTTATTCTGAATCTGGAGAGAAAACTTACGCTGTGCTTTTGGAGAAGATGATGCAAATTTGCTCGGACCAAACCCCTGAGGTCTTAATTTGGAACTATCAATCGCTGTTTGTCCAGCTAAAGTACTTGATGATGAAGGGGAAGGCAAAGATGGGAAGGAAGGCTGGGAATGATTTAATGGCGTCACTGATGAACATGAGCTGACACACTGACTCAGTGGTCTGGGGCGTGCTTGAATGGCTGTCTTTGGTTGTTCACAGGGCACTGTTGTCAATGGAAGTCTTGTAGATGAATTATTTCCTAGTAACTCTCCCACTTCATCTGGGCTCACACCAGATTTAGTTTCACGATTTGGACTTAACACACTTTTTATTGCTCTTCCAGATAACTGCACTGTGTTGACTGGGGAGTTGTTTTCTGTAGCATATGGTGAGTTATGCGGTGCTGAGGGCGCTACAAAATCATCA
Source organism: Heptranchias perlo (assembly GCF_035084215.1). Taxonomy (NCBI): domain Eukaryota; kingdom Metazoa; phylum Chordata; class Chondrichthyes; order Hexanchiformes; family Hexanchidae; genus Heptranchias; species Heptranchias perlo. Next base: position 66,487,026 of record NC_090325.1, on the reverse strand, counting down.
TGTCTTCCTTCCACAGTTTGTACGTCCTCTATACCTAACTGAATGGCGTCAAGAATGTCCATTTCCTCTGCTATAGCCATCAAGCGCCGCCGCATACGCGTGTAATGGGTTGAGCTGGTTACACTCAGCATATATATCAGTTTCACAAAAACATGAGGCACTCTTGCAACCATCCGTGCAGCACTGAGAAAGACTCTCCGGGACATTTTCCCAACCATTGAATGGGAATTGTCAATTGACTGCAGTGCAAAGTTCAAAAGTGACAGTAGCTTCTTGTATCTAGAAAACGAACCAGAACATATTAAGAAACAATAACTTCTTTATAAGCCATTTGCTAAGCTGAATGCAAAGATGGGGACACTTGTGGACTGTAGGTTTTCAATACATGATGGTCACGCATTGAAATCACAGCACACATTAAATGGTTAAGGAAACTCTACTATGAATTTGGAATATACCATTACTGGTAAGCAGTAATAAAAACAATGAAGCATCAGCTTTCAACATGAAGTCTGGTTAGAAGACTTGACTGTTCTCAGGTCCTAAATTAAATGCCTTCAAGGTCTGGCAGTCAGCTGTTCTTGTAGCTATACAATGGCTAGCACTGGGCAATACTAATTTATGAGGGATTTTCAGGCCTTAACACAAATCTTAACAATAATTCTCGCCATTGTGCCCAAACCAGCATCCCCCCCACCCCAAAACAAATTGCTTCGAGTAGGCCTCATTTCATACAAAATAAAAATCTCCGCTCCTCTTCGGCTCTGATTTCACTGGGCAACCTTCAACAGCATCTCAGGTGATACTCTACCTCTCAAATAGTTCCTGGATCCACCCACGCTCCATAGATGACTCCGAACCTGGACACTGGTTTGTGGACACTTCAAGCTGATGCCATGCGGTCTACAATTTGACTGTATCCCACCACAGGGTCTCATACTTTAACTTTGAACTGCTTAATATCATCTCCTCTCTCTTGTTTATGATTGAGACACATCGTGCCTAATCCCTGCATTGCCCATGTAGCCCAAATTCCCTTTTGTGCCTTTTTGCATGTGATTTTTGGTTGCTGCTCTGGGACAAAGTCAATTACTTCAATTTTTTTAAATTATTATTAACTCTATGCCCCTCTCTCCTTCCCTTCGTCACCTGGCCGTGCCACCTTTCATTTCTCCCCTCTCAGGTACTCTCAGCTCCTCCCCCACCCCCCACCATTCCACTGCCTTATACTCACCCGTCACCAACCTAGGCCTGAATCTTTCATCAATATAGATACACCTACCCTGTGCCCCTTAGCATTCTCCAAAGCGTCCGATGAGCCATCCATTGTTGCCTTCTTACGAGCAGCAACTCGAACTGCCCCCATCCTCCCCCTCTCATTAACTTGCTGCGCAGCACACCTGCTGACGAACCATCAGCCTCCTGCCCCTCCCGCTCACCCCACTTATCACTTTCCCCTTAGACTCTGCCGGTTGATCAATCACTGCCCTTCTCATTTCCTTCCGAATGTCTGTTCTTGAAAGGCCCTTACCATCCATGACCGTATTGTGGATGATTCTACTGACATTCTGACTTTGACTGAAACTTGGCTTGCAAGTGACAACACCTTGTCTATTCTCAAAGTCCCCCAACCTGGATATACTTTCCACCACCTGCCCTGCCTAAACTGCCACACTGGTAGTGGCCCCTATCAAGTCACACCTTGATCTCTTCCCCCTATTTTTCTGGTATTTTCTCCTCCTTCAAGCATCTCATTCTATTCCACCCCTCTCCTTTAAAATCTTCATTGTCTACTGTGCACCAAGCCCTAACCTGTTGCTTTTTCCAGCTCAGCTCCATTTGCCCTCCTGCACTTCCTAAATCTCTCACTCCATATAAAAACTCTCCTACCCATATGTATGGCCACTCCCTTGATTTCACCATCTCCCATGACCTCTTTCTTCTAATGGTCTCGATCACTGATAAGACATTTTACAACCACTGCCTTTAGCACCCACATCTCCCTACCCCCGTCAAAACCACTTTCTTCTGCATCTGCCCTTGGGGAGGAAAATCTCTGCCAAATAATATAGAACTGCACTCTCCAACACTCAACTGCCTAACCTTTGGGCCTTCATTCACAATAACTTTGCAGATTTGCTCAATCACCCTCTCAACTCCACTTTTGATAGCCTTGCCCAGAGCAAAACCTTTGTTCCCCCATCCTGATTGTTCCCCCGGTACAGACCGCATCTTTGCTCCGAGAGCAAGAGACACAGACTTGAGCCTATCTGGCACAAAACTGGTTTAACCATCCATCGCCAATTCTGACTGGACCACATCAAGCTCTATCAGGCCTCTACTCTCCAAGATGATCCTGGAGTAGTAGGTGGTTTAGGCAAAGATGACCCCTGGTTTCTCTTTTCCCCCACTACTACCTCCCTTAAACCACCTCTCCCTGCGCACTCCACTCTCCTTTAACGATAAGTTCGAAGAACTCATGGATTTCTCTGTCACCGTGAGAGAGTCCCACTCATCCTCTCTACATTGGCTCCCAGTGCCCCAATGCCTCAAATTTAAAATTCTTATCCTTGTGTTTAAATCCTTCCATGGCCTTGTCCCTCCCTATCCCTGTAGTCTTGTCCAGTGCTACAACTCCCCGAGCTCTTGGTTTCTTTGAATCTAGCCTCACGCATCCCCACTTCCTTCCTCAACTGGCAGTCATGCCTTCAGTCACCTAAGCCTTAAACTCTGGAATTTTCTCTCTAATTCCTTGTGCCTCTCCACGCTCCTCTCCTCCTTAAAACCCTCCTCTTTTGGTTACCTCTCCTAATCTATCCTCCTTCAGCTCAACATTAATTTTTTTTATCTCTACACCTCTGTGAAGCTCAATAATATTTTTGCAGATTAAAAGATGCCAATATAAATCCAAATTGTTGTACTGGTGAGTTGGAATTTTTTAAGCTGCATCTACTACTGCCTACTGCAGGCTCTACAACCAGAGATCCGGTCTTACCAACTCTCCCGTGTATAAGGTTTGCAACCGTGTGCCTTCATACAGGACCCCTGCTTCTCAACTTTGCACTGCACAGGCAAATTGTAGATTATGAATATTTCAACCCAAAGTACATGCTGGTCAGTTGTGTGCCTGGCTCAAAGAAAAATATTGCAATCCCCTTTCTACATTGCACATCAACACATCATTGTTGGTATGTCTAGCAAGTCTCAAACTTCTATTAATTATTTTATGCTAGTGTCAATTTAATGCATTTCTATGGTGACCACTTGCACTTTGAGGGAACCAAGACTTTTTGGGCTGTTTCTTTGACGGGCTGGATATGGTTAGGATAATAAAGGAATGGAAGCAAATGAAACAAAGTTAAAATACACTAATTGAGCCAATAAATCATAATAGGATTCTACCAAATTAACATTAAAAGAACAAGTTCACTGGTAGCATCCAGCGTGTATCTGTAAAACCAAATTATTGGATAGCAGTACAGCTCTCTGCTGCCAGAAACTGTCTCTGCAAAAGGTACTAGATCACAATGCCCTGCTCGAGTCCCTCAAATGCAAAAGTGTTGATAGGCCTGACCAAAGCAGCAAGTCTCCTTTATGACCCACATGACAGTTGAAGTTCACTGCTGTGAACTAGTTTTTGGTTCAAAGCAATGCCTTAGGTGTGCAGCTGCTCATTACTTAAAATCTCACACCTAACGTTTATCACTTGACAGTTCCACATAAATCAGCAAAGCTCATGCATTATACTACAGAAAATGACTTCCCCAAAGACAGATCCTAAAACTATGTTTGTTTTAAAAGAAAAAGAAGCAAGACTGTGAAAATTACTGGACCTGGTTTAGCCAATGTAGCTTACTTTGGTAGAATCTATATGCAGCTGTACATATCAACTTGAATATCTTTAAACTGTTGTCTCTGATGTAAAACATAAGCAATATATTCCCATCAAGTTGTGAAGACAATTTAAAAGAAATACCATTACCTTTCTAGCACAAGTTCTGTTTGAGCAACTGGACCCTCACTACCAGAAACAATGTGAGGATAGAATTCAGCAGGGAATTCCAGTAAAAGTCTGTCGACGAGACACAGACGGCCAAGCAAAGCCTGCCAATTAGTGGATTCTGTTGAGGTGCCCAGAATACAGTTTAAGACATAGTCAACACCTCCAACCCCAATGGACCCTATGAAAAAGAGGAAATAAAACAGGTTACATTTAGGACTAAACTTCAAAAGCAGGATGGCTAATAAATATTCTTTCCTTTATCAACTAGCTAATAATGGGCAAGCTTAGGGCACAAGGATATTAGAGTTACTGAAATTAATGACTGTGTATGGGGAAAACAGCCAATGACTACTGAATCACACAAGTACCAGTTTTCACTTTTTTCCCTCTATTGCCTTTCCCTCTTAGGATCAGGAGCAGGATACAGTAAAGGCTATGGGCCCCGACAACATCCTGGCTGTAGCGCTGAAGACTTGTGCTCCAGAACTAGCCGCACCTCTAGCCAAGCTGTTCCAGTACAGCTACAACACTGGCATCTACCCGACAATGTGGAAAATTGCCCAGGTATGTCCTGTCCACAAAAAGCAGGACAAATCCAATCCGGCCAATTACCACCCCATCAGTCTACTCTCAATCATCAAAGTGATGGAAGGTGTCGTCGACAGTGCTATCAAGTGGCACTTATTCACCAATAACCTGCTCACCGATGCTCAGTTTGGGTTCCGCCAGGACCACTCGGCTCCAGACCTCATTACAGCCTTGGTCCAAACATGGACAAAAGATGTGAATTCCAGGAGGTGAGGAGAGAGTGACTGCAGTTGACATCAAGGCAGCAGATTCCCGAGTGTGGCACCAAGGAGCCCTAGTAAAATTGAAGTCGATGGGAATCAGGGGTAAAACTCTCCAGTGGCTGGAGTCATACCTAGCACAAAGGAAGATGGTAGTGGTTGTAGGAGGCCAATCATCTCAGCCCCAGGACATTGTCCCAGGCCCAACCATCTTCAGCTGCCTCATCAATGACCTTTCCTCCATCATAAGGTCAGAAATGGGGGTCTTCGTTGATGATTGCACAGTGCTCAGTTCCATTCGCAACTCCTCAGATAATGAAGCAGTCCGTGCCCGCATGCAGCAAGACCTGGACAACATCCAGGCTTGGGCTGATAAGTGGCAAGTAACATTCGCACCAGACAAGTGCCACGCAATGACCATCTCCAACAAGAGAGAGTCTAACCACCTCCCCTTGACATTCAATGGCATTAGCAATGCCGAATCCCCCATCAACAACATCCTGGAGGTCACCATTGACCAGAAACTTAACTGGACCAGCCATATAGATACTGTGGCTACAAGAGCAGGTCAGAGGCTGGGTATTCTGCAGTGAGTGATTCACCTCCTGACTCCCTAAAGCCTTTCCACCATCTACAAGGCACAAGTCAGGAGTGTGATGGAATACTCTCCACTTGCCTGGATGAGTGCAGCTCCAGCAACACTCAAGAAGCTCAACACCATGCAGGACAAAGCAGCCCGCTTGATTGGCACCCTATCCACTACCCTAAACATTCACTCCCCTCACCACTGAAGCACTGTGGCTGCAGCATGTACCATCTACAGGATGCATTGCAGCAACTCGCCAAGGCTTCTTCGACAGCACCTCCCAAACCCGCGACCTCTACCACCTAGAAGGACAAGGGCAGCAGGCACATGGGAACAACACCTGCACGTTCCCTCCAAGTCACACACCATTCCGATTCGGAATTATATCGCCGTTCCTTCATCATCGCTGGGTCAAAATCCTGGAACTTCCTACTTAACAGCACTGTGGGAGAACCATTACCACACGGACTGCAGCAGTTCAAGGCAGTGGCTTATCACCACCTTCTCAAGGGCAATCAGGGATGAGCAATAAATGCTGGCCTTGCCAGCGACGCCCACATTCCATGAATGGATAAAATAAAGGCTATTCAACCATTCATTTAGATCATAGCTGATTCTGTACCTCAACTCCATTTACCTGCCTTTGATCCATACCCCTTGATACCCCCTACCTAATAAAAATGTCGATTTCAATTGGCCCAACATCCAGAGCCTTTTGGGAGAAGAGAATTCCAGTTTCCACAACCTGTGTGACAAAGTGCTTCCTAATTTCACTCCTGAAAGTCCTAGCTCTAATTTTAAGATTGTGCCCCCTTGTTCAGGATTTCCCCACTAGAAAAAAAAATAGGTTCTCTGAATCTACCCATCGAATCCATCTATGATTTTAAACATCGCAATTAAATCATCCCTCAACCTTCTAAACTAAAAAGTGAATGAAAGACAAGTTTATGCAACCTGTACTCATAAGTTATCATTTTCAGCCCTGGTATCATTCTGGTGAATTTACATTGTACCCCCTCCAAGGCCAATATATACTTCGAGATGTGGTACCCAAAACTGAATGAAGTACTCCAGATGTGGTCTGTCCAAGGCTTGTACAACTGAAGCATAACTTCTTCCCTTTTGTATACCAGCCCCCTTGAGATAAATGCCAACATTCCATTAGCCTCTGATTACTTTTTGTACCTGTGCACTAGCTTTGAGTGATTTGTATATATGGGACACCTAAATCCCTTTCCTCGTCTCTCGTCATTAAGAAAATATTCCGATGTGTCTTTCTTGGATCCAAAGTGGATGACCTCACAATTCCCAACACTGAACTCCACAACTTACTGTGCCTCCTAACTTAGTGTCATCTGCAATACAACTTTATACAAGTTTGATGCACAATAAATCTATTCCTTTATACAAGTCATTTATATACGGTGAAAAGATGAGGCCCTAGTACAGATCCCTGGGGAACACCGCTTGTCACATTACACCAACCAAAGTACATTCCCTTTATCCCTAATCTGTCTCCTACCTCAACCAATTATCAACCCATGTCACAAAGTTACCTCCAATTCAGTTTTTATTTTTGTTGATTTCTTCAGCAGAAGTGTATCAAATGCCTTCTAGAAGTCCATATCGACAACATTCAGACACTCCCCTGTCCACCATGTTGTTGGCCTCCTCAAAACAATTCAACCAGATTAATCAATCATGACCTATCCAATCACACATCCATGCTGACTCTTTTCTGACATGTCATACTTGTCCAAGTGCTCAGTCACACTGTCCCTGATAATAAATAAATTCCAGTACCTTCTCCACAACTGACAGGTATGTAGTTTTCTGGTTTCTCCCTTCCTCCTTGCTTATAATAATGGAGTGACATTTCCAATTTTCCAATACAAAAAAGGCACAATTCTCAAATCCAGAATGCTTAAGAAAATGACGACCAACACATCTGCAATTTCCACACCTGTTTCTTAATACCCTAGAGTGGAAACCATCAGGTCCTGAAGATCTGTCTATCTTAAGACCCATTATTTTCTCATTCTCATTTTGTTAATATTTGATCCAATAAGTTCCTCCCCTTGACTTCTTTTTAGGTTCTCTTGTACTGCTGGTATTTTGTCCTATTTCTCTACCATGAAACCATCGTTGATCATTATAGTAGCACCTACACCTGTCTTTAATGGACCCACGTTCCCCCTAACCACTCTCTTTCTCTTCATATATTTATAAAAACTTTTACTGTTAGCTGTGATATCCCATTCAAGTTTTTTTTCCTTCTCCTTTTTGCAGCTCTTTTCTTCTTTGTATCCCGTTGTTGCATTTTATAGCTCTCGCGGTCTGCTGGATTTCCACTTTTCCTTGCATTTGTGAGCCTTTTCTTTTAGCTTGATACTGTATCTTATTTGTTGACTATGGATGCTTAATTACACAAGCAGAGCTGTTGCTTTTTAGGGTTATGTACTGATTTTGTATTGTACTAAAAACTTATTTGAATACGTCCCACTGTTTGTAAGTTCACCCATTAACAGCTTAGTCCAATTTACTGTGGTCAATTTATTTCTCTTCCCTTCAAAACCTTGTCTTGAGAGTCTCCCTTCTCCCTCTCAAAATCTATCATCAAATTATGGTTACTATTCGCAAGATGTTTCCCTACAGTCAGACTGTTAACTAATTCTGGTTCGTTACTCATCACTAAATCTAGTATGGCCTTATTTCTTGTTTGTTCCAAAATATTTTGTTCCAGAAAACTGTCCCAAAATGTATTCCAGAAATACGTTGCCTTTACTTGAACTATTCTGCTTCTCCCAGAATAGATGAAAATTAAAATCTCCCATTATAACCACATTGTTTCTGTTACATGCTTCCCTGATCTCCGTATTTATACATCACCCACTACATCACTGTCAGGAGGTCTTGACCAAGCAATGACTCTTGCTGGGATAGTGTTCAACAGACACTGGAGCTTAAATATCCATGCTTCATGTGTGAACCTGGATTATAGCATGTATTGGGGTGATTCAGTGTCTCATGGAGATCACCAAAACCAAGCTTGATCCTGTCCTCACCCAATGACCACGCCCATTTCCAGCAGGGCTAGTGGACAGTGCACAGGAGCAAGAATCCTGCCTAATCTTTCCACTCCCTGGCTGGGGTGCTGAGGCTAATTGCAGCATCTCTAGCAATACCTCCAGCTTAGATAGGCTAACTAAGCTCAGACCAGGATCATACTTTGAGGCTTTCTGATCTGTATGGAGCACTTTTATTGTACTGCTGGTATTTTGTCCTATTTCTCTACCATGAAACCATCGTTGATCATTATAGTAGCACCTACACCTGTCTTTAATGGACCCACGTTCCCCCTAACCACTCTCTTTCTTCTTTGTATCCCGTTGTTGCATTTTATAGCTCTCGCGGTCTGCTGGATTTCCACTTTTCCTTGCATTTGTGAGCCTTTTCTTTTAGCTTGATACTGTATCTTATTTGTTCCAAAATATTTTGTTCCAGAAAACTGTCCCAAAATATATACTTTGAGGCTTTCTGATCTGTATGGAGCACCATAATAAACGGTCACCAGACATAATTTGGGTGACTAAATGGTCAAAAAAACCCTCCGCTGGCACTCTTGTAGACATTCACTTCTGCAGAGGCAGAACCATATCCATTATATACAGTCCTGTAATTCAGCGAGACACGAACTATTGGCAACCGTCAAGTTAACTGGCTGTGTAGCATCCGATTTCAACAGCTGCACAACCACATCTATGAAACAAAATGACAATTAACATCTATTCCTAATTTCAGAAAGATGTGCTTCAGTTGTTCCAACATTATTTGATGTCCAACTCAGACCAAGCTGCATCTTATTAAACAAAAGGGATTAACAGTTTGCTTCTATCAGCTATGAGAGACCTTTTAAAAAAAAGACACTTACACAAAAGGCGCAGCGCTAAAAACACAAATAAGTTGTAATAGCAACTATTTCTTGCCTGATTTAAGAATTTCTCTGCCCACAGCAAGCTCTCCTGACTGGCCTTTGCACAACTCCAGCAGTGTAGAAACAGATAGCTGACTTGTACGACTGGAAATAAAGTGCAAAAATAAATCTGAATGTAGTTTTGGAATAATGTTGCTTTTCTAACCTAAATCACATTGTTATTTCCTAATACTTGTACAGTTTATATTAGAGCAAAATCTATGTTCAACATGGCATAATGTAATTCCCAGAGCTTTTGAAATATAGGTCAACTCAATACAACAACAACTTGCATTTATCTAGTGGCTTTCACGTGGAAAATAGCTCAGTTATTGTTAAGTGCCAGAAGGTTGCTGTTGCAACAATCAAATTGCTTTGATGTACAAAATAAAAAGACTGACAAGTTAAGTTGGAAGGGTATAGCCTCAAGCTTTAATAAACCAGTATCTTGGCATCAAAATATTTTAGTTCAAGAAACCAATTTATTGCAGGATTAGATTTTTAAACTTTAATAACTGAATGACGATTACTAGAATGTTACTTCAAGATTCAGGCCAAGGAACTTGTGATAAAACAACTAGATTTACATTTAATGGGCCATAAATTTCACTACAATCATTGCAAAAAACAACCTAGTTACCTTTGAAAAATCACATGAAAATATACTTTGTGCTATTACAATTAGGGTTGTAAAGCTGCTAGTACTTTCAGCTTCGCAGCATTGTTGCAATGAACTAGTAAAGCCTCAAAGTCTTATTTATAAAGGGGCAGGTAAAGAAAATGAAGTGTGAAGAAGCTGAATTTGGATATAACGTGAAGGCCAAAAGGATCACTAAACAAATTTGGGATTGGAAGTAGCCAAAAGATTTAACAGAGGTGTTCAAAATTATATGAGGTTTTGATAGCTTTTCCCTATCTACTCTGTTTCCGCTGGCACGAGGGTCGGTAACAGAGGACACAGATTTAAGATAATTGGCAAAAGAACCAGAGGGGATTTGGAGAATTTTTTTAAAAACTCAGCGAGTTGTAACGATCTGGAATTCACTGCCCACATCCCACGAACGAATTAAAAAGAGTAGGGGAGTGGGACTAATTGGATAGCTCTTTCAAAAAGCCAGCACAGGCAAGATGGGCCAAATGACCTCCTCCTGTTCTGTATGATTCTGAAAGGAAGCTTTTGAGCCACAGTCTAAACTGAACCCATAGAGCAAGGGCATCCATTCACCTTTAGTCACAACATATTTCACCCTTTATTTAATTGCACCATAATAAACGGTCACCAGACATAATTTGGGTGACTAAATGGTCAAAAAAACCCTCAAACAAATTTTCACTTCAGATTAAGTATCACTAGCCAATTTTTAAATTAAAAATTTGAACAGATATTGTGGAGGAATTTAAGCATTCAACATTGCAGTTTCACAAATTTTCATAAACCATTAAAAACTCCATTCTAGGACACTACCCAAATCACCATTTATACTCTATACACACTATTACCAGAAAATGTTTAAAAGCTATACAAATCCAATAAAACCAATGCTCAATTTGCCTTTCTGGAGGGGGATACCTCATCTAGTTTTACAACTGTAATGAATCCATTTACTTCCTATTATATGGCTTTTCAGAGATTACTAATGCATACCACTTAAATATAGCCAAGTGCTCCAAAATAAACATAGGCAGGCAGTAAATCACTGGAGTAACCTGATAAGTGGGTAGCCACTTATGACTAGAAAGGCCAAACCAGAGAAGTCTTAATCAGTTTTTACTTCAAGGAGCTCCGTTACTGAGGTACAGCTCAAAAATTCAATTTTTGTGAACCATCCCTGATGTGTTCCTTTAGCTACCCTTTTACTGTCTTAAACCTCTCTTTAATTTGCAATTAACAATTAAATACAAATATCAAAGTATTTGGTGAATTATGTACTTTCATACATTGCTCGACAATATTAAAACTGCCAGAGTTGGTAGATCTACCCATTACTCAATTACCTGTTAGCATCTGCACATTTGACCAATATAGTTTCAACTACTGGCCTGAGAAGTCGTTGAAGTCGTGTCCTTTCTGCTACTGCATGACAAGGTGTGTAGACCAACATGGCTCGTAAGGTTTTCTATTAAGACATGAAATGGAAAGTAACTAATTCAGTTATCAAGTTTCATTTTACAACCTTCTAATACGTTCAGAAGAATGAGCAAACACCAACAGCCTGAGATGTGGAAATATTTTGGAGATAGTTTGACAGGGTTTGTTAACATGCCACTGAGTAAACCAAAAGCTTGATAGAAGTTGGCTTAACCTATTCAGTTATTTATATTTTGCTGCCCAATTAACCCACTGATTAAAGACTCTTAATTGTTTAAATAAAGCTCTGCATATACATTTTGTAAAATGGTCAATAAATGACTTATTGAAAGCAGATTTTCAAAAACATTATATATTTATTAATTTCAATTTAAATGAAAATTAATATTTTTGGTGCAGAAAAGCTGTGGTAGAACTCAACTACCCTTTGGTGTACAGGCTCATGTTTACCTCATGGATATATTCATAAATCACCAAACAGCCTAAAACCATGAGACTTCAAATTCATGTCACCATTCCAAACTTTTTCCTTAGCTTAAGACATCACATCATAATCAGATTATTGAACATTCAAGTACTATCTTGTGTGCATCAGTATTGATACCATGTGCTGATCTGGTAAAATAGATATTAAACACTGGATTACTAGATTTTGCTTACAGGTGCAACATGGCAACCATTGAAGTACTGAGTCTCCCCATTTCCTTGCATACACCTATGGCAACAGACAGCACCAGTGTTTAAAATCAAGTTGGCAGTTGATTATGCAGTCTGAAAATCAAATGCCTGACGTAAAGGCAGCAGTGTGAAGTGTAATGCCACAGTAGTGGCAACATTTTCCATTCTGCTATGGGGATATGCAGTGCAGGACAAAATGGAACGCTCATCATCCTTAAACCCCTGGCATAAACGTCCTAGAAGCAGGCTCAAACCTGCATTGAGGGAGACCTGGAAGCAGGTCATCCATCTACACTCCGAGGATGCATGACCCCGGGGGAGGGGGGAGGAAAAAAAGAGAAAAAAGGGATTTTACACTCAAAAATACAAAATAAATTCCAGCATATTTTGTCTTGGAGCGTAATGGCTAACCAGTAGTAGTTTAATAGATCAACCATTTGCTGGGAATGTTCATGAGAAATTTATCAGCAGCAGCACAAATAGACAGAAGTACTGAGGAACCACTTAAGTGCTATATAGATGTAAAAAGAGGGAAGTCACAGACTGATACAAGAACTCAAGGGACAGCCTTTTAGGGCACATCCACTTCATGCCTGAATTAGCCATACAGAAATGCCTAGAGTTGTTACAGTTTTCATTGTTTAAATTCTAGAGAGAAGAGTGTAAACAGGACTATATTGGCTCTGTCTATAGTTAACACATTGATAGCTATAAAACATACAGCAAGCACAATATTGGCACAGATTCCAATTTTAATCACAGTGCTTTATAGCTATGTAGAACTCTAAATACCCATCATGCTGCAAGACCAGTACTTCCCATGGCACATTTTGTTTCATGAGCAATGAAGTATAGCTGCAGCACTGAGGTTTAATTTTCATTAATATCTATTGTGTCCAGGTTCAACAGCAAACAACTCAAGGTGCTTTTATAGTATACAAGTACAGGCAGCCAGAAACATGAGGTCAGCGTAAAGTTAAGCTGATCTCAACTGGGGTGGTTAACAGGGGCACTATAATTGAACTCTGCATGCCTGGGTTTGGTAAGAGTAATTCATCTTGGTCTCTGCTCCTGACTGGTTTCCAGTAACTCCTGCTGGAAAATGCATGCGGTGACATTGTGCAGCAACAGGATTGGGCTCAACTGTGATACACTCAAACAGATGGCTGACTTTTTGCATCCCCGAGGACACTATTTGTTCACTTCATTAACCAGATATCGTGGCATGTGAAGGAAAGATATATTTTTAAAATCTTAACCACAAACTAGTTACTCTTATAAATGCTAAATAAAAGACTTTTTATCAGGAGCCGATACAAAACGCGTAGTATTTGTTAAACAAGTGTTTGTTAACATTTGCCATTATTACCAAATTTCATCCCCATCTCTCCTTGCCCCTCCAAGAAGTAGAGTATTCAGTATAAGGGTAGAGTCCCTTGCATAACAACCAACATTCCAGCTGTTTGGCCATACATAAAATCAAGATCTTGTTACGGTCTGTGAAATACTCCTGGTCAGCTCTGAACAGAAAAGTAGCTTTGATTGGCCCATTAGGAAGTGGTGGTCCGAATGGATTATCTTTTGAACATAAAGGTTTCCTGCCTGCCTTGTGATGGAAGTGGAGGAATGCATTCCACCATCTATTTTGCCAACACTGTTTAGAGACAGATTTGCCAAGGGTACGATGAGTTGTTGAATCTATGGTAGTCATGATGTGGAGATGCCGGTGATGGACTGGGGTTGACAATTGTAAACAATTTTACAACACCAAGTTATAGTCCAGCAATTTTAAAATAAAATTGCTGGACTATAACTTGGTGTTGTAAAATTGTTTACAATTGTTGAATCTACAAATGGATTGCATGCACCCTACATAAAAAGCTAGCTGCCTACATGTTAGTAGCAGAACTTGAGGATTGCCTCCTGTTGCATACGAAATTGAAAATTCACCACGTGAGAAAAATCTTGCATGTAGCAAAGATGTAGCACTGCATAATCCTTTTGCAGCATTAAATAAAGTTCTTCTAAATTCCCCAATATGCCTACACAGACACGATTCACATAAAACTTTCTAAACTACAAACTCCTACGCATTGATGCAGATGCTGTGATTCACTCACTCACTCACTATCCCATATAGCCAAATTACCTGAAATAAAACACAAGTATGTTGTGTACACTGATCAGACAAATTAACTTGTAATCAGACTCCCATCTCCATTGTGCACTGGGAATGAAAATCTAATTTCCCTGAAAAGTCACTTTTCTGGACAAATGAACTCTCATCTATATTAAGAGAACAGCCTGGCAACTGAAACCGAAGTGTTTTTTTTGCATCCAGATGGCATCCTCCATCACTGAGGCATAACATTATAAATGGTGGATATTGTAGCCCAAACACACACAATTGATCACCTTGTGAGTAGTGGAGCATTTTAGTGATGCAGAGCCAGGTCTAATGCTCAGATTTATGTCCATGATTGTGTCAGTGTGCAGGGAAGAAAAAGGTAGCCCCGTGTCTTCTATGAAAAACATTTTTCTTGTTGTGATTGACATATTCTAGTACTAACCATTAATTTTTAAAAATCGATATTGTCTTTACCAGTTATTTATAGGCCTGGATGCTCCTTTTTACTACAGCAACATAATATAAATGTGCTACAACAGAAGCTCATTTCTATCAGTCACATGCTTGCAAGCCTAAACGAACAATGCTTTTCTATGTTCATGCATACCAACCTCTCTAAACAAAATGCCACAAGCAAATGTCAGCCTCAGTAAAGAGATTATGAATTCAAAAAGGACAGCGTTGACAATACTGAAGAGGAATGATTGAGTTTCAAATTTCACCCATTTGCACTGAAAGTCATAAATGCTTAGTTAAAATGACTCCCATCTTTCACAGGCCCAAGGTCATGAAACCACAGAACCAAAGTATGACTATTTTCTTATAATTATCAATAATTCTATTTTGAATGTAATCATAGAATCATAGAAGTTTACAACATGGAAACAGGCCCTTCGGCCCAACATGTCCATGTCGCCCAGTTTATACCACTAAGCTAATCCCAATTGCCTGCACTTGGCCCATATCCCTCTATACCCATCTTACCCATGTAACTGTCCAAATGCTTTTTAAAAGACAAAATTGTACCCGCCTCTACTACTGCCTCTGGCAGCTCGTTCCAGACACTCACCACCCTTTGAGTGAAAAAATTGCCCCTCTGGACCATTTTGTATCTCTCCCCTCTCACCTTAAATCTATGCCCCCTCGTTATAGACTCCCCTACCTTTGGGAAAAGATTTTGACTATCTACCTTATCTATGCCCCTCATTATTTTATAGACTTCTATAAGATCACCCCTAAACCTCCTACTCTCCAGGGAAAAAAGTCTCAGTCTATCCAACCTCTCCCTATAAGTCAAACCATCAAGTCCCGGTACCATCCTAGTAAATCTTTTCTGCACTCTTTCTAGTTTAATAATATCCTTTCTATAATAGGGTGACCAGAACTGTACACAGTATTCCAAGTGTGGCCTTACTAATGTCTTGTACAACTTCAACAAGACATCCCAACTTCTGTATTCAATGTTCTGACCAATGAAACCAAGAATGCCGAATGCCTTCTTCACCACCCTATCCACCTGTGACTCCACTTTCAAGGAGCTATGAACCTGTACTCCGAGATCTCTTTGTTCTATAACTCTCCCCAACGCCCTACCATTAACGGAGTAGATCCTGGCCCGATTCGATCTACCAAAATGCATCGCCTCACATTTATCTAAATTAAACTCCATCTGCCATTCATCGGCCCACTGGCCCAATTTATCAAGATCCCGTTGCAATCCTAGATAACCTTCTTATAAACCATCCACAGTTTTGTTTTAATTTAACAAGCACAATGAACACCTCTAAGTATCATACATCACAGTTTACAACGTGTGTATAAAGAAACTTCAAAATCTCGGATGTCAGAAGTCTCCTGTCACAACCAACTTCAATTAATTTCTAAAATGACTTTCCTCTATTGCACGATCTGTAAGCTGCAACAGGAACACTAGTCAGGACACCAGATGTACTGTGGTCTTCTTTACATTATGCCATGGGATCCTTAATGTTCACCTGAGCCAATAGGATGGGCAGGTAGGGTCTGGATTTAACCTCTGATCTGAAAGACATTACTTCTGACAATACAAGGTCCCCTCAGTGCTTTGCTGGAGTGTCAATCAAAACCAGATGCTCTTGGAATGGAGCTTTTAGCTATAACCTGTTTGCAGCATGTGGGAGCTGTAAATGATTGTCTGAATAGAGGGTGATTACTGTGACCAGAAGTTGATCAAGCAGTTGTAACTGCTGCTCTCAAAAGGTGTATAAAATCTAAGGTATCTGCTGAAGCACAGAGCGAATGGAATGCATTACAAACAGAGTGGAAACTTGAGAATTTGGTGAGAGGAGGAATTAGGTGTAGAAGGGGAAGGATAGTCAAGAGACAGGAAGAGCTCTGACAGCAGCAGAGGAGAGGACCAGAGCAGCAGAGGCGGTAAATCTTCAGGATAAATTTGGTGGGGTTGGAAAAAAAAATCAAGGAGTGACTTCACAGGACAGCAGGTAGGTGATTGGTTGGTGAGTATGAGGTTTTTTTTCTCTTCAAGTTAGGGCAGGCGTTTAACGAAGACCTTAAATCAATAAATCAAACTAGATAAATTAATTAGTTAATAAAACTGAGACTAGCGAGAGGTTTAAAAGCTCTAAAAGTAAATAAATTCTCGTTCGACAAGCGATGGCAGGGCAGTAGGTGTATCATGACTGCAGCAAGTGGGAGTTTGTGGAAAGCAGCGTGATCTCCAGCAACCACATCTGCAGCTCGAGGAACTTCAGCTCAGAGTTGTTGAGCTGGAGTCCGAGCTGCAGACATTGCGATGCATCCGGGAGGAGAGTTACTTGGACACTTTGATCCAGGAGGCAGGATTAGCTAATAGTTTAGAATTGTACAGTGGTCATGGACAGGAGGATGTGACTGAGTAAAGCAGGTATGGGGACCAAGGATCTAGTAATGGAGGAGCCTCAGCCCTTGACCTTGTCCAACAGGTATGAGATACTTGCTACCTGTATGGATGAGAGCAAAGACTGCAAGGAGGATGGGCAACCTGACCATGGCACTCTGGCACAGGGCCATTCAAGTTGGCAGGGGGGGGGGGGGGGGGGGGGGTGGAGTAAAAAGGAATGTGGTATTGGTAGGGGATAGTATGGTCAGGGGGATAGACACTGTTCTCTGCAGCCGTGAGAGTGTCCCGAAGGCTGTGTTGCCTGCCCGGTGCCAGGGTTAAGAACATCTTCTCGCGCCTGGAAAAGAACTTGGGAGCATGAGTGGGAGGATCCAGTTGTCGTGGTCCACGTAGGAAACAAGAACATAGGTAGAACTAAGAATGAGGTTCTGCTGAGGCAGTTTGAGGAGCTAGGGTCTAAGTTAATAAGCAGAACCTCAAAAAAAGGTAATAACCTCTGGATTACTACCTTTGTCCCTATGCCAATTTGCACGTGGCTAACAGATCAGAGTGTTAAATGCATGGCTCAAAGAGTGGTGTGGAAGACAAGAGTTTCAATTCATGGGGCACTGGCACCAGTGCCAGGGAAAGAGGGTGCTGTTCTGACAGGAGGGGCTCCACTTAAACTGGGCTGGGACCAGTGTCCTGGTGAATCGAATAACTAGGGCTGTAGATAAGGCTTTAAACTAAAACAAAGGCGGGGGGGGAGGGGAGGGGAAATTTAAAAATCTAATGAGAAAAGTTAGGACAATAGTGTAGTGACTTGGGTAAAGATATGCAGTGTGGCAGGAAGGGACAGAGAGTTTACCAATAATAGTGCAACAATAAGTAAAGTCAAAACAGGAAAAAAATGGTTAAAAAGTCAAAATTAAAGGCTCTTTATCTGAATGCACAGAGCATTCATAAGATAGATGAATTAATTACACAGAGTTAAATGGGTTTGATCCAATAGTCATTACAGAGACATGGTTGCAAAATGACCAAGGTTGGGAACTAAATATTCCAGGGTACATGACATTTAGAAAAGACAGGCAGAAATGGAAAAGTAGGGGGTGTAGGCCTAATAATAAACGATGACATAAGGACCGTGGTGAGAATGGATCTTGGCTCAAAAGATCAGGAAGTAGAATCAATATGGGTGGAAATTAGAAATATTCTCAACAAAACAGGTGGGAATAGTTTATATGCCCCCTAATAGTGACTATACCATTGGACAGAGTATGAGTCATGAAATAATGGGAGCTTGTAACAAAGGAAATGCAGTCATCATGGGGGACTTTAATCTACATTTAGACTGGGCAAATCAAATTGGCAAAGGTAGTTTGTAAGACGAGTTCATGAAATGTATTAGAGATAGCTTTGTAGAGTAATAAGTCATGGAACCAATCAGGGAACAGAGGCTATTTTAGATCTTGTATTATGTAATGATATAGGTTTAATTAATAATCTCACAGTAAAAGTACCTCTGGGGAAGAGTGATCATAATATGATGAATTTCACATTGAGTTTGAGTGATGTGCTCAAGTCAGAAACTACAGTTTTAAATTTAAATAAAGTGAATTATATTAGGTATGAGTTGTCAAAGGTAGATTGGGAAATTAAATTAAAGGGTTTGATAGTTGAAAAGCAATGGCAAACATTTTAGAAATATTTCAGTATTCTCAACAAATATACATTCCATTGAGAAATAAAAATTCCAAAGGAAAAGTGATCCAACCATGGCTAAAGAAGTTAAGGAGAGTTTAGATTGAAAGAGACCTATAATGTTGCCAAGAGTAATAAGATTGAGGGTTGGAAGAGTTTTAAAAACCAAAGGATGACCAAAAAATTGATAAAAAGGGAGAAAATAGAATATGAAAGTAAACTAGCAATATAGGAACGGATTGTAAAAGCTTTTACAAGTATGTAAAAAGGAAGAGTAGCAAAAGCACAAGTTGGTCCCTCAGAGGCTGAAACAGGAGAAAGTATAAATGGGGAAATAAGGAAATGGCAGATGCATTAAACAAATATTTTGTATGTGTCTTCACAGAAGACAACACAAAAAGCATACCAAAAATAGTGGGGAACCAAGGGGTAAATGAGAGTGAGGAACTTAAAACAATTAATATCACTAGAGAAAAAGTATCGGACAAACTAATGGGACTAAAAGCTGACAAATCCCCTGGACCTGATGGCCTACATCCTATGGTTCTAAAAAAGGTGGCTACAGCGATAGTGGATGCATTGATTATGATCTTCCAAAATTCTCTAGATTCTGGAATGGTCCCAGTGGACTGGAAGGTAGCATATGTTACCCCGCAATTCAAGAAAGGAGGGAGAGAGAAAACAGGGAACGACAGGCCAGTTCGCCTGACATCAGTCGTCAGGAAAATGCTGGAATCCATTAGTAAGGAAGTGGTAACAAGGCACTTAGAAAATCATGTGATTAGGCAGAGTCAACATAGTTTTATGAAAGAGAAATCACGTTTGACAAATTTATTTGAGGATGTAACTAGCAGGGTAGATAAAAGGGAAACCAGTGGATGTAGTATATTTGGATTTTCAAAAGGCAGTTGATAAGGTGCCACATAAAAGGTTGTTACACAAGATAAGGGCTCATGGGGTTAGGGGTAATATATTATCAGAGATAGAGGATAAGTTAAAGGACAGAAAACAAAGAGTAGGGATAATCGGGTCATTCGCAGGTGGGCAGGCTGTAACTAGTGGGGTGCAGCAAGGATCTGTGCTTGGGCCTCAGCTATTTATAATCTATGTTAATGACTTAGATGAAGGGATCGAGTGTAATGTATCCAAGTTTGCTGAAGTTACAAAGCTAGGTGGGAAAGTAAGCTGTGAGAACACAAAGTCTGCAAAGGGATATAAACAGCGTGAGTTGTGTATAGGACCCCTGACAGCAGCTCTGAAGTTCTAGATTGTATAAACTCAGATTAGACAAGCATGTAACAAAGGCATAGTGGTCTTAATGGGGGACTTTAACCTTCACATAGATTGGGGAAAGCAGACTAGCAACTGTCAGAAAGGTAGTGAATTTGAGTGTGTCCAGGATAGTTTTCTACAGCAGAATGTCCTAGAGGCAACAAGGGGGCAAGCCATACTAGATTTAGTAATAAGTAATCAACCAGATTTAGTTAACAGCTTAACTATGTGTGAACATCTATCCAATAGCGATCATAACATGATCGAGTTCAATGTAGTGTTTGAAAGGGAAAAAAGTGAATCAGCTGCTAAGATTCTAGACTTGGGTAAGGCCGACTTCAATGGGATGAGACAGAGACTGTCCACAGTAAACTGGGCAAATCTGTTAATGGGTAAAAGGACTGATGATCAGTGGGAAATGTTTAAAGAAACATTTAACGAGATACAGAATCGGTTTATACCCGAGGGGCAAGAACTCTACTTGCCAAAAAAAACAGCCATGGACAACTAAAGAGGTAAGGGACAGTATAAGACATAAGGAAAGGGCATACAAAAAGGCAAAAAATGGCACAGATCCTGGCGAATGGGAAAGATACAAAGATCAACAAAGGGTCACAAAACAGATAGTAAGAGCTACAAAAAGAGAGTATGAAAAGAAACTTGCAAGGGATATCAAAACCAATACAAAGAACTTTTATAGTTATATTAGGAAAAAAGAGGGTGGTCAGGAGCAGTGTTGGCCCCTTAAAAACTGAAAGTGGGGATATGGTCATTGGCAATGGGGAAATGGCAGACATGCTGAATCATTACTTTGCGTCAGTATTTACAGTAGGAAAAAAAAGAGGATAGCATGCCAGAAATCCCAAGAAAACTAATATTGAATCGGGGACAGGGACTCGATAAAATTAACATAAGTAAAGCAACAGTGATGAAGAAAATAATAGCACTAAAGAGTGACAAATCCCCAGGACCAGATGGTTTCCATCCCAGGGTTTTAAAGGAGGTAGGTGAGCAGATTGTAGATGCCCCAACTATAATCTTTCAAAGTTCTCCAGATTCAGGAACTGTCCCTCTAGATTGGATAATTGCACATCACTCCGCTTTTTAAGAAAGGAGAGAGAGGGAAACCGGGGAATTATAGACCAGTTAGCTTAACATCTGTTGTGGGGAAAATGCTGGAGTCTATAATTAAGGATAGGGTGACTGAACACCGAGAATTTTCAGTTAATCAGGGAGAGCCGGCGTGGATTTGTGAAAGGTAGGTCGTGCCTGACAAACCTGATTGAATTTTTTGAAGAGGTGACTAAAGTAGTGGACAGGGGAATGTCAATGGATGTTATTTATATGGACTTCCAGAAAGCATTTGATAAAGTCCCACATAAGAGACTGTTAGCTAAGTTAGAAGCCCATGGAATCGAGGGAAAAGTACGGACTTGGTTAGGAAATTGGCTGAGCGAAAGGCGACAGAGAGTAGGGATAATCGGTAAGTATTCACATTGGCAGGATGTGACTAGTGGAGTCCCGCAGGGATCTGTCTTGGGGCCTCAATTATTCACAATATTTATTAACGATGAAGACATAGAAAATCTCATACCTAAGTTTGCTGATGACACAAAGATTGGTGGCATTGTAAGCAGTGTAGATGAAAACATAAAATTACAAAGGGATATTGATAGATTAGGTGAATGGGCAAAACTGTGGCAAATGGAATTCAATGTAGGCAAATGTGAGGTCATCCACTTTGGATCAAAAAAGGATAGAACAGGGTACTTTCTAAATGGTAAAAAGTTAAAAACAGTGGACGTCCAAAGGGACTTAGGGGTTCAGGTACATAGATTATTGAAGTGTCATGAACAGGTGCAGAAAATAATCAAGAAGGCTAATGGAATGTTGGCCTTTATATCTAGAGGACTGGAGTACAAGGGGGCAGAAGTTATGCTGCAGCTATACAAAACCCTGGTTAGACCGCACCTGGAGTACTGTGAGCAGTTCTGGGCACCGCATCTTTGGAAGGACATATTGGCCTTGGAGAGAGTGCAGCGTAGGTTTACTAGAATGATACCCGGACTTTAAGGATTAAGTTAAGAGGAGAGATTACACAAATTCGGGTTGTATTCTCTGGAGTTTAGAAGGTTAACGGGTGATCTGATCGAAGTTTATAAGATATTAAGGGGAACGGATAGGGTGGATAGAGAGAAACTATTTCCACTGGTTGGGGATTCTAGGAGTAGGGGGCAGAGTCTAAAAATTAGAGCCAGACCTTTCAGGAGCAAGATTAGAAAACATTTCTACACACAAAGGGTGGTAGAAGTTTGGAACTCTCTTCCGCAAACGGCAATTGATACTAGCTCAATTGCTAAATTTAAATGTGAGCTAGATAGCTTTTTAGCAACTAAAGGTATTAAGGGATATGGGCCAAAGGCAGGTATATGGAGCTAGATCACAGATCAGCCATGATCTTATCAAATGGCAGAGCAGGCACGAGGGGCTGAATGGCCTACTCCTGTTCCTAATTGAGTGGGCAAGAAGGTGGCAGATGGAGTATAATGTGGGGAAATGCAAGGTTATTCACTTTGATCGGAAGAATAGAAAAACAGAATATTTTTTAAATGGTGAGAAACTATTAAATGTTGGTGTCCTGAGAGACTTGGGTGCCCTGGTACAAGAAACACAAAAAGTTAGCATGCAGGTACAGCAAGGAATTAGGAAAGCAAATGGCATGTTGGCTTTTCTTGCAAGGTGGTTGGAGTATTAGAGCAAGGAAGTCTTACTACAATTGTACGGGGCTTTGGTGAGACCTCACCTGGAGCACTACAGTTTTGGTGTCTCTATCTGAGGAAGGATATACTTGCCTTAGAGGCGGAGCAATGAAGGTTCACTAGGTTAATTCCTGGGTTGAGAGGGTTGTCCTATGAGGAGAGGTTGAGAGAATGGGCCTATACTCTCGAGTTTAGAAGAATGAAGGGCAATCTCATTGAAACATGTAAGATTATGGAGAGGGCTTGTCAGGCTAGATGCTGAGTGGTTGTTTCCCATGGCAGGAGAGTCTAGAATTAGGGGGCATAGTTGAAGGATAAGGGTTTGGCCATTTAAGACTGAGATGAGGAGGAATTTCTTCACTGAGGGTTGTGAATCTTTGGAATTCTCTACCTCAGATGGCTGTGGATGCTGAGTTGTTGAATATATTCAAGGCTGAGATGGATAGATTTTTGGACTCTAGGGGAATCAAGGGATATGGGGATTGGACAGGAAAGTGGATTTGAGGTCGAAGATCAGCCATGATCTGATTGAATGGTGGAGCAGGCTCGAGGGGCCATATGGCCTACTCCTGCTTCTATTTTTTATGTTCTTAACCTGCTGACTCAGAGGCAAGAGTGCTACCAACTATGCCAGACTGACATGATAAAGGAGATCTTATTTTGTCAAAAGATCCCTTCCATATATCCTATGGTATTAATCAGATCACAACTGAACAAAACTACAGGAGGAATGGAATACAGTTGTCTTTTTAAAATACTTTCCAAGGCACAGAATTTTTTCAAAACATAAGCGAGTACCCATTTTTCTCAATAATTATGAGAATCCATTTTTGTTAGCGAGTTGATTGCAGTGAAAAAAACTGCCAATCTTTTTTGTGAAAAGAATTTCACATTTTCCTCAAGAGTCATTAGGCCTATTCTTAAAACGGACCACTTTTTCAATATTACATATAGAATTTCACAGTGCAGGAGGGCAATCAGCCACAGCATCTGAGCTGGCACTCTGATATCCACTTAAGATATTATACTTTTTTAACATCTATCTAGATTTTTTTTAAAAATCCAATTTTAAAAATCTGACCTTTGAGCGGTCTACTGAATTGCACAATACTTCTTGGAATTGTTGTCCAGTTTCAGTATTTTATAGATTGAGCATTTTGTATTAACAGTGCTATATTGCATTCTGAATATTAGATTAGCAGTATCTTACCAAAGCAGCGACATATACTTTGTAGACTGGGTCAGCACAGACCATAGAGAGTACGCTGCAACATGACTCCACCACCACTTCTCCTGAGATATCAGTCTGAGAAGACCCACTAGCTCCGGTCAGACTACTAGATCCAGTGTCGCTTCCATTACTACAGGAGGAACTTCCAGTACGGATTTCGCCATTTGCCAATAGCAAGGCACCACTGACGTCATGTGAAAGACGCCTTAATGCCATCTCTCGCACATTCCAGTTCCGAGAAAAAAGACAACTAACCAGTTCCATTCCAAATACCTAAGTAAGAAAGTGGACAGCATCACAGCAACAGACTAAGAATAAAGATCTAAATAATTAGGAACATAACATCTATATATATTATAAGTGCATTTTGGCATAAGACTAGAATTTTTTTGAAAAAATAACTTCTATTTTAAAAAAGTTACTGCTGGTTTTACTATGTAAACTTTCCATCAATTTGTTGCAGAATTTTAGTAATAGGATACCACATTCAAATAAAGTTTCAAAACATTCATAGTAGAAATTATAGTGCATTTCCATTTAAAATTTCCAAAGCATTTGTACTAAGCTGCAACCGCTGTTATTGTGCAAAAAACTAATTTATACTTTTGAAATCCCCTCACCTGAATCCAGGGTTCTGCCAACTCTTTGTAATTTGGTGGGATTTGTTGAATCCCATAATGAGGCAGCTTAAAGTCACTGTCCTGCTGTCGCCTCTGTGCATCTACCTCTAGCGGCTGGCTGTGGATTTGTATTGAACTTTGTGATTCATGGCTTTAAAAAAGGCAAAAAGTATAAAGTGCATTGTGAAATTCAGTTCTAAAAGTATGCAAATGAATGAATGTTAATTAATTATTAGGTTCCTGTGAAACCATTATTTGAAAGAACGGCTTCCATGCACATCAGACCATCCAAAGCTCTGTTACGCTACCTACATCTGGCTAAGATCACAGGTATGTATAAATCTATAATTTCAATTTTGCTAAAGCCACACTGAACATATTGTGAGAATGTATATACGGATGTGGAGACATCCCAATTGTTGAACCAGATAGGCAATTCAGAATTATGACAATGGTTTGTGTTGATACTTGGTCACATCTGATGGATTAGTTACAACTATGATGCCAGGTTTTGTACATTGAACACTATGCATATTTAATACACCTACACCTCTGTAAAACCTTGTGAAGAAAAATACAGATCTCCCACAGTTGGACCCGAGGGTGGTGATGGTGCGTTGCGCCAATAGGAACTTCCTTTAGGTGCCCTCATGAAACACTCATCCAGGCACACAGCTGATGTTCTGAATTTTAGTGGCTACAACTGAAAGAGATTTGATGAATTTCAGCAGTAATATCTAGCACAGAGAACAATGATCCTTAACTACAGGGAGGTACCTCCAGTCAATATGGAGCATTTTTGGTCCCCAAGGACATCATATATTGAACTATTCTCACTTAACATAATCCATTCAAATTTACAAGGTCTAAAATGTAGAGGGGCAGTTGGAAGTTTGAAGTGCAAAATGCAATACTCCATAACCAACATTGAGTGGTTTAAGCTTTATACAATGGGTCTCCTACCTGTGCAGTTCATGGGACTTCCATTTGGATCTACAAAGAGGACAGATGAGTGTCTCCCGGTTTCTTCTGCATTCTTCAGCCCCTGGAATTAAGTCCAACATAATTGAATACACTCATCAAGCTGCAACAAACCCATATATTTTATTTGCTTTCAACTTCTAGACATTTTGTAGACCACCACCCCCTCATCTAGTTAGGACATGATGCATTCCTCAGTGATGTCTAAGTGACTACTTCTCATGCAAATAAAGTTGTACAGTATATGGCACAGCAGATGGAATTTATACTCATACTTCAGGGCATACTATAAAAGCAATCTCTGCTCATGTTTTGCTCCAGTCATGTTGATTGACATGCCTGGTTTTTAATCAATCTGGCTGCTATTTGGGAAGTGGTTATAGTCATCATGAGCCATGATTTTAATAGGCCTAGTCCCCCCACACAAAAAAAAGATTAAGATTCTTACACCAATTTAAAACATTTTCTTAACATACCAAAAAATGGAGCCCAATAATTGTCACTTTGGGAGTTTTAATTTCAACTGAAGACAATGCCCAACTTTGCTAAGAAAACATTTTAAAATGATGCCAGAATCTTCTAAATCAATCAATATCTTCAGACAAGTGCAAGGTCAAAGGCCAAAAGATGTAGACTAGAAACTAGCAACCAATGACAGAAGTAAAAGGTACATGTAACCAAGTTTATCAATTTAAAGTTATAAAACACCATGATCTTTTCAAACGTATAGAGATCCACATTTCTTTTATTAGAATTTTAAAAATGAACAATCAAGCAAATGAAATAAAAGTTCTAGACAACCTTGCTATTCATTGGTCCCCAGATAAAATAGCCTCAACTCAAAATTAGCTGTTTAGTAACAAGCAGAGTATTTACTAGTAAACCAAAATAGTAAAACATTGGATAAAAAGAAACTGCTTTGAAGTAGAAACATTTCATCGCTGCTTAAAAATTAACTGAACATAGTAAATTTTGAAAATCCCTAAAAACTTACAGATTGACATGCAGTGATGGTGAAGTTTATTCCTGCAGCCTTCTTCACACACCGTCAAGCTTTCCTCATCAAGCATATCCAACAGACAAATGGGACACATTTGTTCTTCTTCATCCTTCAAGCTGGAAAAACAACAAAAAAAATTCCTATGCTTATAGCTTCACATAGTTCAGAAGTGTCCAAACTTTTTGTATTTGGGTCACTTAGAACATTACCACGGAATCTCAAGAGGCAAACACAAAAAGGTTTAAATCAACGTTCCTATTAATTTGCATGGATCGCAATCTGCAGATACTAAGAGATCTAGGAGTTCTGTTTTAGGAGTTATTCAATAATGAGGCAGCAAATCAAGAAGAGCCCTTTCCAAATACCCAGGCCTGTAAAATTCAAAGAAGCAAACTAGTGAGTATAGAACAGAGTTGCTTTGTCTTTGAGAGCTGGATTGCCAGGGCTTGCTGGCTGTAGGTAGCCCATAGGTCATAGTTTGTACACCTTAGTAGCTGAATATTAGTTCTATAAAAACAAAAATTAAATTGGCAACATAATTAAGTACTATCAACTTGCAAAAAGTGTCTTCGAGTTGAGTTATTACTGCAAGTTCCAAAAGACAGAATTATCTTCCACAGCAGCCACTGAATGTTGCAATACAGTACTCAACTTCTTTTGTTTTTAAATAAAATGATCAGAGATGGACTGAAATTTAGGGGGGGGTGGGGGAAGAGAGAGAGAGAGAAAAAAAAAGAGATATGGAAGAGGGATAAAAGCAGATTAATCACCACCAAATATCTGACTTTGCTCTGATTTCCACGACTTGACATTTTTTTTTTTATCATGGCTCTTGAAATTTTTGCCCTGACTAACCCACGGTTTTCCACAAAATTTACCATAACAACATTATAGCCACGCCATCTGGCCAGTCCCAAAAACGAATACTTCTCAATCACCCAACTCATTACCTTGTTTTGCCTACATTAATTGTCATTTGCCAATCATCCCAACCTATCTAGATCCCTTTATATTTAGTATGCCATTTCCCTAATGTTCAATCTCCTTAGCCCCAAAATTTGGCATCATCTGCAAACTTAAGTCGCCTTGTTTCTGCCCCAGCACCAAATCATTTATATACACTATAAGCAGGAATGGCCGCAGCACTGATCCATGTGACACCATGCTAGTGAGCAGATAATGATGCAGATCCATTCATAACCACCCTTTGCTTTCTTTGGTTTAATCAATTTTCAATCCACTCAAACTTGCCTCCCATTCTATGCCTGCCTAACTTGTGGACTAATCATTTTTGTGGCACAGGGTCAAAAACTTTGCTGAAATCAATCATATCTACAGAATTTCCAGTCAACAAGGTCCGTCATTTCCTTGAAAAATTGCAATAAATTTGTTAGGCAAGACTTCCCTTCCATAAATACATGCCGACTCACTTAAACATCTCTCCTCCTGATCTGGGGTCTATTGCCATAGTTAATTTCCTTCCATAATATAATGTAGAGTTTGCAGATGCCATTAACCAATGATCGTCCAAATATGGCCCATCACCATGAACAAAATTAAAAGACTAACTTCAGGAGGACAGATTCAAAGAACACGTGTTTGAAGAGATTTTTTCAAGGGCATTCTAGTGACCAGATTACATACATAGAATTTACAGCACAGAAGCAGGCCATTCAGCCCAACAGGGCTATGTCAGTATTTATCCTCCGAACGAGCATCCTCCCACCCTAATATATCCTTCTATTCCTTTCTCCCTCATGTGCTTACCTAGTTTCCCCTTAAATGCATCTATGCTATTCACTTCAACCACTCCATGTCATAGCACGTTACACATTCTCACAACTCTTCAGTGCAGAAGTTTCTCCTGAACTCCTTATTGGATTTATTAATGACTATCTTGTCTACCCTATTAAATCCCATCATAATTTTAAAAACCTCTATTGGCTCACCTCTCAATCTTCTCTTTCCTAGATTGAAAGCAAGGACACTGCAGAGGTACAGGATGCACACAGGGATTGGATTTCATGAGCTACTTATAATTTTCTCGGATGGTGGGGCATATTTGGATACCTTGGTTTTAAAAAAAAATTTATCTAATTTCGGGATTACAGGTGTCTGCTTTTATTTGAGAATGACTAGCTTTATTAAAAAAAACTTTCCAGTTTCTTTGAAGTTGTTGTGCTTAGAATCATAGAAAGGTTACAGCACAGAAAGAAGCCATTCGGCCCATCGAGTCCGCGCTGGCTCTATGCAAGAGCAATCCAGCTAGTCCGACTCCCCTGCCCCATCTCTAGCCCTGCAAATTTTTTTCCTTTCAAGTACTTGTCCAGTTCCCTTTTGAAGGCCATGATTGAATTTGCCTCCACCACCTCCTCGGGCAGTGCATTCCAGATCCCAAATACTCGCTGTGTAAAAAAAGGTTTTTCCTCATGTCACCTTTGGTTCTTTTGCCAATCACCGTAAATCGATACCCTCTGGTTCTTGACCCTTCCGCTAATGGGAACAGTTTCTCTCTATCTACTCTGTCTAGACCCATCGTGATTTTGAATACCTCTATCAAATCTCCTCACAACCTTCTCCGTTCCAAGGAGAACAACCCCAGCTTCTCCAGTCTATCCACGTAACTAAAGTCCCTCATCCCTGGAATCATTCTAGTAAATCTCTTCTGCACCTTCACATCTTCCTAAAGTCCAGTGCCCAGAACTGGACACAATACTCCAGTTGTGGCTGAACCAGTGTTTTATAAAAAGGTTCATCATTAATTCCTTACTTTTGTACTCTCTGCTTCTATTTATAAAGCTCAGGATCCCATATGCTTTTTTTAAAAAACGCTTTCTCAACCTGCCTTGCCACCTTCAACGATTTGTGCACATATACCCCCAGATCTCTCTGTTCCTTTACCTCTTTTAGAATTGTGCCCTTCAGTTTATATTGCCTCTCATTTTTCCTACTGAAATGCATCGCCTCACATTTTCCTGGGTTAAATTTCATCTGCCAAGTGTCCGCCCATGCCACCAGCCTGTCTATATCCTCTTGAAGTCTATCACTATCCTCTTCACTGTTCACTACCCTTCCAAGTTTAGTGTCATCTGCAAAGTTTGAAATTGTGCCCTGTACACCCAAGTCCAAGTCATTAATATATATCAAGAAAAGCAGTGGTCCCAGCACCGACCCTTGGGGAACACCACTGTACATCTCCCTCCAGTCCGAAAAACAACCATTCACCACTACTCTCTGCTTCCTGTCACTTAGTCAATTCTGTATCCATGTTGCTATTGTCCCCTTTATTCCATGGGCCGCAATACTGATAACAAGCCTACCATGCGGCACTTTATCAAACGCCTTTTGAAAGTCCATATACACCACATCAATTGCATTGCCCTCATCTACCCTCTCTCTGTTACCTCATCAAAAAACTCTATCAAGTTAGTTAAACACGATTTGGCTTTAACAAATCCATGGTGGCTTTCCCTAATCAATCCACACTCGTCCAAGTGATTGCTAATTCTGTCCCAGATTATAGTTTCTAAAAGTTTCCCCACCACTGAGGTTAAACTGAGTGGCCTATAGTTGCTGGGTTTATCCGTGCACCCTTTTTTGAACAAGGGTGTAACATGTGCAATTCTCCAGTTCTCTGGTACCACCCCCATATCTAAGGATGTTTGGAAAATTATGACCAGTACCTCCGCAATTTCCACCCTTACTTCCCTCAGCAACCTAGGATGCATCCCATCTGGACCTGGTGACTTATCTACTTTGTCAGAGCTAATTTCATCAAGGCAAAAGTCAGAAAAGGCTTGGTGTATGCAGGATAGGAATCTCCAGACTGGAAGGCAAGCCAGTCTTCCTGCTGTCCTAGAAGTTATATCTGATAATATGTTTCTCCAAGATACTTGATCAATTCCACCCCGGAGATCTAAGCAACTAGCCCTTACAAACTCCCTCTATGAGCTATTATAAAAAAATTTAAAGCAAAGTTACTTTACATCCTACCTGAATCCACCTCTTCTCTCATGTCCCCTCACTTTGCAGTCTGTACCTTTGACTGATCTTCTACATTCCTGAGCTTTATTAATTTGAAAACCTTCATTCATATCCTCTAAAAGAGCCCTAGTTCTTTGAGCCTATTATGTATTTTGTTTTCTAGGCTCAATATCTTAGCCTTTAGCTGCATATTTCCCAGCTCAGCTACACCCTTCTGTATTATGGATTCCAGAACTGCACATAATACCCTATTGTGGCCTGACTAGTGCTTTACTTAATGGCAGGATTACTTCCGTTGATCTATATTCTTATTCCTCTGTTTATGCAATCCACCATCCAATTATCTTTTAACAGCAGCCAACGTTGGCTTCATGTCTGCTGGGATCTATCTACTACAACTCCCAGGTCCCTTTCCTGATGTCTTGATCAGTATTTTCCCATTAATCATGTAATACCGGCCTGTTCCGCAACTCCAAGTGCTTCCCAGTCTAAATCCTTCTGCAGCTTGCCCCAATATTAACCATTACTGATTTTTTTTTGATGTTCAAACTTTAAAATGAAGTTACCTTCTACTGGACCACTTATGGAAACGTTGAAGAGTACTGGTCCCATTCACACAGATCCTCCGTCTCCTATTGCCAGCCCCAATTCAATCCATCTCAGTACACTGCCGCCAATACCATGTCTTCTAATTTTCAAGAGTTTTATATCAGGTACCTTATCAAAAGCCTTACTAAAATCCAAGTATATTATACATTCTCATCTTTATCTAAATATTTTGCTATTTAATTTAGAATTCTATTAAATTCTTCTGGCATGTCTTCCCTTTTGCGATTCCATGCTGTCTCTTACTAATTAGTTTATATCTCTGAATGCTTCAGTACCTTTGTCCTTGATAATTGATTCTAGAATTTTCCCTGCTAGTCAGCCATGGCTCAATGGTAGCACTCTTTGCCTCTGAGTCAGAAGGTTGTGGGTTCAAGTCCCATTCCAGGAACTTGAACACAAAATCTAGGCTGATACTTCAGTGCAATATTGAGGGAGTGCAGCACTGTCAGAGGTGCTGTCTTTCAGACGAAACTTTAAACAGAGTCTGCCCTCTCAGGTGAACATAAAAGATTCCTTGGCACTATTTCAAGAAGAGCAGGTGAGTTCTCCAGTGTCCTGGCCAACATTTATCCCTCAAACCAACATCACTAAAAAAAAATTATCTGGTCATTGTCTCACAAGGTTATTCACTACAGAATACCTACCTATGTTCTGCACTGGATGTAGAGGTACTGGATGAAGCAGATGTGTGAGAGTTAGACATACGGGAAACAAATTTTTGTATGGTATTACGTGATGGAGCTTTGATACGCGAACTCCGCCTACTGTGGTATTTCTGAAATAGACTCTCCACCTTTTGAGAAAAAACACAATTTAATTCATAACCTTTAAAAGAATGCAATTCATCAACTTTTTGATTAAAACCAATCTCTGTTGCATTTGCTCTGATAACTCCACTTTCTACTCCAGAACTTCTGAAAAAGCTTCTTCTTGAGCAGAGGTTGTACCTACACATTAAGCAACAAGACCCTTGACCAGGTCCGGCTCATTTCCCTCTGTTCTCACCCCTCCTCCTCCACTAATAAGAGTCCCTTGCTATCACCTTCCATCCCACAAGCCTTTGTATTCACCTGAGCATCTTCTGCCAAATACAACAAGATCCTATCACCAAAGATATTTTCCCCTCCAGGATATCCTGTGTCACTCGTATCACCCACACTTCCAGCTGTCGTTCCCATCTTCCAACAGAACTCTGATCCATTTCTCTACAGGCCCAAACAATATTTCCATTTTACAATTTACACATATTTGCTGCCCATGGTGCAGCCTCCTCTACAATGGTGAAGCCAAATGCAGGCGAGGTGACAGCTTTGCTGAACACCTCCTGTTTGCCCATAAGTGCAACCCTGACCTCCTGCTGGCTTGCTATTTTAATTGGCTCTCCCATTCCAATTTTGACCAGTCTTTTCCCACCTACATTGTTCTAGTGAAGCTCAACACAACCTTCAGAAACTGTTTTGCATTTTCTGCTACATATTCTGTAGTCCTTTGGGCTGAACACTGACTTGGTAACTATATCCCCCATTTTCCTTACAGCAGCAGGTGTTGGCGGTGTGTCCGAGGAAGGGGAGGCATATTAATATTTCATGTACCGACCCTTCATCAGAACATTGCTAGTAGAGGGGTATTCACCCATTGTTTTTGGGCTGCTTTTGTCTCGTGTTTTGCCAACTATTTTCTGTTTTCATTTCAGACCTCCTCCGTTTTCAGTTATTTATTCCCCCACAAATATGACCCAAATTTCTCACCTGTGTTTGTGTGGACCTTTCCATGTCTTTTCACCCTCTTAACTATTTGCACACTCGCGTCTTTCCATCTCATCTTTTATAACCGTTTTCTATTAAGCAGTTTGCTGATCATTCAGCCCATTAACTTCCTGTCTGACTGGAGCTCTTGTTTCCCCCCCCCCCTTTCTCTTTTTTTCCTAATCTTATTAAAATGCTTATCTTTACTTTTTAGTTTTGATGAAAGGTATATATTCAAAATGTTAACCTGTCCCTTTTTTAAAAAAGTGCTGACAGCTAGTATATTTTCGGCAGTTGCAATTTTTTAAAAAAACCTACCTAGCTTTTTCCACTGCAGATTGGGTGATCGCTTTGCTGAACACTGCCACTCAGTCCGCAAGCATGACCCTGACCTGCCGGTCGCTTGCCATTTTAATTCCCCGTCCCACTCCCACTCTGACATCTGCCTCTTATGCTGTCCCAATGAAGCTCAACAGAAGATCAAGGAACAGCACCTCATCTTTCAATTAGGCACCTTACAACCTTCTGGACTCAACATTGATTTCAATAACTTCAGATCATAATCACGGCTCCCATTTTCTCGGACAGCAGGTGCTGGTAATGGTTCTGCTGTTGCCATTCACAGACCCATCTTTTGTTTCTTTATTTGTCCCTTTACCATCCTCCTTGCCTTGCACCGCCATCCCTTTTGTCATTTAATATCACTCCTGCCCTCCACCCTATCCGAGATCTTTCTTTTTGTTCTTTCGTCTCCCCGTCTTTGGCCTGGCTCTGTACTGTTCTGACGAAAGGTCATCGACCTGAAATGTTAACTGTTTCTTTCTCCACAGATGCTGCCTGACTGGCTGAGTATTTCCAGCAATTTCCGCTTTTATTATAGCCTTTTCCACTTTTTTTGAGCAGAGGTTTAACATTTGCCATCCTCCAATCATTTGGTACTTTTCTGATTCTAAAGAATTTTGCATGAATTATATAATTAGACTCTCTTCTCTCCATCACTAATCTCCCTCAGTATCCTGGAGTGTACAGCATCAGGGTCTGGTGACTTATCAAGTTCAATTCCCATTAATTTTAATATAATTTACTTTTAAATACTGACATCAATTTGTTCCTCTTCTATACTCTCCTCTGGTATTTGTGTAATCTTTCTTCACTTTTCTCCAATTAGGAGGTAAAATATTCAAACATCTCTACTATTGCTTTATTCTCTACTATAAAATTGTCTTCTTCACCCTTTATGTCTGTCCAAAAATTAATTCAATCTGCAATATGTTTACAAGAAGTGTGTGTAGTTAGGATACAGGTGCTCTCCTAGAGTCTTCTGCAAGGATATTTTTCTGTAAGTTATATCAAATATTTATATTATCTCTGTAAATCACAAAGTGACAAGTAACAATGCAAAAATATACACTGCCAAACTTTCGGGTGAGACGTTAAACTGGCCTCTCAGATTTGCGTAAAAGGTCACACGGTATTATTTTGAAGAGCAGGGGAGCTCTCGGTGTCCTGGACAATACTTATCCCTCAATCAACACCTAAAACAGATGATCTGGTCATTTATCTCATTGCCGTTTGTGGGACTTTGCTGTGCGCAAATTAGCTACGTGCAAATTAGCTGCTGCATTTCCTACATTACAACAGTGACTACACTTCAAAAATACTTCATTGGCTGTAAAGTGCTTTTGAACGTCCTGAGATCATGAAAGGTACTACATAAATGCAAGTTCTTTCTTTAAGCACATCTTAATGATTATGAACTCAATAACCACCCAAAAAAGTTAAGAATGAGTTTTATTGTTCTGCTTACCTCAAAGTTTTTTAACGTCTTTCTCCACAGCAATGAGTCAGAAGGCTCTAACTGGAAGACTCGCAGCATAACAAACAGAACGTGAATGCAGAATGTTCCACGTCCACAACTGCAGGTCTATAAAAGATCAAAGAGTTATAATCTTGACATATTAGATCAAAGCCTTCTAATAGCAGAACTAAATTCTCTCAGTTGGCAGTAAATCAATTTTCAATATATTTGAAAACAGTAGGAAAGTCTACCATAGGTGTTGTTAGAGTATTAGCTTATCCACATACCTTGTTTCCTTCCCATCCTCCCCTAGGATAGTTGCTCTGTACATCTTTCTCCCTCTCAATAGCAGAGATTGAGCATATAAAATTTACCAAACCAACTCAAATGGCACTTTTCCCCCTATTTAGTACTAAAGAGCAATGTGTGAATTAGGTAGCTTTACGTACATTATACAATACAACCTCAATATTACACACATTATTGCATCCTGAATAATCTTGGCGGGTCTTAGGTCCCCACGGCCGAAGCCATCCAGGTGCTGAAAGTTGCACCCAGCCCCAATCCCACTAGGTGCGTCAAGGAGCCCACCCGATAATCTTCCCGTTTGAGTGGAATTTCTCATCGGCGCAGGGCCCCAAAACCACCCCCAGGAACCTCCACATTTCGGATATTCCCTCCGTGCCATTCCACTCTGCGCAGAGATTTTTCCTGTACGGGCACATATTCTACTTACTCGCCCTAGCATTCCATCTTGCCCTCCGACAGAGAATGGGGGCTCCAATGGAGGGCTCGCTATGCTGCGGGACCCCTTCCCTACACCATGGGGATCCAGGGTGGAGAGTGCAAGAAGTTTTTAAAAATTAATTTCACGGACTGTTAGGCAGTCAGCAACTTTTGCGGCTTGGATGAGCCGGTGTTCCATTTTTTGCGGAGTGAGTGGTTGCAGCCCCTAGTTAGTTATTTGAGGGGGCTGCTCCTCAATTTTTGGTTGTAATTCAGCCCTACACTCCTGATCTTCGGCCACAGTGTGGGAAGGGCTGGCGGAGTCAAAGGACCTTCTTGTGGGTCTGATCCTGGGCCTGGCGAAGATGGATTTTCAGATTCAGGATGGGCCAAGGGGAGGGATAGGAATTGCTCTGGCGGCCTCTCTCTCTTCTGTGGTCTTGTAAATATCCGGGTGGCCCTGGAGGGGGAGCACGTAGTGCCCACCAGTACACCCGGGACCGTCCGCGACCAGTAGGCATTGCAAAGAATAGACTCATGCAATAACATTATGATTTAGTTTTATATGTTCTCTTTTGGTTCTGTTGAAATTGGACTTTATGTTTCAATTCTTTTATTAGTTGTGCTTCCTCAAAACAAAAGAGGCATGTGCAAATTTGATTCTCTGCTGATGGCACTGGGGCAACCTAATGTCATCTTTATGGATCAATTAAAAAGGGCAACTGAAGCTCCTCCTGTGCTACAAACTCCACCTTGAAATAACAAGGTGAATGATATCAGACAATGTTAAACCTCAATAGGACAATCATGTTTTTCATCTCCTGATAAGTTGTTACTGAAATCTACATCATTACAGCTTTCAGAATTTGCTATGGAATTCTCTAGATCTTGGCAAACAAAAACAGTAAAACAAAACGTACCAAAATCAGGAATCAAAGATATTTACAGCACAGAAGGCGACCATTCAGCCAATCGTGTCTGTGCCAGCTGAAAAAGAGCTATGCAGCCTAATCCCACTTTCCAGCTCTTGGTTCGGAGCCTTGTAGGCACCTCAAGGGCATATCCAATATTTTAAATGCAACGACAGTTTCTGCCTCTACCACACCCTCTGGCAGTGAGTTCCAGACTCCCATCACATTCTAGGCGAAAAAAAATTCTTAACTCCCCTCTAATC
Source organism: Heptranchias perlo (assembly GCF_035084215.1). NCBI lineage: Eukaryota > Metazoa > Chordata > Chondrichthyes > Hexanchiformes > Hexanchidae > Heptranchias > Heptranchias perlo. The sequence continues at coordinate 66,450,321 of NC_090325.1, read as the reverse complement.
CTTTTACCAATTACTTTAAATCTATGCCCCCTGGTTACTGACCTCTCTGCTAAGGGAAATAGGTCCTTCCCGTCCACTTTATCTAAGCTCCTCATAATTTTATACACTTCAATTAAATCACCCCTCAGCCTCCTCTGTTCCAAAAGAAAACAACCCCAGCCTATCCAATCTTCCCTCAGCTAAAATTCTCCAGCCCTGGCAACATCCTCATAAATCTCCTCTGTACCCTCTCTAGTGCATTCACATCTTTCCTGTAATGTGGTGACCAGAACTGTATACAGTACTCAATCTGTGGCCTAACTAGTGTTTTATACAGTTCTAGCATAACTTCCCTGCTCTTATATTCTATGCCTCGGCTAATAAAGGAAAGTACCCCGGATGCATTCTTAACTACCTTATCTACCTGTTCTGCTACGTTCAGGGATCTGTGGACATGCACTCCCAAGGTCCCTTACTTCCTCTACACTTCGAATAAGTAGTACATTTCTAATGTAAAGACCCATAGCATTTCATATAATTTGAAAAACGGAACAGTTTTGCATAGATGATTCAATGTCTACTGGACATTATACAGATTTCAGGAGTTCCTCATGTGACAGAAGAAACGGGATTGGAGCAGATGGCACTATGCACATTTCATTTCCCTTACTATTTAGCAGTAACACTTGCAATATATAATAGATGTAAATACTGTAATGGTTTCTGGATATATAAAAGTATTTTGCCTGCATAGAGTGCAGAATGCCCTGAATGCAGAGTACTCAAAGCAGAGACATCATTGGGATCATGCTCTTCATTTTACCCTAAAGCATGCCAGAAAACATCGGAGCTCCCTGGCACATGAATGCTAACCATCCCACCACTACAGTTTTAATTAATTTTTTTAAAAAAAAACATTACTAACCACACCAGGCATCCAAATGATAACATCCATGAATGTAGAATGATTGATTTACTGCAGTTGAAGCCAACTTGTGTAAAGGCAACACCTTCCTTCCTATCAGCCATATCCCTCAATGAAATCTGTCATTTTGGTTGCCCAACAACCCTTTCAAGGGCAGTGACATTCTGTCTATACGGTATGGTGCCTAATACTGTGCAAAGTACCCCATAGGAATTTTGCATCATTGCCTTATAGTCAAACACCTAACATTTGCATATAGCAAGAAAGTAAGAGCAAAAATCAATCAAAAAGAGCCAAACTTGTTGGGCCAAATGGACTTTTGTGAATACAAATTTTCCTGTGCTCTCAATTCCGCACATACATGATGAGCCTGTACATACTGCTGATAATAGATGAAAAAGAAAAAAAAGTCAGTTGATGGGTTAAAATAATTTGTTATTAAAATTCCCAAAAAGGAAAACAAAACTAATAACCCTAGGGTATTTGTAGTTTAAGGAATGCCCACATTATGTGCATGAGAATAATGGAAAGAAGAAATGTATCACCTGCCAGGATCTTTGCAGTATAATTTTCTCTTTGATCATATGGTGATACATTTTGCTCGTCAATTACCATTCACAATGTATTGCATTTTCCAATAGGTTTAGGATATTATACAATAATAACTTGATTATCTACAATCAAAATATCTGCCAGAAACTTCACCGGATTAAAAAAAAACTTTGCATGAGACATCAAAACTACATAATGTTTACTTTGTTATGAAAACTACATAAAAGTGAGCGTCATCCAATGCTTTGCCATGCACATTTCTTCCCCAAAATAAAACCAAGATGGTATTAACAAGACACTAGACATTGCTATTCGACTGACCTGAGGACCAATAAACACCCTGTACTTGTTATCAGGAACATCGCCTCCGATAAGGAAGGAGTTTGGCCCTATTTGCTGCAGCAAGTACAGTCGTGCTCGCATTACTTTGTTGACTCTGCGGTTAGTTTCCTCAGGGCTATAAGGTGAGAACCCATCTGGTGAAGGAGCTCTCCTAGGAGGGGTCACACGTCCACTCTGAAACTACAAAACAACATTTTTTCAATCTTCTTGCACAAACCAAACAACCTAGCAACATTAGATTTTCACTTCTAAAAAAACAGCTTATGAAAAGAGTTAATCTTGGCAATTATCCTTGATCTGCACAGATGACAAATCAGTTGTACGCACAAGCTGAGGGAGTTTACCAGTCAAACATACTTTGGTTTCAGTCAAATATTAAAAAGAGAATTTTAAAAAGACAGAATAAGATCTTTATCCACAACTAGACAGTACACAATTTAGATTTGTAAAATGTGATGCATTTGGGGAGGAGGGGGCGGGGGGGGGGGTGGAGGAAGCAAGCAAAGACAGTTTAAAAAAAAATCATTTTAGGAGGATAACTGCCCATAACTGCATGTTAACTTTCCAGCAACACTATTTATAAGTATAATGTTGTTAAAAATAGACACTGAAAATATTTGGCACGAAGAAACAGACCATTTTTCCACTTCTGGCTTCCAATACTCCGAGATCAGGCACAACATGCACAGATGATGGGAAGAGCTCCCCTACTCGTTCCAATCTCAGACGACCACCAGCTCCTACTGCACAAGTATGAATTCTACCCATTTTCACATCAGTTGCCCTTAGAGATTGAGCGAGATTTCCAATTCGTGCTGTGGCAAACAGCTGGTGCCAAAACACTTAATGAAGCCTGACTGAACTAGTCATCAATGCAGGGGCAAATTCAACCTTCTCTGGCGCTGACATGACTCACGTCAGTAATAAGGTTAATGTTTATGCAGTTTAGAATCATAGAATGGTTACAGCACAGAAGGAGGCCATTCGGCCCATCGAGCCCGTGCCAGAAGTAAATTCTACATGGAGCTCTCCAATATAAGAAAGCAACAACTTGCCTTTAAACAGCGCTCTTTACATTCTCAGAACACCTCAAAGCACTTCACAGCCAATGAATTATTTCTGAAGTGTAGTTACCATTACATGAGCAAGTACAGCAGCCAATTTGCATATACCAAGGTCCCACAAACAGCAATGAAATAAATGACCAGTTATTCTGTTTTTGGTGGTATTGGATGATGGTTAAATGTGGACCAGAATGTCAGAACTTTTCTTCAAATTGTGTCATGAGACTTTGATGGAAAACTCTTGAGGCAAGTATAGAAATGCTGTTCACCTATTACTGGTATGGTCGGGCAGGACAGCAGGACCCAGTTTCAATCTCCCACTCTTAATCTCTGATTTTATTCACATGGTTGTAGAGATGGATAGTAGTCACTGGGCTCTTCATGAACAGGGCCATCTGAAGAGCTGCATTAGCAGAGGACTGAAAAACCTCAAAGCATGGAAAGAGAATTGTTAACTGGGACTATATAATGCTTTTGGTAAAACCAAAGCAGGTTCAGATGTATCTAACACGATTTATTTAAGCTTCCATTTTGGGCAATTTTTCAGTTTGTCAGGTTTTAACAAAGAAACTACTAAAAAGATCAACTTCATCCCCTTGCTGCAGAATTTAAATGAACACTCTCCACCCCAGGAGCAGATACAGAATCCCATCCCAATTGTTCCAACTTGTACATTCTTCAGTTGTAATGTTTTCAACATGCTGAATATAATTCAGTACTTAGATTTCCAGCATTTGAATACTTTAGGACACCCAACTCATGCAGTTATAGCTGCGATTTCAGTTTCAAATGGTGGCAGTGCTGACACTTTAAATCACACCATCCAGTGTATGCAATGAACAGTTCTGGAAAATCCCACTAATACGCCAGGAGCTATTATTTTCCACCATGACTGGTTAATTGAAACCTAACAACATTTCATTTTCCGGTCAGCATATTTCTTCCTCTAAGTTTAATCTTTATGGATTCTGTCTTCATTTTACCCGATCTTTTGTGGACTATGGCAGTTCTATCCCCCCTCCAGACAGACTAACTCATTTATAATAAAATTAAGTGCATCTTTGGGATATGTCCTCAGGTTAACTTCAACTATCATTGACAACTGAAGAATTAATTTAGCAACATTCAGAAAATAACCTAAAACCTCTTTTCCCAAGACTGAGTTTCATCAGTGTTAAACAAAGTGGTAGAATCTGGCCTGCCTGCTTCTCGAGATGGGTAGATAGTGAGATACGAATGCAAAAGGAGATAAACAAAAAAAAGCTATTTTAGATGGGTTATCATATTTTGATATTCGTTCAGCTTATGGTAATTTGGTTTTGGCTTCTCATATCTAATATATTCACTTAGATTCTTCCAAAGTAATTGGAGAGGATAGAAATTCTTACTTCTTGCACTTACAGGAACTGGTGATACTCTTTTCCTTCTTACACCAGGAGATTCAGACTTTGCAGTAGTTTTTGAGGAAGATGAAGATGATGTGGCAGATGAAGATGAACTGCCAGGGGAAGGACTGCGCCTCCCCCGCTGCATTTGTGGGGAGGCAATTACATCTGTCGGACAGTCAGATGCTTGCTTGCCAAACTCCGTCCCATCTGCTTTCACTGGAATTGGTTTCACAACCTGCAAAGCAGACAGAAAAGGCTCATCGTTAATTGCATTCATTTGAAATGCATTAGGATTTCAAAGGAAAAAGATTTTTAAATCAAATTTTGTAAACAGTATTTGCGATTTCTGCCAAACATCTATAGGCAAAACTTCGAATCATCATGGTCGACAATATTAATCTGCAACATACTCTGGCTATTCATTGCTTCAAGGAACTTTAATGTATTAAAAAGGTGCCCAAAGTATTCTAATTTGGTTTTTACTGTCAGCATATTATAATCACCGATCATTTACCCATGAAGTTGCCATTTTGCTGTAGTACTACTTGGTTGTAACGGCATAAAGATGCATTTTGTTACTTATTAAAGAGACTTTGTCACGGTGAAAAAGACCAGATTTTAAAAAAAAGTCACAATCATCAAATCTGAATCTTTTGTTCAAATTTATTAACAAAAACAAACTTTAAAATTGTTTGTTCTATATTTACAAACACAAATATTCACTAGGCATGCATTATCTTTCACAATTAAACATCTGAAAATTTGAATCTTATTCAAATAGTTTAATTTACATACCCAAGGAACATTAGACATATAATATTTATTATACATTAAATGAAACTCGTTATAAGTAGCTGCTATGACTGTAGGTGGCATTGTGATGAGTCTTTTTAATGTTAATTGTATGACAAGAGGCCATCACATCTGAGATTACAATAGCTGCTATTTTAGAGAATAAAATCTTTCCCACGAATCGTTCAATGCTTTCTGAAAATATCATTCACTATTATTTTTACCCTCACTAAATGTTCATAATAAAAGGTTTAAACCAAAACATACATTTAACATTATTAATTTATGCACTAAATTGTCTTTTCTGTCTTTAACACCTTCATTAAAAAATTTTACTTGAAGGCCTCTGCCTTTCCTAAAAGTCCAGGCTTGATCTTGATCATTTTGCCTAGAGCTATAAACAGAGCTGAATTTGGATTGTACCGTTTGAGCATGTGCAGTGTACCTAATTCCCCAGGATGCATTAGTGCTGTTCTGTCAGATGTACTGATGGAATTCTAGCAGTCTCTGCTCAAGTTTTTAAAAATCATTTGAACAGCAGCTAGAGAACAAATTTCAAAATCTTTATGCAGCATGTGTGAGAGAAGAAAGGGGAAAGAGAACATAAACAAATAAGAGCAAAAAATGAGAAAAGGTAAGACATACAAAACATCAAATTCAATGTTTACAAAGATCCCTCAAAAGTCACAAACTTATGCCGCTTGACATGGGATTTTCTCCCAAACAATGCTGTCAGCCCACGCCCAGGCCCTCTCCTCAGTGCTGACGGACACCAGGCATGTGAATGGTGGTGGACGATTAAACAACTAATGGGAGGAGGAGGCTCTGTAAACATCCCCATCCTTAATGATGGCAGAGTCCAGCACGTGAGTGCAAAAGACAAGGCTGAAGCGTTTGCAAACATCTTCAGCCAGAAGTGCCGAGTGGATGATCCATCTCGGCCTCCTCCCGATATCCCCACCATCACAGAAGCCAGTCTTCAGCCAATTTGATTCACTCCACGTGATATCAAGAAACGGCTGAGTGCACTGGATACAGCAAAGGTTATGGGCCCCGACAACATCCCAGCTGTAGTGCTGAAGACTTGTGCTCCAGAACTAGCCGCGCCTCTAGCCAACCCGTTCCACTATAGCTACAACACTAGCATCTACCTGACAATGTGGAAAATTGCCCAGGTATGTCCTGTCCACAAAAAGCAGGACAAATCCAATCCGGCCAATTACCGCCCCATCAGTCTACTCTCAATTATCAGCAAAGCGATGGAAGGTGTCGTCGACAGTGCTATCAAACGGCACTTACTCACCAATAACCTGCTCACTGATGCTCAGTTTGGGTTCCGCCAGGACCACTCGGCTCCAGACCTCATTACAGCCTTGGTCCAAACATGGACAAAAGAGCTGAATTCCAGAGGTGAGGTGAGAGTGACTGCAGTTGACATCAAGGCAGCATTTGACCGAGTGCAGCACCAAGGAGCCCTAGTAAAATTGAAGTCAATGGGAATCAGGGGGAAAACTCTCCAGTGGCTGGAGTCATACCTAGCACAAAGGAAGATGGTAGTGGTTGTTGGAGGCCAATCATTTCAGCCCCAGGACATTGCTGCAGGAGTTCCTCAGGGCAGTGTCCTAGGCCCAACCATCTTCAGCTGTTTCATCAATGACCTTCCCTCCATCATAAGGTCAGAAATGGGGATGGTCACTGATGATTGCACAGTGTTCAGTTCCATTTGCAGCCCCTCAGATAATGAAGCAGTCCGTGCCCGCATGCAGCAAGACCTGGACAACATCCAGGCTTGGGTTAATAAGTGGCAAGTAACATTCGTGCCAGACAAGTGCCAGGCAATGACCATCTCCAACAAGAGTGTCTAACCACCTCCACTTGACATTCAACGGCATTACTATTGCCGAATCCCCCACCATCAACATCCTGGGGGTCACCATTGACCAGAAACTTAACTGGACCAGCCATATAAATACTGTGGCTACAAGTGCAGGTCAGAGGCTGGGTATTCTGCGGCGAGTGACTCACCTCCTGACTTCTCAAAGCCTTTCCACCATCTACAAGGCACAAGTCAGGAGTGTGATGGAATACTCTCCACTTGCCTGGATGAGTGCAGCTCCAACAACACTCAAGAAGCTCGACACCATCCAGGACAAAGCAGCCTGCTTGATTGGCACCCCATCCTAAACATTCACTCCCTTCACCAACGGCGCACTGTGGCTGCAGTGTGTACCATCCACTGGATGCACTGCAGCAACTCGCCAAGGCTTCTTCGACAGCACCTCTCAAACCCGCGACCTCTACCACCTAGGTGGTCAAGAGCAGCAGGCACATGGGAACAACACCACCTGCACGTTCCCCTCCAAGTCACACACCATCCCGACTTGGAAATATATTGCTGTTCCTTCATCGTCGCTGGGTCAAAATCCTGGAACTCCCTACCTAACAGCACTGTGGGAGAACCTTCACCACATGGACTGCAGCGATTCAAGAAGGCGGCTCACCACCACCTTCTCAAGGGCAATAAATGCTGGCCTCGCCAGCGACGCCCACATCCCACGAACAAATTTTTAAAAATCCACTAAGCCAAACTTCACATTCAACCCGCAGTTGTACAAAATCTTAGGTTTCTACTTCAGCCATGCCAGATCAAAGGATCAAACTCCAGGACCCTCACCCCAATTCTGCCAAAGCCGAGAAATATCCCCCAGTGGTACTCAGTCCCACAATTTCCCCCACTGCTACCAGAGTGCAGGACTGCCTGCAAGAATAGCTAAATCCCATCCCCTTCCCAATACTGCTAAATGCCAGACATCAATTTCCAAATGATGCCTCTTGTATACCATCTTGTGAGGTATTCCCAGCTTTCATTTTTATCCTTTACTACTTCTAAACACAAATGAAGATATATAAATATACAGGGCACTGATTTGCAGTCGTCATAGAATAATGGACAGATTTGAGAAACTCAATTTCCGCACCTGAAAAATCCAGGAATACGTTCTTAAAAAAATGTAATTTGACCTAGTTACTGCAAATCAGTGACCCTGATGTTATGTTCTACATAGCATAAATACTCCTACAAGAGTTGATTCTTTGACTCACTGTGCACTGCCACAGGAGATCGACTAGTATACGAAATTTCTTAAAATCCTTGAATTGGTACAGCTCCAGTATGTTGAAATCAATGCCTATTATTCTCATGTTCCACAGTTAACATTAACATCTCAGCCTGTTACAACAAACACAGCTAAAAGGAAATACAGTTTCCTCTTAATGACCAGAAGCAAGGTCACGGGAAATTCACTAGTGTGCTACATTACACACTTATTTTATATACACAAACAAAAGTTGAAATCTAAATTTAATTACTATAAAACCCCAAGGATTTCCAATTGCCCAAAAATACATCCCAAAAGCAGTGGCACCACAAATAAATTGAGAAAATAAGAGACCAAAAAGATGATACAAAAGCAAAACCTAAATACTATGCAGACAAACTCAAGCACTCCAGATGCTCCAGTATTATCTGGTTGCTCAGGTCATGCAAGCACCAATGAATGTCACTGCATTTTTCTGTAACATTTTTACCTATGCAAAATAGGTCACTGAGTGGTGAAAAAAGCCAAATAGGATCCTTAAATGAATTCTGCCTGAACCTTCGCCCAAAATATTACTTTTATATCATTCCTATTTGTACTTACTACAGGTCCTCGCCTGTTCCTTCTTTCTAGCCATTCATGTTTCCAGGCTGGCATGCACGTTGCCTTGAGCTTTTCCCTGATCGTGCGCTCTTCTGGGCGGTCATCCATTTTTGGTAACCCCCTGAGTGTCTCCTTATTTTCAATGTCACGACTGGAAGAAGGAAAAAAAAAAATGGAAAGACAATTAATATCAAACATAAAATCTATTTAGTGTTTTTAAAAATTACATCACTGTGCTGTGTTCATTAGTTCTTTTTTTCTTCATACAATTGCAGTTTATCATAAGGGTGGGGCAGGATTGTAAGGTAGCCTACTTGGCTCTGAACTGAACACACTTCCAACTGCAAACGGGCTACAAAGTCTGTGATTACCAGGAGGTAATCACCAAAATATCCGAACAAACAAGTGCCTGTATGCAATGCCAAACTTCAAATGCAGTTATACAAATTAATTCTATAACCAACCAATTTAAATGCAAAATAAACCACAGCCAAATATGCATGTACTGGGAAGAGTGAAGTAAAGAGATACCAAAAAAGAAAAATCAAAAAAGGACTTGTTCAACAAGCTCTCCAGACTTGATACCAGGCCAAAAAACTATCATTGCCTATATATGTGTCCTCTTAATCCTTTCTATTGCCCCATGAGAAGAGAGAAGATCAATACCCAAGTGTATAAGCACACTGACCCAAAGCCAGTTACAGAATGTTCAGGCTTTTTACAACAATCCAAAGTATTGTCATGCTGTAAACTTTTTTCTAACACTAGAGGCCCTCAGTGAATTCATGAAACTAGCAGCAGGGACACTAACAGTAGATGCACACTATAGTGAGCAACCACTCAGGCGCACACACGCAAAAATAAGCTGACATATGATTAAAATAAAAAAAATACAAAATAGAAAGCTACTTCACATACAAAATAGCTTAAGACAGTGCATTTAAACCATTTACAATAACTGCAGCATATTGAAGAGCGTGAAACCTCTCAGTAACTGAAGAAACAATGTAGGTATGTAGGTGCAGGACAGCATCATCACTAATCTATCTCCAAGTTCAAGGGCACAGAAGCTATTCTTCAGTGAGAGTGTACACAACTGCTTTGGCAGAATGTTATGCTCAGAGTAAAGACGAGAAGTGCATTTTATCCTCCAGTCTCATAGGAAATATGCCCATATAGTACAACTTTATGCTAGTCATGAAAAAGAAACCACAACATTTTCAATTTTCAGTATTGTGACATTGCAGATATGAAAAAAAAATTAAGATTGCGCGTCTTTTCAGCCAGCAAAATTTACAGATTCCTCCTTGCCAAGATTCACAAACACAGTTTTGCTTCTTCCCAAATGGTGAAGTGCTAGATTGCTATTTATAAAATCCTTAAACTAGATCTTCTGTTGAAGTATATCTACATATTAATAATCTTGCATAGGACATACACTTCCTGCCCACAGACTTGACTTCTTGTTACGATTTTGGGTTACTCTCTTCTGCTGCAAAAAAAAAAAATCATAGCTGGTAAAGGAGCCTGCCTAAAGATTGCTAGCAGAGCTGGGGCAATTTAAATTCAATGGCAAAGATGTAATGTTAGGATTCTTGTTGAATTGTTGCCCAGTACTCTACACTGAATGGATGGGTGAGGCAGTGCAGGTGTACTTGCAGAGAGTGCTTCAAAAACATTGGGTGATCCTGAAAGGGGAAACTTGTGAGGGGAGCGAAAAATCATGGTTCAGTTGATGTGCACTTTATTCTTCTTGATGCTGGCTTACCTATGGGACAACTGTGTCAGCCAGAAGGGCAAACCTACAACTCCTCTCAGTGGAGTGCAGGGAAAGTGTGTGTGGGGGGGGGGGGGGGGGGTCAGATGACAACAAAGGAACAGGCCACTGGAACACCATCAATGGAAAGGGAGACGCTTCTGCATCCTACTGGATGGGATAGATCGGCAGACAGAGCCAGGCAGCCAGCTAGGGAAGAGATGGATTGAGAGAGGAGGAAGGAGGGATGAATGAATGGAGGGATTGAGGGATGAATGGAGAGAGGATGGGAAACACCGGAGGGGATGCTGTTCAATGACTGCATCTTAGCCTGAGAAATCATTGGTTTTGCTAGCTGTGGGCTCGAAGAGATGCAGCAGTGAACAGATGGAAATTTGAATTGGGGTTGGGAAGAGTTGAGTGCAAACCACAACTTTTTGCTCAGTGGGAGTACCTGCTTATTGGGTGAGGGTGGGAAGCTTTTTGTTTTCTTTGCCACTCATTTCACAGCTTCTTCAGGGTTTCTACATCTAACATTATCACCAACTACTTGGACTTGTTGTCTTCCAGCCATTTTTGAGTGCTATTCATTTTGATGGGGAGGATAGGAATTGGGGCTGAATGCACACTCAACAGGGGAGGGGTGGAAGTGGGGGCAGAATATATGTGTTTAACAGTTGGGAGGTGCCAAATATGGAGGTTGGGATTGAGGTAAAGAGAGGCTGAGGAATTAAAATAGTTGAGTCGCTCTTATAAGGTTCATCCTCCACTCTGTGTTCTGGTCACTCTGCTGCTCTTGGGCCTCAGTCAAGGATTTTCCAGTCTTTGCCTTTTGGGGTTATCTATCACACTCCATGTGTGTCTCTTTTTCACTTGGAATGTCTATTCAAACTAGCAATGTTTCTTCGGTGTATGGTCATCGTTAGTCTGGTTATGTCTTACCAAAGAAGAAGCAAGAGGACTAAGCAGTTAATGATGGACAGGAACAAGGAACTAGCAAAGATCGAAAATGGCTGTACCCGTTAACAGGGAAAATGTCAATCCTGACAAAACTTTTTAAACTTTTTGCACAGCACTCCCAAGTCAACTTACATTGATTAAATGCAGGATATACTACTCAGTTATTTTGAAAGAGGTTTATAGAAACAGTTGATATGAGGGATTTAAACACAATCTGAAGCAAAAAAATGGGCTAAAAGACTGGAAGTAAGTCACTGACTTGTAAAATCAAAAACTCAAAGCTTCACAAACAGAAAATAAAGTTTTCAAAGTGTAACACTATGACAAGCAACAGGATCAGGAAAGTGGAGGGCGGGGGAAGATATCTTTTCCACCTGATGTGCTAACAGAACAAACTTGCTAACAAAATAAAGTACACTGCTTCCTTCCTTGCATCAAACTCAAAAGGGGCAATGTCAAAGTGGTTTCTCTCTCTCTTCTGCTACAGGGCTTGGATAATGTTCTACATGGAGCAGAGGTTGAATGAAGAACAAATGCAGATTGCTAGATCTCCAAGTTTGGTATCTGAGTGCATCCTGTGCTCAATATATTGAAGGATGTGTGCGCTCAGGAGTGAAACACTTGGCCACCCAACTGCAAACATTCCCAGGTTGGGCATAGCATTTGCAAAGTAAAGCGCCATTTACTTTGCCAAGTTTGGTTTAGCCATTACCTCAGAAGAACACCTACATAAATCTTTATTTTCTCAAACAGTCATCCTTACTGTGCATTCACAAGTGCCTTCAATAGCCACTCACAATAAAAGGTACTCCAAATTCTAATATCTATTAGCTTTAAACAACTATCATCCTTTCACAATTTTGGATACTTCTATCAAATCTCTCTTCTCTGCTCCAGGTAACACAGCCCTAGTTTTTCCAAGTCTTTCATCATAACCATATCCTCTCAACAATGGTGTCAGAAGCAAAGAGAGTGTGATTAAAGTAGATGGTTCACATTGTTAAAACTACCAACAGACTTGATTAACTAAACCGTCTTACCCTGTACTGTAATAGGGTGGGAAGTGGTAATTGGAGTGGGAGGAGGCTCATGGAGTGCAAATACTGGCATACACCAGCTGGCTAAATGGTTTGTCACTGTGCTGTATATTCGATCATCCTAGTGAATCTACACTGTGCCTTTTTCATAGCCCCAATATCCTTTCTATAGTGGGATGCCCAAAACTTCATACAACACTCCCAACTGGAGTCTAACCATTTCTGTGAAACTATTTCTACTGCTGTGCGTAAACTGGAGCACATCCAATTTCTAGCATACTGTGATTTACAGGTGCTCATTTAAACACTGACTGCAGAGCAGAACATTCAAGGCCCAAGACTGTTCGTGGATTCCAAAATCACCAGTAAACTGGAATCACTCCAGTACTGCACCTGGAGTCAATTTAAATAAGCCATAGCAAACACTCTGCATCTGGCAATTTGAAAAGAAACTATGTGCCTCATAATATGCAGTTCAAATAGCCCGAATCTTATCCTATTAAGTCAGAAAAGCTGCAATGTAGGATCTGCAGTAATGGTACTTAACTTTATTAGTTAATTGCGCAACTGGTTATTTAAGAGCAGGACCTTTTGTAATCAAGGAATTTGAAAAAAAAGTGTCTCCGGCCTACACTGTATTGCATTGACACATGATCATCAGTGGCATGCAATTCGGGGTGGATACCAGAGCATTCATTAGTTTTCAAGGAGCTTCATAGCAAATATTCAGCTTTTAAATAATAGTCCACTTCCATTTTTTCTTTTGCCTATCCAATTTGCTTCCAATTGAACTACATTTTGCATCTACCTAATCAGTTTTGATTTTCATCCCACTAAGCCAAAGAATTTTCACCAGCAATGACCAATTTCATTAGAATTTTTTAGGCTTCATTGGCTAACGGTAATGAAAATGTAAAGCTAAAAAAACCTATTATATGCCTAGATATAATGCCTTATAAATATCTTCATTGATTAATTACCAAATTCAGGTGTAAAAGAGCTGGCATAATTGAAGCTCCTTGTAATCACATTATCCCCATTATAAAAATAACATTTTGTATTCATATATAAGTGTAAACATGATTTCCTATTACATAGTAGTAACATTTGTTTCATTTCACAACTGTTTGATTATTGAAGTTTACAGAAACACACGGTATGCACAAAATTTCTTAGCTAGGAAACGGTGCATTTCGTAATTATTTTAAACTATACCAGCAAATCTTCCACGACATGCTCACAATAAATCAAATGTTACGCTGTTGCAAAGGTGTGGGGGAGGGGGGGGGCGCTCACAAATCTACAGTGAAATAATTTGGAATAAAGTTGGAGGTTTTCCCCCAGTGACTTTGAAGTAAATATGTTTTTTGGATTGTTTCCTGGAACATAAATTGTTTTCCTTACCCACTGGAAGTAGACAAATAAATGAATAAATAAATAAATAAATAAATACATACATACCAGTTAAAAAAAATAAATCTCCATGTCCTTTACTGTCCATCTGTTTAGAGCCTGGCATTTAATACCAAAGGTTAAAAAAAATATTTTTTAAAACTTTGGTTTTACTCTCTTCTTGCATGCATCTTCTTTACCAAAGATCTCTATCAAGTGTATATAAGCAAAGCATTTCACATTGTGTTTTGATTCAGAACTTCCCTCCAAACTTGACCAGTACAATCCTTCCAGAAGTTGTTAGAATTCAAAAATAAGTAAGTATAAACAAATAAAAGGCAGCTGATTTAACCAGTTAGAATATATATATATATAAAAAATCAGGGTGGAATTTGGAAGTTACACCCAAAATTACACATATTTATGCACTCATTTTGCCAACGTCTATAAACACCCAAATTTCCTGTCAATCTTATTAGCATATGCCAGAACGTAAAAATGGGCGTAAACAAGCAGAAATCAGCATAAACAATCAGGGCCCGAGGGAACATTGAGCTCACACCATATATTCCTTCAAATGTGAAAGTTAAGGTTTCAAGCTATCTAACCATCAATCATGAACATTAGGCACAGCATTCCAAAACATTAATACACTGCAATTGTGTTTTTCTATTAAGAACTCCTCACACAAAAACAGACAGCACGTGTGAACATAAACGATGACAGAGACAGCAATAGGAATAGCAGTTGCTGAACATGGTTTTTTTGGCTAGAAAAGAAAGCAGAGAATGGATTTTCTCTAAGTCAATTATCGCTTTTGGTTGTGTATATTCAGTTAGTTAAAACCTCTCCCCCAGCCATTTGAGACTTAACTCATATATAGAATATAAAAGATGTCGATATCAACTAGCTGTCGATGAGGGAAAGCGGTGTTGGGGGCCTAATGGTTCAAGAGGCCAATGACAATTTCCGTCTCATTTGCCTGGATTCTACGACCACTCCTCCTCTCTTTCCTCACCACCACCACCACCTCCTCCTCCTCCTCCTCCTCCCCCCCCCCCACTTTTAAGGATGTTAGATTCTGCTCCACCCAATTCAACTAGATCCCTACAACTCACAAATGCCTCAAAATCCCCTCCAAATACCTGTGGGACCTCAGATTATCCCTCCCACCCACTCCATCTTGGAACCATGTCTCGGGCTCACAAATCCCTAGAGCACATTCCCAATGCTCCCTAATCCCATCCATAATGCTCCCAAGATCCCGCTCCCAACAATCCCAGTACCTGCTCCAGTGTTCCTGAAACTCAAAGCTCACTCGCAGTGCTTGCAGGCTCTGGGAGCACACCTCAAAGTACTGCTCAACCCAGATATCCCATCCCAGTACTGCTAGTTAGGTGGCATTGGATGTTGTGCAGATGGGAGCAGAAAGTTAAAGACAGATTGTGAGTGGACAAAATTGTGGCAGATGGGAGCTTAATATGGGAAGTGTGAAGTCAGAAAGACAAAATGTAATTTTTGTTAATGGTGAGAAATTAGGAATTGTTGAGGAGCAACAGAATTTGAGTGTCCATGTACAGAAATTACTAAAAGCTAGTGCACAGGCTAATGGGATGTTGGCCTTTATTTCAAGGGGATTGGAATGCAAAGGGAAGGAAGTTATGCTTCAGTTGTACAGGCCTTTGGTCAGCCCCCATCTGAAGTACAGTCCTTACCATTTAAACCGTCCATGCTTAGCACGGGCAGCTGCCTATATTGGGCAAATGCGCTAACCATTTGTCAGTACCATAGGAATCAATTACAAAAGGCGCCACTTATAATATATTAAGTGCACCAACTATTTTGGGCAGTTTAATAGGTACTTAGCCATTTAAAAGGCTCCTGCCTATCATGGACATTTCCCTTTGTTCTTTCCTTCCTCCACCCCCTTTTTCCTGGCTCTGCACTTGCTTAAAAACTGTTAAATCTCTAACCCTCCAGTTCTGATGAATGGTCATCAACCTGAAATGTCTGTTTCTCTCTCCATACATGCTGCCTGACCTGCTGAGCATTTCCAGTTTCCATTTCAGATTTCCAGCACCCGCAGTATTTTGCTTTCATTTAAAAGGCTCTGCTGATTTCATTCAAAGTTGGGTCTTCAAGCAGGTTCAATCAGCTGATTGCACCTTGTTAAAGTGTTGGGTCAATTGTATTTGCTAAAATTGGGGTGCACAATGCAGCAAAATTTGGCAATCACTAAATTAAAACATAGCAACAATTATTTAGTTTTAGATGGGAGGCTTCTCCCCCTACACAACTTTTACCTTACTTTCTACTAATAAAAAGGAAGCAGGCCACATCCAGCTGAGTCAAACACGCACACAGGTGAAACAAGAACTTATTTGTTCATTTTGGTTTTGGATGCTGTTCTTGTCCACATAGTCTACTCATAAATCACAATTTAAATTATCTACTAATTAAATTTAAGGACTAAATTCTCACTTTTGTTGCATTGTTTACATTATTTAATTCAAATTATTAATGTAATTTTTTGCATTAAAAAATTGAAATCAGATTTAGACTACTTTTAATGCTACAGCTATGAACTTGTTCAAAACAAAGTTTAAAGAAACACTTTGAAATTAGGTTTCAGTGGTTATAAATAACCAGAAAGTCACAGCCTTTCCCCTACTAAAAAAAAACTCTGTACCACACAGTATTTCCCTTCATGTAGCCAGCATTTTTCAAGTTTACTGGATCAGAAAGTGGTTGTCTAAGAAAGATGAACTTTCCTACATTGACCCTTTTGTGTAAAAACATGCATTTGCTAAATACCAATGGTTTATGCTGCCACTGGGCCATCACCATTACACATTTCCAGCTGCCTGCAATACATGTGCTTAGAACTTACACTACTGTATCAATTATCTGTGCTTTATTTTCTGTAAACTACCAATTCTTGACAAAGAAAAAATTAAAATTGAATACTTTTTAAAACTAAAATTACAAATGACAGAAAACGCTCATTCAGCTCACTAAGGTTAAGGTGTAATGTTAACATATTATTTACAATTACCATTTAAATTGTCAGAAGATAAACACTGTGGGCTTACATAGTGCAACCTAGGATAAAAAAACTACAGCTCTCAATATCAAACTCCATTCCAATCTGCAAAGGAACAGGCTCTTTTTGTTCAATATAGAGTAGGTGCAACATTACAGCCATCCACATAAAGTAAGTTAGGTTCTACTGTGTGAAGTGCCAGTAGATGTAACTGCCTACTTCCCTCTTCCCAAATAGGTATTTACTGCCCCACGATAGAAGTCCACTAGTTCTGAATATACAGTGTGTAAAAACACAAACAGTAGATACTTATTAAGACCTCTTATGCAGCTATCTCCTCCCATAAGGTTGATGTGGGTTATCCCTAAAGATTGTCAGATACATTTCGATATATATATATATATATTAGATGGAATATAAAACAAAAAAAAGTGATGTATTTTTAATAATGCTATGTTACCTGTACTATATTAACACAAATTTCTACACATTTAGACAGGACCACTGCAGGATAAACATCATTTAAAAAGGTTTTCATTTATGAACTAGGCATTAACATTGCTTCAAAAACTTGAACAAATTTTAAAACTTGGTATTACTAACTACCCAATAGAATAAAACTTAAGCTAGCAAATAAAACAACAAATGCTGCTAGAAGTTGAAGTTAGTAAAACATCTGTAAAATTATTGAATAACTACTTTTGTTTTTAAAAAGTTAATCTCCCATACAATTCTGAGCCAGTAATGATCTCAAGATCTAAACGGTACCAAAAAACTAGGTTACTTAATGCTTATCTGGGATCACACAGAAATACTGGCGTGACTAAAAGAATAAAAACCAGAAGGCTTAGTTAGACTGAGGCTGGCAAGTACAAGTGTGAACATTTAAAGGGTCAACCTCTCTTGATCTCACGCAACAAACCATCACAAAGGCAGTCCCAAAATTTGTCCTCTTACTACATGCACCACATCATCTCAATCTTTAGTAGCACTTATCACATTGACAATTACATGCCTTTTGATTTGCTAGGTTTTTATACCCAGTGTTCAAACTTGAAGTAAAGCAATCGCTTGAAGTGATAAATCCTACTCATCTGTCTCAAATCAACGATACATTATTTTAAGCACATGCTTAAACAGCAGGATTTCACAAATATGTTTCACATGACTTGAGGTCTGTCTCAGTTTAGCTGGGGCATTCTACTTTTTTTAAATTCACTAGGACAAACTTGCCTATTACTTCAGAAACTTTAATGGTTTATGCAATAATTTTCACATCAATACAAAGACCAAGGACACTAACTGGGTAGAATTTCAATACTTCAGAAAATTCTTCAGTACTGACGAAAGGCCTTTGACCTGAAATGTTAACTGTTTCTTTCTCCACAGATGCTGCCTGACTTGCTGAGCTTTTCCAACATTTTGTTTTTATTTCAGATTTCCAGCATCTGCAGTATTTTGCTTCAGGAAGGAGGATGGCATTTCAAAGCCAATAAATGATCACCAGCTATTGCTAGATACTTGGCAGATTGATATCCTTTATTTTACACTTTCAAGGAAGGTCCACACAAATACTTGAGTAAAATTGGGTAAGTCATCCTCAATCCCAACAGCACTTGCAACATTATGATGTGGCCTGCATAAACACAGCATATGACAGAATAGTATGATTTTCAGTTATCAATGAATATAATTCTTAGTTGGCTGAGGAATTCCTGAAAGCAAGTATGCTCCCCACTGCCTATCCATTAAAATTAATGAATCCAAATTTATAGGGAGCACATCTCCTAATATGCATTCTTGGCAGACGAGGCTTCCAACCGAAAGTGAGATTTCATAACATCAGCCCTACATATTCCTACAAGAAACAACTTGGAGAGGTAAAAAAAAATTTGAACACAACAAATTTAATTCCAAAAAATGTGAATCCATCAGCACAAAGTTCATAGCATGACTGACCTTATGCTCCATTTACCTTATGATGCTGCTAACAATTGAAACTTCAATGTCAGCATTGCAGGGTCAATAAGGCAGTGCTGCTGCCTCCAAAAAAGGTATAAAGACCCCTCTGAGAAAATGGCCCAGATTTTGCTGCAGCAGGGCATTTCGCGGCATGTCCCGTTAGACTTTTTCCCTCACCCTCCAGCTAGAAAAATTTTTGCCCTGCAAGTTGGTAACAGTGCAATGAGGGCAACAAGGCATCTGGGACCTTGGTGAATGACAGGACCAACAGTCTATCACCTTAACCAATGAGATTTAAGGATTGAGAAAGAAACAGAGGAACGACAGAAGGAAAGAGTGAATTAGAGTCAAATCAGGTTCAGAAAGAGAAATGAAGATTGTGAAAGAAATATTGGATTGAGAGAAAGAGACAGAAAGGAAAATTTAAAAAAACGTAAAATTTGAAATTCTCTTAACAATTCACTGCCTGCAGGATTGTTCAATTGTTCCCTTTCTGGGCCAAAGAGGTTGACTGACATTGCAGGAACATAAATCTCTATTAAAAAGGTAGTTACACTGTTAAGTCCCAGCCCTAACTTCTTGCAACGAGCTTAACTGGCAATTAATGTGCAAATGCAGCAGTTTCATAAAACTCACAGGGAGGTTCAGGCCTTTCCGCGACGCTACTAGCAAAGCTGCATAATTCGTCCAGCATCTTGCTGAGATTTGAAATTCACGGGGTATCTCTTCCTTGCCACAAGTTGCTGAACGATTTACATATCAATAATGGCGTGCGCATTAAGGTCGCTGTTATTTTGGCCACAAAATCGGGGTATTGGACTTCCACGTGGCTATGGAAGCAACAACGTCCCTTGCAAAATAAATGTTATGGCTTGGCGAGGCTGCCATCTCTTCTGACTGATGGCAGGCCAAGCAGCTCAAACTACACATACAGGCCAACAATTTTTTTTATTTTTATAAACTGGCCTGTGTTGCCCATACCCAAATATTGAGAGGTTTAGTGGCCAGAAAAAGTCATAAAAGAACTTCAAAACTACTGCACATGCAGTTTGATCACAAGGTGTAATTGGGGCAAATTCCATTCACCATTAGAAATGTCTAGAATCTGGTCATGCCCTTTTCACTTATTTGTTTAAACTACTTCCAAACACTTCTATTCAAAACATCCTTGTATTAGCTTATTTTCAGAAATGGTACGTGTCCCGCATGGGTATATTTTTCCCCAAATTTCCTGCCAATACTGACAAGCTAAATCCTGTTTTTAACTCATAGCACTATTTTTCATAGAAGCCTTTCACAACAATGACAAATTATTGTCAAAAGATACTGTTTACTTGAACTTCATGTAGCTATATGTTGCAAAACAGATTATTCACTCCCTTTCAACATAAGCCATTTAAGTGATACATGAAGTGGCATAGTAATTTTGAATGAAACTTTATCAAAAACAATTTTAAACATCCAGTCAGACATACAAAGACAATCTGTGTGGAGGACAAAACAAGAGCTCAAACCCAGATCTGCTAGAATGAGGGGTTAATGTCTCCCTTGGCCTAAGAAATCTATCCATCCAGTACAGGAAGGAACTATTTCTACTTTTAATTTTATAATTTAGAAAATGTGAAGTCAGGAAGAAAAAATATCACATGCATACATGGAAGCCTTGCATTCATTTTTCTTGCACTGTTTTAGGCTAAATAAGACAGGAAGCATTTGTTTGGTGTGTCTGCAATTTTTCAGGATCTCTGGTTTGATTACTTCAACGATTAAGTTTCTTTTGGGGGAAAAAAAACAACTAGTTTTATGTTCTTGCAGCCACAGGTTACTGGAACCACTTGCATAATGGTGTCACGATATTTAGTATAGAACAATGTCTAATTAAATAACCACCATTCTGAGGTAAAAATACTTATTGCTGATGCTGCCTTCATCAGAAAAGCATTTTTGATCCAACACAAAAACGTTAGCTCAAGAAGTCTCAACGGGTTTCTTGATAAACAGGAAGTACCTTGGGCTGATGCAACAGATTAGCCTCGTGTTGCTGTACTGATAATGCAAGTTAGATTTGATTTGTTTTATAAAATCTCTAATGCTCACACACTCCAAGTGTACTAATTATTAGTTTCCTTAAGTCCACACAATCCTTGGTCAAGAAAGCCCTATAACCAATCATGTTGATATCAAATTGGCAAACTGCTAGTGTTAGGTGTCCCTCCCACCGGGAGGGGCGGGGGGGCGGCAGATGCTAATTTGCAACTTAGTGGGCAAAGATTACCAATGCTTGTAACCAGAAGCCACCAGTTAAGAGAATAGTTCTCTCCATTTGAAGGAAATTAGTCAACAGTTCATTAACACCACACCATATGCGGCATTCTCTACTTTTTGTATGGTTGAAAAATGCACTTAGCAGTGGTAAGGCTTGAAAAAGACTACAATAAGAATGTTACTATGTAAGGGGACAACCTATGGGAAAGGTTTAAAAAGCTCAATCTGTACTGCCTAGAGAAACAACATAAAAAAGGGTGAAGGGGGAACTTTCTGAATTATATAAAATATTAACAATTTGTAGATAGGATAAGTCCTAGATATTATTTCAAAATTAGTCAGGATTAACAGGAAAAGGTCAAATTAAAAATAAACTTGGAACATATACCCTAAATAAACTTTTCACACAAAGGATGAACGTTGAATAATTTGCCACACAGGGTTGGAGATATGCAGACTTCCAAGAGCATTCAAAATGGCTAGATTGCAAGAGTGAATATATTAAGAGTAAAAGATTTCAGTGGTACAAATTGCCATTGCTGGTCATTGACTTTTATGCTACTTTGCGATCCCCAAGTAAGAGGGATTTCACTCAGCAATTGCCAACCCTGTAAGTCTGTCTTTTAAAAAGATTAATATATTTCATTAAACACATCTTATTTTCTTCTCAACTGTGACGTCAGTTACAGGCATGGTCCGTGCAGCTCCATTCATTAATGGCCAACATTTCAGACCAACCAGGAATCAATCCAGAGTCATGCGAGCATGGAAAATCACTACCAGTTGGGTAGTGTTGCATGTTAAATTGGTGGATTTCTTTCAAAGATCAGGTGGATCACTCTCTGGACTGATCCTAAGCGCTGGCCCCTAGGAAGTCAATGGATTCACTTTTGGATGTATGCGATGGAGCCAAAAGAGCAAGTCTCAAGATCAGAAAATGAGATCCATTTTTTAAAATAAATGTTTTCTTCATTCTCTGGAAAATAGCTCGACTCCCTTCTGAAAGCCTTGGCTCCTTGCCAACTGACCTCTGCTACTCAACCATGAGAATTTGAGGGGGGGGGGGGGGAAATGGAGGAAAGGGAGAGCGTGAACGAGAAAGACGAAAGAGAAACAAAAGTTTACAATGACAGAAGCAGCAGCAGTATTTGGGGCATCTGCTGTGGCTAGAGCCCCTAGATTTTCTCAAAGCACTGAATGTATTATTGGCAGAGATGCAGTCAAGGAGACACCAGCTCTTTGGCACCCATAACAAGCAGCCCCAGAAGAGGATAGCACAGGCAGGCAGGCAGTGCCACCTCGACCACCCCACAACTGTTACAGCACTGACAACAGTCCAATGATCTTATGAGGTAGGCTAAGGTAAGTCATGTCACAAGTTCCCATTGCAAGTTCCAAATGCAACACACTAATTGCAGCCATGTCAATTTGCAGATCAAGTGAACCAAAGGCCACAGATCTCGTTGCAAAGTGCAAGGCATCGATTGCTGCTTCCTGTAGTGCAGCAGCCTGCATTTAGTTTTCCATCGAAGCAGAATCTGACTTCAGAAATTGGCTCAACCCATTTTAAAAGTGCCACATTACATCTTTCAGGACATCCAACAGGTTACTTTTGAAGTGTAGTCACTGTTACATAGGCAAACCCAGCAGCCAATTGCCAAATGTTGGTTCAGACACGTTGCCACATCCACGAAGCAGCTTAGTTTGTTTCAATACCAAACAACGTATTGCACTAGTTAATGCTGGGTCACACTTGGGTA